>NC_054375.1:83239683-83967183 GCF_017654675.1 Xenopus laevis | reverse complement strand
ATTCAAATTAGTGCATAGTTGCTAGGGCAATTTGGACCCTAGAAACCAGATTGCCGAACTTGCAAACTTTTTGCAGAGCTGCTAAATAAAAAGCTAAATCACTCAAAAACCACAAATAAAAAAAATGAAAACCAGTTGCAAATTGTCTCAGAATATCACTCTCTACATCATACTAAAAGTCAACTCAAAGGTGAACAACCCCTTTAATGGACGTTTCATATAGTCTGTAGTCTATATTCACATTTTGTGTTTCAAAATATTTGATTATCCATCCACAGCTATTGCTTAAAGACATTCATAGAAACCAGTTAGTTAACCAAAAATGTAGCCTGAGTGTCATATGCTTAAATAGGGTCCATCGATATAAAGGCCATATTCTCCATCAGCATTGAAGTAAACAAGTCTGAACAGCCACGACTGGGTGGCTCTCTTTAAGCTGAAAAAATGTTGATGAAAAATAAGCTTCCCGTGCTATAGGCAAAACAATGGACCATCTCATCTGGACATACTAAAAACTGCAAAGGGCATTTTTTTTTCAGTTTAAAAGTTCAACTGCCATATATACATAGATCTTCTGCCTTCTTTATGTAGTAGCAAATAACTGCTAAGATTAGTGTTGCACTGACAAGTAAATGTAGCAACATGCCAAGAAAATGTTTGTTTTAAAAATGAACTAAGGTTAAAAATGTGAACTATTATTTGAGTAACAATACCAGCAAAGAAATAATACAATCAAACCTTTGATGTTTGACCGCCGATATACAAAAAAACTGCAATGGGCAGAGTTAGCTTGTTGAAAGTTCCAGCACAATTATTTTGTATTTATTATTTGAATGTCAGTTTATGAATAAATGAGACCTTATAGACAGACATGTTCAAACCTGACAGATCAATCAAGCAACTGATCACCACTGATGCAATCAACCCCAGTCATTTAAATGACATTGCTGCATGTAAGTTTAAAGTTGACCTTTAAACTGCTCATTTAGCAGGATTGCCAACAAAAACATCTTATATAAGATTTATTGGGCCACATCGGGTGGGTCAAATTAAGCAAATCTGGTCGTTTGGACCCAACATCTGATAACTGGGACCCCATACAGACCCCTCTATCTCCACAGCTCAACAGCATTTTCAACCCACTTCATTTATCTGGCCAAGCCTTGATCCAATATCAGTGGGAATAGCATTTAGCAATAGCATACATGGGCCATATGCTGCTTAATTGGTCAGAAGTTGGAAGTCCATGTGGCTGAACTTTTATTTTGGCTGTTCAGTACACAACATCAAAGGATTCAAATGGAGACACAAGGAGTAAAAATAATTATAGTCTCAAATCTATATAGTTTTCTCTTTGCTCGGTCTCACTAATTTGCAGCAGTAAAAAGTGCTTTCCATTTTTGAATAAAAGGTTACCAGATTATGGGGCTGGCCTAATTAACAACAACAACAATGCAATTCCTGTTAATTATTATACTCCTGGAACCATAGTAAGAAGACTTTAGTCAGTGAAGGTCCAAATACTGAACCAAACGGGTGCTGGATTAGAGACAGCCAAAATGGAAAGTAAAAGGTGAATTGTAATACCGATAAATCCTTTTCTTGGAGTCTCGTCACAGCAGCACAGGAACATATGGGTTAATGCACCCATCCCTTCAGGAGAGAGAATGGCAACGAGAAAATTGCTAATGAGGGGGACTATACCCCTTGGCCCTCCTCTTCCCTGCATTGACCCCCCCTCCACTAGTACAGCCTTGTAAAGGATGCGGTTCCCTGTGCTGCCATGATGGGATTTATCTGTGAGTATTAAAAATTCCTTTTTCTTGGATCCCTAGGCAGTACAAGGATGAATGTATTAGTCCCAAAGGCTGGCTGAATGGGTGGGAGGAAACCAATAATCAGAAATGGATGAGAAAACCGAACTGTAGCTGCACAATCACATCAGCTGAAGGCTTATTTTGATACAACAGACTAAAGAACTTTCCTTCCAAAGGAAGCCTAGGAAGATATGAATACATTGATTTTGTAGAACTTGGAGAAGGTTCAGAATGAGGACCACATGGCTTCTTTGCTGTGTTCTACCAAAGCTTTGTTGGCATGAGCCTGTGAGAGCTTGTGTGGAGTGGGCTGTGATCCAGATGGGGTTCGGAAGGTTGCTGAGCTGATTAGCCTTGTTGAGCAGTTTGATCCATTTGGCAATGGAAAAATTTGATGCCTTCGTCCCCCCTTCCGAGTCTGTCCATAGAGGATGAAGAGGGACTGTCTGATGTCTGCGGTTCTGTGGATGTGGAACTTGACAGCCTGGACCCCTTTGAGATTAACGTAAGCATTCTATGTGGGTGGCTGCTGTCAAAATGACAGCAGGACAATTTCTTGATCAATAAGGGGAGGTGACTTTCAGTAGGAACATAGGTAATGTTCATAAGACTACCTTATCCTTATGTCAGATACAGAAAGGCAGCTTGTACCCCAGCGCATGATTTTGTATACCATTTTGGCTGAGTAGAGCCACTTTCCTAGTCAGGAGTTTGAGGTCAACAGGCTCAAGAGATTCAAAGGGCAGGTGCAGGAGCGTGCATAAAACAAAGTTTAGGCCTCAGGGAGGGACGGGGTGCCAAAACATGGCTTTAATACTGGTCATAGCCTGTAAAAAGATCCTGACATCATGGTGGAGCGCAAATTGATTTTGGAAGAGGATCGATAGTGCCAAAACCTGCACTTTGAGTGAGTTCACTCCTAGGTCACTCGAGTAAGGTGGTCAAGGGACTTACTGTTGCACCATGAGGTAAGCATGTGCCATAACATTTGGTGGTGGTAGTTTTTTAGGCTCATAACAGCGTTTGCATTACTCTGTCTTTTTTTGCATCCATGACAGGTTGAGAGATGGCCTCTCTTGCTGCTGCTTTTAGTTTGGCACATTTTTCTTGTGTGAGGAAGACCTTTTTGGTTGAGGAATCAAGCAGGACTCCGATAAATATTATGGTCTGGAGTAAGTGTGCTCTTGGCATGGTTGATTTGCCACCCATGATCCGTCAAGATTTGGATGCACTTGTTTGTGTTGGTAACGGGAGAGGAAAGTGCTTTCAGATAGAGGTTGTCTAGGTAGGGAAGGTGAAAGAGGTTCTGTTGTCTCTTGTAGCCTATTAGGGGTGCCATGGCCTTTTTGAAAACGTGAGGCGCTGTGTCCAAACAAAGGGTAGGGAATAAAATTGGTAGGATGCTGATCGCTGCTGTGTGTGGGGATGTGGAGGTAGCCATCCCTTAAATAAATGAAAGTGAAAAGTCCCCTGATCTACATTGGCGATGATGGAAAAAGCTGTACCTTTTTCAGCTTCACCGGTGTCTGGCAAAGTGGGTGTTTTAGGTGCCAAGTTAGTGGTTGGAAATAGTGTGGAATATAAGTGAAATAAAAGTAAAATAAGGAAAAGGAAGGTGCAGTATCTGTGCTAATGTCAAGCTGAACGTGCCTCTGGGGAAAATACCCATAGTGTTACTCTTATCCAATCAGGACAGTATGTAATAGAAGGGGGAATCTGTTAGACTTGCTCAGGGCCTGTCTGGGTGCACAGGTGATATGGAGGAGAGATACGTGTAGTGTGTACAGGAGAGCGCGGAGGATCCATAACGGAAAGTGGACGAGTCGGAAAAACTTCCTGTTTGTGCTCCATGGTAGTTTTCCTTGGCCAAAAATAACATGGCTGCTTGGGGAGGATGTGCACACAGGTGTTTCCCGGCTGTCAGTCACTTGGGCTCTCAAAGAGGATTCGGGTTGAACTTTAAAAAAAGAATGTGTCCAGTAGTCAAGCTGGTTGCAGGAGTGCTGAGGCATATCGTGATCACACATAGATTCCCTTGAAAGCGCAAACCTTGGACCAAGAATGCAACCCTAAGACAGTGTTGTAGCATGCCATGGTCTGGCTTAGTATCTAATCAGGAGGGAGAAGGGGACTCAGCAGTGCTGAAATGTCCATGAGTCCAGGCTCTGGGAAGGCAGTACTGCAGAATGCCTACGGTCAAGCTTCTGGGAAAGCAGCGCCTACACATGCCTTGATTCCCATGCATGATAGGGCAGGAGGGCCAATGTGGGTAGTCCCCCTCCTAGCAATTTTTTCTTTACTATCCTGCCTCCTGAAGGGAAGGGTGCATGAATCCATTCATCCTTGTGCCAACTAGGAATGATCCAAAAAAATTATTCAAGGGAAAAAAAAGCCAATTAAAAAAAATGTCAGAAAATCAAAATTTACAAAAAGGTAAATTTAAGAGCACAGTCACCTTTCATATATATATTTTTAATAACCATTAAAAAACTTTTACACTACATGATTTCTGTTAAAGCATTTAATTTGCTTAAATAATTCAGGCACTTACCAAATGCAAGATGTTCCTCAAAGTGACTCAGAAATGTATTACTGATATACAGTACAAATGCATAAAAGGAAACAAAGAAAATGTTCCATGACATTTTCTTTTCTTAATTTAATGGCACATAATGCATTTACCCTGCCAACAAAGGAAACGCTTATACAGCCAAAAATGCCCTGTGTGCAGAAAGTAAAGCACTATACAGCTGTACTGGCAGTATAGTCAGTCGGTACAGCTAAGTACCGATTTTTGTGTCATATCTGTTTTTGTTTTTTTTATGTGCGGCAACCAACTTCATGCTTCATATTTTTTGTTGGAGTATTGTTACATTATTGTTACATTATTTTGTTGTTATGGTCTGCCTAGTGTTTTTTCTTTTTGGACACATTTTTTTTTTCTAATAAATGTAATATTAGGGATATTCTAATTTAACCTTGTACTATATAATAGGGCAGTACTGCAGTAGTGACCCTGTAGATTGTGTAAGCTTTAAGCTGCCTTCTTACAGGTCCTAGCAGCTATACGTTCCCTATTTGCTACATTGATAATCTGCATACATATCCTTGCCATATATACACAGAAAGGTGGGGTGTTAAAGTAATTTTCTTATCCTTATTCTCTGCAATCATTAATTTAAGCTGCAGTGTGATGCCACAGCAGCAAGAGACTTGTGTTGTTACGTGAAGGATCATGTCCGCTGGACAGCTAAAAATCTTGCAATGTTGATCACACATTAAGAGCAGTTCACAGCTGTTAACTAAAATTTAAATAATTTCAGAAGCAAATTGAAATTTCTGAAAAAAAATTATGTTTGTGTTCCTTAACCCTTTAGTTGCATTTGACCAAGTTTGTGTGTGCTAACATATGAAAAACAACTCAGGTAAGGCTTAGTCAGATAATAACAGGCTTGTAGTGTTGGGGTGTCCACTAAATAAACAGCATATAAATCAAGAAAAGAAAATGAAAGGGACTTATCCCCACACTACAAAAGCCTGAAAATTATGAAAATTGTATGAAAACAAATAAGTAACCAAAAATAAATAAAAAGCAATTTTTATTCACCACCATGCCATATTGAGAACAGTGAAGTTAAAACCATTTAAAATAATAAGCAGCGCTGCATATGGAAATGAAGGGAAAGCCACGCGTTGTGGCGAAACAGCTGTCGAGGTTCGGCGCTGCACTGGACGCAGGGGGTCCCTTCTTGGACTGCATTTTGGCGTGACTGGGAGAGGCTAAGGACTTTATCCACACACAGACGCCCCAAGGAAATACGGCCACATTCGTGAGCACAACCCGCCAGACGGTCTGTATATTTTGATTATTTATGAGGGCTACAGAACCGTCACAAGAGGCGGTGGACCTTGCGAACATTGGGAAATATTTGGGCAATATATGTGGTGAAATTTTACTCTGACGGATAATCGCCATTACTTTCCGGAGGCGAGCCAACCCTTTACCCTGGCCTATTGAAGCCCCAGCACGTCCATTAAGCATTAACCCTAGGATTGGAGCCCTTCAATTGTTGACCCTCCAACATCAGAGACTTAGGGGTCTTAACCCCTGCTTTCTTGCCAATCCGTTTGAATAAATCAAGTAGGGGAATATTCACATGCTGTACTCTCAGAACATTGGAATTTTTTCTTTTTAGGATCAAGATGGACTGATTTAATTGAATTTCACTGAACCATTGCATTGCAAAACGTACATGTACCATCTTGCTCTGAATTTCTTCATAATTTTGTTACTAAACAATTTTTGATAGCATGCTAACCCCTTTTTTTCCCCTTTGTTGGTTAACATAACCAGCTTTGGGTTTTTTGTCCTGATAGAAGGGATCCCTTCATTTCCATATGCAGCACTGCTTATTATTTTAAATGGTTTTAACTTCACTGTTCTCAATATGGCATGGTGGTGAATAAAAATTGCTTTTTATTTATTTTTGGTTACTTATTTGTTTTCATACAATTTTCATAATTTTCAGGCTTTTGTAGTGTGGGGATAAGGCCCTTTCATTTTCTTTTCTTGATTTTTGTGTGTGCTAAAATACTAAAGCATTGTTAGGCAACACAGGTTTCCTGCAGGACAAACTTTAACCTGTAAATGTAGATTTTATATAGAATTTACATCACTGAAATGTATGTCACTTGCTTTAAGATATAAAATCTTCTAGTAAAAGTATTTGATTGAATTAAAATAATACATATTTATGAATCATCAGATAGTTCATCGATGTCCATATTAAGATGTATAGATTCTCCATGGTTTAACACAAAAAAGTCATCTGAATTCAGTCCATATCTTTCAAGGGCTTCAGTGAGTTTTCTTGGTGGATCCAAATAATGCTGTAAGAATAGACAATAGGACATTTAATGTCACTGTACTGTACATAACTTCAGTTCAGTACATTCATCTTTATGAAAGCCAGATAAGCATAAAGTCTGTACAGCAAGACTTTGGTGCTTATATATTAGTTTGGGTCAGGAGTTTATGAATATTTATTGAACATAACCAGTACTTCATGTGAATGTTCTATAACTATATAGACATTATTATTATTGATATTGTTTTTTTTCTGCCTGTAGAGCCTTATTTATCGGCTTATATTTATTTAAATAAGCTAGAGCTACCATATTGTTTCTCATCAAAAGCAACAGTTAATGTTATTCATAGACTCCATTGAAACCGCAATCTTCAGAATTCTAGCAATATAAAATGGTAGAATCACATCTTTTACAAAAAAAAACAAAAGCACATTTTTTTCTTTACAGTTTCCAAAATGTATACTTATCACAGTAATCTGCCTTCATTTCTAAAGATATTTTGCTTGGAACAAACCTCATTAGCTAATGCAAATGTTCCCCAGTGAACACCCACAGATTTCTTTGCACGGACATCAGCGTGAATTCTAACTGCCTCTTCTGGGTCCACATGTTGATTTCTCATAAACCATCTATTAACAAACACACAGTAACATTTATTGTTAACAGTGATTCTACAATATACAAAAAGGCAAGTGAAAAATATATTATATTACCCCTTTAGATGGATTTAAAATAAAAAAAATATTTGCATTGGTTATCTTTTTTCCTTTACAGTATAATGACATGTGGAATATATTTGTGTCACTAAATCCTGTATTTTTTAATTTCATGTTCTCTAATACTTTGGTGTCTATGGGTAAATATATTTAATAAAATACTTCACACATACACAAGTTAGAAGTGGCATTTTTACCGGTGGCAGAAAATGCCAATATTTTTTTCTTGGAGCCCTGAAAAGTGCAGTGCAGTGAAACATTTTTTATATAATTTTGCTTTAGCTTTTGACTTGGATATTCATGTACATATAAAATTTAGCTGAACAAAGAAAAGCAGATAGCAAACACATTGCAAAGAAAAATAAAAACTTGTTCTACAAACAAAATATTTTAAATGTACAGTATAGAAATACAGAAAATGTCAGGACAAATTAGTAATTTTCATTTCTTGCTTTACTGGTACTTAGTTTAAAAGGGCAAATAAACTGCTTCTATAACCATTAAAGTAACGGTATGATAAATTTTCATGAACCATGATAGTCTGTAATTAGAAAGCTTACTGATAAATAAATATTACCTAGGTTCATAGGCTCCAATTGGAATAGCAGCAATGTCAAACGGACCAAATCTCTTCCCTATCTCTTCAAAAGCAGCACAATACCCAGTATCTCCTGCAAAAAAGAATCTGTTTGATGGTCCAAGGATAGACCAACTACCCCAAAGAACTTTGTTGTCATCTATAGGTGTCCTTTTGCACCAGTGCTGGCATGGGGTAAACACAAATGTTACTTCATCATGTCCAGGTACACAGTTTTGCTCCCACCAATCCAATTCAATTACATTCTCACAGCCACATTTCTGCATCCAGTTTAAAAGACCCAAAGGTACAAACCATCTCAGCTCAGTACCAAATCGCTCATTAAGACCTACGACTGTGTCATAATCCAAGTGGTCATAATGGTTATGGCTGATTACAACGGCATCAATTTTTGGAAGTTGCTCTACGGAACATGGAGGCCCGCGGAAACGCTTTGGCCCTGTGAAGCTTATTGGGGAAGCATGTTGACTGAAGATAGGATCAGTAAGAAATATCACATCATCCATTTCTACCATGACAGAAGCATGTCCCAACCATGTGATCCTTATTCCATTTTTGGTCTTGCCAGCAAGATCAGGGTATTGAACAAAGTAGGGTTTAACAACTGGAAGAACCTTGTCAAGCTCCTATGGACAGAAAGTTTAAAATACAAAAAAAGGGTTTAACAAAATTATATAGCAAACTAGATATTTCTGTCAAAGTAATGACTGCTACACATAGGCCCACTTCCATGGGAAAGTAAGTGGAAAAATCAGTCATCAGCAATCCTAGGTATGCTCTCCTGATCAACTGTGGTGCAGCTGCCCCAGTTTAATCAAATCACTCACTAACAGGGGCCTTGCCTGGACTGATGATCATACAGTTCTGCAAGCAATGAAATTACAGTAATATTGCTGATTGTAACATACAAAGCAGTGGTTAGTCCCTTTGATAGAAAACTACTCAGCTGAGAAGAAGAACACCACCATGTGTAATCACTATTCACATGTCTGGATACAAAAATGCTAGTAGTGCACAACCCAGAACAGGTTTGTTCATATTTAGGCCAGTCTTCAGATATAATATTAAAATGGACATGGGTTCAGCTTGAAACGGCTAGCATTCAGCAACATGTGGAATGCCTAATGGTACCTTCTGCTGGTATAGAACAGCGGCAATACTTAAATATAACAATAAAAGCCACAATTAAAATATTTTGATTCAACTGCTGTAAAATTATACATAGTAATGTTTTGTTTGCAAATCTCACATTCCCTTATATTCAGATAATAAAGATAATCGTAATGCACTCACCTCCTTTGAGCTGGGAACATTGCTATTATCTTTTTCTGTTATTGCCCATTTTAGAGCATTCCAGAAGGTGGGTGCCTTCCATGTAGGCCATGGGTTCACAAATCTACCATTCTTGAGTCTTCTTGACTTAGTAACATCCTCTTCCATTCTGACATCTAACTTAAAACTTTTCCTTGATGATCTGCAAGAGTCACTACTCCTGGAGCTCCGCAGAGAATTCTGTCGTTTTCTGACTGTCTCTTTAGGATACAGACTACTGGATGTAGCACACAACTCATTCTTTTCACTGTCATCTGTATCGGTTAACCTATAATTGGGAGAAATTACATTTGTACACCAGTTATCAAATAATCTGTTTGACCTTAAATTCAGTATATTGTATTTATATATAATAAAATTATTTTCTTTTCTTTAGTACACCAGACAGCTGCCTTCTGGGTAGTGTGCTGCATACCTGGAGTTCAGCTATTAATCTTAGTTAGCAAAGCAAGTGTTTTTTTAAAGGGATTGTTCACCATCCAAACACTTTTCTCAGTTCAGTTGTTCTCATGACTGTTCACCAGAAATAAAGAAATCTTTCAATTGCTTTCCATTTTTTATTTTTTTAATGTTTTTCCAAAATTAAAGTTTAATATTCCAGTCTCTGTTGTTCCAGTCTGGCCACTTAATAATCAGATATTGAACTGTTACAATTTGCTGCATTAGTAGATACATTTCTCAGCAGCATCAGTGGAATATTAGCAATCATATGAATCATATCAACTGCCTTTAGTGAAACTTAGTTTAGAACATTGTGACCCCCTCCCCATAAGCCATAAACAAACTAAAACTTTAAACTTCAATATATTATAAAACTGGTCACAAATATAAAGTAACTGAAAAAAAAACATTTCTGTTGAACAATCTGAAAACAAGTGAACTGAAAAAAGTGTTGGAACATGAACAACCCCCTAAAAGAATTTTTTTTACTGCTGTACCTCTAGAATGCAGTAATGATGTGTAGTTATAAGTAAAATGCTGCCTAATTAAATCTATATCAAACCTCTCACGAAAGCTTGGAGTTTATACAATGTACAATGGCAACACATCATGTAACACATTTTGGAGTTGATTCAGAAAGAGCTTTTGTGCAGCATTAGATCCAAAGGGGCAAGACAAAACAAGCCTTGCACTCATGGATCATCATATGACATTTAAGAAACCCTTTTCTATAGCTTTTCTTTTTCAGAAAACCTTTTACAGTAGTGTTTTTTTAACGTGACAATTTTAAAATAAGCTTAAACAGTAACCCCCAATAAATTATCAAATCAACAAAACGTTTGTTTTTCCACTGTGAAGGTGCTGTGTTTTAATAATATCTCTTAGGTATGTTAAGCTAAACTGTTTGTTTAGCTGAGGAAATCTTTCCTTAAGAAAATAATGTGTCTTCAGTCATTGGAAGGAGAATAAATACAACAGGATCTTTCACACTGGATAAGTGTGTACAGTTCACAAGAGAAAGACATATTATCGCATATCCACTAGTCAGACCACTGGTATTGTCTTCAACCTTCAGGTATTATGTGTCACTATGTAACATTTAAGTGGACAAGAGGAACCAGTTCCTACATAATATGATTTGATTTTACTCACATATCCCTTGTTTGTTTTAGTTGCCAGGTCAGTGCCCCTGACAACCAGAAGGCATTTTCAGTTGAGGGTCAGGCAGAGGCGTAATTGGAAGGCAAATAATTTAATAGTATAAGAAATGTAAGCACCTTTCCATTTTTTTTACATTTCTTAGGATTTCTAAATGGAAATGTGCTTTAAATAGGTCCATAATAAGGACTATTGCACACAACCATTTTTAACTACTTTCCACTGCAGAGGCACTTATATGCACCTTAAATCAGGAAGAAAACCAGCCCTTCTTTCCAGTCACTTTGTACTCACCAACGCTCAGCAAGCTCCTAATTACTAAATAACTGGAAAGAAGGTGCAGTGTTTTCCAGTGTTCTCTTGTGGTGGAACACATGAAATATCAACTGCAAAGGATGCAGGTAAGAAAGCTTGTGTATTAGAGCCATAGAAGTGAATTCGGCGAACTACCCTTTTTGGAGATTCTATCAAATATAGGAATCACACAGTCATACTTTTGTCACACACTGTGATTCCCTTGTGTTTGTTATTAATTGCCAAATGCAACAGGTAATAGGCACTGCAAGTTAATGTAATCCTTGCTTCACTTAAGATGTAAGCAGCCTTCCCTCCAGGCCATTTTTACTGGGCACTCAACCTCCAAAGCGGCACAGTTCTTTAAAACCTGCTCCTACCTCATCTGTTTTAATTGAATCCTTTTACAGTCATGAAAGGACTGTGCACTTCTGAAGGCTGTATTTGAAGAAGTGTGCAGTACCAGCATGTGAAACGTCACTGTGGGCAAGGATGGTGCAGGTAAAACAATGTGTTATTAAATCGAAATTGTACCATTTTGGGGGATGTAGTTTGGGGTTGTCTGTTGATGATGTATTGAATAAAGAAAAGGAATATGATAGCCTCTGATAATAAGAATAAAAAATAAAAATACACACAAGACTTGATTTGTATCAAAACAAGCTAAACGCAATACGTATTATACAAATTATATGCCCTACTTTTATGTTTGGTAAAATGCCCCTTTTAGGAGTATAATTTAAAAAAAAAAAAAAAAAGCTACACTAGTGCTGCAGATTGATAAAGCCCTCACAGAACCAGCCCATGTTCCCATCATGCTGACAAATGCTACTCAGCTATCTAGGCATCAGTGAATTCCTTTCTGTGCCTGTCACACATCATCACTAATCTGTTCTTAAGCGTTGTCTTCATTCATGCACGACACAATGTGAAGGCAAAAACAATTACTGAAGCTCTCCTCATGTGGCTTTGAGTTTTGGGCCTTTGCACCAGCAGTTTTAGTCCTCCAGCTATTTTGGAACTACATTTCTGACCCACTTGCTGGTGGAGAATGACAGAAGTGCTTATTATGAATATACCTGGGTATTTAGCTGCTTTCTGCAAAGCCACTACACTGATAATGTACAAAGCAAACAAGAACCCCATATGGAAAATTAATATATGCATGAGCAGATGTATGCATACAAGTTCGTCCAGGCTGAGAGCCTAAATAAGAGCCTCAACTGCCAAGGCACCATGTATATGGTAGATGTGGTGCATCAGCAGATGGAAATTTCCAATCAAAATCCACGAATACTCCTTGTGAAACATTATGCAGCCCCAGGATATAAGTATGGCCTGCTTAGGTCCTGGACGCAGAGAGAACCCTCAAAAATTATAAACTGAGAGCACGTTTAGGCAGAGTTGGAAAGTTTTATCAGTTACTTTAAAGGGATGGTTCACCTTTAAGTTAAATTTGGTACATTGTAGAATGGCCAATTCTAAGCAACTTTCCAATTTGTCTGCATTTTTTTATAGTTTTTTTGTTATTCACCTTCTTCTGACTCTTTCCAGCTTTTAATCTAAAAAAACAAATTCTCTGTAAAGTTACAATATTGTTATTGCAACTTTTTATTACTCATATTGCTATTCAGACCCTCCCCTAATTATATTTCAGTTTCTTAGTCGAATGCATGGTTGCTATGGTAATTTGGACCCTAGCAACCATTTTTCCGAAATTGCAAACTGGAGAGCTGCTGAGCTAAATAACTCAAAAACCACAAATAATAATAATAAATTAAAACCAATTGCAAACTGTCTCAGAATATCACTCTCTACATCGCCCCATTAATGGCATATTTAATGCTATGCATTCATATTACCAAGTTAAGGAAAAATACAGTTCAGAGACAATTAGGAAAATTTAAAAAATGTTGCCAGGTCTAGAAAGTCCATAGCATCCAACAAGGTGGTTTCATTTACAGGTTACGGTTTGAAAATAAAACATCCAGTTTGTTACTATGTGGTTACTAGTCCATGTGCAGGTGTGACTACAGGGTTTTAATTACTCTGCAAAATGTAAATTGGATGCATCTTTTTTCCCTTTTCCTCCAGTGAGAGGAGCATGGTTTGATAGCTTGAGACCTTGTATGTCCACTTACTTACATTATGTATTATTAAGTATCATTGGAACCACTCCCTTTCCTAGAGGTCTTCCTGTATCCTAAGTAGTCTGTCCTAATGTACAGCAATTATCTGTACCTTCAACATAAGCATAATTCCTGTTTGCTATACCTTCGCACCGCTCCCCTAACTTACTCACACAACTCCCAATGTTTTATGTTTCTTGCACCAGTCTGCAGCCATTATCTGTACTTGGAACCTACACAAAAACTTCTCCCTGTACTCTTATTGATCTGCCTTTTTCCCCATTAATATCACACTCTGCAAACATTTTAAAAGGAATCTCTTTTCTAACCTTCTTTTGATTCTAATATATAATATTATATTTGACTTCATATATAATCTACCCTTGCCAGGCTGCAGACTAGAGATACTTTGCCTTTGGTATTCCAGTTCAGACATCCCTGCCATAGGCTCTAGCACACACTGATTCTCATTCCCAAAGGGGTTGTCATGTGCACTGATGTGTTAAAGGGGTTTAAATTAACTTTTAATATGATGTCGAGAGTGATATTCTGAGACAATTGGTTTTCGTTTTTGGTTTCCAGTTTGCAATATCAGCAATTTGGATACTACGGATCAAATTACCCTGTCAACCATGCATTAATTCTGGAATATAATATACTATAATGTAGAATTGACAATAAAGTTGTAGCCTTTCAGCGCATTTGTTTTTTAGTTGGGATAGGGAACCCCCATTTGAAATCTGAAAAGAGTCCGAAGAATAAGGCAAATAATTCAAAAACTATAAACAATAAATAATGTAGACCAGTTAAAAAGTTGCTTAGAACTATTCCATAACATACTAAAAGTTAACTTAAAGGAGACATTTTGTGTACCAGTGCATTATACTCATTCAGATATAGAAGAATTGTGCTTTAAAAGTAGTGTTTCAGGCTGATTTATTGAATATTTCTGCAAAAACTATAATAATCCCTCCCTTCCCTTCCACTTCCTGCTTCCTGAATTCCCACGCTTTGCAGGGGAGCCGGCGGCTCTGAGCACACTGTACGGTAGGACAGGAACCAATCAGCAGCTAGCAGGACCTGATAGGGAACTGAAGCCTGTCTGTGCTTGTGTGATTGCAAGGCTGTAATTGGCTGACCCCCCTCCTACCGTTAGGACACGCCCACCACTCATTTGAGACAGAGACAGGGACCAGTGAACATCTATATGGAGCTCCAACAAAGGGGCTATTTTTAAAGATAATATAGTGAATAAAGTACCCCCTCTTGTAAAATATAAGGATATTATAAGTTACCGAGGAGTTTCATGACCATATAAAAACACGAGGCCGAAGGCCGAGTGTTTTTATACAGGTCATGGAACTCCGAGGTAACTTATAATATCCTCATATTTTGCAACTGGGGGGTACTTTATTTATTATAATACACAAATTTAAGTGAGTCATGTGACAGAAATGACATCAGAACTCACCGTTTATAACTGATGACATCAGAACTCACCATTTATAAGGATATAATTTACAGGATATTCATGGCTTTTGTGTATTATATGAATTTTAGCACCATGTAAAAGAAACACCATATATTACTTATAATTGTCTACAAAATTAGGGTTTCTTTGTTTATCCTATATGTCTCTGAAATGCACAACACACACTTTTGTTAGAGAACTCTGTGACCATTTATTTGCCCTATGACTGAGCAAAATGTTCAATAGTTGCCAACTACAAGTATGTACACTGAGCAAGAGCATTCTGTCTGATCTCATTGGAAGCTGACATACTTGAAACTAGTCTATTGGACCAATCTATTGGACTGGACAAAAGTTAGCCAAGCTAAATAAGTTCCTATTGTTAAAACGACAGCATTTATTTCCCCTTTTGATAAACATTTCCTTATGAATCCAATGCAAAGGGTCCAGGGGAACTAGAAGTATCTTTCTGGTGAGCTTTATTTCCACACTATGAATATTGGGCACATTTCTGTTGTCGTTGCATCCAATTTAGCTTTCCTGCATAGGAGTATCTTTCCCCACAAGCAGATGATAGATGCTGGGAAATGGGATGGGGTGTTTGTGTGCTGTAAACGTGTGTATCTCTTCAATAGTCACATGCACACATTCCTGGCTGTAGTTCAGGGATCCACAACTTACCGTTTTACAGCTGCAGGTGGGATGCCGGGAATAGCTGCAGGGCCGCTTAGTTTACTGGCTATACCACATACTTCCCTTACTGCATTCCTGCACGCCAACGTGTCTGCTGCACCTTGAATAACCAATTACTTTGCCAACTGCTAGTGCTTACCTGTCCTCTGTCCCTTGCGCTTCATCCAGAACGTCCATTGAAATGGCTACGCACTGGCTCCCACGTCTCCGCTTAGCACCTTGCGGCTCTCCCGGGCGCTCACGACTTCTTTCGGATCTGCTGCAGTCAGAGTACCTACTCGCACCAACACTAACTGCGGCAGGAGGCAAAGCCAGTAACCGCACAGAGCTCCCGAACACCTTGCAGCTCCTCCTCACCAGCACCAAGCAGCATGTCATTGGAGCCCACCCGCCTGCTAGGAGGGGTTGGACCATGGCCGGATCCAGTGTGTACAGAAGTGACGGTGGGAGGGGCCAAGCGGCCATATTGCTCCGGGAAGGGAGGACTCTGACCAGTGTCCAGAATTAGCAAATTCCGACCCGCTGTATTTGCGTGTATTTATATGCTTAAAGGGATACTGTCATGGGAACATGTTTTTATTTTTTTTCAAAAGGATCAGTTAATAGTGCTGCTCCAGCAGAATTCTGCACTGAAACCCATTTTTCAAAAGAACAAACTGATTTTTTTTTTTTATTCAATTTTGAAGGCTGACATGGGGCTAGACATATTGTCAATTCCCCAGCTGCCCCAGTCATGTGAATTGTGCTCTGATAAACTTCAATCACTCCAATACCTCCCAACTGTCCGTTTTTCTAACTTAATTTTTAGCAGAGAGCACAGAACAGCTAAAAGGTGCAAATAAGATACTTTGAAACAATTTTAAGACACAAAACAACAGTTTAGATAAGGAGAAATTTTTTCAAACTTTCATAACCTGCCAAATTTTGTAAAATGAACATGGTAATTAGGGGGTGTGGCCACAGAAAGGGACATGGTCAAAAAAATCCCTGTGCTGTGTGCGAAAAAAAAATGTTGTCCCTTTTTTTACTTCCAAAATGTTTTGAGTTATGTTTACTGCTATACTGCAAGTTGAAGTGATATCTCCCCCCCAGCAGCCTAACAACAGAACAATGAGAAGGTAACCAGATAGCAGCTTCCTAACACTAGATAACAGCTGCCTGGGAGACATAAGAACAACACTCAATAGTAAAGGCCAAGTCCCACTGAGACTGATTCAGTTACATTAAGTAGGAGAAATAACAGCCTGCCAGAAAGTAGTTCCATCCTAAAGTGCAGGCACAAGTCACATGACTAAGGGCAGCTGGAAAACTGACAATATGTCTAGCCCCATGTCAGATTTCAAAATTGAATATAAAAAAAATCTGTTTGCTCTTTTGAGAATTGGATTTCAGTGCAGAATTCTGCTGGGGCAGCACTATTAACTGATGTATTTTGAAAAAAAACATGTTTTCCCATGACAGTATCCCTTTAATGAATGAGAGAAGTGTGTGTACATGTCTCACAGCAAACCATAAGCACAATTAGTTACAACGGAGAAATCTTTGTAGTTCCGCTAACTTGACAATTAGGGTTGAAACTTTTGTCATGTGATAGAAAAAGCACTGACAAGTACCTCCCAACTTTGTGTGGGACAGTGCCGATTTTGACAGCTCAGCCAGCAGTCCTTAGATTCTTACTGAAATGTCTCGACTTTCTCTTTGAACTCCTGCACTGACACCAGAAAAAGACACAAAGTTCCTTAAACTTAATTCAAATAAGAGGCTTTGTGGCAGATATCCCAGAGCACTTAGCACCTGCACTTAGATATTTTTGTAACAATTTAAGATATGCAAAGATACAATTGCGAGTATTGAAGATAAGCAAGTCTCTTGGGAGAACTAGAAGCTTAAAGGGAAATTCACTTTCATTATAGAACACAGTGTCGGACTGGCCCACCGGGATACCAGGAAAACTCCCAGTGGGCCCAGGTGTCAGTGGGCCCTCTTGCTTCTAATCATTTGGCCTATTTCATGGTCATTCTCTATTTCTTTATGGGGGGAAATGCTTAATAATGCAAGAATATAGTAAGCAGATGTAAAAGACTAGGAGAATAAAAAGTTTGAGTGAGGAGAGGAGGAATAATAGTTTGGAAAGTGGGCCCATGGACTAAAAGTTTTCTGGTGGGCCCCTGGCATTCCAGTCCAACACTGATAGAACATAAAACATTGCACCAAAACTCCCAAAAATGTGTTCAAACGGGTCTGGACTGGGATTCAAAGTAGACCCTGACATTCCACGTACACCGAGGCCCAAACAGCCCCCACCAGCCAACTTAATAGTCACTTTCTATGGAATCTTACAGCAGCCCCTCTGGCATATGCCAGAACTCACAGATTGCCAGTCTGCAGGGCCAGATTTCATGGGCGGGAGCCTCTGCTGTCTGTTCTTTTGAAAACCAGTCTGAAATCCTCCAAATTGCATCAAAAATATGTATTAAACCATCATGTCATCATGTTGCTACCTGCATGATGACGTGAATTCAAAATAGGTCTTAACATTTCAGTTACACAGAGAACTAAACAGCGCCCACTGGCCTAATAATTAGTGACTGTTTAATGCATCCTTGCATCCCATGGTGGCCTCAGCCCCCCCCCCCACACAAGTCTCCAGCAGTAGCTGGGGGGATTTTTTTATTCCCCCCTTAAAAAATGTTATATAGGCAACCATATATAGGCAACCAAGGGCCACCCCTTTAAAGCAGGCCCTTGGGTGCCTATATAAATATGGCTCTGGCTGTTGCATGACAAGATTTTCTCATTTCAAGTGCATAGAGGCACGAACAGCCCCTCCAACACATTAAATTAATACTGTCTAAGGCATCTTACAGCAGCCCATCTGGCATTTGCCAGAAACCACAGATTGCCAGGCCAGCAGAATATTGGTGGATGCTAGGGCTATAATTATAAAGATAACTGCAATGCTACCACACTGATACCTGTAATTACAGAATGCAAATGCAATGTAGTTTTTGTCATCTTTATAGGTTAACCTTCAATATTCTGCTGATTAAGGGGCGGATTAATCAAGGGCTAATTAGGTTTTTTTTTTCAAATTCCAATTGAATTTGTCCCTAGTCAAAGTACACAAAAAATAGCTCAAAATTCACCTTGACCTTTGATAAATCTGCCCTGTACTGTATGTATTTTCACCATGTCAGGCTAAAAATATGTGAATACTGCATAGTTAGTGCATATTGCTGCATCCATATGTAATAAAATACATAATAATACAGGCAATAATACAGGCATGCTAAAAAACCCTTTTCAAGTGTGGCAGTAACAGTAACAGATGTGTAGCAGTAGCACGCATGTAGGCTGTAGCAGAGGGCATGTCGCCATATCACCCTATTTATGAAGTCACTGCACAACCAGAAGCAGAATGTTAACAAGGTATTTTTGAATAAAGCATTCAAATATTTAATTTTGTGCAGGATGGAGGTGTTACTAAAGGGGGTTACAATGTTTTTTTTTTTACTTACATTCTTTGTGTTACTGGTCCTTTAACAAAATGTTCTGACCCCTTATCTACTCAGTGTTGTGCTGCCATACTCATGCCATGTCATATTCATATCACTCCTGTTATTTTGTCTTCACAGTGGAGTTCAGCAGAAGCAGAAGTGCTAGCACTCTCCGCTCTTGCTCAGAAAGCCCAGGCCACAACCTGGTATGTTCCAAATAGTTTTTGTTCTAAATATTCTCTATTTATTAATATGGTTAAAGAAGAAGAGAGAGGAGTTAGCATACAGATGATATTTAAAGTCAAATGAGTGGATACGATCTCCCAAAGACAGAGAGTATACAGGGAAAATACAAATGGACCAAGTACAGAGCCTTGTGGCACCCCTACATTAAGTGGAACTGGATATGAGGTTCTGTTAGCATCAGAAACAGTGAAGCATTGGTTAGAGAGGTAAGAAGAGAGCCAGGATGCAGCCTGATTATGAATACCAGGTGAATACAGAATTTGCATCAGAATGGAGTGGTAAGCCATCAAATGCAGGTGATAGGTCATGGAGTATTAGGATAAAGAAGTAACCTTTTACTTTGGCAACTGAAGTTCATTTATAACTCAGCACAAATCAGTCTCAGTAGCGTGTGCAGGCTGGAAACCCGATTGCAGTATGTCCAACAGATAATGGGTGTGTAAAATGTTAGTCATAAAAGAGAACATAATACATTCTAGGATTTTAGTGGCAAGTGGCAGAAGAGAGACAGGATGGGCCAAGCATGGCCCTTTTAATAATAGGTCACGGGCCTGTTTGAACAGGTAGGGAAAGTTCCAGAAACCAGAGAAGAATTGAAAGTGTGAGTAGGACCTAGATTAAGCTCAGCAGCACAAATAAGGCATAACAGTGTTGGACTGGGATGCCAGGGACCCACCAGAAAACCTTAGACTGTGGGCCCACTCTCAAAATTCTTATTTTCCTCTACTCACTCAACCTCTTTATTCTCCAAGTCTCTTTTCTATATTTTCTATAATCTATTATGTGAGCCTTTTTGTTCCCATGCAGAAATAGGGAATGACCATGAAATAGGCCAAATGGTTAGAAGCAAGAGGCCCACTGACACCTGGGCCCACCGGGAGTTTTCCTGGTATCCTGGTTGGCCAGTCTGACACTGAAGGCATAACAAGAGTAAGGACTATCTTTAGAACTTTTAGATATGCTTCATAAATGATTGTCGTAGTGTGATTCACATGTGAGACCAAATCACAATAGGGGTCATATACAAAGGCCCAGGTGCACATGCTAAAGCGCTAAGGGCTGCAATATTACATATGTGCCTCCCCAAGCTGTCATACACCAGAGCTGTGTTCATGGGGTAATGTAGATCCCCTGGAACAGAGCAAGGTGGTTTGTGTCTGTTTTTTGCATGCTTCCTTGTACATGACCCCTTAAAGGGAAATTGGGATTGTCACTCCAGCAGCTCTACAAACTTCCTACAGTATTTGAGTCAAATGCTGCAGAATTTGTTTAAGGAAACAGAAAAGCCAGGCCCCGATTTGTGGAAAGGCCACAAAGGGGGAATTTTAGGGGGGCAGCGTGCTGCCCAACCACACCCGCATTTGTTCGGAATCACTGGGAATTCGCAGGAGATACAATAGTTTCTAAAATTTCCTGGTCACCAATCCCCTATATTCTGGACCTGGTGCAGAAAATGTGTGCATGTGAGGAAGGGGAGGAGACTGGGGTGATGAATGGCAGCGGGCCTTGGGGCACCTGCTATGTAAATCCGGCCCTAAGAAAATTAATATGTATATTTCAAGGCTACCTGAATGTTCTTTATCATGCAGTTTTCAACACTTAGGGGCCCATTTACTTAGCTTGAGTGAAGGAATAGAAGAAAAAAAACTTCTATTCGAACTAAAAATCGTTCTACTATTCGACCATTCGATAGTCGAAGTACTGTCTCTTTTAAAAATACTTCGAACCCCTACTTCGGCAAGTAAAACCTACCGAGGCCAATGTTAGCCTATGGGGAAGGTCCCCATAGGCTTCCTAACAATTTTCTGATCGAAGGAAAATCCTTTGATCGATGGATTAAAATCCTTCGATCGATGGATTAAAATCCTTGGAATCGTTCGAACGATTTTTCCTTCGATAGTAGTAATTGCAGTAAATCTTTCGACTTCGATATTCGAAGTCGAAGGATTTACATCCGGCAGTCGAATATCGACTCAATATTTGACCCTATGTAAATTTGCCCCTTATACTTTAATATATGTAAATGCTATAAAAATAGTGAAATTAATTCTGAAATACTACATAGGTCAACACTGGAAACATGATTTCCTTCATATAAGGGCTAGTCCACACGGGGAGATAGCGGCGCGTTTGCGGTCGCGGCGACAAAGCGCCGCGACAGTCGCCGCGACCGGCGCAGGCGACAGTTTTGTATGGGCGCCTATGTAAAAACGCCTGTGCTAACCACACGAGGCGATGCGCTTTTCAACAGTCGCCTGAAAAAGCCTGGCGAGGCATTTTCAGGCGACTGTTGAAAAGCGCATCGCCTCGTGTGGTTAGCACAGGCGTTTTTACATAGGCGCCCATACAAAACTGTCGCCTGCGCCGGTCGCGGCGACTGTCGCGGCGCTTTGTCGCAGCGACCGCAAACGCGTCGCTATCTCCCCGTGTGGAATAGCCCTAACTCTTCTATTCTCCTTGGATATTTCTCAGTTTTTGGAATTCCAGGATATGCAGAACAAAGCAGTGCACTCTGTGAGGGTTAAGCCCATAGTTTGAAACCTCTGCTGCTTTATCTTGCTGCTGTTTATCAAAATACTCACCTAGTATTCAAACTTTATTCGAAATAAGTTAGCTGGGCCTACACTGGATAGCAGTATATTGTATGTCACAAATATTCTCATAGCCATACGTCTTATAGTGCAATATCCTTACATTAAAAGGGTGGTTCACCTTAAGTTAACTTTTAGTACGTTATAGAATTGGTTAATTCTAAGCAACTTTCCTGTTGGTCTTCATTATTTATTTTTTATAGTTTTTTAATTATTTGCCTTTTTCTTCTGACTCTTTCCAGTTTTCAAATGGGGGTCACTGACCCCATCCAAAAAACAAATGTTCTGTGAGGCTGCAAACATATTGTTATTTCTACTTTTTATAAATCCTCTTTCTATTTAGGCCCTCTCCTATTCATATTCCAGTCTCTTATTCAAATCAATGCATGGTTGCCAAGGTCATTTGGACCCTAGCAACCAGATTGCTGAAATTGCAAACTGGAGAGCTGCTGAATTAAAAGCTAAATAACTCAAAAACCACAAATAATAATAAATTAAAACCAATTGAAAATTGTCTCAGAATATCCCTCTCTACATCATACTAAAAGTCAACTCAAACGTGGACAACCTTTAAGGGGCGTATTTATTAACAATGGAGACATAAATCACAGATGATGTTGCTCATAGCAACCAAAAAGCAGTTAGATTTCAACAGTCAGCTACAAGTTAGAAAACAAAAGCAAACATCTGATTGGTTGCTATGGGCAACATCACCAGTGATGTTCGTTTCATGTGTTAATAAAATACACCCCATAGCCTAATTATTTAAAAATTCAGAGTGCATTCGGAGAACAACTGGTTTGTAGCAACTCTCAACTATATGTGGAACAGTTTGTTCATTTATTTATCGAGGAAAATGATCCAAAGTTACATATTTGTGTGTAACAAAAGTATGTGAACCTTTGCTTTCAGTAAATGGTGTTCCACCCATGGGCAGCAATAATGGCAATTAAATATTTCTCGTATGTCGATCAGTCCTGCACCTTGGCTTTGAGGAATTTAGCCCAGAATAGCTTCATCTCAGGCATAGTGGGCTATCTCACATGAGCTGCCTCTTTCAGGCCTTTCTACAACATTTTTATAGGATTAAGATCAGGACTTGGCCATTCCTAAACATTAAGGGTAGGACTACATGGACGTTTTTGTCGCTATCCAATACGCTGCAACAAAACGCCAGCGTCAAATCGCATGCGAAGGAAATAAGGTAAGTGAATGCATTGTCGCATGGTGGTGTATCCAATACGCTGCAACAAAAGACGGAAATAAGGTAAGTGAATGCATTGTCGCATGGTGGTGCAGCATTGATCCGAAGCAACATGACGGATGCAAATGCAGCATCTGCATCGTGTCGGATCAATGCTGGGACTTCATCAGGCATTTCCATTATTTACCTTATTTCCGTCGCATGCGATTTGCGCTGGCGTTTTGTTGCAGCGCGTCGGAACGTGTGGAAAATGTCCATGTAGTCATACCCTAATATTCTTCTATATAAAAAATTATTTTGTAAATTGACTTGTGCTTTAAGGATTGTTATGTTGGATTGCAGTATTTGCCTATCACAAAACATAGCACTTTTAAGGGGTTATGTAATAAAAGGCACTAAGTTTGCCCAAGCGTAGTAACCCATATCAATCAGCAGGTTGAATTCACCTGTTTAAAAGCAAACATCTTATTGGTTGCTATGGCGTACTGCTCCTGGGCAAATTTAGACGGTTATTTATCAAAGGTCTAATTTTTAAATTGTGAATGAACTCGAATGAATATATTACTCAAATGGTTTCTAATTTAAGAAAAAACTTGAATTGGAAAACCTCAAATCAGCGAGTTCGGGATTAACAACGTGAAAATTAGAATCAATGTGAATTGGAAAACCTCAAATCAGCGAGTTCGGGATTAACAACGTGAAAATTAGAATCAATCAAGTTTTCGGCGGAATAAACACGGATAAGCAGTGTCTGTCCCTTTCTATTCTCTGCCTCAGTGGCTCAGACTGTTGATACAATGTAGGACAAGGCAGCTGATTGCTGGGGAACTAAGGCTTTTGCAACATTGTTTAAAAAGTAATACTAGCAATTGCTTTTAACAATAAATTTTTATTTTGGGGTTGACTTGCCCTTTTATTAAGATGGGCGATGGCAATACATTGAATATAGAATCCGTGGAATTCACGAAAGGAACAACCGCTCATATGTTGTATGACTTAAAGCAGGTATGGGGTATTGACACTTTTAGAAGTCTCTCAATTATTTTAAATACGACCTGGTTACTATGCAATACTATACAATTAATTATTGTATAGTATTGCATTGTAACCAACCAGGTCGTATTAAAAAAGCAAGGACTGTAACATTACTGCTTATCTATTACGCACGAACAACGGCCCTACTGCAAGAGTTCTAGTCACGTGCAGCGGCTAAACAACCTTCACATCGTGACAACGCGTTTTTAGCGGAAATGACGTTGAGTAGCTGTCTTATGCAAGATGGCGGCGTCCTTAAGGAGACTGAGTGGATATATCGGCAAGGCTGCGATCAGGGGTTTGGTGAGCAAATCACAGGTACAATGGGCAAGTCTGGCGGTTGTGCCAAAGCCATGCATAGATACCGTAGGCAACTGGCGCTTATGTCAGATGTATATGTGGTATTCCATCTATCGCTACAGAGCTCAAGCAAAGTTACCTCCATGAGGCTGTTAAGTAACCCAATGCAAGTTAGTCTTGCACTTTATCTCATATAGAGATGCGATGGAAGCATGGCATTCAAGTGTGAAAGACTTAAATAATAAGTGTGTCTATTTGTGTCAGCCTGCCTGCTGCCAGTACTTATTGTAAGAAGTTACACAAAAGTTGCAGTAATGTTAAGTATGGCAGTATATTACATATACCTCTTCTTGAATGATAACAACATTTACCTAAACAGCCAGTTTGTATAATCGTTTTACTATTATGGGTTTGCACACTTAAAGGTCTTGTTCACCTTCCAACACTTTTTTCAGTTCAGTTGGTTTCAGATTGTTCCCCAGAAATAAAGACTTTTTCCAATTACTTTACATTTTTTTACATTTTTTACAAAATCTAAGTGTAATGTTCCTGTCTCTGGTGTTTGAGTCTGGCAGCTCAGTAATTCAGGTGCAGACTCTAAACTGTTACAATTTTGCAACATTGAGTTGATACATTTCTCAGCAAAACCCAGAGATTCTGCTCAACAGGGACAAAGATAAGAAATGTATTAACTAAATGTATCCATTTAGAACAGCTTACAGGGTCGGCGACCCCCCTTCCCAGAGCTGCTTCAGAAGGTGAAAAAAGACACTTGACACTTCAATATTAGAAAAACGGTCGCACATAGAAAATAGAAAGTCATTGGAAAAATTCATTATTTCTGGAGATCTATCTGGAAACAACTCGTTGTTTGAAGGTGAACCACTCCTTTAAACAATCATATACAGTCAATGGTGGTATTGCAAAAGAAGGCTCTTTATAGATAATTCATTAATTGTACAACAAACCTGCTCCATACAATTAGTGTACATCAAAGACAAATCAATAATAATATTTAAATCCATACCACCAAATTATAACCAGAATACACAAGCAGTACAAAGAAGCGGATACCCATGCCAGAGAATGAGAATTACCCCTTTCTGTATTCACCCAGTGTTACTGTAAGAGCTGTGTGGCTGCGCCCTTTTCCACATGATTGTTTGCCCTCTTGTGTCTCTCCCTTACAAGTAATTCACCCTACCATATAACATGTTATTTCTGAACCAAATTTTTTTGTTGTAATATTGTTGTGTAGGCAGCCATCTCAGGTCATTTTGCCTGGCCATGTGCTTTCAGAAAGAGCCAGTCACTTATAATCCCCTCCCTAGTTACAGTGCAGATTTGAAATAGAAATAGTTATCTGCAATTTTTTTGTGTCCACATGTAGTCAGACAATCTGGTAATCCTTTAAATTGAGGTTTTGGTAATTTAATATTCCTGTACTATTGTTAGAATTGCCTTTACAGTTTTGTTAAGATTGGATGTAGTTGTATTAGATATGCACATGTTTTTAGTTGTCATCAATAATTTATTTTTCCCTACAGATTTTTTATTGCAAAACATGAACTGCTGGCAATACAGGAAGAGACCAAAATGTCTTATGTACAGAATAAAAGTTTAAAGTAGTATGGGGATATAATATAATTGTTTGTCAGCTTTATTTACAGTTCTTTTTTAACCCTTCTGTATAGCCCATAGGATTTGGAATAAGCAGAAATAGGTCCACACAAGCATTCACCCAAGCAGTTCTAAATGTACCAGAGACTAAGGTGACCGCTTTGGAAAATGGACTAAGAGTTGCTTCAGAGGATTCTGGACTTTTAACTTGCACGGTAGAAAAACATTTTTTTTTTTGGAATGAACTCTTTGTTGTCTTTGTTTATTATTATATTTTATATTATTATATTTTCAATACACCGTAAAGAAAAGCTTTCCTACGCTAGCTGAGTAGTGCAAATGACAACATAAACTGTGATACTTTTTTTTTTTACAGCTATGCACAGACTTTTTTTTAAATTCAGGTTTTAAATATATTTCACACTACTTGCAGAACTGGGGAATCTAAATAAAAAAAATGATTAACTCCTGAAGAGCCAGGAATGGTTAACATTCAGCCATCTTTTTAATTATAGTATGAACGTGAACTCCTGTGTGTTTTAGGTTGGGCTCTGGATTGATGCTGGAAGCAGGTATGAGAACCAGATGAATAATGGAACTGCACATTTTCTGGAGCACATGGCATTTAAGGTAAATTGGAAGTTTTCCTACTACAAAGGATTATCAAAGGGATGTAAACAAATGCAATAACTGGACTACCTATGCATGCTATTCTTCCCAAATCTCACCCTAACTGTGCTTTAGGCTAGATCCCTCCCCCCCTAGACATGGGGCCAGCCCCACAATTTGAGATCCAACTTTGTAAGAGAATATTAAATTATGGTGGTATTTTTTATTTATCTACCTGGGGATTTACAGACTTAGTTGAGACATCTTCTCAACTCAACACAGTGGCCAGAAGTCTACTAAGAATCTGGATACTGTTGAACTAGTGAGCTGTTCAGTTGTGCTCTTGTATGGAATGGCAGGTAATTTCAGAAATTTGGCACAAATAATCTGCAATAATCTGCATAAATACAATTAATCTGCATAAGGGTAATAGAACACAAGTTTTTTGTTACTCACGTGAAATCACCTATTGTGTGGTCAACATAACCCCTGCAAATACATTTATATTTAAAAGACTTGAAATCGCTTTAGTCTTCAATCTCATAATCACACAAAAAGTGCCCCATGTGCCATTACCTTAATACAGATGGAAGTAAGAATTAGAGATCTTTTTTCTTTTTCTTTAGGGAACTAAAAACCGTTCCCAACTTGACTTGGAGCTGGAGATTGAAAACATGGGTGCTCATCTTAATGCATACACTTCTCGAGAGCAGACTGTGTACTATGCAAAAGCTTTCTCCAAAGATCTACCAAGAGGTGAGTCTTGTATTTGTGAACTTCTCTTACTGATTATTTTCTAGCAAAGCAACATTTGCATAAAAATTTATTTTGTTTATTTATGTTGATAAGATGCCAGTGGTGTTTTACCTATTCTGTAAAGGAACCAGAGCGATCAGTTTAGATAAATATACGGTTCTTTTTTCATAATGTATTTGTTTGCCATCCATTCCCCACACACCATATACATGTAAATTATATTATGAATGCTTAGTGATGTCATCAGTGATGTAATTTGCATTGCATGACTCACTGAAACTTGTGTATTACAAAAAATAATGTACCTCCTGTTGTGAAATATCAGGATAGTCCAGAGGAAACCTATAATATATGGAAAAAAGTGGTGTATATTTCACACAAGTGGATACCACTTTCCTATCGTAAGCTTGAAGTATTCTGTATGGGTGTTTAAAAGAGCCCTGTACTGACTGTGAATAATGCACAAAATTAGTATATTTAACTTTCAAACAATATGACCTCCTTTGTTTATACAGCAGTGGAAATCCTTGCAGACATTATTCAGAACAGCACCCTAGGTGAGGCTGAGATTGAAAGGGAAAGAGGAGTCATCTTACGGGAGATGCAGGAAGTGGAGACCAATCTACAAGAAGTGGTTTTTGATTATCTGCATGCAACAGCGTATCACAACACTGCTCTGGGAAGGACAATACTTGGACCCACAGAAAATATCAAGTAGGTCCAGTAACACAGATGGCATTACTTTACTAGCAATGATGCTATTTGTAGATTTTACCATAGCCGGGTTGTTATTTGTATAGCGAATAGTGATGTTCTTTTATTTTCATATACAGATCAATAAATCGCAATGATTTGGTGGAGTATATAACAACACATTACAAAGGGCCAAGAATAGTTCTGTCAGCTGCAGGAGGCAAGTATAATTACTATGCATATTATTATTATTATATCATCTGCATTTATATGGTTCCCTTCTTATGCAAACTGGGAATTTCTTGGTATGTTTAATCAGGCTACATCCCGGTTCTCTTCTTAATATCTTAGCCAAACCTTCTATGTCTTGTATGCTAAAAAAATCTCTTCATCAGTTCCACATCGTGTAGGGGTGCTGCAAGACTGTGTACTTGGTCCTTCGTTATTTTCCCTGTACACACTAATTTGTCTAACGATTATCTATATACTGATGATATTCAAATATATCTATCAACCTCTTCATTAACACCTGAAACGAGACTCAGATTTCTGTCTCCTAGCAATCTCCAACTGGATGAATCAACACCACCTCAAACTGAACTAATCATCTTTCCAGCTTAATCTTGCCCTATTCCCCCCTACTATCTATATTGATGGCATGCTCATTAATCCTATCAACTCAATCGTTGTCTGGGGGTAATCTTTGACTCCCCTCTCTCCACTGACCATATTAACACAATTGTCAAAACCTGTCACTTTTTCTTAAAGTGGACCTGTCATCCAGACACAAAGCTGTATAATAAAAGTCCTTTTCAAATGAAACATGAATCTCAGATGTCAATCAAATATTGTCTGCCCCTTCTCTATGCCTTAGGCATAGAGGCAGGGCAGACACTTACTTTCACTTTCCATTCAGCCCTTCCTAGATGTCACTGCTCTCCCCACATTCCCCTGTTCTCATCACCATTTAATTGTGTAGCCAGGACATGGGGATGGACATTTGGTCCCACATTCTGGTGCACAAACAAGATTCTGAGATGATGCAAGACTTGCCTTAATAACAGTGTCCACAAAATGGCTCCTGCCTGCTTGTTATAATTATGAGTTCCCAGACTGAAGGAAACAAGATTCAAATAATTTATATAGTGTAATTAAAGTTCATTTTGCTTGTCTGTAAGTTACCCACAATCTTAGATTGCAAGCTGTTCTGGACAGGGACCTCATTCTTCTTCTTTTTTTTTCTTTTTGACTCATAGCTCTTTTTTGACTCTTAATTTTTAATGTAATTATACTTTGTAGATATTATTCTATTGACCCCTGCTTGTTCTATTCATTTATGTTCTGCTGTACAGTGCTGCATACATAATTGGCTCAATATTTATAAAAAGTATACATACGCATGTGTTGTATAATTAGTATTAGTTTTTGTGCTGAATTTCACATAAATAGCATTGGATTGCAGTGGACAGAGCCCAACAGAAATCCACAAGGACCAACTTGATCCACAAAAATAGTTTTCCTCTTCCATTCACTTTCTTTTTTCCAAGCTCCTCTGGTCATCAAATAACATTTAAGGTCCTGATTCTCTTGTTAGAGGACCGGCATCACTCTTCTGTCAGTAGCACTTGCTCATTGCCTGCGGGCTGCTGTTTTGTTCAGTAAACAGGAATGCTGCTGGCTCTCTTACAAGAAGATCAGAGCCCCTTCTATGTTGTGACATGTAGAAGAGAAGGAACTGTTCTATTTTCAAGGCAGGTAGATCAGAAATATGGAAATTATATAACAAAGTGGCAAATTTTTTTCTTTCCTATTCATTATAGATCCCTCATGAAAGTAAATTGTCCACTTTGTTTTACGCATGTATATGTCAGGCCAACTTTAATGAAACTTAAAGTTTGAACAACATACAACCATTTTGGGATGGAATATTATTGTTAATAAATTCAATTATACACCATACTGTAGATAAATATATACTTTCCCTTTTACTGGGCAAACCCTTCAACAATTTTTAAAGCAGTTTGTGAGCCAGGTGATCATGGCAGCTAAAATTTCTTTAGCCCCTAAATGAAACCCGACCCTAACCTGGTCTGGCAACACCTGCATCCAGCTCTAACCAGGTGCGCTCCCGTTTTTATACTTATGTCCCCATCCTGTCCCACTGTGACGTTGCGGAAGGTGATGGGGCCTTGAATAAGGTGTATATATAGTCCATTGTTGAAATAAAATATGCTGGATTACATATTTTTACACTTTAGAAATTCCAAAATAAACTTTTTTTTGTTTGTTTAAGGTGTATCACATGATGAATTGCTGCATTTGGCAAAGTTTCATTTTGGTAATTTACCATCCATATATGACGGGGAAACCCTTCCTCCCTGCTCCTTCACAGGTAGTGAGGTATGAAGTCTTCATCATTTGCAGATTCAATATAAACACTTTTAAATGGCTATAGCAGTGTTCAATGGGAATAAAATGTAAATTGTAGTTATTGAAAGTTACAACTGGGGGAACATTAACTAGGGGTCGAAGTGAATATTCGAATTCAAAATCTTTGAATTTCGAAGTAATTTTTAGGTACTTTGACCATCGAATTCGACCTTGTTTCGAAGTGAAAATTCTTGAAAAATTCTTCGACTATTCGATAATCGAAGTACTGTCTCTTTAAAAAAACTTCAACTTCGCCACCTTAAACCTGCCGAATTGCTATGTTAGCCCATGGGGAACTCCTAAGATATAGCCAGTAAGTTTTGAGAAATCAAAGGATTTTTTTTTGTAAACTAGTACGATCTTAAAAATCCTTGGAATTCGACTTTGAATGTCGGACTATCCTATTCGATGGTCGAATTTCGAAGTTTTTTTCACTTCGAAATTTGACCTTTGTTAAATCTGCCCCTTAATGAATGTTTGTATATTTTGCAGTAGGATGTCTAAACATAAGTTATAGCGTAATGTAATAAAAGTTTGCACCAAGTCTAATAACGCATAGGAATTATGAAAGCGAATAGCAAAGTCTACCAGCTAAAAGCTAATGCAAACTTTGCAGCTTTTATTACATTACTTAAAAGCTGTTTCAGATTATATTCTACTAATTCTGTGTTATGAGCCTGCATAGTAATGCATACAAGTAACCCTTTTTCTGTTTCCTTTTACTTACAGATCCGTGTTCGAGATGATAAAATGCCACTTGCTCACATTGCAGTTGCCGTAGAAGCAGTGGGTTGGTCCCACCCCGACACAATTCCACTTATGGTTGCCAATACACTTATTGGAAACTGGGACAGATCATTTGGCGGTGGTGTGGTACAGTCAACTATTCTTAAAACTTTTTAATGTACCGTTTTGTGTAGCTTTTTAAATATTTCTTTTTTAACATGCTTCATATTCCCATTAATCTATCCAATATTTTAAAGTGTTTTAAACCTTTTAAACTTTTCAATATGTAGGTCTTAGAAAATTGTCAATGATTTTAAAGTTTTATGTTTATATAATTGCTGTTTTAAGAAGTATCTGTCTTTACTTAACCTTTATCTACACTGCTGGAACTGCTTATATTACGGAAATGCGCTTCAAGCAGCTGTCTGAAAATCCCAATACAGACGTAACCTTTTCTATGCCAGGATTGAAATTTCCATAAAACAGAAACCTGAGAATGCAAAATGTGTGGCTCTGTCACTTACTTGTGCCACTAAAATGGTTCATTCTAGAGTGAATCTTTGTTAATACTCAGAATATGGGATGCCTCTTAAGCTTGCTTTTTTCCCCCCAATATACAGAATTTATCAAGTAAACTTGCCCAGCTCACATGTCATGGAAACCTCTGTCACAGCTTTCAGTCATTCAACACATGTTACACAGACACTGGACTCTGGGGGCTCTATATGGTGTGTGAGCCCAACACAGTGGAGGATATGATGCATTTTGTTCAGAGAGAATGGTAAGGATTCTTGAGCCAATTATGTCTTGTTCCCTCAAATTGCATGGTGTTGAGTATCCAGTCGTAGAACATTTGTATTTGCCTATCCTGAATAAAATCCTAATTCTGCAAACCTGAGTTTGCTTCCAGTTAATAGTTTTTTTCTGTTTTCTCAAAAGGATCAGACTCTGTACTAATGTGACTGAAAATGAGGTTGCCCGTGCTAAGAATCTCCTAAAAACAAACATGTTGCTTCAACTGGACGGTAAGTTAAAGCAATTGCATTGAATTTATAAAATAATGACTGCATCATTATTGCATAGACTAATCGTTACCGTTTTTATTCTTTTAAAGGGTCAACACCTATCTGTGAAGATATTGGTAGACAGATGTTGTGTTACAACCGCAGAATTCCACTGCCTGAACTCGAAGCAAGAATTGATGTAAGTGTGACTTTCTAAGAGGAATTTAAATCAACATGTTCTCCCCAATTGGCAATGTTCAGAGAAACCTTACTCTACTGCAGATGCCAATTTAAGCTTTCTTTTGTTTTTCTTTTTTATGTAGTTGATCAGTGCTGAAACAATACGTGAAGTATGCACCAAATATATTTATAACAAGAGCCCTGCAGTTGCTGCTGTTGGTAAGCATTTACTATATTGTATAAAAGTTTAATGGCTCTGGGGGCAGAATCATTCTTCATTGATTTCAGTAGCAATTGCCTGGACCCATGAGTGCATTTAAGGTCAGGTCACTGACATGAAACATGTTCATTAATCAAGTGTCAATGGCTTGACCTGTGAGTGCACACACATATATAAGCAATTGTTGTTTAAATTGGTTATTCTTAGGGATGCACCGAATCCAGGATTCGAAAGAACCTAATCTGAATTTGCATATGCAAATTAGGGACGGGGAGGGAAAGCGTGAGACTTTGTAACAAAACAACGAAGTACATTTCCCACCCCTAATTTGCATATGCAAATTCAGAATTCAGCCAAATCTTTGGCGAAAGATTCGGGGGTTCGTCTAATTCAAAAAAACTGGATTCGGTGCATCCCTAGTTATTCTAGACATTTTGTTATCTGGCTGTGAACTAATAATGCTTGAGCAGCAAAACACCCAGAATTGCACTGTGTGTCATTGTCCTAAAATGTAATGAGATTCTCCGGGAAAAAAAAAAAAAAAAAAACAAAGAAGGGAAAAACTTTTTTGCCAAGTTCAGAGTTTGTATTCACTGATGTATGTCAGACATACAGGGCAGTATGAGCTCAATAAACTCACACAGTGCTGTGACATGGAATCCATTCATTACACTACACAGCAAGAGTATATTTGATGCACTTAGGCGTTGGTTACCATGTTCTTTGTTGTGAATAAATATCATCTTTGTTATTCTTGTTGTTTAAACTAGGCCCCATTGGACAACTTCCTGATTATGACAGAATACGAAGCGGAATGTACTGGCTAAGAGATTAAATAAAAGGGTATCCCAGCACTAGGCAGACTTTTGTTGCACATAGATGTTATTGCCAAAAGGTTCTGACTTGTTTGTAGACTGTGTAGACTGTGCTCTATGAAAGAACCTAGAGAATATGCTTGCCCTGGAGATCTCTGTCCCGAGAAGGAGAAAGGCTTTAATCACAGGAACCGGTGTTTAGTGTATTTGTTTAGAAAAACATGGACACAAAGCACCATACTACGGCAGCAAGTGAACTCTGCAATGAGGATTATTAAAACTGAGTATTTTAATAACATCTCTACTGTTAATATAATTTATCACGTCAAATACTGTGTCTGCACTTTTATTATAAAACATATAAACATTTAGAACATGTTCATTTCTTAGTCTTGGTGGCATTCAGCACTTGTTCTTGAGCAGCTTTTTTTGCTTTCACCATTTCTACCAATTCCTAGAGAGAGAAGAGACATCATTTGGGAGAAGGCAGTAATTGCTAGTTACACTACTGCCAGGGCATGTTGACCCTGAGACAATAGCTTTCATTCTCCCAGAAAATGTGTGGAGCGTATCTGGTATGGAGAATATTTTAATAACTGGTGATACTGTGGAAGGCATTTAATAGTCTATATTTAAATCAGAGAAGGCAAGGGTCTAACCTAAGTGATATCTTACCTTTGTGGCCTATACAAACAGCAGAGGACTCTACAGCTTAACACTGAAGGATGGACTTGGAGCAAGTAAAATTATTGTAGCACTGGAATTAACTTGCTTTTTGAAGAATACATTTGCCTGTGGCAGGCAAAATCTAGCTCCTCTTATTAAGTGGCCAGGAATAATCCATGTTTTTGCTACATTAAGTATTACATAACTGAATGGCTTATTAATATGCAAGTATGCAACATTTAAAAGTACACACACTGTTTATATGTTCTACTCCAGTGCTGTGTGTGGTCCCTGGTAATTGCTTCTAAGAGCAACCTTGAATGTCAGATCTATGGCTGTAAACTAATACTGTTATAAATGACACCCAACGCTTAGCAAAACATTTCTATTACAGTCTGTGTAAACAGTTTGTTCCATTAGTACCGTGTAGGACATGCTCAATATTTGATTGATATTTGATTAGGAATGCTTGGCTGAAAATAGGAGGTTCTACTTCCTGTCTGCCATGTCACTTCAATTTCATTGGTAACTGCTCTTAGAAGTCATTATCAATGAAATGGTTAATATGAAATAGACAGTGTTGTGTTCTTTTAAATTGTGCATGATCATTCCTGCTGTCAGGGTCATATTAAATTGGCATTTTAGCAGCAGTCATGCAGATTAGCATTATGCTTGTTTTGCGAGAATTCCAAACACTTGGCAAGGTAACACACGCACTAAATAGAGAAAACAGGGATGCAAACCTTGTATCTTTTCATGCAGTCTTTCTTGGATCTGCCAGGAACAGCTTCTGCTATCTTCTCCCATCGCTCTGGAGTATTCACAGGATATGTCTTCAAAGCTTGCTCTAACAGTTTTTGCTCTTCGGTTGTCCATGGAGACATCTCCACACCAGGACCTTTCATCAAAAAATACATCATTTTTAAGGTTATTTACTCAGAAGATGTGTATTGCTGGTAGAAGGGACCCAGGTGGGCCATCCACTCATAAAAGATCAAGCATAAATTGATAATCTTTGAGCAGCCTTTCCAACTATTGATTGGTATAGCCCCAAAAGATCAAAATCCAGTCAGATGAAGAGCTTTATCTCAAATGTACAAATACTGATCAATACAAGAGATAAAGAGCTTAAGTACATGTGCAGATGGGGATTCATAGCCACAGTTGGCATGCAATGATTGCCAGTAGGGTTCACAGCTGGCCTACACTGAGGTTTAAATGGTGACCTGCTGTTAATATGAACTGTACTTGTGTGAAATACTTAAAAATAGACCATAATTTAACTGTCACAGGCAATAGTCTACTCTTAGCATTCATTGCCCTCCTGAGAGGCAATGGATGTGACTGGAATTCACCACAAGCCAAATGCAGGTATTCATCTGTACATGACATTAAAGGCTGATAAGGGGGCCTGGAAGAAGAGCACAAGGTTCTGCAAATTTTAACATCTGGGTCCGGCCCATGTTAACCCAATAGCTCTCAGATAATGCCATGATTTCTTTATAATTCCAAGACCATAAAAAAAGACCATATCCATATGATTTAGACCAGACTTCTTGGATTATTTGTCCTGAAAATTGTATCTCCTCATTGCTCATTACTGAAGGAAACATGCGCTAATTACAGTTGCAAGATAAAGGAGATGATTCTGTAGCTAAATTTGTAAATGCTGCTAATAGTGTGCCAACTACTGGAGCCTGAAACAAACTGAAAAAGCAGTAATCTGGACCATGGCAAGTCATCTGGCAAAAATGAGAATGAAAGAAGCTGAAGTAGATCTGGCATTCAACATATTGCAAACACACATAATTGGTCCCATAAAAGATTATAAATGTGCATTTAATAACATGATGTAACATCCTTAGATGTAGTCATTGAGCCATAATTTTGCTGCAAGACTGTTCATCAATACTTTCTTTTTTGCTCTTTTTGTACTGCCTCAAGCAGTAAAAGAGCAGGAGCACACTACAGGCTTATTAAAATATCAGAGTGAAATACGGCAGTTTACCGCATTTTATTTCCTCATGAATGATTGGTATAGTACAGATAAACACTGGGGGTGAGTCACAAGTAAAACCAGCTCGGGGTCCCCAAGTATTGAATTGCATTACCATGGAACAAATATAAATCTATTCCAATATTTAGGGGTTTCTGTTAAAACTTCAAGATTATAAACTGTTTTTGTAACTGTAGTTCAATGTTTAGAGCTGTAAGGGCAATATGTTTTTATTCACATTTTGTGCACTGATGACTAATGACAGGAGCCATTGAGCAACAAAGTAATAAATAATAAACTTACCCTCAAAGCGTTCTGAAGGTACAGCATTATCCACAGACGGTGGTACCACTTTGTGTTCCTTCTTGAATTTGTCAAATGCTTTCTTATTTATGTCATCCTTCTGCTGAGGATCTGAGATAAACAGATATGGTTTGTATCTCCCTTTTATTTATATATTTGTAAATTTTCTTTTATTTTTATTCTGAAATTTAGGATATAAATCAATACCAGTAATAATAAATGATTGTATATGTGATGTTTGTCCATCAGATTTACATCATCTGGTAACAATTAAAATAGACCATAGCTTCAACTTGCCCCCCCCTCGCACATACAAAAATAATTTCTATTTTAATGTTATGTGGGAAAATATCACCTTTTTATATAAACAAAGATTAATATTCTGGAAAATGATTAAGCTTTTACATAAGTGTTTCTGAGGTATAAATAGATTTTTGTACTTACCGTTAAATCCTTTTCTCTTGTCCTACATTGGGGGACACAGGCACCATGGGATGAAGATCCTGTTGCTTGGAGAAAGGACACTAAAAGGTTAAAGTGGCTCCTCCTCCTCCTGCTCTGGGCTTCATCCCCGCCTACCTCCTCAATCCTCAGTTTTCTGACCGAAGAAGAGATGACGAGCCCTACCAATTGCCCATGTGAAGAGAAGGAGCACCTCCCCAATGCAAGCTAAGCACAGTATGAACCACCTGCTGTTTGAAATTGTTGGTATTTGAACAACAAAAATTATATAAGATATTACCTGATCAACGTTATCTTGAACTAATACAGGGAGGGAAGGCCTGTGTCCCCCAATGTAGGACAAGAGAAAAGGATTTAACGGTAAGTACAAAAATCTATTTTTCTCTTGCCTAGATTGGGGGACACAGGCACCATGGGGACGTCCCAAAGCTACCCATGAGGGCGGGACTTTTTACCCCTAGTGTTCAGGGAATAACCACCTGCAACACTTTCCTGCCGAAGCTCGCTTCGGTTGAGGCGAATGTATGCACCTTGTAGAATTTGGAAAAGGTGTGTGTGGATGACCACACTGCAGCCCTACAGACTTGTTCTGCTGAAGCCTGGAGAGGAACCACCCAAGAAGTGCTCATAGGCCTTCAAGATTGTTGACCTAATCCATTTTGCATTGGTGGCCTTAGATGCCTTAAGGCTTTTCCGTGGTCCTTCTGGTAAGACAAAGAGGTTGTCTAGCTTCCTTCTACTCTTGGTAGCCCTGGTGTATGTTCTGAGAGAACGAACCACATCTACGTATGTAAATGTTCCAAATTTGTCTTTTGTTCAGGACAAAAAGAAGGAACCAGCAGGTCCTGGTTAAGATGGAACTCCTTAGGAAGAAATCCAAGGTAGGTTTCAACACCGCCTTGTCCTTGTAAAAAATCAAAAAGGGTGGACGACAAGATAGAGCTGCTAGTTTTGAAACTAGTCTAGCCAAAGTGATGGCTAATAGAAAACTACCTGAAGAGTCAGCAGAGTTAATGGAATTGAGCCAATGGCTCGAACGGTTGCTCCTGCAATACAGAAGGTACCATATTGAGATCCCAGGGAGGGATTGTATGACGGTATGGAGGTATCATCCTCAATGCTCCCTGTAGGAAGGTCTTGATGTTGGGCAGCATTGCAAGCTGCTGCTGCTGAAAAAGGATAGATAAGGCTGATACCTGAACATTCAGTGAGCTGAGTGCCAGCCCTTATTTCTAAACCCTCCTGAAGGAATAACAATAGGCTACTTTCGTCCCAGGACTGTGGGTCTTCGGCTTTAGATTTACGCCAGGATATGAATGTCCTCCATACCCTGTGGTAGATGCGTGCGAAGACGGGCTTTCTGGCCCTTAGTAAGGTCGGTATGGCCTTTTTTGGAACTCCTGATCTGGCTAGGATTATGGCTGCAAGTGTCATGCCGTTAAATCCAGCCATGGTGAACTCAGGTGGAGGATCAGTCCCTGAGATAACAGATCCATTCTGTCTGGAAGGTGGAATGGTGCGTCCACTGATGAACTTATGAGCTCTTCGAACCAAGTGCGGTGTGGCCAGTAGGGTGCCACTACAACTGTTTCTACCCTTCTTGATTACCCTTGGCAGAAGTGCCAGTGGTGGGAAGACATATGCTAGGTGAAACTGCCACGGAACCACCAGTGTGTCCATGCTAGGGCCAGAGGGTCATTGCTTCTTGTGAAGAACCTCGTAAGCTTGTTGTTGTACCTGGATGCCATTAAGTCTACTTCCGGAGTGCCCCGCCTTGCCAGAATCAGTTGAAAAAACCTCTGGGTGTAGGCTCCACTCTCCCTGATCTAAGGTCTCTCGGCTGAGAAAATCTGCTATCCAGTTGTCCACTCCAGGGATACTGCGGAGATAGCTGGTACCGTGTTTTACACCCACAGAAGAATTTGCTGTGCCTCTGCGAGGGCAGCTTGACTCCTTGTGCCTCCTTGGTGGTTGATGTAAGCCAACGCTGTCACATTGCCTGACTGTATTCTTACAGGTAGATCTTGAAGTCTGCCTGACCATTGGAGCAATGACAGGTAGATTGCTCTTAATTCCAGGATGTTGATGGGGAGTAGTTCTTTCTGTGACCAACGTCCCTGTACGGTTAGGTCTCCCAATACTTCTCCCCAACCTTGTAGACTGGCAACTGTTGTGATGACTATCCACTGGTGATTGGGGAAGGGTTTTCCTGACGGAAGTGTTGTTGGTCAAAGCCACCAACTGATAGAGGTTCAAACTAGATTTGATAGGGGAATCCTGCAGTTTAGGTTCGCTCAGTTCCTCCTCTGGTGTTGGAGTAAGGCTCTGCATGGCTCTGGTGTGGAGCTGCGCATATGGAATCGCAGGATGACACTATAGTCCCTAGCACTCTCATGGCAACCTTAAAGGTACCTGATCCATTTTCTGCAGAGATGACAGGAGCCCCTGCATGGAGGTGATCTTTGATTGGGGAAGGAAGGCTCTTCCCAATGAAGAATTTAGATCAAGCCCTAAATATTCTGTACTCTGGGAAGGTATGAATCGAGATTTTTGGAAGTTTATCTGCCAACCTAACAGCATTAGTGTCTGGAGATGAGTTGTGGTCAGTGCCATGGAACTGGCCTTTACCAGTTGGTCATCCAGGTATTGTATGACACTCAATCCCTGCAGTCGCAGGTCCTCTAGAGCCGCAGCCATGACCTTTGTGAATAGCCTTTGCGCGGAGGATAGTCTGAAGGGGAGTGCCAGGGATTGCCAATGTTCTCCTGCCACTGAAAAGTGAAGGACCCAGTGGTGGTTGGGATGTATGGGGACATGCAGGTACGCATCTTTGATGTCGATCACCGCCCTGAAATCCTCTATGTCCAGGGACATTAGGACTGACTGGATGGATTCCATCTTGAAGTGGTGCTTCTTTACATGGTCGTTTAGTGCCTTCAGGTCTAGCACCAGGTGAAAAGATCCATCCTTTTTGGGTACTATAAACAGGTTTAAGTAGAAACCGAAGCCCCTTTTACCCTTGAGGGACCGCCATTACTACCGCGGAGGCAGTCAGGGCATGTGGAACCCCATGGAAAGCTGAGTGCCTGGGTTCTGTGGTAGGGAGCCTTGAGATGGAAAATCACCTCGGAGGTAGCTGAGCGAATTCTATGAGATAGAAATGATCTGTAGGACCCAGGGTTCCAGTAATCTATGCCGTCACACCTCCCGAAAGTGGCTTAAGCGTCCGCCAAAGGGTTTAGCTTTCAGGGGTGGGCACCTCCTCATGCGGAGGCTGTTTGTCCCGTGCGGGCTTAGGTGCTGCTCTGCTTCCTGACCAAGAAGTGCTCTGCCTTGACTGGAATCTGGGGCGGGTCGGAGCTTGTTGCTTTTCATGTTGGGACCTCTGGCTCTGTAGCTTGAGAATTTTCCTTCTCTGTTCAGCACCAAAAAGTTTTTTTTTTTTTTTTTTCCGAGAATGGGAGACCAAGCAGAGACCACTTCAAGGTAAGATCTGTTGACCAGTTTTTTAGCCAAAGGAAACGTCTGGCTGCAATGGATTATGCCGAAGCCCTTGTGACGAGCTTAGCCGCGTCCAGGACAGCTACGCAAATTTATGTATTTGTGTCCGCTATCGGAGCTAGAAAGAGGTATGTGGAGGGGTCTTCTGAGCCATGAGTTGGGCCACCTGTTCCCCCCAAACTTCCATTGACCTGGATACCCATGGGGTGGCAATAATAGTTCGTAGAGTTCTGCCTGCTGCTGTAAAAATCGACTTGCAGAAACCCTCAAGACGTTTGTCGATAGGATCGTTAAAGGAAGCCGCATCGACTACTGGAATGGTGGTGGTCTTTGACAATTTAGAGACCGGTGGGTCCACTGCTGGGGGTGAAGACCAAGGTCTGTAAAGTAAAAGGATAAGTTTGAGTAAAGCGATGGAAAATTGGACTCTATGGTCTGGCATTTTCCATTGTGCTTTAACGATGTCACCCAGCTGTTCATAGGCTGGAAAGACACAAGAAGACTTCTTTTGCCTCTTGAAAATGTTATTGGTTCGCTCTGCTAAAGGTGGGGTGTGCCTGAATCAGGCTCTCGACCTCTCATTGTGATCTAGGGGTATCCTGATCCTATTCATCTGCGGATAGGATCTGTCCCTCTTCCCAATGCCTCTTCCTGTTCATCAGGCAAAACAGGTGGGGAAAGGGGAGGTCGCTTTGTGGCCGACTGCTGAGTGACCAGTCTGTGAGGCTCTGTAGATAGGTGCTGTAGGACCTTATCTAGAGTCTCTGGAACTCTGGCTAGGTTTTGTAGACCCGCTAGAGATAGAGCGCACACCAATTCAGAATCCAAGCTCGTTTGATTAGCCGTAGCTGTCGCAGAGCTGGCTGGTAGGGCTGTGTGGGATTGTAATTGTGCAGTGACTGCTGCAGTCTTACAGGCTTCACATATTGACTCAGCCAAAACACTAGCAAATTTAGTTCTGCAAGTAGCCCATGCCAAATACTAAATTGCATTGGTGGTACATGCAGTTGCCTGCTTGGGAAGGGACTGGTCATCTGCCCTGCCCGTCATGGCTATACTATGTAGTGCAACCCAGTAAGTAAGATATTGGGGAATATTAGGAGAGTCCAGAGGAGTGAACCACTGCTCCCTTAGGGTGCGATCTGTGGAGACAGATGGAAGTAGTGAAAAACCCCACAGTATCCCATAGAGAGAGGGAAGTGTTAATCCCCTAGAGAAAGAGTAAGGGAAGTGTAACTACCTATTCACCAAGGTAGGAAGGAATGGTGCCTTGTTCTTCTCTGTGAGAGACAGTGAGGCTGGAAACGCTCAGTACTGGAGAGAGAGATGCGGATCCAAAATGGCCGCCAGAGAGGTTTCCCGGGCTTTGGTATAGTACCTTAGTAAGATGGCGCCCGTGAGGCGCGTGTGCAGCGACTCGTGCACAATGAAATAGACGCATCGCCAGATGGTGGCGCGAAAGATCGCTGGGAATGGCACTGAGTTACCAATGCGGGGACTTTTAGTGCTGTTGTCCCATTATGATCTACATATATAAAAGCATTGTTAGAATTCTGTTCCATGGAAAATATTACTTAATATTGATTCATGAGAAAATGTATATTGTAACCTTAACATAAATATCAAATAAAAAGCATGAAACAGAAGGGTGATTTAGACAAACTGTGTGTTGACAGTGTCTTTATATCTACTGATGACCAGCTAAAGGTCTACTGGTAGATTCCAATCTACCTTTTTGACATCCCTGGCCTAGGAAAATCTTTGTCAGAGAATAGCAGTGAAAGTGAAACTAAATGCCTAGGAAAATCTGTGTGAGAGAATAGCAGTGAAAGTGAAACTAAATGCCTTTCTGCAGAGCTGACAGGCAGCATGTAATGGGGGGAGGGAGGAGGGAATTGACTTACCTCCTTGTGCCAGCCAGGAATGCTCAATAAAAGATATACCCTCCGTCGTGGCTACTGGTGCAGCCTCCGGAGAGCGGGAACCAGTGCCCAGGGTAGTGTGGGGGGGAGCTCCCCAGCCTGCAGCCTCCGTAGAGTGGGAAGGCTATAGAGCATCTTCAGATCAGAAGTCCTTGGCTGGAGGGGTTCTGGAAGAGAAACACTGACCCCTAGTAGTGGCATGATACTGAATAAATCTGTACCATTGCTCCCAGCCACGAAGTGTCCATCCTTCCTTCTGAGGACACTAAAAGAAAACTGAGGATTGAGGAGGTAGGCGGGGATGAAGCCCAGAGCAGGAGGAGCCACTTTAACCTTTTAGTGTCCTTTCTCCAAGCAACAGGATCTTCATCCCATGGTGCCTGTGTCCCCCAATCTAGGCAAGAGAAATTTTATCTATACTTTAATGTTAAAGCAGCTCGTTTTCTGGGTGCACATGTGTTCTGCGAGGTTCAGCACATTTTGTGTTCCCAAGTATAAACACATAACCAGAATACTGTTAAAGGGCACTTTATCTTTGAAGAATAAACTGTGCATGACGTAAATGTACCTAGTTTCTGGAGAGACTTTGCTTTATTGATAACATCTTTTGAAGTCCTTTTTATCCCGGAAACAGAGTGCAAATTCATGTAATTAGCAATAACTTCCCACCTGTAAAGTAACCAGAAAACACACATATATAAAGCTATATTTGCAAAACAAGCAGTGACAATATTTTCACATAACACATGGATATAAAGTAATCCTTTCTTCTTAACGGTTTATTCTCTTTCCAACAAGCCACCCTCCAAATTTCTAGCTTTACCTTGCATTGGTTCCAGCAGGAAACAGGTTAACAGCTTTAATCAATAGCTGCAAGTCATCTTCTGACCAAGATTTGCTGCCACTCCCTCCTCCCATAGCAGAATTGTCTGCTCCCCTTGTGGATTGTTTCATACGAGCCTCCTCCTGTTCTTTTTCTTTTTTGAGCTGTGCATTCACTTCAATAATCTGAAAGACACATGCAGTGTTTAACGAAATACAGCTCAATCTTGCCAATAGTGAAGAAGAGAAGTACAGATGCATCATATTGTCCCTTTCCCTTATGCTACCCTTTTGTATCTTGATTTCCACTTCTCTATTATCATATCCCACTCATTGTACCCCTTGCACTTAAGTGTTAGTTTATGTCCCTATAAGTGCAAGATAACCATCTTTACTACCAGATTATAAAGCAATCAATGCCAATTACAGAAACTATATCAAACAAAATACCTGTTTTTCCACTGCAGATTTCCCTTCTTCCTTTGTGCTTACAGCAAGGTTCTCATTTAGGGACTGTAAACTGAAAACATAAATCAAAATAAGCCTAGATTGTATTATGCCCCACATTTCATCATAGTATTTTCTGTTGTTTTCCGCAAGTGCGCGTGTGCCCATTAGTTGTTACAGAAGGGAACACAGATCTGGAAAGAGATAATAGTGGGTGCAGTATCACTAGTCTTGCCCCTTTGTTTCCTTATACAATAAGTGCTTGTTTTACCAGAACAGTCACACTATTAACAGTAGCTTAATTAATGTATATTTAAAGAACATGGAAAGTAATTTATTGGGGGAAAAATCTACAGGGATCTTTATAACAACTACGTTACCAGTATTTCCCAGGGATCCCTTCCATCTAATACTTGTGCGTGCACAATATAGTGATACTAGAAATTGTTCCTATACTGCACATAAGAAAACTAGGGAAAACATGGGCAACTTTAAAGAATTGATGGTTATAAGAAATCAGATGGCACAATGTAATAGTTCTCCTTGTATAAGTGTACTGTTAAGAAATATAATCAACAAACTAGTGGAAGGAAGAGTCAGGCAGGAGACTAAGCACAATTATCACAAAAAGTGCTCAGTTCACTACTTAGTGTCCATGCTCCTGACTAGGGGGAAATGTCCTCTGTCCCCCACTGCTAGAGAAGTGTTTATAGTTTATTTCTATAGAGAAGTGAAATGACAATAGGACATGCAATGAAACACAAGGATGTTTTAATCCTACCAAAGAAAGAATGATAACATATTAAAGAACAGTTTGCTGGTTTAAATTCTATAACATTTCTCTATATGTATTATGATTATGACTGTAATGATGCAAAATATTCAAAAATGTTTTCCATTCATGTGATTTAGAAGTTAAATTACAACCCGTCTTCAACTTGTCAATTTCTCACCGTCTTCCTCTAAGAAGTGTTTGTTTATTATTGAAAAATGTCTTTTACACTAGTGACATCATATATATTTGGATGCTATATATTCAGATAATAGCTATATGGATATAATAGAAACCAATATTTTATAGTCTAGCAACTATTCGTTAACAACAAATTTGCCAAAACTCTTTGATTTCAACATACATGCTTATGTATTATATTAATAATGCACCTGTGGCCAAACTGTTCAATGATATAAAATAGGAACGTTCAACCTGCAGCTGAGCTACAATTGTGGCATTATCTGCTACTAAAGAAGAGGTAATGCATATAATACAGAAGCCTGCAGAAAGCAAGGTGAACATCCCTTATGTCATGTCTAGCACTGGCGTGCATAGAGCAGAGTGTGGGAGAAATAATAAGGTAAAAGATGTAAGACAAAGGGGCACAGAATGTGTGTGTGGGGGAAAGGTGATAGGTAAACAAAGGATGTAGAAGGGGTAAAAGGACACTGGTTTTGGTGTAAAGCTGGCCATAGATGCAAAGATCCGATTGTATGAATCATCGTACGATCGGACTTTCTCATCTCCCGACCTGCCACTAACAATTCCGATCAAATAAAGTAGAAAAGAACAGATCAGCCGATGTTCTGCCCCTGACAGCAATCGTATGAAAGTTATGTCCGACAAAGCTAGTGACAGTCTCCCACTGAAAATCGTACAATCGGCAATACATGCAGAGAAATTATCGGCAGCCGACAGAAATCTTTTAACCTGTCTGATCGACCAAACGACCGATCTCTCCACACACTGTGTGTGTGTGTGTGGCCAGTTTAAAGACAAACTTTCATTTTGCTGCAGTTGGGAGCAATAGCCTAAGGCAGCAAATTCATCAGCATAACGAAGCAAATATACTAACTGTGCAAACTTATTTGCCATAAACAAAATCTCTCTGTATATAAAATCTCCAGGCTTAAATGCCAAGTGCAGAAAAAGCATTGCCCTACTGCTTTTATGTATTCATATGCAATACAAATAATGACTTAACTGTAATGAGCAGTTTCAATCCTGTGCAGTTCTTTCAGCCTGTTACAGATAATCCTATGATACAGTATATGTTAATGTCATTTACCCCACACCTTCCAACCGCTTACCTTGCAAGTTCAAGACGATCACAGAGTTTTTCAATCTCCTCCATCATTTTTACACTCTCTGCTTCATTATCAGAAAAGTAATTCCAGTTCTTTAGATGAAAAAAAAAGTTAAGCAGAAGTATTTTAAAAAGCATCATAGTCTATAAATATAAATGGGTGTACGTGTGATTTTTGCATTTCTGAATTTTAATACCAGGCTGTTGGCTCAACTTAGAGTTAGCATTCCTAGGGTTAACTGAATTCAGAAACTGTATAAGCAGTTATGTTGCAGACATACTTGGCCTTCAAAGAGAGCTGTTGAACTGCAACCTGCCTAGCAGTACTGCTGGTATCTCAGAAAGCACTAAAATAGAAAATGAATGTATATTACATGTTCAGATAAGCACCCTGGTTTACATCAATTAATTTTTTTTGTGTTTAGATCTCCAAGCTATGACATAATTATGGGGCACATTCACTTTGAGCAAATCTCAACCTAGGCAGTAACCTATGGCAACCAATACATGTTTGCTTTACTGCTTGTTTGCCATGGTTTAATGTCCAGGTGCAAATTTGACTAGTGTTAGTAAATGAGCAACCAATGTGTTTGGATTGCTACTACAAGTGTGTACAGTACTTGTTTTATGGTTCTAGGTTGTTGGTGGTCCTTAACATTGCCTGTAAGGTCAGAAAATGTATTACAACTGTATTAGAATGCAAGGACACTTTTTTTGGCCAAGGCTCAGTTTTGTACACTCCTGCATAAATTAGCACAAAGGACATGATTCACTGATAGATAAATTATTGGGTAGAACAAGGGACTCACAGGACTTGAAATAAGAAAAAAAAATAGTTAAACTTTTTTTTTCTCCTTATTTAATATGGTTTGATGATTTTGATATGATTTTATATGATTATATGATCTTGAATATGCATTTATTTGGGAGGCATACAAACACACAAACCTTGCATGATGTCCGGAGCCTTTGCCGTTCCTTTTTAATTGCCTTCTTTTGTATTTCTTTTTCTTTTTTTATAAGAAGTGATTGCTGACGAGCTTCCTCTTCTTCCTTTTCTTTTGCAAGACGAACAGCTTCTAATTCGGCTTGTTTTACCTGGCAGATTAAAAAAACAAAACACAATTTTCCTCAACATTTAGGTTACCTAAACAGGCATATGCAATAAAGTAACACAAATGTGAAATACATAATATGATCATTAAACATCATTCATTAAAATTATTTGAGTCAACAATTTTCAGCTGTCAAGCTTCTTTTGGGGTTTCCTGTTCCCATGGCCATATAATTTGATGCCAGTGATTTTCCCACAGTGTCCTTAAAGTGACAATATTGGAGCACCTGTATCTCCAGGATTAATGATCAATGTTGCCACCAAACTATGCACTAACACATGCACACACAAGTTGTACCAGATACTAGTGTATGCAAAAAAAAGTTGTAATTTCATAGTTTAGTTCTCTTGGTCTCACACACCTTGCAGAGCACATGCTCTCAAAAAATGTGCCCTCAACGACTACAAAATATTGCAGGGAGTAATTAATACCGAAGATAAGCAATTTAGTGATAGACATTTCTGGCAATATAGCCACTTGAAGTTACAAGTGCTGAACAACACATAGGGGGTTATTTATTAAAGGTTCAGCTGTGTTTTCTTGAAACATTTAAGTTTTTCGAGTCTAGTTTCACTAAATGATTTGAATTTTTCTAGAAAAAATATGATCCCTGTTAATCTTCCTGTGTAAGAACTTAAACTATTGTATTTTATAAAGCATTTTATTGAAATGAATATAAAAACACCTTGTGTCTCATACCCACGTGTGTACCTGGGAAGTCCTACAACACTATATCCTGTAACAAGATCTACCTAAACTTCCTATGGATCTTCAGTTCCACTTTCATAGAAATTGCAGACAGTCCTCATTTAAATTGAAAACATTGAGTTTTAAGCATGCAAAGCAATTTTAATTTCTCACCCTTTCTTTTTCTTCTTGTTCTTTTCTTCGAGCATCAGCTTTTGCTTTCTTTTCAGCTTCTTTCCGTGCTTTTTCTTCCTCTTTAAATTTCTTAATTCTTGGGTCACTACTGTATGCATTGTCTAAAAATCAATATATATTTTACAACTATAACTATATTATTCAATATTCTTTCTTCAGTTCCTTAGAAGAAATGTCTGAAAGACTTTAAAGACATTATAGACAGTGACAGCCTTAAATATTCTTGTATTCCTGCAAACAAAACACAAGGTTTCGAAGAATAGTATTCCATCACAAGGGACTTTGTTCACTATTTCTCAGGAAAAAAACAAAGCACTCAAAACACTTGGAACTGGTGACAGCCACTTCACATGCTTCTCTAAAGGAAACATGCTACTTTTTGCAGCTTCAGAACAAATATATAAACACTCTTTAATAATACTCGTTCTGATGTCCATAAGAAGCAAAGTTCTACAATTTAGTCAATGAAAGTCAATGAAAAACAGTCCACAACCATAACAATAAGGTTTGGCTACAGACATATCTACATATGCATGCATTTACATTTGCGTTATGCTTATCCATAATACATCATTGTACTGACCCACAAGAAGAATGTCAAATTCTCTCTCTCTATTGCCAAAAGCCCAACAAAGAATAAAACATTTGGCATGTACCAACTAATGTCCGTATCCTATTCATTTCTTCTTTTTTTCTCTGTGCTCTTGCAGCTCTGTTTTGCTTTTCAATCCACCTTCTCTCATCACGACTACAAATATCAACGGGGGAAAAAAACCGTCAGTGCATTTAGTTCAAACATATACAGAGCGCACAAGTTTCTTAAAGTGTAAAGGCTACAAACATTAAGTCCTAACATAAAAGCCTTCTTAATGTATGTTAGTGACATATGCTCCAATAGGTGGAGGGTGATTTTTTATTTTTATTTGGGGAGGCTAAAGCCATACACAAGCTGACTTACAGCTAATGTCAGACATAGGGGATTTGCACTCATATGATAGTTAAAAAAAGGGGATGAATCAGCCTGGGATAACAATACTTTGGTCAGGAAACACTTTCCCCAGAGAATGCAACTAAGCAGGGAAATTATGAAAATTATGACCAGAGGTTAAGTTAGGACCACTATATGGGCTTTAACAACATATAAATATGTTCTGTGAATTTATATGCTGTATATCATAATATTTTGCTAAGGCAATACTTTACAGGAGAAATCATTTTTTACACCCCACCACTAATGTCTCTTCCTTGTGGCTACACATTTCATTAGCAGTATTTTAAACCCTTTAATTTACCACTCAGCCTTTTCTTTCTCTTCTTCATCCAAATATGAAAATTCTCTCCATGAGTCAAAATTATACCTTGAATTAAAAAAACACGTAGTTAAATTCTGGATTATACCTTAAAGATAAGACACTGAGACACAGAGGAACAATAAAAACATACCAGAAAGAGTAGAATCCATCAACGTCTTCAATACAGGAGTTTATGTCTCCAAGTTTTGGTATATTCTTCTTGTTTGACCACCTGCAATATGCAATCATAATTTATGGTCTGTAACTACATGTTAAAACAACATGGACTAGATATACTAGCAATAAAGAAAGGAATGGTAGACAGAGGACAATTACCATTTGTATTTAAGTATGCACCAGCTTTCAAATTTTACCTGTTATTTCTCTCAAATACAGGAGAAAATACTTCAAAGAAGTTGTCTTTTCCTTCACTCTTAGATGGAGTGGAATTATCAAATGTAGGATCTATACTATTGAATGCTCTCCTTTTTATTGGATCTGACAAGATTTCATAAGCTGGTAATGAAAGAGAAAAGAAATGAGAAAAAGCAACTAAAAATAAATATGAATAATTTCAGTATCAAATCAAATATACAGTAAGGAGTCAATTCACTGATCTGAAGTAATTTTCACTGAGTTGCTTATAAGTTACTGCTCAAAATATTGCAGAAATATTGCAGAGAACTTCCTGTTAGGAAAATGTTCCTGAGAGTCAGGTTACCCAAGTTCAAAGAAATCACTCCCAAGGATAGCCTGCAGTCCATGAATTTCCAGTGTGCCCTATACAGGCATCAAGTGTGGGCCAAAGATAACAGAAGGTATTTTTCCAACCAAATGATTCTTCATCCATGCCTCATACTATCCTTGGGCACAGTAAAGGGCAGATTTATCAAGGGTCGAATAGTAAATTTGAATTCAAATATGAATTTGAGTGTTAAAATTCACACATTTGAATTTTAATCCCCCTATCCGAATATTCGCCACCTAAAACCTGACGAGTTCATGTATTAGTCAATGACAGAGGTCCGTTGAGCCATTTGGAGACGTTAAAATCCTTTCTAAAATTCAAGCGAGAAAAACTCAATTCATATGAATCAAATAGGATTCAAATTTTCGGGTCGGAACCATTTGATCGAACATTAGACATTCAAATTTTTTCTTAAATATCCTCCCAGTCGAATTGTGAGTATATTTGAATAAAAAAAAAAAATCACATGAATTCGAAATTTGACCTTTGATAAATGGGCCTCCCAAAGTTTCAGGAGTAATCCTGCAATACATCTAAAGATTATCAATAATAGCAGTAAAAACCTTTGTGCTTTTAACCTCACCTTTAGTTATGCAAGTAAAGTAGTCATTGTCTCCTTCAATTATCTGTTCACCAGCTGCCTTTCTCTTGTCTGGATGATGCTTCAGAACCATTGCTTTATCTTGGTTAAAAAAAGAAATGGTATCATAATTACAACCCTGTTATTGTCTCTATTTTAAAGCTCCATAAAGTTCTGAGGTGTTGGATAACAATAAAAACTGGTGTACAGTAAAGATCAAATAAAGAATGAAGTCGAACAGAATAATAGGGACAAGAAAGTTTATCCTTGACAGATTCAGAAAATATACATAGGAAATTTGTTATTTATTTGGGTATTATAACATCAGAGACCTTTATGTTAAAAACCCAGATGTATTTAAGAGATTATCTGGTGGCATGTATGAATAAAAACAAAAAGTTTAAATGTTATTGCTCAGTAAAGCCAAAAATATAATATTTTTCCATGGTAATTTCAACACTAAGGGACAGATTTAGGAAAATGTGAGTTAAGAGCTTAATTAATAAAAACTCACCCACATTATATTTGTTCCTATGGGATTTTTAGAACTGTATTTATCAAATGGTGAGTTCTAGCTTTCACGCATGAACAAATACAATTCTAAAAATCCTATAGGAATGACCAGAATCTGGGTAAGTTATTTATTAAGATCTTAATTCACATTTTTGATAAACCTGCCTTTAAGTGAAACTTTCTCATAGTTGTATTTTACCTTGGCAAGGGACGCAATTTGGAATGTCCCTCATGTAAATACCAATAAAATGTAGAGTACAATAGTCTCTAAGCACATGCTTTACTAACCATTTAAATAAAGTTAAAAACAAAATGATAAATTATAGAGAGTTTAACTTGTGTGGGATTATGACTTACGAGCAGCTTTGATCTGTTTCTGTGTTGCCTTGTACCTTAAATTCTTCAATCCAAGAACTGCATAATGATCTTGGTTCTGCAAAATTCATAGTGAAATATAAACTACAAAGTGGTTGTATTATGAGAATACTCACTAATTACCAACCCCTATCTAAACATACTGTAAGTTGCTTACTCTAATGAGAACTTTAGGCACTACATAAATAGGTAGAGTAACACTTTCTCCCTTTAAAAGACAAATATAAAATAATTATCCATATCTGGAGAAGGCATCTGAACCATGATCAAAATGGCAGAAATCCCACAATACATTTCTACCTACTGCATAAGCAGGGACAACGGTATTATTGGTATATGCACTCAGGTATTTGTTTTAATGGCACTCAACCTGCCCAAGGACACCAAAGAGTTCTCTAACATAATATCAATATAACATGTTCCACTGTGTTGGATAATCACTGTCTTTATGGGGCAGCACTGCTACAAATTGACAGATAAGAATTTGCAATGTGTAATATCCTTTCATGAACGAGTATTTATATATATGAACCTTCCAGTCCTTGGGATCAAGAGTCTTTAAAAGGGGGAATTCTTCCAGCTGGTATTCTTCATCTTCTGATTCCTCTGATGATTCCTTTTCATCCTCCAACTCCTGGAATGAAGCTGATACATTCCTGTTCCTGCGCTTGATGAAAGCTTCAAACCATCTTCCTACAGGCTCAACCTGGCACAATACTGAAGCTGTCAGAAAACAACAATTAAAAACACTCAGCTAAAGATATAAACAATTATGCTAAATTTTCTCCATTGCATGCATACACTGTCTTTTGATTAATCCCTGTGAAATGGTTTGTTTTATGCCTAAACTCAGTCCTTGTCAAATTATATAAAATAAGACTAGATCACAAAACAATGTTGCTACTTGGCACCAAACTACCACATTAGAATGGTCTACCCTAAGAAAGGTGTACAAAATGCAGCACCTGAGCAAGGGTTACCAATATATAGTGAGAGTAACAACAAACTTTTTGATCATTCTGCAACATACTAAAAGCTAATTAACAAATTAACCTGTGTGATTACATAAGAATAAGTCTAAAAAAAATAATCATAAAAATTTAAATAGATGCTTCTACGGCCCAAAATCAAAATTTCTATCTAGCACAAATCCTGGCTCAAACAAAGAGTGTTGATCTGACACACTGCTATTTTCATTGAAACATCATAACTGTTCCAAAGAAACTCGCTTTTTTGCTAATGCTGATCTGGTGCAACACCTTCTTATATCAAATAATTTAGTTAAAGGGATTGTTTACCTTTCAAACCATTTTTTAGTTCCATTGTTTTCACCAGAAATAAACACTTTTTTCAGTTGCTTTCCATTTTTGAACATTTTTCCAAAATTTATGTTTAGTTTAATGTTCCTGTCTCTGGTGTTTCAGTCTGTCAGCTCAGTAATCCAGGTGCAGATTCTGAACTGTTACAATTTGCTACATTATTTGATACATTTCTCAGCAGCATCTGTGGAATGTTGGAAATTAGTTACAAACAGCTGCCTTTAAGTTAACTCAGGGACACTGCTCAGTGGGACCAAAGATAACAAATGTATCAACTAATGTACCATTTAGAACAGTTTAAAGAGTAGGTGACCACTCCCAGAACTGCTCATAAAAACATAAGAAGATGAAAAAAGGAAACTTTTAATTTAAATGTTAGCAAAACAGGAAATAGAAACTGATTGAAAAAAGTCTTTATTTCTGGTGAACTATCTGAAACACTTTGGAAGGTAAACAACCCCTTTAACAAAGACTTTACATAGTCAGAAACATAATATTTACCTGCTCAGAAAAAAAAAGTTAGAATCTCTGGGACACAAATATAACCTGGAAAAACAATTTCCCAAAGGCCTACACTAGGAAAACTTTTTCTGTTCTCTGGCTCTGACTCTTGAAACAACATAGCAGAAGCCGGTCAATCATTGAAGAAGCAATGCAGAGAACGTAAACAGCTTTCAACAACAAATAACTTTAACCGTTTTCTTACATTCATGATTATTGGAACTTGCTTAGAATTTATTTATTTTTTTATAAATAATAAATGGTAAAATGTGTGTTTGGGTGGACTTCCCCATTCACATATTAGTACTACTTTTCAAAAGTAGGTTTAGTTAGTAGAAGACAGCCAGGTTTTAGTAACGACTTATTCAGGTTACAGGTACACTGGGTGACTACAGAAAGAACAGCTTGTTAGGGCTAACGTGCACCACAAAGTATATAACCAAGAGTATTTGCAGGGGTATCAATTGAACATAGCACACATGCCATCAAGTCCACAGTCAACTTATTTCAAGGCAAAAGCTTAACGTGTTTATTGTGCCATTTACAATTGCTCGTTATTGGCTAAATGTATAGCCATTTACAGACAAGAATGCTCTGCACATACCACATATACTCCATTAGTGCACACGCTTTTGGCTCAGTTGCAGGATGAAGAGCCTTTGGTTCAGTGCCAAAGTGAAATCCATAACATTCTGCACTGTGCAGCTGCCTATAACTAAAAAGTCCTTTTCCCTGGGAAGCTCTAAGCATAGCACCAAGTATAAAGAAATGTCAGAATGGCTGCTAGCGTATAATACCTGCACACAGGCCTCTGGTGACAAAGGTGCATTGCTCTGCCTGCGCTTCTATTAGCATAGTACTGGCTCAGCAAGCACCAAGCAACTGCGCGCAGATCCTCTGTAGCTGCTCCCGGCACTGACTGACGAAGCCGCATGGAGACAACAGAATCACTTCCGGGTCAATGCAGTGTGCTCCATCCAATCCCGCCCCGTGTGATTGCCTGACTTTGATTCGTGTGCTGACACTTGCATTGCGCTTCTACGCGACACGTCTGAAAGGAACCTGAAAGGATTTGGGGGGGGGGAAAACAACGGACTAATATTTTGTCAATGAAACCGGCGTTTACTTGGATAGAATAAGTGATTGTGCCATCTGTATTATTGAAAACAAAATATCGTTGTCACATCATTTATTACAATAAACGTTTACGTAAACTGGAATTTAAAAAAATTGTTTTATTATTTTGCTTTGGTTACATTAGAAACCAGTCTCTTAAATTCGTTCGGTTTTTTAACATACCTCCCAACTGTCCCTTTTTTGCAGGGACAGTCCCTCTTTTCACAGCTCAACCTGCAGTCCCTCATTTGTACTGGAAAGTCCCAATTTTCTCTTCACTGAACAACCAGAAAAAGAAACAAAGTTTCTAACTTAATTGGCTTTAGCAGAGAGCGCAGAACATCTATAGCTAACAGGTGCAAATAAGATACTTTGTAACAATTTTAAGACACAAGAAAACAGTTTAGATAAGGAGAATTATTTTCAAACTTTCACAACCTGCCAAATGTTGTAAAATTAACATGGTAATTAGGGGGTGTGGCCACAGAAAGGGGCATGGCCCAAAAATTTCGCTGCGCTACGTGCGGAAAAAAATGTTGTCCCTCTTTTTACTTCCAAAATGTTGGGAGGTATGATGTATGTGTTAACATATCCTCAGTTTGGCTTCCTTATCTCTCACTTTTAGGAGCAGAATTACTAAACACTCTTGAGGACCCCACTCCTATAAGTTTGTCATTGGTGCCAGTATGTACCAAAACTGCTTCACCAACCCCTCCGAATAATCTGTCTATTTGCGCTATCAGATCATAAACTCTAGAACCCTACACAATGCTGAAACCTTCTTTAGTTCTCAGGTAACTTGGGGGTGCCAAATGTTAGGCACTCCAAGTGATTGTATTGACTTACCTGAAACCCCGGGCCGGTGCTCCTATCAGCAGAAAACTGCACCGGCCCAGGGTTATACCAGTGAGCCCCTTTTATACCAGTGAGCACCACCAGTGCTTCCTCTCACTATAAATAATGTGGGGCAATTATGTCTTTCACTGTATTTAAGGAAAAATGTTATAAAGAAGCTAGAAAAAAATTAAGAGAAATCAAAAAGTTCCTATGAATTTGACATTCTGCAGAATACTAAGTAAATTTAAAGATGAACAACCCCTTTAAAGGGGACCTGTCATCTTAAGAAATCATTCCAAATCCTATTTTATGAGGTTAGTCAAGCAAAATAAACTTCACTTACACTATAAAATTATTTAAATCTTGTTTTATTTAGTCTTGTAATTCACAGCAAGAAGCCAGGGGCCATTTTGTAGAAACTGTTATTAAGGCAAGCTTTGCATCATGCCAAAATATTGTTTATGTGCCAGAATAGGGGACCTGATACTCCTGCCCATGCAATTAGATGATGAGGAGGATGGGGGGATGTAAGGAAGAGTCCAGACATCTAGGAAGTGCTGAATGGAAAGTGTTAAGTAATTGTCTGCCCCACCCCTAGGCTATGCCTAAGGCATAGAGGAGGGGAAAGCAATATATGATTGATAGGTGAGAATTTTAAACAAGTTTATAACAGGTATGGATGCTTTAATTAATAAAAAAAAGAATTTGGGTTTCATGTTCAATATGAAAAGGACTTTTATTACACAGATTTTTATGTCTGGGTGGCAGGTCCATTTAAAGCAGAGAAGTGAAAAGTAATAAGAAAATAAACCACCACTATAGTAGCTCATTTTAAGGTGACCTACCCCTTTAAAAATAATAATGGTTTGGTCTAAATGAACTATAGATGAGATGCGTTCACGTTAACAACTAGTACTGCTGCTCAACAGGAACATATGCCATGCCAGTGCAAAGACGTACTGTGGAATAAATGCTCATTTAAAGTTGAGGAAAGCATTCAGTCATCAAAAAAATGGCCGATCCATCATGTGCAGGCGACTTTATGCCCTACCTATTATTTATGGCTACCGCTGCAAAGTTTGGAATGAAAAGCACTTCCGGAGGCACTCGCGCATCGTTAATGACGCAACTCCGGTTCCGGTTCTCGCCGGAAGTACTAGTTTCTTGCTGTGTAATTACCGGCAGGTTCGGAATTGTTTCGGTGTGACAGCTCTTGTTGTTTGTGGATAGACACCATGCCTGACTATCTGGGAGCGGACCAGCGGAAGACCAAAGAAGAAGAAAAGGAGGACAAACCTATCCGATGTTAGTGCAAGCTTATTACAGATCTACTTGTATTACTCATTTTGTATTGGGCTGTTTAACACAAGTTGCTATGGGTTACTGCACTTGGATTGAGTATTGGTAAAAAAACTGTAGTGTTGCTCAGCTTCACATAGTTACAACATTTATTCCTCTGCATATCCGGTTATGGAGCAGATTGGACTGTTGTTATTTCTTTAGTAGTCACAGTCAGGCCTATTTTAAGACATTATCAACAGAAATGTTCTTGTTCCTTACATCTCTGTTGAACAAGCAGATTTTCTGATCATGTACAATTAGACTTGTGGCTCATGTAAGGTTTGGGTTGCGGGATTGTCTTTGTTACTTTTCCCAGGGAAGTGTTGACAAAAGCAAAGCTGAGACACCTGTCTCTGAAAATGCAACCATCATCATAATTGCTTATCTGTCTCTTCCTGGACATACTGCAGTAATAAGCATGCATAGGTTCTTTCCAGTTCTTCGTTTATAATAAAAAGTGGCAATGATCACAAAGCAATTAAGATCTCGAGATGCGTGACCTATTAACATTGATATTAATCAACATATCTTCTTTTGTTTTTTTCATTGCAGCTCTTGATGAAGGAGATATTGCATTGCTGAAAACCTATGTAAGTTAAACAGCTCCTCTTGGAGTTTACCATTTGATAACTATGCCTCCAAATATTTACATAGATGAATAGAGAGTGTCAGTATTTACCTGTGGCAAGCTCCAGTTTGACTATATGGTAAATATACCCCATTGTATGAGGTTCATGCAGAACTAATTTGCTGAGATTGGAGTGTATCAACTTGGCAACATGATCAGAGCACTCAACTCCATGCAGTTGAATATATTATTAATTGTTCAACTATGAGCCAGGCTTAATAGCTCAACATGAGTTTCCAACCTTACTAATTTTCCTGTAGCACATAGGATTAGCCCAAAATCTGAATTGTTATAGAATCTACATTACATTATTAATTTTAGTTTTACTCAGACATGCAATAAAATAGCTTGTGCTTTTCAGGGAACTTTAAGTCCCGGATATAGACTATCATGGGTAACCCCTGATTTTTTTGCACATCGTGGGTGAACCTTGATTTCAGCCTGGCCATGAAACCAGGCAAATAATTGAATGGGGGCCTGGGCCCCAAGCGTTATGCCACTGGAATTGTATACTGACTTGTGCCTGTGAAAGGATACTGGTTGTATTGATGTAATTGTAGCCATTTACATAAATAAAACAATATTCTTTTATCTGGTTGTAACATTTAACTGAAAAAATACAACTATATATTGTCCAGTATCTGATTTCCTGGGGGTAATTTTTTGTTGGCTTTGGTAAACTGCTACCTGAACTTTCAGGTCTGGCACACTAGACATTAATTGCAGACTGCAAGTGGGCAGATAATATCCTAAGCATCTTAAGTGAATCAGTGAACTGAGATGTGGGCAAATGTACTGCTGAAAAATTGTGTGGAACAAGAAAAAAGTGATCTGCAGGAAAGCAGATCCCAGGAATGGCGTAGGCATCTGGCCTTTAAATGATGAACAGATTTGTTTGTGTGTGTTTATTAAGGCCTAAATATGAGAACTGCCATTACAGGGACAAAGCACTTATTCAAGGCAGATCAAGCAGGTAGAGGATGACATACAGCAACTGCTTAAGAAAATCAATGAGCTTACAGGTATGTTTTAATTCATTTACACAATTTAAAAAATGCTTGTTTATCTCAGCGTAGCTATAATAAGCCACATCCTTATTTTAAAGAAACTGCATATGAAACTTTGATTAACATTCATTATCTTAAACTTGTGCTACAGCCACTCAAACTTGTTTCTCAAATCCTAGCAGCAACGCACTGGGTCATTGCTTTACATTGGATAGCCCCCTCCCTTTCTGTCACTTAAGTCATTGATAGAATTAAATTAGACTTAAATTTATTCAGTCTATGCATTACCTTTCAGCCCTCCTTGAAGATAAACTTGACCTTCATTTAACCTTATGTTCACCATGGGATACTTTTCTTTCCAATAAACTATAACCGCTGAAATGCCCATAATAAGATTGTGATCTATACATGCCTTTGCATACTTTACACTATTATGTCATTTTTCTTTTGTTTTCCTTTTTTATTTCCCTTCAATGGTTTCATTTAAATTCAGTTTATTTTGTTTACTAATTGTATGATGCAGTAATACGTACTCGTGGAGTTCTTTAGGTATTTTATATTATCTGTGGGACTTACCACTCCACAATAAGACATTTTCTTTTGTTTTTAATAATTACTGTAAATAATGTGTTATAAAAAATAGAAACAAGGCAGAGAACAGTTTATTTTTTAGTCCTTGCAACCAACCTGTCCTTTCTCCTGTGCACTTCGATGATAGGTCTTCTTTGTTTAACTGCATAGTGATCATCTCCTTTTCAGGTATTAAGGAGTCTGATACAGGACTTGCTCCTCCAGCACTTTGGGATTTGGCTGCAGATAAACAGACACTGCAGAGTGAACAACCACTTCAAGTAGCAAGGTACTGATACTAAGAATGTATACTGAGATACTGACCTCTGTTAATGACTTTTTCCTTTCGATTTGTGTCTGTTATCTGCCCGCTTAGATTGTAAGTTCTATGGGACAGGGAGGTCCTACTGTGACTTGTTTAGAACATTTAATCTCTGTATCCTTATATATTACTATACTTCTTCTTTTTACTTATGCTTGTCTTCCATGTGTGTACTTTTCTACTCAGTATAATTGCACTGCGCTGCATATTCATGCAGCTCTCTATTAGTAATACATACATACATACATACATGAACGTCAGCTATGTATTCCGGTTTTAGGGGACAGAATGTCCAAAAATACCTTTCCCTTGATGTAAGTGTCAATGTTACCATCTGCAGTTTCCGCCTGTTGCGAGACTGAAGTGTTTAACTGGTAGCGATACACACCATTTTTTGATTGCGCTGCATTTTTCTTTTTACTACCATTTTTTTGGTTTCTTTTCTGCTATGTTTTCTTATAATCTGTTTATCTTGTCCTTATATCTTTCTGCTTCAACCTTCTTTTCCCTGAGTACTCTTATACCACTTTCTCCTTGATAACACTCTTTGTTTTTGACGTTCCTGCTAACTAGTAAACGCTGATGGCTGGATATAAGATGTGGAATTTTCCCTCTAATAATCATACAATTTACCTTTAATTTGCAACAGCTGTCTGAAATATCATGTTTAACTCTTGAAAATTGGTCTTTCTGTCTTTTTCTAGATGTACAAAAATAATCAATGCAGACTCAGAGGACCCAAAATACATTATTAATGTAAAACAATTTGCTAAGTTTGTAGTAGACCTCAGTGACCAAGTTGCTCCTACTGATATTGAAGAGGGTATGAGAGTTGGGTAAGTAACACGCTATACACTAAAGACCTTTTTATTAAACCTCAAATTTTTATGGTCTAGTAGTTTTTAAAGGAGTAAACTTTAATTTTTAGAGGAAAAACCCTCAATTTTTTTGTTGCTAAAAATCTAAATCCGAAAATACATCTCAAACCTGTCGAGGTCATGTAGAAGTCAATTTCAGATGTTCTTGAAGATCTTTCTGCACTGGTTTTCGTTTGATAAAGTTTTCAGAGCATCAATTTGAAAAAGTCGTACAATTCACATTGACGCACAAATTTGATGCAACATTTTTTCGCACCGACTTTTTCGAGAAGAATTACTAAAAAATTAGTTAAGTTTGTGGATGAGAGTTAGGTTGACTTTGTTTAAATTAAAAAATGAGAACATTTTGAGTTTTAGTAAATGACTCCCTAAATGTAGGATTCTATCTGGTAATTATTATAGTGTGTGTTTAACGTGAAACCACATAAACAGAGCATGAGAATTGCCAAACTTACAAAAAAATCTGTAGTTCTTGAGGGGTAAGTATGTTGCTCTTTTCCATGGTGTATGTGATTTTTGAGATGTGACTAGTATTGTATCTAGGAATGTTTAGCCAACAATTTCTATCTGGGTTAATCTGACCACAAAACCTTTTACCACACGATTCACTGTGAAAAATGGCTTATATGTGCCACCCTCCCATATAGTCCAGAGAACATGATATGGTTGTTACAGTTAAGTATGGTTGCACTAGCATCATGCTGAAGGGTTGGTTTGCATCATCAGGGACTGAGCATGCTGTAAAACTATTGCAAAACACAGCGAATTTGCTGCAAGCTATCCTGTTTGAATCTTTTAAAGCAAATGTTTTGGAGCTGCTCTTTTAGCAGGACAGTCACCCCAACACAAGGCCCCTCATTGGGGTGGTTTAAGAACCAAAAGGTCTTACAATGACCCAGTCAAAGCTCTGATCTCAATACAATTAAAATCAGTGACACTGAAAATTAAGAAAGCTGTCTCTAAAAATATTATTGTGGGGTGGAATATATATGTTTGTTTCCTTAAGAGAAAACTTCAGAACAAAAAGTTAGCCCACAGATAATTTATATTATAATAAGTAACCTAGCATAGGATTCTACTTAACTATCATGAACATATGGGTAAATATTGCCTGTGTGCTCTCTCAGATATCATGTGGCAGGAAGAAATGCAGTATGTAACCTAGCATGTCCTTGGTTTGTGTTTGAGCTAGGTGCCTCATGTGAGCCAGAGGGTGGCCCTTAGTGCCTAAAACAGCAGTTTTTATATATGGGATTGTCCAATAGCACACACTACTAAGAAAGTATAGTTTTATAAACAGGCTTTATATGATAGTTATACATATGGGCTATGTTTTATGTTGCATAGCTACATAGAATCCCACAATGTTTAGGGCAATAGTTTTTTCATAGTACTTTTTTTAACAGAGGCAGTACCATGCCACCTTAGATTGTGTAACATAAAATGCAGTGAATGAACATCTCCTCTGCCTATGTGTGTTGTCCTGCTTATTGTAAACTCAAGACAAGCATGTTGTTTATAAGCACTGTGAGTAATGTTCTATACGAATCTGCTTGTCACATTTAGGCTTCCCCTGTTCAGTCTGACACTACTTTCTGTTTCTTTTGGCACATAACTGCAGTTTACATAATGATGCTATATTTCTCTGATTCCTACAGTGTTGACAGGAACAAATACCAGATTCACATCCCTCTCCCTCCAAAGATTGACCCCACAGTAACAATGATGCAGGTAATGTTTATCAGCAGTCAATACAAATCACTGTATCTGTTGTTTTGATGGAATACCACTAAATGAACATTGGTAACATTTTTAAAACATTTGTAGCTTCTGCAAGAGCAACATATCAGGTTTTAGGTTTTTAACGGCATAACCTGATGAGAGTAAGCTGTAGTTGTATCAGAGAACCACTCCATGATTGCCTGCTATAGTTGTGCTTTCAGCTCCATTTATATCTTATTATACTTTTATATCAGCTTGGCATCCCAATAATCACTTGATGGGTAAATGCGGGTATTGAAAACCACAGACTGATTTTTTTTTTTTCATCTCCATAGGTAGAGGAGAAACCTGATGTGACATATAGCGATGTTGGAGGTTGCAAGGAACAAATAGAAAAACTGCGGGAAGTTGTGGAAACACCACTGCTTCATGTAAGTGCTTAGCTGTCCAGTTTGTGGAACATTGTTCAGTAGTGTGCAGGTCTGGAGTCAAAATGTGCCCTGGCAAGTACAGAGAGGCCCAATCAGCATCCCACCAGCCCACTAACTAGTGACTTTCTATGGCATGTTATGGTAGCCCCTCTGGCATTTGTCAGAACCCACAGATTGCCAGTCCGGGCCTGGTAGTGTGTATATTGTTAATGGGTCCTGTATCTTTGGGTTACTATACTGCACATGCTCCTGCCTAGACTGGTGCTGGATATATGTGGGAAATTAATGGAAACACGGTGGCACATAGAAGAAAGTACCCCAGGGTTGTCCAGTTTTTATGTCATATGTAGTGAGTGACAAGATTAGCAGTTTGCTTCACTAGGGAGTTGATTGTAGGCTCAGCAGGATTATGTTAACATTCCAAAATTGAATGGAAAAATCCAAATGTGTCTATAAATTTTTTGAAAGTGAATATTTAGTTCTTGCCTTTTGTTTTGTTCCTTCTTTTAGCCGGAGAGGTTTGTTAACCTTGGTATTGAGCCTCCCAAGGGAGTACTGCTGTTTGGACCTCCTGGGACTGGCAAAACTCTGTGTGCACGTGCTGTAGCCAACAGAACAGATGCCTGCTTCATCCGTGTCATTGGATCTGAACTTGTGCAGAAATATGTGGGAGAGGTAAATTCTGAAATGAACATTTATTTTTATTGGCACACCTTGACTTCATACTGGATATATTAATGTGGCAGTATTGATGTAAAATACCTTTTGTTATAATTTTCATCCTTCATTTGTCTTCATCCCATCCCTTTCCATTAATAACCACAAAATTGTTGAATGGAGGTGACAGACTAAATACTTATCTATTTATTGTAAAGAGATGACAATCAAAGAGGAAAATATATATTTTATCCCTGCAGGGGGCCCGTATGGTGCGTGAACTCTTTGAGATGGCCAGAACAAAAAAAGCATGTCTTATTTTCTTTGATGAAATTGACGCCATTGGTGGTATGTTAAGAATTTTTTCTTGTTTTTGTATCTGCTGTGGTGGCTCAGGGGCACTCGCCACCTGTGTCTGCTGCCAAGTACTGTCATATATCAGGAGAGCCTCACGATTCACTGCCAGGACTGATGCTTCCAAAGAACTCAGTAGTTAGGGTGTTGCTTTGTTTTATTGAACACAACATCCTATTAGTGCAGCCAACCTATTGTGTTAATGTATATGCCTTTGTAAACACAGCTGTGAATTGGTTGTTTGTGGGCTTCTCTAAAGACTACTGTCTTGCCTAAGTTTTTAAAGGAGTTAAAGCAAGAGTCCAGTACTACTGAGCCATTTCTACTCCCCTACATGTCAGTTGATTGGCTTATCTTGCAAGTGACATTGCTTTTCAGGAAATGTACATCCTGAACCATTTAATTGTCTCTCCTTTTAAATTGAATTTCACTAGAACAAACATTTCTTTAATAGTACTTAATTGAAATGTTAGAGCTGCCAAACAATTGTGGTGTTGAACAAGGCATGCAAGGTATCACATAACATGTAAATAGTGTCATTCATGGAAGCTAAGTGCAAAATGTTTACTTTTTAAAGGGGCTCGTTTTGATGATGGAGCTGGGGGTGATAATGAAGTTCAGCGCACTATGCTAGAACTAATCAACCAGTTGGATGGCTTTGATCCCAGAGGAAACATTAAAGTGTTAATGGCCACTAACAGACCCGACACTTTGGATCCTGCTCTTATGAGGCCTGGAAGACTGGACAGAAAAATTGAATTTAGTTTGCCAGATCTAGAGGTAAAAATAACAACTTTATCAACATACACATTCTATATATAAATATTTTATAGACCAGTGTGCATCTTTAATGGGGTTATTTACCTTTGAGTTAACTTTAAGTGATGAGTGATATTCTAAGATAATTTGCAATAGTTTTAAGTTTTTATAGTTTTTGAGTTATTTAGCTTTTTTTCAGCAGCTCTCCAATTTCAGCAATCTAGTTCCTAGGGTCCAAACTACCCTAGCAACCATGCACTGATGTGACTAAGAGACTGGAATTTGAATGAGAAGGTCTGAAAATACCCCATTTGAAAACTGGAAAGAGTCAGAAGAAAAAGGCAAACTGCTTATTTCTCACTAGGCTTAGTGGTGCTCATTTCTGAACACCGGCCGGGTCAATACATTTTGTGATTTCATACTAAAGACCGAGGTCTCTAGTATCAGCCACTAGATGGCAGTGCAGATTACAATAGATGCCACTTGAAGTAAAGGATTAAATAACCTAGGGAACAACCAATAAACATCTGTGCTCCTGCAGTGAGAATGTGTGGCCATCTGCATCTTTCTATTGACTTTCAACTGCTTCCTAAATATCAACATTACTTTCAGCCATGACCAACATGCTAAAATTCTAATTCCAGAAGGGTTCTAGAGAGAGAACTGCTATAATAATTATAGCTGTGCTTTTGCAGACATGCTGACAGAACTATGAACGAGTATAACATTAATTTTACACTTTTACCTCTTGAGGGCAGCAGCAAATAATATACAGAATGATACTGCTTTCAGTAGCAACTGTATTACTATGTATATTGGAAATTTGCTTAGAATTATTTATTCTTAGAAATGTTGGACACATTTAATAAAAAGGAATTTCAAAGTGGCACAACTCCTATAATTTAGCTCAGTGAATGTGCTTGCATTATGAGAGATCTGTTTCAGTATAAGTCACAGCTGGTGAAACATGAGATTTTGTCACTTATTGGTTGAAAATCTTGGGGTGGGGGGGGAGTTGTCCATTTGTGGTTGCAGTTTTTTGTTCTTACTTTACACAACAATAACTTTTTTTGTGTAATCCAGGGCCGTACACACATATTTAAGATTCACGCACGTTCTATGAGTGTCGAGAGGGATATAAGATTTGAACTTCTGGCTCGGCTATGTCCTAACAGTACAGGTATGACTTGCCTTCTTTCTTATTCTAGTGGTTATGTAATCACAACCATCCCCCACAAATGCTCTTGTAGTACAAGTCTGTTTACTTGCTGTTGTTTGGCCTTTTCTATACAGGAGCAGAAATTCGTAGCGTGTGCACGGAGGCTGGAATGTTTGCTATTCGAGCCCGCCGCAAAGTTGCAACGGAGAAAGATTTCTTAGAAGCCGTAAACAAGGTCATAAAATCGTATGCAAAATTCAGCGCTACCCCAAGATACATGACTTACAACTAATTGTAACATTACAGATGCAGCAAATGCTCCTGTTTTTGGCACCATAATCTGTAGTGTGTGGGATTATAAATAAATGAATAAAACGAATTACATTTACTCCTGTGCTTTTCATTTAAGTTTTTAACTTAATTAGTGACACAGACGATGCAATGAATTTGCAATGAATGATTTTATTTGATTGAAGAAACCCTAGCTCCATATTTTTTATAACAACAAATCTTAACATCTCCCATAGCAAGACATTTACTTTCAATAAAGAACATAAAAATATACATCTATAAAAATATACTATCTGCAAATAAAGTACACTATTTAAATAATAAGTAAACAGAACGTGTTTTAGCACTTTATTTAAAAAAAAAAAAAAAAAAAAATTAAATTCTGAGATGAACAATTTACTCTCAGTAATACCTTTCATGAGTGACGGAGAATTATTGGCAGAACATCTCCACGTGTTACAGGGCAAGGTATTTCAGTAGTGGCAGGTCAGCACCATTGCATGCTAATAACCCTATTCATGATTGTGCCATATATATTTGTGTGTGTGTGTATGTTTAGTAGTAATGGTCACCTATCTTGAAAGTGCCACACCGGGCCCATACAGATATTGCCTCATTGGCATGTAGTATATGAAACTTTCCTAAACCATTACATGTATCTGACTGAACTGTAAGCTTGGTTTCTGTTTTTATTTTCTGAGGCAGCCAAAATGGTTTCCAGATGGATATATATAATGTGCTTCCACAGACTCAATTCTTACAAAAATAGGTGGTACTAAACATACCTGATATAGAAATATTGCACTTGCGTTAATCCAGTTAACACTGTGATGAAATACACAACTCGCTGTATTAAAAACTCTGGTTTCCTAGATTTATAATTCAAAGATGGTTTGTTAAAACAAATAGATTCCTCTTTTGGCCAAACATGCATTTTATGGGCACTGTATGTTGGCAGCCTTAAGGATAGGCCACAAATATTTACAGAACATAATGATACTAAGGATACTGGACTCAGCTACTTGTAAACCTGGGTTAACTACATGATTGTTGGTGACACGTATAGACTGGAAGTTCCATGGAGCAGGAACATTACACTGTCCCAGACTCTCTTATAAATGGAAACCACTTGTTCCAGGCCCTCTGTTTCAGCAGTTGGTTTAAAGTTGTTCTAGTCTAAGCTAGGGTCTGATTCTGTAGCTCTTATTGTAACTATGTCAGGAAATGACATCATTCAGGCACTGACCATGGGATTATGGAAAATCCAATCTTTTTTCACAGGAAAGAAAGTATGTGATGTATTCGTACCTTTCTAATACACCTGAAGCCGTGAAGTACTGAATCTCTTTCTGTGATAATCTTGGCAGTAATACTTTTATTTCCTAGAAGCTGTACTGACACTCAAGGACAATTAACAGCAAAATACCATATCAAGGGCATTAAGATTTGTCAGCTATCAAAGCCATATGCTCCCCTCGAAATACTGTGGAAGTTACCTATGGCCAGATAAATTAGGGGTTTTAACCAGACAGTCCTGGGGTTTATAAATGTAACAGACATTCTGTTCCCAAGTGAAAAGACACCCCTCGAAAATACGTTGAACTCAGTAGGGAGAAATACCCTCTTTTTGACATGAACTTATTCAGTTGGGTTTATATAAAAAGTTGCACTTTCTAATCTAAACGGATGCGTGCGTGTATACAATGAAGCCACCTCTCACGTGGGTGGTCATTCAACCGATCCCTCTAGGTCAGCAGAAGATTTACACAATCTGAGAAATCATATATGCTATGTAAAAAAAAAAAAAAAAAAAAATATATATATATATATATATATATATATAATATATATTTATATATATATAATATATATTTTTTGGAAGTTCAAGCCCAACTAAATGAGCTAATATCATAAAGAGTGGTATGTTTTCCTTTTAAGGTTGCATGCCTGCACAACAGCACTACTACTCTTTTGCCTAGTTAAGCAAATATTCATTAATGAAACAGATCTTTTGGATCATAGAAAATTTCAGTTCAATTTACTAAAATATGTCCCTGAAAGGGACAGTATACACTTTAAAACACCGTTGCTAAAAATGACCACACTGGGACTAAAATTCTGCCTACTGTATTTATTATTTTAAAAGCACGAATTTGAAAGTTGGGCTATTTTCATTGAACTTAACTCCCCCCTTTGTTCAGTAGAATTTGTTCTACTTTTGAACAAGCAAACCCATCCCCTTCTCTAAGCAGCAGCCTTTGAGCAGCTCATTATCAGGGACTTCTTTGTGGCTTTTACAGCTACTTTGAAGTTCTTTCAGAGCAGAATTGTCAGGAAGGTCTAAAGTGGCTTTATATTCCTATTAGGTGGCAGAAGTATTTCTAAACCTTACATTAAAACAATGAGCAAAATATGTTCAGTACAAGCCCTATTAATTTGGGTCATGCTGAAAAGGGGTGTGCCTTTACGCAAACAAAAAAATGACTATAGTTAACTGGGCAAGATTTCAAGTCACAAATAAAAGGTCATATATGTTTTCCTATCATAACAGTGTACTATACTACCCTTATCAGTGGTATAAAATCATCTGAGAGGTATATCATATATCCAAGCCAAAAATGAAAAGACCTAAATGTAGATTCCAGGTCATCCATTTGTGCTTTGTTTCTACAATAAAAACACATGGTACCATGATTATTCTGTTGGTTTCACACAATATACATATGATTTCACGTCAATCAAAACTTTTCTGAGCCAACTACAAGCAATAGCGAATACTTCCCAAAAGCATCTATAAATATAAACCTTTAGCAAGTGTAACAGACAGTCATTAACACTTACACACAGTTTAGGATTTTCTAAAAAATCTGTGAATTTTCACACAATCACATTCATTTAACAGATATATAAATATAGTCATTATTTTCTACAGAATAAAGTAAATTGGGGACTGGGTGGGAAAAGTCACAGTTAAACGGCATTAAGGCATTTTTTCAGTTAAGATGTATGTCTTGTCCTTGCAGCACTTCTCATTAACTATTGGCCCATTTAGGTTACAGCACTTGGTATGTGAAGATATGATATATATAATTTTTTTTTTTTTTCTTTTAAGGCAACTAAAATGGGCATCCCCTATTAGACCTTTAAAATAAGTGAAAAAGCATCTGTGCAGTTGGCCTGCCCTGTACATATTCACTTTGCCACCTGCCCAGGAGACAGACTGCTGTTTATTCTGGGATGTACGGCATGTTTGAATCTTAACCATGGCAGAGTGTAGGTGAGTGAGAGGAATTTAGTTGTCTTTTAGTGTGGAGTTTAAAATGTAGCTATAGGGTAGGCATTTCAGCTTCCAATTTTAAATAAACTGTGATTATAAAAAAGGGACAACCCTTTGAAATAAATATTTCAAATATTATTATTACATTTAACAAATGTGTAGAAAAATGTTACCTCTACACTGGAGGCAAGCCTTTTTTTTTTTTTTATTTAGTGAGACTTGCCAGAAGCTCTGCTAGAGATTAATTACTGACTGGCCTGTACATGTAGTACAGAAAAATACTCGTCAGCATGTAGTGATGGGTTCCGTAAGCGTAGGAATAATTCAGTATCTATTGGGATACAGTAACAATAAAATTTGCATCACTGCTGACATGACAAGGGGTGAAACAGTATCACAGAAGTGCCCTAGGCTGGAAAGAGCTGGTGTGTTTTCCATGGAATAGTGACAATCACATTGTGATTAACATACATAATAAATGAAAAACACTGGACAACCCTCTTCCCCAAAAGCCCTTATCTCCTCTGCTACCAGTAGCAAAGAAGGGGTCCTAAGTACCCAAACAAAAGTAGTGCAAACCTGGTTAATGTTTTCTATTTGCACCATCTGAATGAATAAAGAAGCTGAATTCCCAGAATGCATTGCTTGCATCCCTTCTCCAGCAAAAAATGTCTCATCGTTTCAACTGGTTAGTTGCCTACTTTTTTATACTGGAAAAGAAAAGCAACTTCCTTAAATGTGGGGAGTACGGAAACATTTGGAAAGTAAGGAAAGGGCTGAGGCAATGTTTTGGTTATTGCACAGTTGTCTGTAGATGGAGCTCAGATCTGACTTTGTGTATCTGAGCTGAGAACCTGTTCTTCTGAGGAGGTCAGAGCAGACGAGGAAGCTTTCAGTTTACAGTTAATCACAGCATCGTGAATACTATGGAACAAGATGTCTCTCTTGTTTGATGCATCGAAGAAATGTAACCTTGTCAGGTCTTTAACAACCAGTGCTGTAAAAAAAAACCCACAAAATATTACAGAAAATAAAACAAATAATGAGGCAAAATTATCAGACTTTCTAAGTTTGATATATATGTGGAAACTGTTTTTAGCAAGAAGTGGTTGAACTAGTATGCAGCAAGAGCCTACACCCCATAGAAAAAATACTACTCCGTTGTAAGGCCTATGGGCTGGCACATGAGGTATAACTGCTGATGAGGGTAACAAGCTAGTTTCCATTCTAGTTGTATATATGGCACAAATTGTTTCTGACCCTGCTGCAAAGAAATGTTAAGTGTGCCATTGTAGACAGGTACAGTCTAGCCCCTAAACAAAAGCAACTTTATCAAAGCAAAAGCTCAAATAGCAACATAATAGCACAACCAGGCAAATACGGTTAGTTTTCTTAGTTTCTCTTAATTCTGTCCATTTGTATTACCTTTATTTACATCCCATCATTTGAATTGCCCCTTAAAGAAAGCAAACGTGTGGCACAAAGGGTTACTGGACCATATATAAAACAAACACAGTCAACAGGCACTAGTTCTGGGGATATCCAGATCAGTCACAGTCTGGACTGTTATGTTAAAAATGAGAATAATTTGAAGGACTTACCACTGCAGCCTGACACAAGGATAGTAACACCAATTTCTTTATAATCCTTAATAATCTGCAAAATACAATTAAAAAGGCATCATTTTGGTTTTAGAGAAAAATGTGTAATGTTGGAATGAATGCCATACTGAGCTGCAGCTTTCTAGTGATGCAGGAACTTCCTTCCTATTTCCCCTATCTCCATACATCACTATTTCTCCTCCTTAATGAGGAGGTGACATACAAAGGGAACAGTAACATCAAAAAATGAAAGTGTTTTTAAGTAATGAATAATATAGTGTTGCCCTGCACTGGTAAAACTGGTGTGTTTGCTTCAGAAACACTACTACTATAGTTGATATAAACAAGCTGCTGTGTAGCCATGGGGGCAGCCATTCAAGCACAAGACAAATAATAAATAACAGATAAGCTATGTAGAATCCCACTGTATACTACAGGGCTTATCTGTTATCAGAGGTGTATCCTGCGCCCTTTTTTCTTTTTCAGCTTTGAATGGCTGCCCCCATGGCTACACATCAGCTCGTTTATATAAACTATAGTAAAGCTGCTGAAGCAAACAAACTAGTTTAACCAGTGCAGGCCAATAGTGCATTATATTTTAGTTCATTAAATAAACTTTCATTTGTTGGTGTTACTGTTCCTTTAAATATGTTGCCTAACATACTTACAGATTTCAGAGTTTTTACTCCGACAGAGTCAATAAAATTAACTGGTGTGAAGTCCAGAATGATATAATGAACACCGATGACTGGAGTCATAAAATATTCTAGTTCATCAGAGGGCATCTCATGCATGTTTCTTTCAGATATTCCATTCCTTCCATTTGCTGCTATATCAATGATTGGGTCATCACTCATTAATTCATGTTTAACAGCCATCTCCACATCATTAGTCTGGAAGAGAAAGACAAAGTCAAATGTTAGTAGATAACCAAATACTAAATGCAAAGGGTACATACAGCAAAACATTTATTATTATTAAAAATATTCCATGAAGAAGATTACTGTGTACAAAACAAAAGAAATTATTTACTAAGAGGTGGCAAAGTGCAACCTTTCCCCTTCAACTGGCCATGATCTAATAACAGCAGCTCCAGATTGCTTGGCTACAACCCCTACAAGTCAATGGTAGGTAACAAGGAATTTAAAGTACCCTACTTGAGACAATGGTGGCACTGGCAAGTGTAAAAGCCAAACCAGCACAACTCTCATAGTAACAATGGAAAAGTACTATAGATTCTCCCTCAATATTTGTAATGGACAAATACAAATGGGAAGAATAAAAATGAATTGCATTTAAATTCAAATACAAAGTTACAATGCATTAAGTAATAAACTCCCAGTGGTCAACAAAATAAGAACAATGGTCATTCCTGATTGAATCAAGACTAAAGGTGATGATCCCGGGTGTTTTGCCTGACACATTTTCTTCTGGTTTAAAACTCTGCAACAAAATGCCCAGGATCACCCCATGAGCCTCATGGCTTACAAAAATAATATGGATGCTTCCACATGTTGGTTTTTGAATTACTGTTCAATTTCTTTTTGATTGTTCAGTACAATGAATTACCGGGGGGGATGAAGAGGGAGAACATGTCTATTTTGCATACAGTACACATTATCAATAACTTACAAGTTTCAAGACAGCTCTTTTTTCTGTTTTGTTTGCTTTCTTCATTTCTCTGGCATGTCTCTTCTGGGCTTTTCTCTTTGCAATCAATATGGCAGCTGGATCTACTCCAGTCTTGATAGGAAAAGAATAATGACAAGGTCACATGTTGAATAGATAACACCATTTTTTCTCATTGTGTGCTCTGTAGTGTCCACTGGCAAACAAGCACAAGTGGCTGATTTTACACAGAGGGCAGTGTGATCCTTTACTATCAAGCAGTTTTATCACAGTGCACTTTAGTGATGTCCAACTTTTTACATACATGATCATATATTGCCATACATACTTTTTTGGAGTCCACCCAAAAATGTAAGTAACCATAGCCCTACGCCCCTCCAAACTTAACAGCCTTCTCTTTGCCAATGTTCTTCTTATTCTAGGTCTGTTTCTCCTTCGTTCAGCCCTTTTATCCTCATATATGCTTCTATGCTCTAACCTTCTTGTTTCTCCTGTTCAACGTTTTTCCGTTTTTCACTTTCTTTTTATAGTTTTACTGTATTGCCCACATTTGTCAGATACACCCCATAGCTGAAGTGGTGCTAGACAGGCAACAGGCTGCTCTCAAAACTTTCTGTATGCAACCATCAGACTGCAAAAAAATGCTAGCCCTTTCTGCCCACACTCTCTGGATAAACCAACATGCAGCAGGGAGGCAGAAGACATTGTAGTTGTGCAAACTTTTATATGATGTCTGCGTTATTATGCCTAAAATCTACTAACAACTACTAACTGTCCTGTTTTTTTTCTAGAACATTGCTGATTGGCATGACTAAAATTGAATGGGTTATGGCAGAAATAGGGCAATGATCCCTATACAACAAATGAGAACTAAACAATTAACTTACCTTTTTTCTCAGTGCACTGACATACAACTCACTGTTGGCAAAATAAAGAGAGGTATTGGCCTGAAATATTTTAATTCCAGTAAATTCTTTCACCTTGAAGGAAAGAGAACCAGAAATTAATTTCATTATTCCTCCAACCCAATCAAGATTTGAATTGTCCTATAATGTTTGAAGGAATAATACACAATATTTACCTTCTGGCCCAGGCCAGTGTGACTCCTCTATGCAAAATGCACTGGCTCAGGGTGCCCGCAGGGGAGCACATTACCACTGCATTTTTTATAAACCTCACAGGTATTGCTTTCAAGTGCTTGGGTGAATAGGTAGTATACCAATTCTACCAACTTACTCAACATGTGCCCATCCCAAAATAAATACTTGGTAGATTAGACTAAAACGTTGGTTGCAACAGCCAAATTCCCAGACATGGCAAACATGTGACCAGGTCTTTCTACATGTCAGAGCAATGAGAGAGTGCTGCAGGCCCATGACCTTTTAATGGGACAGTGCAGTAACCAAGATAATGGTGTGCTATACCTGATACAATGGATTAGCAAGATGGAATCTGCCTGTAATAATGGATATCATTTGTCCATGCTTATGCCATTCTTAGATATAGGAAGGCTATCAAACTGGTCAACCCGGAATTTGCAAATAGTTGTGGAGCTTTTTTGTTTGAAAACAGAAATGATTTTAGTATGAAGCGGACTTTCTTTTCAACTGTGTGTGTTATAGGTCAGCGAAGCTATTATTAAAATATTCAGTACCTATTTGCATTAATATTTTGCAAGAACCTTTAGGAAGCTCATAAGGTCCTTATACAATTGCCCTTTAACTACTAAAATGGTCTGCTGATGATCTTATGGTAAACAGCTATTTCTATGTCATTCTTACCTCTTCATATTGTTCCACATCGCAGTAAATGTCTGTGTTTGGAATCTGTCCAAGGATTCTATACTGTGGACTGAAAAAAAATGAAAATATGATTACACATGACCTGGTCATAAATAAAAAAAAAAAAAAAAACACTTTTGATAATCAGAGCAGTGTAAAAAAAAAACAAAGAAACCTTTGCAGTAGTTAGCTATCACATGAGTGTCAGGTTGCAGGTGAGACATGTCTTCTCCACCCTATTCCACCAACAACCTGACACTCACTTTCCACAAGGGGCTCTGGCTGCCTATGGCAAGCATTTTATTTTAAAGGGACATCTGATTAACTTTGCTAAAAACACTGACATGACATGGTGGTTGATGATGATGATGACAGCAGAAGCTGCTATATAATTGCTGCTTGTGTGTTCCATCTAACAATAAGTAGCACTGCAAAAAGATTTAAGTGTCCCCATGTATATGGCATAGGCTGTAGGCCAAAGCTGGCAGATAGGTAGGATACAAGGCGATATGGCATTTCCATCTTGCCTCATTCACCAATAATATGTGAGCTCTACCAGAAGAATCCAGAGCTCAGGTTAGTTGTAAGGCATATTTTAGCTGCAGATTTGGCTCCTTCAGTCAGCAGCTTATCTGCCTGTGATGGGCCTATACAACGGATATCTGTCCAAAACTTGTACAGAAAGCAAGCAGAAGATTGACAGGACTCGAGTGGGGGAAGGGAGACTGTTTTTATTATAGTTGTTTTTTTGAATCAGGAGGGAAACAAATGGACCTGTGTCTTATCGTGAGTGGGGAGCATATGCAGGGACAAAACAAACTAATTAGAAAATCAAAAATCTTTTCAGCATAGTTACATTGTACAACACGGTACAAACAAGATTTCTAGACTGAGCTTGATTCAATAATCTAAAAATAGCAGATTCTGTTAATGCCTTTAGTATAGGCATGTGTATATACTGCATTTACTATATGTGAGTGTATAGGTGTGCATGGCTATCTATCTATCTATCTACTGGGGGTAATAAATATGGAGGAGTTGAACATGATGGCTGTTTGTCTTATTTTAACCCACATGAACTATGTAACAAAGGGTTACTATATGTACTGGGTTATACAGCACAAGTGTTGGGTTATACAACAAGTGTTTCCCAAACTAAGAAAGACGTAAAAGCCCTGTAAAGTGAAAAGGCTCTTATTAAAGCAGTCTCGTATGCAGCAACATCGAACCCAAAAGTAATGAAACCTCATTGTCATTATAATTTATCATATAAATATATATTCAGCAACACCATACTCATTTTCAAGTGCCCGCCTGTTAGGAAATGTTTTAAAAAATATACAATGGAGCATATTTTAAGATAAGGTAAGATAATGTAGGTCTTATGTTCTCTAACTTTATGGAGAGACTAGGTAAAGTTTAAGAATTGCAACTAGGGTTGCCACCTGGCCAGTATTTTACCGGCCTGGCCAGTAAAAATGCTGGTTCATCCCAATGTTATTAATAGGGATAAAAAGATAAATATATAGGAAGGCTGGTATTTTTTTCCAGAAAAGGTGGCAACCCTAATTGCAGCTGAACCTAATGGTCAGTAAAAGTAAACATGGCACTAAATGGAAGCATTCCATGAGGCAAGACACTCTGTTGAGAAAGGGCGCTGCAGAGCTGTGGTTATAGATTTCTTGATGTATCTCACTCATTAATCACTTTTTAATGTACTGTACTTCTGCACTAATGCATGTAAATGTACAATACAGCCATCATCACAAGCTTACTTATCATAATAACAGCTTAATATTCCAGTCCATGTATGTATGCACTATTCATGTCTCAAGTTGTTATGAATTAAAGTAGTGTTGCCAAGGAGTTCTATAAACCGTCTAATTTCAGATTTGTTATTGAAACTTTGTGTTCCAGCCCTTTGCTGGTAAAATGATTGGCAATGTGCCTACTGGAATATACAGTAACACTGCTGTCAAATGCTTATGGGTTATACAACATATAGCAACTCAAATGCAAGACATGTTTAAAGGACCAGTAACATCAAAAAAAAAGTAAAATAATTCGTTAGTACACATCAAAAAATAAACACCAACACAAATTATACTTTAAAATCACAAAGCCTTTATTAAGAAATAACTTTCAGAAACTGCACTTCCTGTCCTGTACAGAAACGGCGAAAAGGTGACCATCGATCCTGCTGAGCTTGATTTCTCCTCCTGGCTACTCATGGATGTGATGCAGTGACTGCCCGGGCCCCCTTCCTCCTCCTATATGATGGATGATGTCGCTGATGAAGAGAAGCGGCAGCCAGCGCAGGGGGGAGAGAAACCCATTCATGAAATTAGGTGTTTTCAGTCACGGCGAGGACTATCGCCGGAGCCATACGGAGCCTGACTGTGGGACCTGCGCTTGGAGCAGCGCTGTCACTAGACACCGGCTGTAAAGTTCATACAGTTTCCTTCGATATGCGCTCAGGAGGGGTCAGATGATCCCTCCTTGACCCACTAGAACGATCGCCGGAGCCATACGGAGCCTGACTGTGGGAGTTGCACTTGGAGCAGCGCTGCCACTAGACACCGGCTGTAAAGTTCATACAGTTTCCTTCGATATGCGCTCAGGAGGGGCGCTCAGGAGGGGTCAGATGATCCTGCCGTTGTACCTACAGCTGCTCATTGCTAATTTCATGAATGGGTTTCTCTCTGCACAGGAAGTGCAGTTTCTGTAAGTTATTTCTTAATAAAGGCTTTGTGATTTTAAAGTATAATTTGTGTTGGTGTTTATTTTTTGATGTGTACTAACGAATTTTTTTACATTTTTTTTTATGTTACTGGTCCTTTAAAAGAAACAATTCTAGCAACATTCTTTTAAGCACCGCAATGGCAAATCTATGTGTATCAATGTGTTATATTAGTTCAAAATAAACCTTAATGTCTGACAGAAGAAAAATAATTTAGTTCATACCTTTGAGTGCGGTAGATCACTGTTAAAATAGCAAATGTCACTGCAACTAGTAAACCATAGTCTAGCCCTAATGAAACAGAAGCCAGAAACGATACCACCCAGATACTCTGAAATAAATAAAATGTCATTAAAACAGAAATAGAATGAAAAAGTGAACCAGGTTTGATTTACAGACTTTTTTAGAACTACTGTTGCCCCATGGCAACTGCCTACTAAATAAAATTGCCAGGACAGAATTGCATTCTGTGGCTTTAACCTTAAAGTTGTGGCTCACTTATAGGGTTATATAATAAAAGACTCAGGCTTATCTAACAACCTGTAACAATATGGTATTCAGTGCTCAAAGCAGTCATACTTACACAATGTTACACTAATCTGCTTTGATAGAGGTGTCCGTTTCTGCAGCTGCACAGCTATTGGTGATGCACTGAATCCACTATTTTGGGATTTAGACAAATCCCAAATCCTCCTTTTTGATTTGTCTGAATCCTAATTTGCATATGCAAACTAATTCTATGAAGGGTTACAAATGTTCCGTTCCTTGTTTGTGTGAAAAAAAGCCATTTGATTTTATTTGGATGTGGTTTGACCAGCTAATTGAATTTGGCTGGATCTGAATCCTGCTGGATTTGGTGCATCCCAACAGCTACAGTAAAACTTCCCCTTAATGTGCTATACAAACGATGATTTTTTATTACTGACGAGTCCCTCTAAAGTCATTTAAAATTGTTTAACCTTCAGTACTGTTTCTTTCTTATGTTCTTTTTGAGTATTTTACACTGCAGCAACATTTAAGTGTTTTAACCATCCTTTACACTATATGGCCTGAAGTATCTAGACACCTGTCTCTTCAAAATCCTATTCCTAAACCAAGGGTTTAAAGATGAGGTTGGTCCTCCCTTTGCTGCTACAACAGCCTCTGCTCTTCTGGGAAGGCTTTCCACCAGATTTTGAAACATTTTTGGTGGGATTTCTTTGCATTCAGCTACAAGAGCATTAATGAGGTTGGTCATTTAGCTGGGGGTTCTGTGTTCTAGTTCATCCCACAGGTTGTTTACCTGGGTCGAGGTCAGTCAAGTCAATTTCTTTCACTCCTATTACAGCAAACCCATTCTGTACTTTGTCCTATTATGCAATTTCTTGCTTTTTTGGTGTTTATGCCGAGTTGTATGCTTTTTTCTAACTATACTTTTTTTAAACAATTATTTTTGCTGTTTGCAATATTATTGTATGTGTGATTACTGAATATGTTTTATGTACCTTTTACCTTGTATTATTTCAGTGTACAGGATCATTTTGCTAAAATGTGCCCAGATACTTTTTTTAAAAAAAAAAAAAAAAAAGCTTTTATTTATGTATTTTTAACATTACATAGCACTAAAGGGAGAGTAAGGTAGAGAGAACTGACCATCATAACATATTCACATCTGCATAGTAAATTTGGACAAAGAGTTATGTACATGTATACAGTAGGTTGATTTGGCCAGTGGGTGTCACAGATAGGCATGTATAGGAATATACAGATCATTGAATAGATAAGGAGTGAACCAAGGCAAGTGCCCAGTAGACTAGTCAGGGAGGGCTTTGGGGTTAAACTGCAGCCAAGGGGTCCATATTTTTTTTGAATTTCCCGGGCAGCCTCAAGCTTCACAAGCTAGTTTGATCATTGAAAGGGTTTTGTTTACCAAGGGTATCCAAGCTGCCATCCATTTGGTCATTAATAGCTTTTTGGCATAGATTAAGAGTACACAGGTTAATGATCTAGTTTCATTTAGGGGCAATATTTCCTCCACTAGTCCCAGTAAGCATGCCTCTAGGGAGCAGGTTCCAGGAAAAGCAAGTTCATTGGTAACATATTCCATCATTGGAATTTGAATATACAAGGACATTCACTACCACAGGAAATTGCCAACCCGTTAACACAGCAAATTACAGTGCCATAATCCTCAACCTACTGTAAGAAGGCTTAATATGTCTAAGGATAATGTAACTATAAAGAAACCTACTTACATTTTAGAAAACTATTGCTTACCAGTTCTAGTCTGCTGGTCCGCCATAAATTTGGAATATCTGCAAACTGCTTAAACATTCCTTTCAAGTTCACCATCACAATGGCAGCTAGCACAGTCTAGGAGAAAGAAAAAGGCTTATTTTAGGCTGTGTAGCTTTGAATGCTTCTTTAAAGCAACAGTAACCTCAAAAACTAAAAAAGTGTTTTAGGGTTGGGGCAAATGGGCAGATTTGGGGAGATTTAGTCGCCTAGCGACTAATCATCTCTTCTGCAGGGCGACAATCTCCCCAAACTGCCAGTGCTGTCCAACTTCTGTGGTACCAAGGGCCAACATTTTACTGGCCAATGTGGTGGAGGGCCGATAATAGAAGTCAGTGTTGGCCACTCCCCTTTTAAACCACACCCATGTTACCACAAGAACTTTTAAGATCATATCTGCATTAATGGTGGTAGCACACCAAAAAACCAAATTGTTGGTGCTCACTGCAGGGAAATCCCTCATCACTCATATGTGAAAAATTGAAGTCATGCTAAAAACATACCCTTAAATCCATATGCCTCATCCTCCCCTGTGGTTAATACAACCCCCCCAACACATGATTAAACACCTTAGGGGCCCTTAACAACAATTTCAAAATGCTAACAAACCCCTAACAGGCTTACATCCCACAGGTAGTGTAGGGCAAGCAGAGAATGGCACACACAAGCAGCACTGGGCAAGCAGAGAATGACACACACAAGCAGCACTGGGCAAGCAGAGAATGGCACACCCAAGCAGCACTGAGTAAGCAGAGAATGGCACAAACATGGAGGGAAGGCAGAACAGAGCAGGAGACAGGGAAAGCTATCATTCAAAATGTACTACATACAGTGACACCGTGCTGGTGCCCCATTAGCATTTTGAATAAAGTGTGAACTGGTGAATAATGTGGGCAGTTTCAGTCTGGGTCTAAAGTGTGAACAGTACAGGGCTTTAGGATGTGAACAATAGAGGTGTCACAAGTGTGAACAATGCAGGGGGAACAATAGAGGGGATTAGTCTGAATTTGAGGTTTAAACAATGCAGGGGCCAGTTAATCTCTAAAAAACAAAAAGGAAAAATTGTGAGAGCACTCCATGGTTTAATAAAAATGTACTAAAATACATTGGAAGTGCTACTGATCTGGCCAAATTAACTACAGACATAGAAAAAAAGAAGAAAAATTGATCAATGCCAGTTAATCTCTGTAGTGATACCTTTTAAATATGACTATGAAGATTTTCATTCATCCAGGTCATAGTATATCTAGTATAGGTAAATTTTAAAATAACTGGACTTGCTGAGTAATCAATGAAGACGTTTCACTACTCATCCGAGCAGCTTCTTCAGTTCAACTGACTGGTGTGGGAAGTTTACACATGGTAAGCAGACATGTTGGGGGCCAAAGACGGGGGGTCACGGGCCGCATGCAGCCCGCCAGTTGGACAGCCTTGATATAAACTATAGAATTGTTTCTGAAACAAACACACCAGTTTAAGGCCACAGTCACACGTGATGTATCCTCCTGTTCTCTCTGCCTGCGTTTTGTAAGATGGAGAGAAGGGGATCTGTTCTGAATTGTATAATAAAATATTGCTATGAATAAAAAAGCCTAATTACAAATAAAGTTGATATTAAATTGAGGAAGTAAGTTCATGACCCATCAAGGCAGTTGTCTGCTAATGTTAAATGAAAGATGAATAAATATGCTGAGATCAAATAAACAGCCATGCTGTTTATGTGCCCAATACATAGAATCTGGGGTTTTTCTTTCTTTTATTTTTGCACATTTCCTCCTACTGAGAGGAGGGATTGTGGTGCAAACAATAATTAATAGCCTTCACCTCCTCCTAGTTTATTCTCTTGTACATAAGGTACTGGCTTTAATGTTATCCTAATTTAGGCTTAGGTCTCACAGGCAGTCTATTGCTCACTGCTAGTAGTGCTGGTCATCTTCTACATGCTACACTTCACATCTTATTAACATAAATGGACCCGCATTCACAATAACAACAGGTTAGGGCATCCTGGGCATTTTTTATTCTTGGTATTAGGAAATTACCCTTCCTGTTACAGCATATGTTCCGCACACAAATTTCACACATAAGATAAACAAGAACTAGAGATGAAAGAATATCTTTAAATCCCACAAAGACAAAATTATTTAAATGAATACGATACAATGCTTCCTAACAGTAACTCAAGTTATTAGGTTTATGTTAATCAAAATGTGTGAGGAATGGATGGAAACTGCTGCTTTTAATAGAACCAAGCTGAGGGGTAACTTTAATGAGGGCTATAGTGATAAAAGGTTTATGAGAACAAAGCCAAAGTGAGGACTGAAAAATGCATTTTCTCTTTTTCTGTCCGTTAAACCCAACCCAATACCTTGATTTAGATTAAGGGTGACTGGAACAGCAAATAAGGCAGAAAAAAATGTGTTTTTTATTTGCATACATAAGAGTATAGCTGTGGGGCAAAACTATAGTTATCTTAAATCCCATGCAAATGTTTAAACTATGATCAAGACTGCCAGAGAGATAGATCCTTTTAACTTACCTGTGGTAATGGTTGGAAAAGGTACCCAATGACCACTATTACCAAAAGCACCATTAACGATGACAACAATCCTGCAATCTGAAAATTCTGTGATTAGTTCCTACATTGCACAGAGGAGGGGGATGATATTTAGATAACCTGGATTTTGTCTAAGGCTGTCCATCTGTTCTGCTCATCAGAACTAAACAGTCTAACAGAAATACATTTTAAATAATAATAATAGCACTTACAAAAATGTTTCCGTACCCCGAGTTTAAGACTTAAGGATCCTGTTACATAAGTTTCACCACGTAAGAATGTCTTATATCCTGATATTTTTCCAACCAATTTTAAAGAAGCAAATCATGTTATGCACCGTAACTTTACATGATTATAATAAACCTCAGGTCACTTGCTGCTGTGAGATTTACATCTCCCAATAAGTTGGTAAAAACAATTATGTATATTGCATCTCCTATACCAATATGGTACATTCTCATCATTGGCTGACCCGTAGCAAGACATACAGTTTAGAAAGAGGCCTCTCATAAGAATTTCAACTTAAAATAATTTTTCAGTGTAAAAATCAAAACTGGGTAAATAGATAGGCTTTGCAAAATAAAAAACGTTTCTAATATAGTTAGCCAAAAATGTAATGTATAAAGGCTGGAGTGATTTGAAGTATATTATGTCAGTCAGAACACTACTTCCTGCTTTCTTGGTTTCCACTGACCGGTTAGTGGAAACCAAGCTGAAAAGCAGGAAGTTGGATTCTGGCTGTTTTATTAGACATCTGTTCACTCCAGCCTTTATACATTAAATTTTGGGCTAACTAACTATATTAGAAACATTTTTTATTTTACACAGCCTATTCTCTATTCTAATCTATTTATCCAGTTTTTCTTTTCACACTGAACTATTCCTTTAAGGTGGCTAACAGATAGTATCGGCAGCATATCGGCCCATGTATGGGGCCCTCCAAGTTGCCTCTCTAAATGATATCTGCTCGAAAATTGGGCAGATGTCCATCAGGCAGCTTTAAAAATCCCTTTGGGAAAAGCATCACCTCATTGATGCAGTGCTCACTCCAACTGCCTGCTTGTTCTACATTGTAATCCATTAGGGTGGGCATATTGGTAAAAGATTCACTTGTTATCCAATTAAAAATATTTAATTGGATGGTATTTAACTTTACTATGGCAAGTGAGTTAACCGTTGAACACATTTCTGCATTGATAACAAAAAACCCTGCTGAATTCTGGATGTTTGGAAATTACAGTTTTACCTATCATAACTAATGGAATGATTCAAAAGCCCTAATGTAAATTGATAGTAACACTACAACAGGAAATTATACTGTCTGTGCTACACTAGAATTCCATTTAAACATCAAATCTAATTTTGTTAAAACAGACAATTACCTGAGTATTTCCTCCAGTGCTCTCTTGGACAAGGCTACGAGACATTGAGCAGGTCACAGAGAATGTCTGAAAGAAGGAACCCACAGAGTTGCAAACTCCCAGAGCAATAAGTTCCTGAAAATTCAAAGAAATTACACATTACATAAATATATGCACAGACATTGTTGTTCTAAATGAATAGGGCACACACGCCACTTGCACGTCAAACACCGGAAAAATCCATGGTAATTGCAATCTAAATTGCACTTTGCTCACTGCACTTGCAGACATACACGTGCCCTTATATCTTTAAGGGATGTTGACTTGTCTAATAATTACAATGAAATAGTGTTGGATTTTGAATTACAAGTATGATTATCTGAAGTAATGAAACAGAGTAAAGCACTTTGCTTGTCATTATATCTGATATACCACCATAGAATCTGGTTAGGATTACTTTCATTTACAGTTAAATGGCAATAATCAAGGTAATCTGTACATTTCAAAAATGCATTGATTTATAGTGTAATGTCTGAAGTTGTGAAAATATAGAGTTCATTGTTAATCACTCTTAACACGATTTAAGGTATTGTAGAGGCTAGAAAGCTTTTTCTATGTTTCTTACCTGATTGCCGCTGACCTCATAACCATGTTTAAGAGCAAAGATTTTGGCCATTGAAATGGTCATGGAAAATCCAACAATAGCAATAGCCACTGCATCCACAAACACTTCTTTGAACAGGCTGATGTCAGGAAGACCAGGTGGGCTGAACCTGCATTTAAGTGGGAACCCGTCAGTAACAAATGTACAGTTATCACAATTCCATGCTATCAGAAAAGGGTAATAAAGCCCTGGTAAAAAAAAAAAGAGCAGTTTAGCTCCAAGAAACGCTCGCTGCAGCACTCCGAATTCTGTGGTTTATTGCGCCATCAAACTAGGCAACGTTTCAGGCCAACGCCCTGCTGCAGCATGTGTTTCTTGGAGTTATATGTGGGTCCCTGGCAGGGGGACCAGCAGCTTATATCCAACTCTACAACAAGCGGAGAGTTATAGATGAGCATCGCCGGCATTTGATTGTAAAAGAGCAGTTTAGATTCTGAACCTTTATATAACGAATAAATCATTTTAAAAAATATAAAAGAAATGAAGAGTGATTGCAAATAGTTTTAGATTAATTAGGGTCATCCCTGACAAAGGAGGAAATAGAAGGGGAAAGAAACTGCTGCTTTGCATCAGAATGAAAGATGTATTTATAGTGTTCTCCATAGAACTGCTTTTGGGCATACAGCATTGTGGAATATGATGATATGCAGATGCTATCATTAAGGGGGCAGATTTATTAATGCATACATTAAAATTTTTGATTTTTTATGGTCTAAACTGTCAAATTCAAATAGTGAATTATCCAAAAAATTAGAATTTCGATTTGAGATTATCAAAGTCTGGCCCTTTAAAGGAAAACTATACCCCCAAAATGAATACTTAAGCAACAGATAGTTTATATCAAATTGAATGACATATTAAAGAATCTTACCAAACTGGAATATATATTTACATAAATATTGCCCTTTTACATCTCTTGCCTTGAACCACCATTTCGTGAATGTATCTGTGCTGCCTCAGAGATCACCTGACCAGAAATACTACAACACTAACTGTAACAGGAAGAAGTGAGGAAGCAAAAGACACAACTCTGTCTGTTAATTGGCTCATGTGACCTTACATGTGGTTTGTATGTGTGCACAGTGAATCTTACGATCTCAGGGGGCGGCCCTTATTTTTTAAAATGGCAATTTTCTATTTGTGATTACCCAATGGCACATACTACTAAAAAAGTATATTATTATGATAATGGTTCATCTACATGAAGCAGGGTTTTACACATGAGCTGCTTTACTCAGTATCTTTTAATAGAGACCTACATTGTTTGGTGGGTATTCCTTTAAGAATTCAAATTTGACTATTTGCCACCTAAAACCTGCCTAATTCATGTATAAGTCAACTGGTGAGGTCCAGTGACCATTTTCAAGATGTTTACAGCCTTCCTGATATTCAAGTTTTTTTCTGAGAAAAAACTTGAATCAAGTTTGGTCCAATTCGATTCAAGTTTTCAGGTTGGTAAAAATTCGTCCGACTTTTATATATTCTATTTTGTTAATAAATAACCCCCCCAATTGAATTTAGAAGAAAATTTATTAGAGTTTAAAAAAAAACTCACATGAATTTGAAATTCAATCCTTGATAAATCTGCCTCTCCAATGTTCTATCATTATATGGTAATCATAACACTTGAGCCATGAGCAACATCTCTCTCACTCTCAGTACCATTTCCTCCCCTTCACTTAGATGGAAACGATGTCCTTGAACGGTGTAGGTCTCAATAAAAATATCACATAAAACAGCTCAGATGAAACTCTTTCCATCAAAAATATATTCTGCTAGTATGTGCCATTGGATAATCCCGTATTGAAACCCTGCCATTTTAAATTCTAAATTCCATCTCGATGGCTCCTATAAAGCGCTGAGCTCACACACAAAATGCACACATATATGCTAGGTTACATCAGCCAATAAACAAGCAGAGCTTCTTTTTTTACTCCCACATTTCTTTTGTTACAGTTAGAACCTCTGCATTTCTTTCTGCCATGTATTACACAGAACATCACAAAATGATGGCTCAAGGTAAAATTTATGAAATGGAAATATTTACTGACATGTCAGATCTTATAATCTTAATTATAAGATTTGGCTAGGTCACATATTAGAATAAAAATTATCTGTTATGTTTCCTTTTAAAATATAGAAATCCCCTTTAAATTGTCATCCAGTTATTGGGTGACAGGCACGGCAATATACTAGGGTGTGAGTGGGTTAATGGCCTGCTGATTTACTGAAACATTATTGATAACTGACAAAGTATTAACATCACTTTTTGACCCGAGAAGGTCCTGTTTAAGTGAGATTTATGGTGCATGACAGCCCAGAGCAGCATTTTTGCAGTTTTCTTAAATATGTAGAAATATAAATAAATTGCAAAATACTCTGTGCACATAATACATTAAGTCCTAAAACTTAATTTTTAAAGTAAGGAAAGCAATATAAACAGAAATCCTATCCACAGAGAATATTTTCCCTTTGAAGATAAGGAATAGTTACAGTAATAATGCTGTTCATACTATTTGTCGGTGGATGTGGAATGCATATTATAACTGTACCAATTTTACACACTCATAAATACTTGCTGCAGGTCACTATTAATAAACTTCTTCTTACCCAGTGGGGATCTTTCCAACAATATCTACCTTCTGAGATTCTTCAAGGTTTAGTCCTGCAGAGATCCCAGTCGAAACAATTACCTAGGAAAAAATAAAAGGAAAAGGTTGCTCTCCCACTGTTCAAAACAAAGTTAAATAGTTGAAATTAACTTTAATAGGTGGAGGAAGGAATTCAATTTGCAATACATACAGTATCTGCCAGTACATTTATACATAACAAGCAACAACTTAATTTAATGTTTACTAGTCAGCTGTACTTGGTGGTCCATGGGTTACTATGGCAGCCTATATGAAATACGTACTGTTTAGAAGGGTAACATTTTCAAAAACATATTATTCTAACATATTGTACAAGTATGTCTATTACATTTTTCTGTATATTTAATGCATTTTGGGGTGAATAATGCAATGTGCGGTCATACACAGAGAAGCTGAATCTGAGGTCAGTATTTGGGTTGACCACACAAAAGATGATCAAATTCAAATAAAAAGAGCAGGGACACTGAGCAGAGCTGCTTCTCACAACCTGTGTGCCCATAGCTATAAGCAGTGGATGGGGAGGCAAGTCCAATTAGAGTGAGATTTGTAGTTGCTTGCTTATTTACATAAATATCCCTGGAAATTTTATAGTAGTGTAACTGTTACAGCTATGTTTTCACATATATGCAAACTTGTTATGAGCTAAGGCAGCCTGGCTAAAGTTTGCTCTTACAAATTAGGAGAAGGAGAAGCCACAAAATATAAAAAATTTAAGTTCTAGTCTGTTAGAGCCCCATACTGTTGCCTCACTCATGACTGGACTAAGCCTACTCAGCCAACAGGAATGATACACAGAACAAAATTTATAGACGGAAATTCGATTTCATAAATGGTCATATACAATAAGAAAGTAAGGTTCTATGCAAGGAAACTGACAACTATAGACAGATATGTGATATGCTGCAATAGTATTCCCTGGCCAGCAAAATACTTACAACAATAATCTCCATGGGAATAGGAACTGGCAGTTTCTTCTTGAAGCGATCATTAATTTCTTTTGCTCCCAGCAGTAATATGATACAGCATATACCCAATATCAAGGAGGCAACATTCGCTGTTGTGATATTTGATAGCACGGCAGTAAAGCTCTGGTCAGACAATAAGCAGATGAGAAAAACTGATTTAACTGCAATGCTGTGAATGATATTATTATTTCTACCAGTGAGTGTTCCAAATGAAATATAATAATAATATTATTATAAGAGCTAGCTGTGTCTAATGGTACTAAACAGATATCATTGGTTAGAATATGTCATTGGATGAGCAGTGACATCTTTGTGCATCTACCACTAAAAATAAACAGTTCCCAATGCTGCTTACCCATCACCCGATTTAAATGATAATTGTGCTAATAAGTCTAGAGCAAAGATCACCAAGAAAATGGTTAAACATGCTTTATGTATGGGTTACTTACATATATTACTGCCAAAGGCTCTTTGTATCTTTTAGTTTTGACCCCTAAGAGATATTTTAGCTGAGATGTGAAGACGTGTACCGCAGCAGCAGTTGTGAAGCCGCGTACCAGAGGCTCAGTCAGGTAGATGGCAACAAAGCCAAATCGAAGGATACCTAGACACAGCTTAAAACACACACACATATTTTAGCAACAATCATTTAACCATTAAATGAAACAAACATTTTTTGTAAGTGATCATGTGTTGGCTCTTTCAAGGCAGGTCAGCTAAGAATTAAACAATTACCTATATAATTGTTAATATCAAATATACAGCTGCCACTATATATGCTAGCATGTTTGGGCAGTTCACGGATATAGACCATACTGTCCAACCATCATACATAATCCATTCAGGAGGCAATTTGTCCAGATCATCCTGCAATCCCATGAGACTACCGTCTGGTTATGAGGAAGGGGAAGTAATGACAGCTACTTTTCGGTGTATTTAAAGGGCCAGTAACAATTTTTTTTTATTGTTTTAATGTAATAAAAATATAATGCAGTGTTGCCCTGCACTAGTAAAACTGCTGTGTTTGCTTCAGAAACACTACTATTGTTTATATAAATAAGCTGCTGTGTAGCCATGGGGGCAGCCATTCAAAGGAGTAAAGGCTCAAGTTACACAGCAGATAGCAGATAAGCTCTGTAGAACATAATGCTATCTGTTATCCATTACTTATCCTGTGCCATATAGCCGTTTTTCAATTTCCATCATTGCTACTCAGCAGCTTGTTTATATGAACTATAGTAGTGTTTCTGAAGCAAACAGATCAGTTTTACCAGTGCAGGGCAACACTACATGATATTTTCATTACTTTAAAACACTTTCAGTTTTTGGTGTTACTTTAAATTCTGACCATTATTTAAACAAGTAAACCAGTTCTATCTGGAAAAAGTGGAGAATAATGAAGAATACCCTTACTCTAGGTAAGAGAACAGGTGGAGAATAACGAAAATTTAGGGTAAGGCCATATACGAGTTTCTCTCTCATATTTGCAGCCTTCTGTATCAAGGCATAAGGCTGAGAATCAGCTGATCTGGGGGCAGCCACTTGTACATGCAAGTATTTTGGTGCTAAAATATGCTACGTGTGTAGGCCTGACACAGTAGCTCCAGGTTCATAAAGCCGAGTTGATTCTCATGGATCAGCTGATCAGAAGCAACTCTGTGAGGCTTACATTTTTTCAGTAGCCTGTGCAAACAATAAATTCACACTCTGTCCCTGCTAAATGGCCATCCACATTTCATGGTCGCTCTACAACTCTAAGCATTATACATGACAGTGAATTTGACTATCTGTGGTTTTACATAAGCCCCTGTTATTGACAAGAATAGCAACTGGCATGTGTAAAACACAAGAACCACATGCTTTATTCTTAGAAAAATAATTTAGTCCTGAAATGTCCCAAATATTCTAATTATCAAATACCAGTTTTGTGTAATAAATAAATACCTGTGTGTTATGAATAACTACCTGAATGATCCCTGAAAGCAAAGTAAGAGCAGCGGCTACTTTCACCCTCATTGCGTCTCTTGCTTCAGTGTTGTTGAAAGTGTTGTTTGTAGCATTTGTTGGCATTATATCAAACATTTCATCAGGTGCAATTCTTAAAGCGACACCTCCAATCATTAAGCTTATCACTGCAAAGGTACCTGCAAGTTGCACAATTAAATAAATAAATAACTAGACCCACAAAAGCATAACAAATGGCCTTTTGGTCAATGGCTATTTGAATTTTTCTCTAGTTAACATCTAGGACAGGGGGTAAGCAACCCGCGGCTCTTCATCCTGCTTGCTGTGGCTTAGTCTTGCGACTTTGCCTGTCACGTCGTCTATACAGCCCTCGCACCTGCTGGCGGCTCAAGAAGCTGCCAGCAGGTGCGAGGGTTGTTTAGACATCCCAGGCAAGACCGAGCTGCAGCAAGATGATTCATCATGGTCCCTACCGCGGTCGCACACTCAAGGCAAGAGAGAAGCCTCCAGAGTCCAACTGCAGCAGGTGCGAGGGCTATAGACGTGGATGTGATGCATATTTTAACGACATGTATAACCCTCACCTTTAAACAGATGAGAACACTAGCATTTAATAGGGCTATTCAGTGTTAAATTTATTTAAAAGTAGGCCTACACATTGCACTTTTGTTGTTGTAACAGTTAAAATTAAAAAAAGGTTAAAACATTTGAAAATGTATAAGCTGTGTTATGTTTTGCGGCTCCAGACTATTTTTCTTTAGTGGAAGAGGGGGCAAAATGTCTCTTTTGTTAGTAAAGGTTGCAGACCCCTGATAATTCCCCTTTAGTAACAAGCCATGGTTTAAATAACAGAATACAATAGGAGATAACCTCAACAGAAAGATAAGTAAAGTAAAACTTCACAGTTTTTGGTCCTGGGTTGAGTGACTCCAGAAATCAGATATTATGTTAAAATAACAGTCGGAGAGGGGCAGAACAAAAAGACACAATAAACTAAATAGGGATGCACTGAATCCAGGATTCGGCTTGTATTATACCTTATTCAACAGAATTTGGATTTGACTGAATCCCAGCGCCTGTTCGAACCAAACTCAAATCCTTAAAATAAGAATATGTGTTCTTTTTAGCCATTCCGTAACCCAATTTGCACATGTAAATTAGCGTTTAAATTCCAATCAGGATTCGGCATTATCCTTTATGAAAGATTCGGCATTCGGCCGAATCCCAAAGTAGTGGATTTGATGCATCCCTAAAAATAAAACATTGAGCAAAACATTAATACCCACTGAAAAGTTAAGACTAGGCACAGCTAAATGTATAGAAAGACATTGAACTCAGTGCACACACTGTCATTAAGGCAATGCAGTTTATTTGCAGGCTGTACAACATGGGGGGGGACCGGGGGGACAAGTGTCCCAGGCCCGGGCATGAAGGGGGGCCCATCAGTGCTGCAGTTTAGAAAGAGCCGGGCCCCCCATTGCCAGCGCCGAAGATCTGCGGCCAGCCGAACAGCCGAAAATGGGAAGTGCTGAAAAGCGGAACTCCCGAAGCGGCGAAAAGACCCAAAGTCACGAAAACAGTTGAAGCCCCGAAGCACCGAAAAGACCCGAAGTCACGAAAATAGCTGAAATTGAAGTCCTGAAGCGGCGAAATGACCCAAAGTCACGAAAGGAGGCGAAGTTGAAGTCCTGAAGCCACAAGATCAATTCTACTGGACACCAATTTGTGTTTTTCTTTTTTTTTTTTTAATCCCCTGGCCACCAATTTATTATTTTAATAATCTATAGGCCCCTGCCACCAATGTTTTTTTTTTTTAAAAAAAAAAAAATGTTTGTGGCCCCAATGTTTTTTAACTTGTAAGGGGGGCCCTGACACCAATGTTTTTTTAAAAAAAAAAAAAAAAAAAGATTTTTGGGGCCCCAATGTTTCTTTACTTGTAAGGGGGGCCCTAGAACCAATGCTTTTTTAAAAAAAAGTTTTATGGGCGGCCCTGGCGCCAATGTTTTTTTTTAAACTTATAAGGGGGCCCTGACATCAATAGCTTTTTATAACTTGTGTGTGGGCGGGTTACTTTTTTAGCACTGATGTCTGTGTGGTCTTTTAACTGTGATGTGGAGTGGGCAGGGTCTGGGGCTTGGGCACCAGGGTGGGTGAGGCCCGGATGTAATTTTAGATGTCTTTTTCTACTTTGAATAAATGTACAATTAAAAAAAAAATCTTGCCTTATTTATTGTAATCCTAATATAAAAAAACTTGAAAGAATAAAATAATTGAAAAAAAATAAAATACCTAAAAGAAAATTAGTTTACAAGCTCAAAAAACTCAAATTCAATAAATTAGTTTAAATTATACCAAAGACAACTCCCATTGACTTCTACAATCAATTAAATTTTACAAATTGAGATTTTTCAAGTTTTTTTACTTAATAAACACTTGATTTGAAGTTATAGTTTGAGTTTTAGTGCAAAAAACCCCCTCAATTTGAGGTAAAAAAAACCCAAATTTGAACATTGATTCACAAACCCAATTTATACATCTGTGAGGATTCTGCCCTGTTCTGCTGCAGTTTATTATTTCTGTGTCAATCAGATCCAGAGTGATACTAAACATATTAATATAATAATGACCTCAATTCTGTGTATCATACATTTTACAACCCTGAAAGTCGCTGTTCTTATCTTCTACATCCTGTTAGGCACAATGGGAGCAGCTGTCACACCTAGTGTTACCAAACTGAAATTGCTGATTAGATTTTGTATCCCTATGTCTGCACATACAAGCTACTGTATGACAATCATTGTACCTATCTGCTGATATCTGCTAATTATTACACTCAGTCTCCAAAAATACTAATTTCTCACACCCGTTACACTGAATAAATACGCTGAAGTTACGTTACTGCCATCATACCTCTCTAGTAATAGAGATTCTTGTGTCACATGAGCGACATCAGTCATACCACATCAGTCATACCTTTAGTTAACATTTATAATACATAAGTAATTTTCCAGTTAAGTTACATACAATGTTTAGGCCACACCCCCCTAATCACCATGTTCATTTTACAAAATTTGTCAGGTTATGAAAATTTTAACATATTTCTGTTTTTTTCAGTTATTGCCAATACAGGTGAATTGGCCTTTAAAGGAAAACTATACCCCCCAAACAATGTAGGTCTCTATTAAAAGATACTGAGTAAAACAGCTCATGTGTAAAACCCTGCTTCATGTAAATGAACCATTATAATAATAATATACTTTTTTAGTAGTATGTGCCATTGGGTAATCATAAATAGAAAATTGCCATTTTAAAAAATAAGGGCCGCCCCCTGGGATCGTAAGATTCACTGTGCACACATACAAACCACATGTAAGGTCACATGAGCCAATTAACAGACAGAGTTCTGCCTTTTGCTTCCTCACTTCTTCCTGTTACAGTTAGTGTTGTAGTATTTCTGGTCAGGTGATCTCTGAGGCAGCACAGATAGAGTCACGAAATGGTGGTTCAAGGCAAGAGATGTAAAAGGGCAATATTTATGTAAATATATATTCCAGTTTGGTGAGATACTTTAATATGTCATTCAATTTGTTATAAACTATCTGTTGCTTAAGTATTCATTTTGGGGGTATAGTTTTCCTTTAAGCTGTGAGTCTAACTTCTCCCGAGAGACCTGTTATCTTATATTGTTACAATTACTTATTTGCTTATCTCAAAATTGTTACAAAAGTATCTTATCTGCACCTGGGCTCTCTGCCAAAAGCCAATTAAGTTAGAAACATTTTATCTTTTTTTAGCTGTTCGGTGCAGAGAAAATAGGGACTTTCAGGTTGAGCTGTCAAAAGCTTTAGTTATAGTAATGTTTAACACAATTAGCTTTAATTTAAGGAAATCAGAAAAAAGACTTGTTATTATGCATATTAATAAAAGGTACTGCTTTATACAAGGATACTTTTCTTATTTGTGTTAAACTCCTTAAAACTTGACTATATAGCATTACATAATTCTGTCTTTTATCAATATTTGAGTCTTTATATAGGGTATAATATAATGAATCTCTGGACAATACTAAAATGTTTTCATGCTTGGCAGCTACCCAAACAGCTTATAATATAAAATAGTCGCATTCTGCTGGGTTCCAATTGTGTCTGTGAAGGCCTCTGAAATCCAAGTTACGTCACTTACAAAGACAGATACAGAAAATAATATTGCATCTGACGCAAATAACTTGTGTACCTATTGAAATGTGCCGTGAAGATCCAAAGAATGTGTAGAGGAAAACTGGATAAAATGAAGAATATAGTCCATAGACCGGTGGAACACCAGCCAGCAAGGCATAAGCCAAACCTAGAAAGAAAGATAGAAACCATTGTTCTTAGTATCATTCCTTAGTACCAGCCATTGGTTTTTAGGGGGGTAGACTGTAGGCAATGACAGATAATATTATGGTTAGCAATTATTTTATGCTAAGGTGCGTCTTTATTGCACATATGATTATTTTATATTTATTTTTGTTGTTTTTCTCCCAACAAATACAAATAGAACAAAAAACCCAATATGAGTCATTTGTTTTCACATTATCACAAACAAGGTCATTCTGGTACAAGGTAGTGCAACAATATAATGTATCAGTGTGAGAGTTCTGTTGACTTTTTGCATGTTATGATTGCAATGGCAACTAAAATGTCTGAACTAAATAAAAAAAACAACTTCCCAACATATATTGTGTGTGCATGTGATTTTTTGGTCCATGTCAGCCTAGACATTTTCTCTTCAGAAGAAGACAGATCTGGATACGCCATAATACATTGTCTGACACTGCCCTAGTGCCCTTAGAAGCAATAGATGACAAACTAAGAATTATTTAATGCAGGATTTGCTATGCAGCTATGGTCTCATAAAAAGCTGTTGATACAGATCTGGTACTGTACTATGTACTGTATCCATGTAAGACTACAGAAACAAAAGCAGCTTTTCTTCTTTTCATAGAAACTTGCTCATGAGCAACATCTTGCTCTCCAACTCCTTGGATGTTGCTCATAGTGGCTTTAAATTCCGGCTTGGAGGCAAGTATATATAAACTATATATACTGGCAAATTAGGGACTTCTCTAGGCTGCCAGTCCACATAGGAGCTGTCAAATAGCCAATCACAGCCATTATTTGGCAACACCCAGGCACCCACTTCATACTTGTGTTTCTACCCAAATCGCTTTACATTTAAATGTGGCTCACGGGACCCCTGCTTTAGAGAATAATAAAAGGAAACATTATTTGATGCTGCAGACATCAGTGTAATGTGTTGTTTTGTGTTTATTTGATGCTGCAGACAATCAGTGTAATGTGCTGTGTGTTTATAGATAAACAATCCACTCGTTTAGTAAAAAACAGGGGCACAAGTTACTGGAAACAGATAGTCTGCATTTTGCAGATGGAAACAAAGTCCTGCTAATAAGAAGCATTGGCAGGATAACTAACATGGTTTTTAAGCTAGCACTGTTGTATTATTTAAGAAATACCATATACATGCTACTGCCTGAAAAAATGCATATACCTCTACCTTTTGGGAAACTCAATAAGGTTTTTTGTCTTCAAAAGTAACTGGCCAAAAAGCTTGTATGCATATGCTAATACATGAAAAATATCTTATTAAAATTTTAGGTTGCCCTAAGATGGGTTTGCTGCAGGGCCAGTAACATGTAGTCATGGCACTCTGCACACAGTTTAATACCAACCTTGTGGAAGTTGCATCACACCAGTGCTCAACCCTGATACCAGATCTCCGACGAGATACTCCTTCACTGGATATCGTGGCAACCATTTTAGTATTGGGAGGAAACTATAAAGTTGTGATTTTGCCTTTTTGGAAGTGCATCTGCAAAATGAACAACAATGTTATTGAGAAAATATCTGGATGAATTGAATAACAACCCCTTTGCTGTCTGAAGGCAAAAGACATTGACAAGCAAAAGATAAACATATACACCGCTGCTTAAAATATTCTATACACTTTTCAGTGCTTCATATAATTCACTAATATTCTAATGTTTAGCTGCTGTGATAAAGATCTCAGCATAATAGTAAAGGCCTCTGTAAATGATAACAATACAAACAGCTCTACCATAGAAAACTGGTTCAGCTTCTAGGCCTAAAGGTGGCCAAACACAGAGAGATCCGCTCGTTTGGCGATGTTCTTAGTATCAAACGAGCAGATCTCTCCTCGATATGCCCAACGATCGGATCATACGGAAGGGTAAAACAGGTGGTCGGATTGCGGGACCGCATCAACGAACAGATGAGGCCGCAATCCAACGGGATTTTTAGTCCTGTCCGATCGACATCTGTCCGACTTTCGGCCAGATATTGATCGGGGAAGCCTGTCGGATGACCCCATACACGGCCAATAAGCTGCAGACTCGGTCTGCATAGCAATGCATGTGGAAGGTCACAGAGCTTTGTGGATATTAAAAGTCAAAGCTCTTTTTGGTTGCTTTTTTTTATTTAAATAAAATAAGAGACTTTAGATGATGTAAAATGTTTTTCTAATTTAAACTAGGATGATGTAAAATGATAACTAATTATTAATAAAATACAATGAATACTGACATCCCTGCATGACTAGCCAGGGGTAAGTGGAAGCAGGGGCTACAATTGTACCGAGCATGCTGCCCCGCAGCCCACCAGGAACAATGGATGGAAGATGGCATGCTGCATGCAGAACTGAAGTTATGCCACTATTCACACTTTTTATGATAAGCAAAACAGAAAATTTAAGGGTTTTGGCACAAGGGATTTTTTTAAACATTTTTTAACATAATAAAGTGTTACATATGGTCACGGAATTATCGAGTTTTACCCCTAAAAACCTCGACCAGAAAAATGAAAGGTTTAATAAATGGGCCCCATACAGTATGTTAAACTTTTAACTGCAAGGCATTTAACAAATTTAAAGGCAAACCATTTAAGAAAAACTGCGCATGTAACACATTAATAAAATTGACAGAAACAAGAAGAGACAACAAGAGAGTGGTCAGTAGCAGACATTATTATAGATAAAAAAACTAAAATATGTGTTTCCTATATTTGTCAGCCCATCATTTTGTCGTTGATCTTTTGTACTATATAAAGTGTTTTAGGCCTTTCAGGAACATACAGCACATACAATGTTATTAACCTTTAGTACCTTCTTGTTTCCATGGCTCTGCTCTTGTCAAAGCTTAATGCTAGTAGCTTTCCAAGAATAGTAAATCATAGCATAAATAATTAGTGTTTATGGAGGTTTTGAAGAAGATTATCTCAACCTAAGAATGGGATGCCGGATACATCCTGTTCCTCTTGCGTAACGTATCATGTATCATAGATTAAAACATCTAGGCGTTAGACAGCAGGTGTGTGCCAACAGAAGGTTTAGCATGAATAATATGAAGCATTATTAAAATTACTTTTTGACCTGACAAATCTAAGTTGCTGGTGTCTAAAAAAGGACATAAGAAAAAGTAAATTATAATATTAACAACAACAGCTTTGATTGAATAAGAGTGAGCATGCACTAGGAAATAATTGTTACTAGAACCAGCTGCAAATTGACATAATGTATAATTCTGGATATTAGGTAAAGTAAAAGCAAGAATCTAAATTGTGTAATTATATTTATACCAGTACAATGGGCATTGTGACCCAACAGTTTTTCTACAATGCAGCTCCTTAAAATAAAAGTGAGATGAGAATGTAATTCCATTATTGCAGTCTTCACAGCAAAACCACCATATATTTAAACTGAGTGCTGATCGTACTGCAGAACAATTACGGTTGCCACCTGGCCAGTATTTTACCAACCTGACCGATAAAAATGATGCTTAACCCCTATGTTATTAAAAGGGAAAGAAATCGAAATATTTTTTCCAAAAAAGGTGACAACCCAAAGAGCAGGCAATGGAAGCAAAATCTGGCATAGTTATTTTGTTACATTGTTCTTACTGGTGTGGGATTTTAATCTCACTCACTTCGTTTTTAAACAGAATCGAGCATTAAATATTCATAAGTGTTTGTATTTTAATAATATGATAAATATAATGCAGTATACTTCTAAAAGCACCACGTATCAATGTACTCACCGACATGATTGTTTAATTTTATGGATAAGTGATTTTGGTTCATCTTTCCGCAAATTTAACTGGTCCTCTAAATATTCCTGGGTATATACTGGCCGCTCCACGCAGTACGTCTGTCTCTGGCAAAGACAATCATCTTCCCCCGAAATTAATTCCATAGCATATTTCAAACCGTTCTTGGTCTTTGATGCCTGTAAATGACACTGGAATAAAAGAAATACAGTGCATTTAGTCTAGTATATAACATTGCACAATCCATTGCATGGCTTTAGAGATAGTCATGTCATTAACAAAGACACTGGGAACAAAAACACTTCTTCCTGGGTCTGTCAGTTCTGTGCTCTGTGTATTGCATAGCACCAGCAGAAACAAAGCAACTCCAAACACAAAGCTGCATGTACACACAAACTGCTGAAAAGTGAATACATTCAGCCAACGGTTGTGTTTCACAGATTGTACATTGGAAAGGGCCCCTCTTGCGTCCCACTCCCAAACAGTCGTAGGGTCAGAGGTCAATTTTATTGTTTGCTTTGCCATGGCTTCAAGGAGGCGGTATTGGACAAGAATTCAAACTTCCTTGAAAGTGTGTATGGAAAACAAACAGATTTTTTTGTACTGTTGCATGTTCACGTTAGATCAAAATAAGGCACCTGAAATATGGTTTTCATTCATGGGTCTGGAACCCATAACCTGTTACCATAACATTTTTCAATATTTTCTGAATCTTCCTTGCTCTAATGTGCCACTGTTCTATGTCTTGTCCTTGTAATCAATCTTTTCTTACCCCTCCTGTCAATCTAAACTAGCACAGGGTTGAAGGTCATGATGTTCCAGCACTGGGGAGTGGCCCTTCAAAAGTGTTTGAACTATGACTATGCAGTTTACAGTACAAGTAATTTTAACCTACTCCTTCTTTTCTGCACCTTATAAGTGCCTAAAATGCCTATGACATTGCTTCACTTTTAATGTACTGTAACATGAGTCACATCCACACTATATGCAAGAAGTCTAACTATTTGAAGGACATTTGTTATGCAGTCCACGGCCAGATCCTAACTTTGCTGCTTAACTGTTGGAGCTCCAGTTTAACAATATCCGGAGTATCAAAAATTGCTCCCTATCATAATCTATATGCATGGTAATCAATACATTATCATGGGACGCGATATCAGGCTATTCATAAGAGATTGCCCTTCTACCAGGTTATATATTATGCACTGGCACCTTATGGGCAGTCCTCATGTACACTTTTGATATGGGCATCTCTAAACTTATTCCACTTTAAAAGCACACACTGCTAATTCACCCAACTCCATTTTTGGGGTTCAGATCTTACAATCCCTAGTGACCAGTTCAGCAAGTAGACTTTTGTGGGTTATTCAAATCCCAATACTAATATTATGATTATATGTTCTCTTGAAGTTCAACTGGGCCAAAGGTACAATGAGATCTTTTTACCATGGATCCTTTCCAACGTGCAGGACAGTTAAAGGTGAAAAGTGGAAATAAAGCCACAATGATAAATGACTCCCGCTTTTACTTATTTCCCTCTATAAAAAAAACAATAAAAAAAAGTACATGAAGGATAGAAACTATTGGAAGCAGGGGCCTTCATTATAATAAATAGAAATTCCCTGTTTCAGGAAAAATAATAAATAAATACATAAATTTGCCTCTATAGGTACACACACCATGTTTTATCTGTAATTCTGGCCAGCTTAATGGGAACTATTAGGAAAATGAAAATTTCATATACGCTTCATCATACTGAAATAATCAAGTTAAGCTTCACAATTTCCTTTTAGCATCTGTCTCTCGTCATTCTCTTAATTAGACATTTAGAACTAATATATATTTTTGGAGGGGGGATCCTTTCCTAGCAGTTGTTTTAGAGCAAAATAATATACTTTGGCACATGTCCTGCAAGAAGAGAGATAGGGATTCTGGTAATTTTGAAAGCGTGAGCTATACATCATTTAGAAAAAAGTCCCCCCAAAGGAAAAAAAAGGGTCCCCCCCCAAAGGCTATTAGACCTAATAGTCACTCAAAATCAGACTCAAACCCCTGCATGATGACTAATAAAGACCGACAGTTACTGAGAGGGAAAGAGTGAAGCGTAATATGATTATTTCAGAAAAGGTACAGAATGTTTAATTGGTTATATTAGGAAGGTTCTTATTTCAGTTTGAGGTAGATACATTATTTTTTTTCTTTATTCTTTATGTAGGATTATTTATTTTTAACCCAAGCTCCTGAGAGAAACAGAGAAAAAACGTTTTGTTCTGATGACTGACTGTGCCTCTTCACAGAGAAAAAACACTTTGTTCTAAAGACTGTGCCTCTTCACACAATTATGCAAATGTCATATGTTAGAAGTTTATACACCATGTATGTTATGAAGGATTCTCAAATGTAAGTCTTGCCACACAGGCTGTAGGATATGTAATGCTTAGAGCAGATATCTTTTCATGCCCAGGGGGAGATTACAGTCTACTTTTAGTACCACATTCACATACAGTATACTACTGGTTCATCAGGAGCCCAATAACCTGCATGTATGTAGTCAGTGTGGAAGGAAACCAAATTAACAGGAGAACAATCACTTTAACATGAGGGAAACATACAATCCCCCAGCAGACTGTGCTCGTCAAGACTCAACACTGCTGCTAATCACTGCACCACCATGCTGCCCATAGTGTAACATGTTGCAATTCATGGGTCTTATAAATATTTCTGGGTTTTACTCAGAAACAACAGATATAAGGAATGTGTGTGGCTCACATAACTGCAAACAATGTCACAAACTGACTTGACATTATGGCACAACAGGGTCAAATCATATTGCAAAGTGAGTCAATTCAAAGAGGATCATTTATGTCAATGAAACGTTGCAGTCAGTGCATGCAGCAGATGCATATTGTACGTACTGCACCATCATCATTCCCATCATGTGTGTGCTTCTGTGCTAGCTCTTATTCAACCTGAGGACACAGAGGCCATGCTTATTCTTTAAGAAGGATTTAAACAGAATCCCTTCTTGATACCATTGATGCAACTGAATTTAAAGCACACACAGAAACACAAGTAAACTATTCAGACCATGAACATACCACAGGTTTAAACTGCCTAGACAGGTTTCTCTCTGTGCTGACTCATGGTGACAACTGACATTTTTAGCTTCTGTGAATTAGTTTGGAGAACATTCCAATAACTACAAATTAACTACCTGCACGTTTGTGTGTGTGTGCGTGTGTGTGTGGGGGGGGGGGGGAGTATCATGGTAGTCAAAAGCTTGATAACATTAACAAAATTGTCTTTTTCATGTTCATGTTAAAATATACATTTTGCTGTTCCTGTTAACCACAACTATTGTTCAATTGCCAAGGGCTTTGTATTTAAACACACCAGCCCTGAGAGAGGATATAAAGGAACCATCAGACATAACAAATTTCCCAATATCGCTTCAGTTGTGCCTTTTAAAGAGCTTTGTGATCAAAAGGCAGAAGTGGTTATTTCAATTGCCAATAAAGAAATGGCGCATAAGAAGGAAGGTTCATTAATTCAAATTCAAATATACCAATTTCTGGTTAGATCTCCTATACCTCTAGGCATAAGTTGTGGGACTGCCAGAAATACCAGTGCATAAATTAATAAAACTGCATATTTTATAAAGTCTGCATGCATGTAAATACCGTATATGGTATAAGTTTTACTACTACTGGCTGACTAGTAAAGTGGATGGGAGGTGTTGCTAAATCGCGTATGATATATTACTTTATGATAGATGGGATCAAGCAGAATTTTCCTACTTTTTCAAGTACCCTAAAATATTAGTCTTTTTCTGGGATGTTACAGAAAGGAAAAGTTTGTGCTGTGCAAACATAGAAAAAGGTTGTATTTATTTGGATTATGCACTTGGCAGGTAGCGTAAGCAAACAATTCAAACATCTCTCTGTTATTTGACATTTTAGGACAACTGCCATGGATTACTTCACATTGACATAATAGTGAAAAGGCATTACATGTCCTACATGGGCAAATAGTGCCCGAAATGGCAGCAGTGCACCTTTTTAGCAAATAATTTTCTGTGCTGTGCAACTCACTGCACTTCAATTTTAGTCAAAGTGAAGCGTTCTGCAGCAGGTAACAGCAGGGATCCAAATACCCTATGTGCCTCTGTCCCCATGAAGCAAGCAAGAAAAAGAAACTTCACATAGGGTCAGATTTACACTTAGGGGTCTATTTATCAGGCAAAACATTACTGTTGTTTCAGATCCTTCCTTTTGTTTTCTAACTGTTGAAATCTAATTGCGGATTGGTTGCTCACCAGTAATGCTTCACTCCACTTTTCACACAGCATGATAAATAGGTCCCTATATGGTACCCAACTGCACTTTCGTGTGATCTACTTCCTTTCTAGATGTTGCCTGAAAGTAAGTGATAAAGGGAAAATGTATGTTTTTGACAGCTGAGTGGACAGGGGTGATGACAATGCATGCCCACTGAAAGTAAATCAAATGTAGGCAGTCAGCTCGGCATTATGCACAATTTTTCCCTCAGTGTATACAAAGTTATGCAGACCATACAAGCGTAGACTTTGTTGTTGCTCAGCTAACAATCTAAGCTAAAAGATCATTTGAACAAAGGAATCACCCATCCATGATAAACGATATGTAAGGAGACCTTTGTCGTGTAGGCTACAAGATCTAACATGTATTAACGGGTGGCTATCTGTTCCTTTGTTTATGTTTGCAAAAAGCATGCTAAACGATCATGTAACGATGATTATCCCATCCACTGACCCACTTTGTTTCACGATGATAATTTGTAAAATGTGACTGACTGTTGGGACGAATTTGTCGGAACAATATGATTGTCTGCCCCCCATCAATGTAGCGATAAGTTAACACAAGGCAATGAAAAGGTACAAAGAAAGCTAAATACAGTTAAATACATCATGCAAAACAAACAACATCTGTGCAAACAGACTAAAGTGCAACTGTTGTTACCACATGGTAATTAAGGAAGCATTAACGGATTCAGAGGAAGCAGTGTTACTCAAGAGAGATTTTGAGCAGATTACACAACTGTGTAGCCACATCTTGCAGTAGCATTTTCATATGCTGTTCGAGAAATATATATCTGATTAAGAAAAATAATGTGTATAACACAATAGGATTAAAATAATTAATATCTCAGGATTTTGCAATCATGAGCTCTACAGTGTGGCTCAAGTATAAGAGCTAGTGTTAAAGTCCATTATTTAATCTTGATGGGGTCACTACCTGCAAGAGATTTGTGTGTTTACTCATGTTTCTGTGTGGGTTTTCTCTGCTTCTCCTGGTTCCTCCCACACCCCAAAAAAATATACAGGCAGGTTCACTGGCTCATGAAATTGACCATTATATGTGTGTTTGTTGTATGAATGTGATGGAGACATTAAATATTACGTACAACTAGGACAGGGACTTTTGTAACCATAAGTGATGTCTGCAAATCATGTGTGAAAAAGGAATAATAATAATGTACGCACTAGTCATAGCCTTTCTCGCTGAGATTTGAAATAATGAGACCTGTAGCGAATAAAAAAATGTTTCTAATATAGTTAGCCAAATATGTAATGTATAAACACTGGAGTGACTGGATAGCTAACATAACAGAACATAGCCCAACTTCCTGCTTTTCAACTCTCTTGGTTTCCACTGACTGGTTACCCTGGTTACAAGGCAGTAACCAATCAGAGACTTGAAGGGGGCCACATGGGTCATATCTGTTGCTTTTGAATCTAAGCTGCATGGTGAGGATCAATTACAAACTCACTGAACAGAAATGTACCATGTGGCCCCCCTTCAGGTCGCTGACTAGCTCAGAGTTAGAGAGCTGAAAAGCAGGAAGTAGTGTTCTGGCATTACATTTTTGGCTAACTAACTATATAAGAAACATTTTTTATTTTGCACAGCCTATCTATTTACACAGTTTTTATTTTCACGTTGAGCTATTCCTTTAAGGAACTGAAACTTGTAAATATGTACTCCAAAATAGTCCCAAACAGTCACCAGTCTTTGACAGCAAGATAAGTCATGGTTTGTCGTTAACAGGTGTCAATGTAAAAACACAGAACTCGCTAAATCTTCATAAAATTATACAAATATAATGGTAACACACAGTACTGTGGTGGGAGGTGTACAGACTGTGGCAGACAAAACGCCCCTGGTAGAAATTGCTGCACTGAAAGCACAAAGATCAGGTGAACCTTGGCAGGAGAATGCTTGAGAGTTTTGGTTCTGAGGTCTGAGGTTCTGAGGTCCCACTGTCACTGATCTGTCTGATGAGTCTTAAGTATGGCACTTTTCATTCATTTTGATCAGGAGCTGTGACAGATGGACAGAGGCATTTTGAACTGTTCTTTACTTAAGGGCAATGGGAGTGATAACAACTGTTTGCCAAAGTCCCTAGGGAGAACTGAGGTAGTCAAAAAGCTTTTTCTGTCTGAAGCCATTCTTGTCCTAAATAGGAAAATTTCTGTCTGATACAGGTGCTATCAAAAAGGGACCACTTGGGAATGGTAAAGCATATGTTTTTGAGCAGCCCCTATCTGACAGCAGCAGGTCCTGCCACAGGCAATGCATCTCCCATTTAAATGAATAGGAAGGGGCTCTAGGCAGGGAATGGGATTTGGACAGCAGTTAAAACATATTATTAGTGGTAAATATAGAATAATCAAAGATACACATTGCCAGAAAAAAGTAATCACCAGTGGTACATACTAAATGCGCTGATCTGTATACAGAAGTCTATAGTTTTTCCAGTATTTGTAAGATACACACACGGGGTAACACCAACGTAATTTATTGAACCCACTTCATTTGTATTATTACAGTTTAATTGAAATCATTCTTTGCACAGAAATTACTGCACTTCCTCATTTCTTTAATACCTAGCTAGGGGGGGAAATAAACCCCATATCAGAAAAGCTGATGTAATTACTAATTTGATTTGGCCACTATTTGTACTTAGTGTTGCTAGGAAATGCATGCAATTCTTGCTTGCAAAAGGAAATGTGTGCAGCCTAGAAGCCTAATTAGATCCAATCTAGGCTAATAATCATATAAAAGGGGAAATTAGACATAATAAGTCATCCATTAGCCATATGTTTCATAAAATATTTTCAAACAGCAGTATCTGTTCCACTGATACTAAGCAAACATTACATGACACAGTATGTAAAGATAACTAATTAAAAGCAAAGAGCTCAGCCTGGTCAGCAGGTAACCATGCACTATGGAAGACCTACTCTTGGACATTCAGAACTGCATGCATTTAATATTGTGACTATAGCCAAGCTTGCGAGGGCCACTTTGGAATTTGTGTCATAGCATTCCACTGGCTGCATTTTCTTCACTACAACCCCAGTTTTAGCATACTCCACCAACTAGTGTATTATTGCAAACTGCATAATTCAATCCTGCTTTGTGCATGCTTCATGCCCAGGTGATGGACTGAATAGGCACAGCATGGACTTGAGTACAGAGTCAGGCTGATGGAGAGCTCTAATTGGTACTATGCTGACAAATGTAGCTGCTATGTACCGAAGTACTCTTGGAGAAAAGAAGCACACCATACTTCGGTTTCTTGCCTTTAAAACATTTATTGCAGCAAAACTGTTGTGGCACAAGCTTTTGGGGACAACCCCTTCCTTAGATGAATGCACCTGAGGAAGGGGTTGTCCCAAAAGCTTGTGCCACAACAATTCTGCTGCAATAAATTTTTTAAAGGCCAAAGTATGGTGTGCTACTTTTTCTCCAAGATTACTGTGTTGGGCTTGAAGCAGCCTGGGATTGAATGTACTCTAAAAAGTATCAAGTAAGTAGTGTGCCAAAGATAAACTGTTTTATATACCTAAGTACCCCTGACATTTTACATGGGATCAAGTTAATTATTAGGTTGCTTTTAGGGATGCACCGAATCCACTATTTTGGATTCGGCCGAACCCCCAAATCCTTCGTGACCGAATACCGAAATGAATCCGAATTTGCATATGCAAATTAGGGGTGGGAAGGGGAAAACATTTTTTTCTTCCTTGTTTTGTGACAAAAAGTCACGCAATTCCCCTGCCCACCCCTAATTTGCATATGCAAATTAGGATTCGGATTTGGTTCGGCCGAATCCGACTACTGGATTTGGTGCATCCCTAGTTGCTTTGTCCTTTAGCCCTGCTGTCTACCAGTTACAGATCAACCCCTTTCCAATGGTACCAAACAGGACTAACACCATTCCACCAGTTAGAAGGACTGGTTCTGAGGGACGGAGCTATGTGTTAACCAAAATATTTGGTATCAGTCAGACTGTTTTACCTCAACCTAGCTATTAATGGGGGATGTGCATGAATTATTTTGTGAGTGCGAACATCTAAAATATTGGCTGGGTATCTGCTGGCAGCACGTAGCTCAGTTGTTGTAGAAATGAGTAGGTGACCCTTTGGATGCAGATCTGCTCCATAGCATTAAGATAAGGAACTTTCAACAAGAACAGATAATTAAAAGATTAGCTGTAAGGTGTACTAATCACAGGTACCCTGTAGGATGCATTTTGACTTATTGCTCCCACATAAAGTCGTGATTTGGTCACCTTATGTTAAGAGAGCCAGGTAAGCAGGATTCTGCACAATGCATCTAAGTAATGAAACTAACCAATAGGCAGCAGAATCTATGGAGACAAAAACAGGGTGCTGAAGTTTGTTGTTAACAGTTTGATTTAGTCTTTTTCTGTAATTTGGCATCACACCGATGGTGAACTGCTCTGCTTTTTAGCTCTGCAACAATATCTTGTTGTTCTACAAATGCGTGCTACTACAAAGTCTGGAGGATGGTAGGTTAGTCACCACTCTAAAAGGTAAATAACTTGTTCAGTAACAAGTTCAGGGTAAGAGGTTAAAGTCCTGAGCCTTTCCGCTTATCTAACGGTTCTTTCTTGCTATTGCTCATTAGCAAGCTTCACTGGTGCTAAAGCTGGCCATAGATGTAAAGATTTTTAAAAGATCCAATCGTCATCGTGAGACCACGATTATCTCAAAACAATCATACAAATTATCCATCAACTAAAAAGACCATTTGCCAGGAAAACAAAGGGTAGCTGCCTACTTGTCCCTGCAAACATAGATAGATTGCACTGGGACGATAAAGATTTGGCCAATCAATTTTTGGACAGATGTCGGATGAAAAATCGTAAGATGTACAATCGTTCAAATCCCACTAACCGCACGATAATTTGACGGATTGGCTGGACTTTGGCAAAAATCGGTCGTTCGGCAAGAGAAATCTTTGCGTCTATGGGGAGCATAAGGCATATGATTGGATAATTGTTAATGCACATGATTGGGTATATTTACTGAGACTAATGCAAGCTCATTGCAGTCTTATGGGGAATTTAGTGACTAAAGAAAAAGAAGCTTTGTGCAATGCCATAAATTAATATTATATTTGGAGACGTAGAGACTGTTTTTAGGGTAGGGTAAAGTGCGCACCCACAGAACATATAGGAAATGAAAGAGAAATTTAAGAGGTCATATTTGATTCAGTAACAATATTTTCAATATGTATACAAGTGGTGAAGAACCTGCAGCCCTCAGTTGTTTTACTGCTGCTCCCAGCATCCCAAAAGCAGCCAAAGTTATGTAACCCCACATGGTTTCTGGTCATTTTCTCACTACAGCACACTCATTCCACTGCAAACCACTCGCATATCTCAAAGCCCTATTCCAGTTCCACCACCACCCCAACCACCAGATATTTGCTTTCATACTACTGACCAGTTCATTCTATTTGCCAATTGGTGCTATTGGCTACTATACTTACCAACTTTAATCACTTTCCTTGTGCATACTGAGCACTTTAAGAGTACTGTCACAAGAGGGGGATTTGCTACATGTGGTAAATTTACCAAGCACTGGCGTCAAATCTCGTGAACGTGCCATCCTCTTGCCTAGCCTTTGAATCACTGCAATTGCAGCAAGTAACATTCATTTCATTAATTGTGGGAAATTGTGAAAGAAGGCATTTTTGCCCAATCAAGCTGGTTCACCATAAGTAATGCGTTTCTCTTGTGGCAATCTGAGAGTTTGGCAAAGGGAAGCTATTTTCAGGAGATTTGTCACAACAAATTTGTGCCAGTACCCTAAAGGATCAGTATTATATTTATTATTTTTTTTTTAACTATTGAAGGTTTGTATCTTTTGTATGTAAACCTTCATTTTACATTCCATGATTTTAAGTTTCCCCACATTTTAAACATTATTTTCTTTCCGTTTTGTGATGCCACCAATTTATAATGCACTTTAATGGGTGCTTTTCCCTGATTTTACATAAAGCTATCTTGGATTTCACACCTGATGTTCTCAAAGTTGCTGTTAGTTAATGAAGGTTTAAATTTTAACCAGATGCATATTTTGCCATGGCTCTATCTGTAAACAGTCAAGGCCAATTAGTCTGCATCTCATACAGTCCTGCACAAATCACTTCTTGCTAAGGTTGTGTATGACTGGCAGAGAGGTCTTAAAAATCCCCTGCATTAAGCAATAATGCTGCAACGCTGAACCCTTGTTGTTAACACAGTAATTATTGTATTTCAAAGTAGAACTGACTCCTGTGCATATATATATATATCCTTTGAGTGCTTAAAGAATAAGTTGCTTTAACACATTTTAACACATTTCCCTCATTTTACATTTTCCTGGATTGTACACTATTTTTTCCTGGCCAGCTGTAAAATGGGGGTTCTACTGTAGAGAGAGATTTATAGGCTAGGGCCAGATAAGCCTAAATCAGCCTGCTGAAATTGGCCTGTGGATTTAAGCAGGCTGATTTAGGCCCTTCTGGCCCTAGCCTATAAATCTCTCCCCCATAACACAAGCGGTATCCGTTTCTTTAGGGTCAGAATCTCTCGTTTGAGCTCCAGCGCAAACACACTCTGCGGATTTTGTCAAAGAAACTTGAGGCTTTGTATTTAGCTCTGTAGAGCCCTGACTGACATTTGAACCTTGTTGATCTTTCTGTATAAGAACTGAAAGCATTGTATTCCACCGAGCATGTGGCATTTTTAAAAATCCCCTCAGTGGCGTAATTACATCGATGCACAAACATGAGCAGATTCAAGCTGTTTTTAGCCAAGTGTTTCCTTTTAAAGCTGGCCATAGACGCAAAGATCCGATCGTACGAATCGTGGATTCGTACGATTTTCGGACCATGTTTGGAGAGTCCGACATTTTTCCTCCGTTGGAGATCGGTCGTTTGGTCGATCGGACAGGTTAGAAAATTTCTGTCGGCTGCCGATAATATCTCTGCGTGTATTGCCGATCGTACGATTTTCAGAGGGAGACTGTCACTAGTGTTGTCAGACATAAGTATCGTACGATTGCTGTCAGGGGCAGAACATTGGGTGATCTGTTCTTATTTGATCGGAATGGTAAAGACTTTGATCTGAATGGTTATTGGAGGGTCGGGAGATGGGAAAGTCCGATCGTACGTTGATTCGTACGATCATATCTTTGCGTCTATGGCCAGCTTAACTCTCCCATCCGGGAGTATGCCACTAATGCAACATGTGGCATAAGCCTTTTTCCCTATTTTAATATGAATAGCTGACCCATTTATCTCAATTAGCTGACCCAATGGCTTCACAGCAGCTTATTTACATATAATAGTGTTTCTGAAGCAACACAACACCTTTAATAGTGCAAGGTAACAGTACAATGTTGCAGCTGACTTGCAACTTTGTTTCAGGGGTCAGAGCCAGCAAGCAGATAAAGTAAACAGACATGCATTGCATTTAATGTCAATTCCATTCACAATTAAAGCAGTGAAAAGTATGTCATTAAGGTAAATTGGAAAGTTGCTTATAATTACATTTTCTTTAACTGTGCAAAGAACCGAGTATAGGTGAAGGGCCCTTTTAATTGTGGGACACAAGAAGGATCCTGCCTGAAATACGTTTTTGTAGTTTGGGGATGAAGTTTTTAAGCTGTTTCTCTTTGGCGCTGAACACATAAAACAATCTTTCCACCATCTGCAAACTGTTTACATGTCACGTTGGCAAACGGATACAGTTTACTCTCTTAAACACTTCACAGGTTGTCACTGGAGAATCCTGTCCCATGAAGAATGGTCATTCCCCCTATGAAAAAAGAAGCTAGCAGAGGGAAATGGGCTAAATAAATAAAAGGTATAGCTGAAGTACAAGAAAACCATAGAGGGGCTTATCGTGCTGTGTAAAAAAAAAACGGCAACCAAATACAGAACTCATCACAGAGTAATAAAATGTGTAATTATCAAGCAGTGTACTTATTTTCAGTGATCGCACACTTCTGTGTAAAAATTTGGTGTAAACGGAAGCAGTTACTTAAAAGTGCTATGTTAAAAATACAGTGTTTTTTTAAGTATTTTACTGAGCGACTTACCGATGGAAATTACTTGCTGCTTTTCCCCAATTAACTCCAAGGGGTTACACAAGGTCAAAGTGGTTTAAGGATAAGGGCACAGATAGTGTTTTTATGTCGTATTTTGAGATACTGTACTGTCGCAAATATGCACACAAAATCAAAATTTTCATGTGTTTTTCAGCCATGTGGATTTGTGTTCACACAATGCAATTTTCAAAAGTTCAATTTTCCCAGAATACCCATCTATGAAGAACCCTCCAGGTACTTAATTGTGCCATTTGCAGCGTCATTACTGCATGTAGTAAATACAACATTTTGCTGCCATACTGGAAAACCCAATGTATTTCAGCCAAGTGTGTTTGGAATTTTACAGGCATATTGGTACTTCGGTTAGAAAACGTGAAGAATGGCCAATGCCAGTGATGTCTGGATTTACTGGAGTGTGTATTCCATTTTAGCTTATAGAGCTACATTTAGAACATAATTATGCCAGTATTGAAGTTTGTTTTGTAATTAATGCTTTTTAAAATGGGACATAAAAAACGACACGTGTGCACTTGCCGTAAAATAACAGAGACAAATCCGGCAATCGTCCGGCTACAATAAATCACACACTTTGATAATTTACACAACTTTTTCTGGCATTAATCATTTTACACAGAATGATAAATAGGTCCTAGAAAGTACTGTAACAAAAGCTAAAAAGTGTCCTACTGGTCTAGTCACCTATAGCAATCGACAAGTAGCAGTTACAGGTCACCTGTATAAAAACATCTGATTGGTTGCCATGGGAAACTAGCCCTGGGCAAACTTTGCACCTTTTATTCTATTACCCCCCCCCCCATCCCCTTCTGTTCAGCTGCTGAGTGCAAGCCTGGCCTCACCATCGCAGCATGTAAATAGTCCCGTAAGCCCAGTCATTCTTTGCTACCGAGTCGTACTAAAGGGACTTAAGACTAAGAACCATGTTATTTATATGAAAATAGTAATGTATAAGATGATTTTTAAAGGAGCAGCTATTCCTGCAGGGAAAATCCCATATGATGAAGAATCTCCAGGCCACCTGGAAGTGACAACTGCCCTTGAGCTTCAGGGCTCTTACTCATGAGCGTTTTTACCTGCGCTCCCCTGCGTTCCATTTTTCTGCATTCAGCTGCAGGGTAGCGCAGGAATAGACGCATTACATTTTTTCCAATGGGCTGTACTCACACAGGTGCGTTCGGCACCTACATGCGTAAAAACGCTCGTCTGTAAGAGCATGTTGTAACTAGGGATGCACAAAATCCAGGATTCTGCCTTTTTCAGCAGGATTCAGATTCGGCCGAATCCTTCTGCCTGGCCAAACCGAATCAAATATTTGCATATGCAAATTAGGGGTGGGGGAGGGAAATTGTGTGACTTTTTGTCACAAAACAAGGAAGTAAATTTTTTTTCCCCTTCCCATCCCTAATTTGCATATCAACAGGGTTTTCTTCTGGGGTGATTTCAACTAGTTAATAGTGTGCAATGCAAGCAGTATCCCTATATGTGTGTGTTTCATGTAGTGCTGCTTGTATACACTGTGCTCTGTTTGCATATGCAAATTAGGGTTCAGATTCGGTTCGGTATTCGGCCGAATCTTTCACAAAGGATTAGGGGGTCTGCCGAATCCAAAATAGTGGATTAAGTGCCGTAGGGCATGAAACGCGTCAGTGGTGATTATCATGCACTGTACCAAAGCTAACAAATTTTAATGGAACTAATAAAGTAATACATTTTACAAATTTGAAATCGTGTTGAATATATCCGCATTAATGATGTTGGATTAGGTGCATCCCTAGTTGTAACAGATGCACAGCAATTGTGGCCAAGAGATAGATATATATATATATATATATATATATATATATATATATATATATATATATATATATATATGTATGTATATATATATATATATATATATATATATGTGTGTATAGAGCACAGTGTATACAAGCAGCACTACATGAAACACACACATAGGGATACTGCTTGCATTGCACACTATTAACTAGTTGAAATCACCCCAGAAGAAAGCCCTGTTGCACTGAAATAAAAATAAATGTCCGCAGTAATATGAAATAATTGAGTAATGACAATGATGAATAAAACGTATAATTAGGGATACAGTCCCCTGTAGTTTTCTGTGACATTATGACAAGACTAATGTGAATTCCAAGGCTGCCAGGAATCGACCAGACTGGAACATTTGCATATTATCTCCAAGAAATAAGGTTCATTCAGGGTCACTTACCTTTATGACTCCTTGCGCTCGCCTCTTCCAATACTATATCCGTACAGGAGCTTGTAATGCTTTACTATGGTTACAATTTAACAGCAAGAGCAGCTCTCACTTACTTAAGGAACTATCAGCTCCTTGAAATGTGAGAAGCTAGAGATAGGGCACCAGTACGCCTGTGTAGCTTCCAGCCCCTTTTCTAGATTCTATGGGTAATGTAGTTCTTAGCCGCCTGGCGGAAAAAGTCTCAAGGATGAAAACAACTACGAAACCCACAATGCATTGCAGCGGAGCTAAAGGTTAGCTTGAGGGCGTTAAAATGAGGACCTCCCACTCTGAGTGTGGCATCTGCAGTACAAGTACGAGTCATTGTAGTGTAGCTGTGTCATTCTGACAAGCAGGCAGTGTAAGTTGCTGGGGGCAATAAGGGTTCATTATTTTTTAACGATAATGTGACTGTTAATGGCAGACTTTTGGTCGAAAGGTTTTTTATCCTTAGTGATAATTTTAGAGTGCTCTTTCTTCTTTAGGGTTGTCATATCGACGAGATACCTTTACAGTTTATAGATTTTTTTGTATGGCTTGATGAATTAACACCTGTATCGTTTTTGATGATGGCGGAATGACAATATAATTTACTGTTTCCCTTCACTGGTACAACTGGTGTGTTTGCTGCAGATAAACAACTAGTTTATATAAACAAGCTGCTGTGTAGCCATGGGGACAGCTATTCAAGCACAGAATACACATTAGATAACAGATCTGAAGAAACCCATTGTATACTGTACAGCTTATCTGTTATCTAATTTCAGCCTTGAATGGCTGCCTTAATGGCTACACAGCAATTTGTTTATATAAACCATAGTTGTGTTTCTGAAGCAAAGCCATCAGATGGACCATAGCAGAGCAACAGTACATTATATTTTCAGTACTTTAAAACTTTACACTTTAATTTGTTACTGTTCCTTTAAAGTCACTAGAGAAAACTAAAATATGGCAGCAAAATCACTACAGAGAATGCACAGTGACCCACAGCATTAAATGGCACATTGATTTTTTTAGCATTATATAATATATATATTATTTTAGCACAATACGGATGATCCCAGCATTGACACACACATTATCTCCACCTTCATCCACTACCACAGTGCCGGGCCAAGTCAGCCGGGCTCCCTAGGCAACCTGGCAGACTACGTCACCCAACCACTGTTCGCGAATGCGCAGAAGAGTGCAAGTGGTGAAGAAACAAAAGTGCGCATGCAACGAAAGACCAAAAGCGTCATGGAAGTGCAAGTGCGCATGCTCAGAAGGATGCAAACGCAGTGGAAGTGCGCGTGCACACACATTCAGAAGGTACTGCAGCAACAGCTTCTAGGTGCAATGGTCCAAACTAGGGAAAACCTTAGGAGAGGTATGTGCCTGGCGCCCCTTTACCTATGCGCCCTAGGCACGTGCCTCTTCTGCCTACCCCTAGTTCCGGCCCTGCTCTCCCAACTATCTCTTTTCTGCTACTTCTCTCTACATTTGTGCCCCTCATCTGTTTCCTCTTCCCTTTTCACTTTATATCTCCATGTTTCTCACACTTACTCTTTTCTGAATCCTCTATTTTGCTTCCACTTTTTTCAGTGCTGTGCTCATATTTTCCATACCGCTAAGACAGACAGTGTGATTCATGGGCAATCAATAGCTACACTGGTGTCAATCTGTCACTGGCAATATCCTCTACCCTTTGGTGCACTTGAGGGTCAAACCTGCAGGTATAGTCATTGAAACTGCCTGGGTGCTGTTCAGAGCATTTTGCCATTCCCTTGTGAACCCAGGCCACAAACTTCCCTGAAACAACCTGATGGACCTAGTCTTGGTGGACCTTGGTTCTTCAATGCTCAACCAACTGGCAGGTGGAAGTGGCACTGTGTCCTCTACAATTGTTACAACCTTCTTCTCCTTTCCAAAATCCCGTAGACAGTGCAATTTTAATTGGCAAAATACTTCAGGACATGGACACCTAGATTGTCATGCCAGTGCAAGGATTTTATTACAACAGGGCTGTTCTGCCTCCCTTTCTGAGCATTGGAAGTGTGATCTCTTTAACTTATCAAGTTTTCTTGAGATAGCAATAACTCACAACCTCAGGAATGTCAGCAGACAGTTGAACTCAATCAGAATGGCACCTTGAAGACAGTTGAGAAGTCTATTTCTAAACTTTGAAGCATCCAGATAGGTCAAAAGATTATAATGTGATCCACTCTAGCCATATACCTGTAGTTCAAAATGGAGCCTAACATAAACTACTGGACCAGTGGAGTAAACCAAACAGACAGAGATCAGCGGTATCAACAGAAGGGGAGATGGAACAAAACAAGAAAAGCAACCATGAAACAAATTATGCATGTGTAACATGGCAAGGGCCCTACATGAAAGTGCTATTTGCAAATGGCAGCTATTACAGGTTAAAGAGGTTGTTCACCTAAAAATTAACTTTTAGTATGACATAGAGAGTCATATTTTGAGATAGTTTGCAGTTGGTCTTCATTTCTTTTTTAGTTATTACTCCATTTTGGTATATATATATATATATATATATATATATATATATATATATATATATATATATATATATATATATATATATATATATATATATATATATATATATATATAGCGTTCCAAGGTTACACGCACACCGTGTTAAGAATCAATAATTTATTTATTAGCACATATTGTATAATGCATCCGCATCGACGTTTCGGTTCATGGTCTTGAACCTTTCTCAAGATGCTTTACCATATAAAATTTAGCAATAAAGTTACAAAATTGAAACCATACATAATCCCGCCCATCTAGTGACACCACGACAATTGATTGGTGAAATCCAACATATCAATTATTACAAAGGAAGCAATAAATCAGTGATAATACAAACATATTAATACATGTAGAAAAGAAAAAATTGTCAGGTGGCTCAATAGGAGTCAGATCTAATAATTTGGCAGAATTTAACGCTGATCTAGAAAACAATTGAGTGAGCAATACTCATTGAGTCCATTAGGAGAAATAGTACCAAGAGTTTTAATCCAAAAGGATTCACGTTGCAATAATAGCCGTGATCGGTTACCACCCCGACGGGGTGCAGGAACATGGTCAATTGCTAAATATTTAAAAGTGGGTAACCCATGTCCCATCTCTAAAAAATGTTTAGCCACTGGTTTAGTGGTCTTATTGTCTCTAAAGGCAGTGTTAATTGCCGATCTATGGCCATCAATGCGTAATCTGAGCATAAGGTCTGTCTTGCCGACATAGGACAATCCACAAGGACAAGTAATCAGGTAAATGACGTGTGGTTGTACACGTAATATGATGCCTAATCAAAAATCGATGTCCTGTTCGAGGATGTACAAAACTTGTACCGGGAGTCATATATCGGCAAGATAGACAAGAGGGGCACCTGAAACAACCACACTTATTTGAAGGTAGCCATGATGGTTCAGATTTTGGTGGTAGGTAACTTTTAACTGGATCTCCCACTACTAATAAATCCCTCAAATTTTGGCCCCTACGAAATCCAAACATAGGGGGATTGGGACTAATCTTTTCTAGTTGTGGATCTGCTTTAATAATTTTCCAATTTGATCGAACCGCTTGGTGGATGGAAGGGGATAAATTATTAAACTGTGTAGAAAGTATTAAAGGGCAAGAATTACTATTATAGTTTGGTGACGGCAAAATTCTATTTCTTGCTACATTAAGTGCCCTACTCAAATCTTTCTTATGGTAACCACGTTCCAAGAAACGTGCAGTCATTTGTGTTAGTTGTACTTCACAATTAGATGAATTAGAGTTATTTCTCAACACCCTGCAATATTGTGATATTGGTAATGAGCGTTTCAAGGCAGTAGCATGACAACTAGAAGCATGTAACAGGGTGTTTCGATCTGTTTTCTTACGAAACAGAGTATATTCCAATTTCGACCCCAAAAGTGTCAAATGAAGATCTATAAATTCCAATTCTGTACCACATTTAGATGTAAACTTAATTGAGCCTGAACTCCGATTCAATTCTGTTATCATGCCTTCAAAACTCTCCACATTACCCTTCCAGATTAATACAATATCGTCGATAAATCGTTTATACATCACTATATAGTGATGAAATTTAGACAAAATATGGGCTTGCTCGAATTGATGCATGTATAAATTTGCATAAGAGGGGGCCATTGGCATTAACATAGCTGTCCCAGAAATTTGTTGGAAAAATTTTTCTTCAAATCGGAAGTAATTGAAATTGAGGCACATGGTTAATAATTCTATTATGAAACCAATAGGAGGTCCCTTATAATCAGAAAATTCTAAAAGGGATTTCTCTACAGCCATCAAACCATCACAGTGTGGAATACTAGTGTATAAACTGACTACATCGATAGTAGCCAGCAATAAAGTGTCATCCTCTGGTAGAGCAAGATTTTTAATGCAATCCAAAAAATGGGGAGTGTCCCGTAGATATGATTGTGTAGTTTGAACCACTGGTTGTAACACTTGGTCTATATATATACCCAATGGATGTAATAGGCCATCCCTAGCAGACACAATAGGTCTGCCAGACGGTGCAATAAGGCTTTTATGAATTTTAGGGAGGGCATATAAAATCGGACATATAGGAAAGTCCTGTCTTAGATATTCATATAATGTCTGGTTGATCCAACCATTATTAGAAGCTGATTGTAATAAAATATCTATTTGAGTTTTGAATACCTTGACAGGATCTCCCTTCAGCCGTTTATAAACCCTTTCATCTGACAATTGAGTAAGAATTTCCGCTCTGTAATCACTATAATTAAGGATCACTATCCCCCCACCCTTATCTGCGGGGCGAATAACTATAGAAGTATCTTGGCGTAGAGAGTCAATGGCTAAAGTTTCTGCCCTTGTCAGATTATTGTGAATTCTTTGCTGCTTAGTACAGAGTTGATCAACCTCATGGTCCATTGCCTGCTTGAAAAGTTTAATTGCCACGTTCTGTGTGGGTGGACAGAATGTGCTCTTGAGTCTCAAATTGTTCGCTACTCCAGAGTTTTCCCGATAATCCCCACCAAAATGATCTTTCAGATTCAAGGTATATATATATACATAAACACACATTGCATTTATCCTTCAAAATGGCCCCAATCAGAAACAGTGGATACACTGTGATAAAATAAAAGACACTTCTCTTCACAAGAGCTGAAGTCCTCTTTACCATTATATATGTGTGTGTGTGTGTGTATATATATATATATATATATATATATATATATATATATATATAGATATAGATATATATAGATATATATATATATATATATATATATACAGTTCACATAAAAGGCATATTTTATACACTGACAAAGCAATCACATCATTCATGTGGAGCCATAGTGAGATAACGCGTGACCGTTTACACATGATTCATATAGTTGGATATTGATTTACTTAGTGACTTAAGGAATGTGAATGATAAAGTGAAATATAGATATGAGTAATGACACTGTATGATATATGATATACACACCTTGGCACAAGTGTTGCATGAGATCTGAGAGATCTGACAAGGGGAAACAGAGCTCCTAGAGTTTGTGTTCCACGTTCATATGTTTGTACAAAAGGGAAGGGTGAAGCATGCATCATAGGCACAGTTTATATGGATAAGAGAGGAAGTGATGAGTGATTCATTGTGAGGTTCAAAAACCGTTAGTCTTTTATTAGCCCTGAAAATGATGCACTTATGGCAATAAGTAACTATACACCATTAGCAAACACATCATATTTAGTTGACCCTTTTTTGACTTGAGCATGGAGAATTAAGTTAAAGTGATAACTGACACTAAAAAAGGACATTTTAAAATATGAATGTACATTAAAAGTTACCTGTAGGTCATGTTGATCATTATTTGCTGGGAGGTTTGCTTTTGTAAGTAATTGTTAGTTGAAGTTCTTAAACCTGAATGTTTGCCAACCTGACTGTCTAATCTCAGCCTGTCAGTTAACGTTTCTAATGCTAACCGACTCCTGCTGCACAAATATGGCAGCCCCCTCATACAGGAACATGGGGCACCAGACAGGTAATATAAAAGTATCATGCAAATTCTTTTAAATTGTAAGTTGCTTTCAAAGGCAATATTATGATATATGTAAAAGAGAGTTTAATTTCAGTATCTCTTTAATATACTGTATGTTGGTGTAGGCAGAGTAGATGTAATCGCACTAGAATATCATGTACAGGTGTAGGATCTATTAATCAGAATGTTTGGGATCTGGGATTATCCAGATAAGGAATATTTTCATAATTTGCATCACCCTAAAACTGGCCACACATATGCCCAATTTAAGATGGGCAATATCGGGCTGATCCAGTCGTGGATCACAAACTGATGTGGTCTTTGATCCGACGGGATTTTTAAACCTGCCCGATCGACATCTGGAGGACTTTAGGCCAGATATCGATAAGGGAAACCCGTCGGAGGGCCTCCATACACTGCCCAATAAACTGTCGGCTTAATCTATATACATTAAATAAACCCAATAGCATTGTTTTCCCTCCAATATGGATTCATGCAGCTTAGTACAAGGTATTGTCTTCTTATTACAGAGAAAAGAGAAATAATAAAATTGGAATTAAACATGGACTTTGAACTTTGTGTGAGATTGTCTTTTATGCAATTGAGAGCTCTCTGGATAAAGGGTTTTCTGTATAAGGCAGGGATCCCCAACCTTTTGAACCCGTGAGCAACATTCAGAAGTAAAAGGAGTTGGGGAGCAACAATAGCATGAAAAATGTTCTTGGGGTGCCAAATAAGTGCTGTGATTGGCCATTTAGTAGCCCCTATGTGGATTGTCAACCTAGATTGAGGCTGTTTGGTAGTGAACCTGGTTTTTATACAACCAAAACTTGCCTCCAAGCCTGGAATTCAAAAATAAGCCCCTGCTTTGAGGCCACTGAGAGCAACATCCAAGGGGTTGGAGAGCAACATGTTGCTCACGAGCTACTGGTTGGGGATCACTGGTATAAGGGATCCCATACCTGTACTAGGCAGGAGAATCCCACACAATGTTTTGATTTTTGGGGGCACATTTACTAAAGGGCGAAGTGACTAACGCTGGCGATGATTCGCCAACGTGAGGTCATTTCGTTACTTCGCCAATTTACTAACGGGCACAGGTGTCATTTCGCTAGCGAAGGAAATAGATGCTAGCATTGCTTTGCACTCTTAACGGCAGGCGGATTTTTCAATCTGGTGAATGGACGTAACTCCACAAATTCACTAAGATGCGGATTTTACTGAATGTTGTCTAAGCGAAGACCTCTAACGAAGTTGCGCTAGGCATAATTAAACGCTGCCGCATCTTCACTATGATTGCCGACGTAACGCTAGTGAAAATTCGCCAGCGTTCGCCACCCTGGATGCAACTTTGCATTTTTGTAAATTAGAGTTGTCTGAGTGTATTTCCGCCTGGCAAAATGTAGCGATGTGTGCAAAGCCATCGCTGGCGAATTTTCACAGGTTAGTAAATTTCCCCCTTGGTGCTTTGTGGCTCCAGAGAGTTTCTCTTGTATTCAGTTTTTTTCTAATCCTGGGATGTCTGGCCAATAATATGACATATAATTGGGAATGAATAGTTTGTACATCATACAAGCCTTATGGGAGAGGTTCTTTCAAACATGTAGAACAGTGGTGCAATTTTTAATACTGCTGCCCTGTAGTGCTAGGGTTGTAGATTTGATTCCAGCCAGCTTAACTGGCTCCTTATAAAAACAATTGTGTGTGAATAGGGACCTTAGCTTGTAAACTCTACTGGGACAATAAGGGGCAGATGTATCAAGGATTTAAACCCTCGAAATTCGACTGGGGAATAGAATCGAATAGGGAATTCGGGCGAATTTATGCGCTGGCGAATAGTCAAATGGGCAAATATTCACCCGGCGAATAGTCACATGATCGAATATTCGATCAAAGGATTTTCATTCGATCGAATGCCTTTTTATTCGATCAAAAACTTAGAAAAAAAGCCTATGGGACTTTCCCATAGGCTTTTAAAGCAATTCGGTAGGTTTAATCTGGCGAAGTAGGCTGTCGAAGTATTTTTAAAAGAGACAGTACTTCGACTATCGAATGGGCGAATAGTCACAGCATTTTTTCGCTCGATCTATTCGAATCATTCTACTCAGGCGAATTTACGCCAATTCGATAGTCGAGGAGCATAAAAACTACTCGAAATTTGAGTTTTTTTTTCCTTCTATTCATTCACCCGAGCTTGGTGAATGTGCCCCTAAATGTCTAGAATATGATATCATATAAATAATAATGTATTGTTTGACAAACTGTTTGCCATATTATAAAAAGGAGACAAACAGTATACTAATGAGCTACAACTAGGGTTCAGGGTTCAATCTGTCCCCGAGCTGTCTGAGGAGGCTCCTGAGATGCTGCCCAGGTTAAGTGGTGAAAAAAAGTCGATGATGTCATCGTCTGATTTATCCTTTTATTACTGTATTTAATCTGAATGGTTAGTGGCAGGTCATAAGAATGCGCCGTACGATCGTTTGACGTCTAGAATCTGCACGTCTATGGCCAGCTTTAGGTAATAAAATGATTGAGCATAGCAGGGACGAGACAGTGTAATGGAATTTCACCATTCATTAACTAGTTACATGTAATTTCCACTTTAATATTGATGATTTTGCTGCTTATAAATATCTAGGAAGCACAATCCTTTCAAATATTCCTGAAATAGTCTATTTCCCCAAAAGCATGGAATGTTATGTTGAAGATCAAGTTGTGTTTTCCACAAAATATGAGTTTATTTTTTCATCAAAAATCAAATTTTCAGGTTAAAAAAAATTCAAATGTTTTAAGATTTATTATATCCTGACCCTGAAATAGCCCACCAAAAACTCAATTAATTTAAAGTTTTTGGGTTGTTAACCCCGAACTCGAGTATTTTCCATTCAAGTTTTTTCTTAAAATAGAAACCTATCAAGGTATATAAAACTCTTAAATTTGACCTTTGATAACTAACCACCTAAATTTCTTTTAACAAGTCCCTAATTTCCAAATGGTTATGAATATATAAATTTTACCTGCTTTATTGAGGTTTTAGTTCTTATATATGCTCGATCTCAAAAATTCCAGTTGCCAATGATTTACAAAAGAAATATCTACTTAATGATACTGTAATAAAAACTCTTATATATATAAAACTCTTAAACTCTTTTTATATTATTGAGGGTGCTTAAAAACTCACCCTGGACCTCTCGTTTAAGTCCTGGTGGCATCCAAGTAGCTGAGGGCTCCTCCCGAGGCCAAAGGCAGTCACACTACAGGTGAAGCACGAGCCGAGACCAGGGTGCTTGGCATTTGTTCCGGTGTTGGGTGCCGACCGTGACATTATAAGGGGCCATGGACGAAGAAGGCGGAGGTGTATTGTACTGAGTTTGGCAGGTGGGCAGTAGAAACTGGGTGGAACGACATGGCTCTTCGTAGCCAGTTCTGGATAGGGCTCTCTGATTCTGTCAAGGACAGCCTAGTAAACTATCCTCTGTCTACTAACCTGGATGATCTCATGTCTCTTGCCATCCAAGTAGATAGAAGACCGAGGGAGAGAAGGGGTGAGAAGGGTACTTCCTTTCATTCTGGTGTTACCAATGTTAAGTCTTTCTTTCCGAATGTGGTTACCAATATCAAACCCCCTAATCCCTCTGTGCCTTTGCCTCAGGAAGAACCCATGCAACTGTGCATATCTTATCTATCTCCTGAGGAAAAGGCCTGCAGGCATTCCCTGGGTCTATGCATTTACTGTGGGGAAAAGGGTCATTTTCGGAGGGGAATTTTTTGGATGCTGCCTTTGTGGCAAAATTTTGTGTTCCTCTAACCCCTCTAATTCCTCCTATGAGGATATTAGCGGTCGATAAAAAACCTTTAGGGTCAGGTCTGGTAACTAAAAAGACTGAGGTCTTATCTTTGTGTGCTAATAACTTGCACTGTGAGGAATTAACCTTTTTATATTATTGAGGGTGCTTCCTCTCCTCTAATCTTGGGGTTTCCTTGGTTGCAAGCACACAACCCACACATTGATTGGTTAACAGGGGAGGTTCTTCGATGGGGTTTAAAATGCCAGGGGTCCTGCATTCCTCCGGTGGTAGCAACTACATTTCTAGAGGGTTCACCTGCAGCTTACACAGATTTTGCAGATGTCTTTTCTAAGAAGCCGCAGAGACCTTACCCCCACATAGGCAGTATGACTGTCCAATTGACCTTATTCCTGGGTCTACTCCCCCTCGAGGTAGAACTTACCCTCCCTCCTTGCCTGAAGCCCAGGCAATGAGAGAGTATATTCAGGAAAACCTGCTGGTGCGGCTTTCTTTTTTGTTAGGAAAAAAGATGGCAGTCTTCGCCCCTGTATTGACTACAGGGGTCTAAATAATATCACCATAAAAAACCGTTACACCCTTCCTCTAATTTCAGAGTTATTTGATCTAGAAATGCTAGTATTTATTCCAAGCTTGATTTTAGAGGTGCATATAACCTCATCCGTATCAGTGAGGAGTGGAAAACGGCCTTTAACACCAGGGACGGCCACTAGGAATATTTAGTAATATTGTACACCCCCGCAGTGTTTCAGGAATTTGTCAATTACAAACCTGCTGGGGTTATTCATAGTGGTCTATTTAGACAATATCCTGATCTTTTCTTCTAACTTGAGTGATCACCGTAAACATGTACGGGAGGTGCTACGTAGGTTGAGGAAGAATAACCTCTATGCCAAGCTAGAGAAGTGCACCTTTGAGGTTTCGTCTGTCCAATTTTTGGGGTTTAACATCTCTAGTAAGGGTCTGGAAATGGATCCTGGGAAGGTTAAGGCGGTTCTGGATTGGGCTCAGCCTCTCTCTCTTTGCAGGCAACCCAAAGGTTCTTAGGGTTCGCCAACTATTACCGCCAAATTTATTAAAAAAATTTCCTTGATAGTGGCTCCTATCACTGATTTAGCTAAAAAAGGTGCAGATCTGAGTATGTGGCCCCCCAATGCTACTCAAGCCTTTGAACTCCTCAAGAGGGAGTTTGTGTCTGCCCCCATTCTTCCTCACCCTGACACCACTCTTCCATTCATTGTTGAGGTTGATGCCTCAGAGGTTGGGGTGGGGGCAGTCCTTTCTCAAAGGCATCCAACAACCAACAAGGTACACCCCTGTGCCTTTTTCTCTAAAAATGTTTTGCCTGCTGAGGCTAATTATGATATCTGGAATAGAGAATTGTTGGCTGTTAAGTGGGCCTTTGAGGAATGTCGACATCTGTTGGAGAGGGCTAAGCACTTGATAACGGTCTTTACTGACCACAAAAAATTGTTATACATCTGGTCTGCCAAGCGGTTGAATCCTAGGCAGCCCAGATGGGCTTTATTTTTCACCCGGTTTAATTTTTCCCTTACCTACAGGCCTGGTTCCAAGAACACCAAGGCGGATGCACTCTCTAGGAGTTTTGAATCTAATTTGTCCGAATCTAGTGAGTGCATTCCCATCATTCCTAGTGATTTAATTGTGGCAGCTCTGGGATCAGACCTTGCCACACTATTATCCTCAGCTCAGTCTTCCGCTCCTGTAGATACTCCCCCTGGGAGATTTTTTTACCTGAGGATCTTAGGGAATAGGTTCTGGGTGAGGCTCACAATTCCAAAATTGCAGGACACCCTGGCATTGCCAAAACTGTGTCTCTTTTATCTTTTATTTTGTTAGTTGCCCAGTCTGTCAAAGGTCTAAATCCTCTAGGAATTTGTCACAGGGATTGTTGAGGCCACTACCTATCCCTGATAGACCCTGGTCCCATCTTTCGATGGATTTCATTGTTGATCTTCCCCCTTCTCAAGGGAAAACTGTGATTTGGGTGGTGGTGGATAGGTTCAGCAAAATGAGCCACTTCATTGCCCTCCCACACCTCCCTTCTTCCAAAACTTTAGCTGAATTATTCATTTCTAATATTTTTAAGTTACATGGTTTTCTGGTCAATATTGTTTCTGATAGGGGGGGTACAGTTTGTTTCGAAATTTTGGCGAGAATTCTGCTCTCTGGTGGGGATTGAGTTGTCTTTTTCCACCGCATATCACCATCAAACTAATGGTCAAACTGAAAGGGTTAACCAGTCCCTTGAACAATTCTTAAGGTGTTACGTGTCTGACAACCAGTCCTCATGGGCTGAACTATTACCCTGGGCAGAATTTGCTTACACTAATGCAACTCATTCTTCAACTGGTGAATCTCCATTCTTTATTGTTAATGGTTTACATCCCAAAGCTTTTTCTTTTTCTGGTTCATCGTCCCCTGTACCCTCTGTCAATTCTTCGATCAAACACTTTGCAGAGATTTGGTCTGGGGTGCATGACTCTCTTTCTGTATCTACTGCCGTTCAAAAAAAAGCAGCTGATAGGTCTCGTAGAGAAGCACCCAAATATCAGGTAGGAGACTCTGTATGGACTACTACTACGAACATTAACCTTAAAGTCCCCTCTCTCAAGTTGGGTCCCAGGTTTATTGGTCCATACCCCATCATTGAAATAATTAACCCTTCTTCTGTTCGTCTCAAACTACCTGATAATTTCAAAATGTCTTATTCCTTTCATGTATTCCTCTTGAAACCAGCCACACAGGTGCGTCAACAGTCTTTTCCTTCCCCAGTGTTGGTAGAAGGTCAGCCTGAATTTCAAATCCAAGAACTCCTTGACTCTCGCCTTGTGCGGGGTAAGTTACAGTATCTTGTTCATTGGAAGGGCTATGGACCTGAGGAGAATTCTTGGGTTCCTGTTTGTGATGTTAGGGCTGACCGTCTCAGGAACCAATTCCATCATAAGTTTCCTGAGAGACCTGGGGGTCCAGTGGCCCCCCTAGAGGGGGGGTAATGTAATAAAAACTCACCCTGGTGGTCTAGTGGGGGGGATGGCAGGGCCGCCCGCCGCACAAATCTTTTGCGCGTCAGGCGCCGGTACTTTAGGGAGCGTGCGGCGTGCCTCCTTGGCATTTAAAGGTGCCAGTGCGCAATGGCACGAAATTTAAAAGTACTTAAAGGTACATTTTATTTTTTACACTACCTGTTATAGGAGTTTGTTCCTGGTGCTTCTGAGCTTTAAGCTAAATCTGTCTGAACCTGTTTTGATTCCTGTTGTGACCTCTGCCTGGCTTTTGACTATTCTGACCTCTGGATCCTGACCCCTGCCTGAATACCTCTTCTGCCAAATCCTTCTGATTGATATCCCGTTTTGACCCTTGCCTGCCTGACTACGCTTATTCTCTGCCTGCCTTGACCCAGCCTGATCTGACTACTCTATTGCCTAAGGCCTTGTACTACAGCCTTCTGCCCAACTTCTCGCTAACAGTTGTGCCCCTCTGCCTATCCAGAACATCTAGCCTTGCACCTCTCGTTTAAGTCCTCGTGGCATCCAAGTAGCTGAGGGCTCCACCCGAGGCCAAAGGCAGTCACACTACAGGTGAAGCACGAGCCGAGACCAGGGTGCTTGGCATTTGTTCTGGTGTTGGGTGCCGACCGTGACAGATACATCAGTAATACTATGGTTAACTAATATTTAGTCCACTCTATGGCAGCCAACCACCAGCCTTTAGAATGAAGGAAAGTGCATATTTCTACCAATAATGCAAAAATGGTCTCCTGAGCCTCGTAAGGTGTTTGCTCATTGAATTTGCAAGTGTTATCAAAAAAACAGATTATTTTGATCAGGATGAATGCTGTTTAATAGAACAAGAGCAGCAATATGAAAGTTAGATCAGCTTTAGTTACTGTATTTTAACTTGAAACTTTCTCCAATCACAGGGTGCCATCTAGTGGCCATAATGTATTTTTTTATATTGGTAAAGTGCTGGTACTGACATATCTTGATTATGAATTTATAGAGAAAATTTACTGTGTAAAATTCTGAAAAACATGGTGTATTATCCGGGGGGAGGTGGGGCCCAATAAAATGCCTTATAAAGGGAGGGGGGGGCCAATAAAATGCATTATAAATTGGTTGCAGTCGAAAAATAAAATGCAGGAACGCTTAAGATCAGGGAATATAAAACAGGTTTTACTGCATTTGGTTTTTGCCACATCAACTTTGGCTTTTTAAACTAGGCCTGTTGGTCTTGGTAATGTTGTTTGTACATGAATAGAAAACTGGCTAAAGAATAATGTACAGAGAGTGGTTGTCAGTAGTACATTCTCTACTTGGAGTAGTGTTAAGGGGATGTTCACCTTCCAAATACTATTTTTCTGATCACTTGTTTTCAGATTGTTCACCAGAAATAAATACTTTTATTTATTTTTGAAGTTTGAAGTTGAATGTTCCTGTCTCTGGTGTTTCAGTCTGGCAGCTCAGTAATCCAGGTGCAGATTCTGAACTGTTACAGTTTTGCCACATTTAGTTGATACATTTTACAGCCGCATCTGTGGAACATTAACAACGATTGTATCAATTCTAACTCAGTAGGGACAACTGTATAAACTAATGTATCAATTAGTTTATACAGTCAGTGCCCCCTCCCAGAGCTGTTTTAAAAAGACATAAGAAGGTGAAAAATTAAACTGTAAACTTCAATATTAGAAAAATGTCATAAATAGAAAGTTATTGAAGATTTTCTTTTTTTTCCTGGTGAACTATCAGAAAACAGCTGAACTGAAAAAAATTGTTGCAAGATGAACAACCTCTTTGGTGGGGCCCCACAGGACTCTGTATTGGGATTCTGTATTAGGGATATTAACTGTTAATACAAAGTTGATCCAGGGACTGGTCTCACAATTTTGAAAGTTGAAGAGGCTTCAGACAGGTTTTTGCCTCTGGAGCAATTAGCAGTTAGACAGCCTATACCCAGTCAAAAAGGTTGAACTTGGATAACACCACCATGAGCTTTACGAGATGAAAAACAGTTATCCCGCACTCAGAAAACATAGATATTCTCCGTTATCACACCCGAATGATGAAAATATTACCGGCTAGCACATACCAAGAAATGTCCCTACAAATATTGCATCATACCTATTTGACTCCTTTAAAGAGATCCCATATTGGCACGGCGATCTCAGATAGTTGTTTGAAATGCGGGGATTCCAGAGCTGATATAATACACTGCCTATGGTCATGTCAACTCATGCAACAGTTTTGGAAGGAAGTCGCCAGCTACTGGGAAAACCTGTAGGGAAAAACTCTGAACATTCACGCTACATGGGCCATCTTTAGCAAACTGCAGCCTACCTCATATATCTCCAAACCAGAACGGGCTCTGGCTGAAAGGCTAGCAGCAGCGGCCAGGAAAGCCATTTTACATACCTGGTTGTCCCACCTTCCCCCACCAATGTCCTTGGTGCACCAAAAACTGCAATACATATTCCACTTAGATTGGATAGAAACCTTAACGAATAAGGAAAGCCACACGGAAACCTTTTTTGATACCTGGCTGACGCGCATTAACACCCTCCCACTGCATACTAAACTACTAACCATTCAAACCTTTCAATATACTACATGGTATGAAAGGGAACTGTTGCTGGGAACCGATCTTGTCTGTGAGGTGGAACAACAGCTGATGAATAGGGGAAACCTACAACAACCAATTTCAACGGGACCCCCCAGGAGCCACTCCCTTAATCAAATATTAACAAGCACTCTGTGAGTACGAACCTTTTCATGATTCTTCCTACTGTTAATAGTTAGTGACATGCTGGGTCGTTTTTCAACATATATAGATAGCGGTGTATCTACCTGGTCCATTCTCTCCTGGTCACTTGGCAACGGCATAGAATGCTAATTATCATTCCTGCCTTCTACTACTTTGTTCTACCCTTGACAATAATATTGTTATCTTATTTACTTTCTTGGTTATGATTTTGTTCTAATTCATTTTACTTGTATTCTGGAAAAACAAATAAAAACATTTGTGAAAAAAAAAAAAAAGGTTGAACTTGGTGGACACTTGTCTTTTCTGATCACATCTACTATATTACTATTTTTTTCTTTCTCCTTCCTCATATCCTTTTTAAAAACATTTCTACTTTCTTCCCCTCTACTATAATTGGTAGAATTCTATAACCTACTAGAAGTTAACTTGAAGGTAAACCACGCCTTTAATACTTATCAGAGAAAAAGAATGGGACTTAACTTTAACTGTTGTCCTGGATTGTGAATTACATGCCTCCTACTTTGTAAGTAGCTGCAGGAAATCCCTATAAAATATATTTGCCTCCACTGGCAGTGTGATGAACATGGATCACTGAGGCTACATAGTGGGACCCATTCTATACTAGCGTAGATTTTACAATTAAGTCCTGAAACTGAAGGCTGAAACATAGTAGCCGGTCTCCTAGCTCTCACTTACTGGGGCCACTTACTATTTTCACACAAAAGCTGTTTACTCCTTCACTTTTATATTATCAAAGGCCATTTGTATTTCTGTCTCTTCTCAGTGTGAATTTTCTGTTTACACAAAAGTGTTGGATTCTTGCAATACTGTTTATCTCAGCCACATTATTACTGGGATATAAAAGGAAAAAAACCCAGCAGTGAACATTCAGAAGAGTTTATTTCTGCAGGAATGTCATAAGAACAGCTATTCAACTAGAATAATGAGAAGGCTGTCATCTCCAGTATTTTTACTTATTAATATATATATACAAAGTATGGTCCATGATACAGAAGGATACATAAAATTCTAAACACATCAATTGCATTCAAATATATAAAAAAAAAAGACATGAGGCTTTGTGTAGGATAATCACTGACATAAATCAGGGTTCTCTTTATTAGCATGATGTCTGATATAGAGAAACATTGGCCATGTTACTTTTGCTGGTGGAGTTACGTAAGCAGAAAGTACACTGACCCGCAATAAAAAACGAAACACAAATGGAACACATCAAAACATCCACTGGTTACAAATCACTTCAGTGCCGCAGACACCACATTATGGCAGTTACTGTCAAGTTTATTGTCCTTCCAACACAAATAGACTGTTATTTAGAAGGATGGTTGCTTGGGCAGTTGCATACCTTATACATTTTAAACTTTGAGGATACAAACTCCTATTCCCAGTTCCAACTTTTCCAAAAACTATTTTGAACCGTTCTTTTGTGTATATATATTTAAATTAATATTGATACCAGCGTGTACATTCAATAGGCCAAAAGACACGCAGAAAATTGTAAATTAGCACAACAAGTGTATGCTATGTCACCAACTCACATCTGAGCTGAGACTACATAAAAGACAAACCATGATAATTTAATTTTATAAAATATGATACATACATGAAATACAGGGCACTTAAATATCTGTGTCAAGAGAAAAAACATTTAATTCCATTAATGCTGTGCTTATACATTTCTCAGCAATATTCAAAGTCCTTGTGCTTAACACCGTTCTCCTCTGTATAGAACTCATTGCTTTATTTCAATACTGCCAATTAACTGATATTACAACAGATCACATATTTCACGGACACATTAACATTATAACAGTTACTGATGAGAAAATATAAGTCACTTCTCATTAGTTCACAGTGTGAGAAATGGGCTATGTTCAGTCATTAAAGAGGTTCTTGGTTATTTAAGCCAATTGCAGGAGAGTTTGAGAGCGGCTGCACTGTTGTGGTAGGTTGAATGAAAAGTGACACATCACATGATGAGAGAAGGAGCTATACACATAATCATTGCTTCATGGGTATCGTCTCAGAGACCTTCGCCTTCTGTTGTAGAAATGCCTGAGCCCATGTTGTCTTGAAAAATTCATCATGTAATTTTGTTTGCGTGTGCTAAATAAAGAAATGACAAAAGGAACAATTAACATTTGTCTGTCAACGCAGAGATCAAGCACTGACAACAAAATGTAATCGCTTAAAAATGATAGAACAAGTTATATTTACACTGAAGTTCTAGATATCAACTGCTAAGCAAGAGTCACCATTAGTAGATACACATCATACATGAAATACCATCCTTGGAATCAAAGAAATCAGCTGGCACAATAAAAAAACCAGTACAAGAGAGAAACCCTAAGCACATGAATGTGTAACCAGTTCAGTCATTTTCAAGCAAACCGCCATAACATGTGTCTGTGTCCAAATTGAGATCATAATCCCCTGAATACAGTGGAAACTTCTGAGAAGGGAATGTGGAAGCAAAAGTGGGAAGTTGGGGTGGAAAACATAAAGAAGGAAGAGGAAATAGAAAGGGAAAAGAGCGAGGGCAGAAAAGGAAAAGCAATTGAAACTGCTTTACTAATGGGCTTATTTATCAAAAATGTAATTTGTGAGGTTTTAGAGTTTTTTTCTTCTTTGAATAAACTCACAATTAAAAAAACTGAAATGTTTGCTTGTTTATTAAAAAACCCAAATAGAAAAAAACGATTAAATACAATCATGGAAAAAAGCTTGAATACCTTGGATTTGTGAGTTTACAAGCTCAAAAAACATTGACAATCTCGATTTGAACAAATGGCTTAAATTTAGCCTAGGACAACTGCCATTGATGTCTACACTGCAAGCTTTTAGATGCCAAAGTTTTACATATGAATTGTTTGTGCTTAATAAATACCAAATATTTGTTTTTGTGCAAAACAAAAAATATCATGGCAAAAATTTGAATTCGATGGTTGACAAATCCCCCCCTAAATGTGCAGTTGGTATAAGTATGTGGCACCAAGATTCCTTACTTGCTGTTCTGTTACTAGCCATTAAACCTGCTAAATTATATACATAATATTCACATGGAAGACAAAAAAATAGCAAAGGAACAAATGTGTTTTGAATAGTAAAAGGATGATATTGCTTTCTTTGGTAAGGGTTGTTACTTATCTTTATAAACAGTCCTCTACAAAATGGAAATATGCAGGAAGGAACTAAGAGAGGTTGAATCCACTTTGTATGGAAGATTAACACAAGTTTACTGTATCATAGACAGATATGCAAATATAGCTTACTATGCTTTTTTTTGTTAGATCATGTTCTCTAACCTGCTGCTGCTGCAGATGTAAAGGATTCATAAATGTCACACTTACCTTACACTAATGCCGAACCAATGAGAGCAAATAATGAAATACAATATAGGTTAGAATATTGCTTTGTACGCATGCAGCACTGTGATTACTCATAAAAGACGGATGAGGTTTATACGAGGCAATATACGATCTTTCATCTCTTATGAAAACAGAAATTGGAGAAATTACTTTAGAGATTTATGCAACAGTACCTCTGCAACTGATGCCATGCAAGATTTGCTCGCAGCAGAACAAATACGGAATGAAAGAGACCTGAACATCAAATGAAATATGGAAATGGAACAGATGTCTGCCAGTGAGGCTGGGGGTCTCTCGCATTGTTTATGGCAATATTTTATACAGAAGGACTTTAGGCACACTCTAGACAAACAACCATGTCTAAACAGTTGGGGGTTTTGCAAATTAAAGCAGTAAATTATTAGAACTGTCTGAATTCCCTTTAGTGGCATACGCCGTAGAATTTGTCAAATAATATATATAAAGCCACACAAGTTTATTTATAAACTGTCAGATTCAAATCCATAAAAGTTTCCTCTTAGTCTACAACATCTTGCTTCAGTAATGGCTTCCAGATGCGCATGCAAACATTGCGTGATTTTGTTGTGCAGCAGACAAAGGAGTGTAAAGGGAAGCTAAGGAAAGAGATGCAAATGATACTGTACAGACAGGCAGTTCCAGCAATTTACAAGTGCGTATGGACAAATAGTGAGAGCATCTAAAAGGACCTTATATGCGCCTCTCATGAAGAATCTGGCCTCTGCCCAGAAGATTGTGCTTGGATGTATAAAATGGAGTAAACTAGTGTTAGCCTAATAACTGAACAATTTAACAATGTCACAATTTTCCTTGATAAACAAGGCAGGAGAAGGGTTGATACAGGGTTCTGAGGCTAATGGGACACAGGCTCAAGCTTGGTGGTGGCACCATTCACATGGAAAGAAACTGCCTGAAATTATCCATATAATATTTATATTTAGGCTGAATAATTTCAACTTTCAGTGCACCACTGATTCAAAGTCACCTGCCAATGCAACCATACAATGGCTGATAAACAAAATTTCAGTGTTGATCTGTGTTCTGGAATGACCTAATAATAATTTGTCTAAAAATGTAATGGGTGAATACTTTTGATATACACTATCACAGCCTATCACAGTGTCAGTATGAACCCTGGCAAGCTCTAATCACCTCAGGATAAGGTTACATAGTCTCCCATTTAGAAAACAGGAAAAGCTTCAATTTAAAGGGGTTGTTCACCTTCCAAATACTTTTTTGAGCTGAGTTGTCTTCAGATTGTTCACCAGTAATAAAGACTTTTTTCAATTACTTAAATTTTTTATTGTTAACCGTTTTCCCAAAATTTAAGTTTAAACTTTAATGTTCATGTCTCTAGCACAGAGGTGCCCAGGACGTCAATCGCGGTCTACCAGTAGATCGCGGCAATGTTCCTGGTAGACCACAACCTGCCTGGACCAGAAAGCAAAGAGGGGATGTGGAGTGGCATAACTAAGGCCATGCGGAGGGCACCAAGTATGGAAGGGCTCTGCTGCCGCTCCCGTTGATGGTGAAGGCCCGTGCGTTCCGCTGTGGAACGCATGGTCCCTTAATAAAGATGGCCATCTCAGCAGATAGGAGCAGACACTGTGTGGCGTGGCGTTTTCCTCCTGCCCAGAGAGGGTTCCGGGCACCCCCCAGCCCTCTCCCAGCCGGACTGTAGCTGGACAGAAAGTCTCCAGGAGAAGCAGCAGAGGGGCTCCCTCCTCCCAATGCCCCAGCCGGGGCACAGGGAGCCTGGAGGAGGAGGCGTGTGTCGGAGCAAGAGAGACAGGCAGTGGGGCTTGCAGGGGATATGGATCTGGGCAGAGCAGCCCTAGTGCCCGCTGCAGCACAGTGAGCGCCTCCCGGATACAGTCTGCCCCCCTCCCCTGGGCCCCAGCACAAAGCCATGAAAGGGTGCGGATAATGGAGGGGGCATGGATTCCAAGGTGTATGCCTTTTTGCACACAGGTAAGACGGCTGGGGCAGTACGGGTACCAAGGGGGGCAATACTGGGGAACATGATGCCATCCTGGGGTGGGAGAATATTCTGGGGGCAGATGTGCCATTTAGAGCAATACTGGGGGCAGATGTGACATGGGGGTGGAGGGTTGAGAACAGGTTTGACATTGGGAGGAAAGCAGGGGCAGGTCTGACACTGATAGATATGTTATTGGGGAAAATATTGGGGCAAATATGTCTTTGGGGGAAATGCTGTGGCCAGATGCGTTAATTGGAAAAATATTGGGGAGCAGATGTAATTGGGAAAATACTGGGGGACAGATGTATCACTGGAGAGTGCAGATTTGTCATTGTGGGAAATTACGGGGGACATATGAGACACAGGGGAAAATACAGGGGACAGATGAAACATTGAAGTATTGGTTAATATTGGATTAAAGTTTTGTTCAACAGGTGTGGTATTTGGGGGTGTGGCCAAAAGTGGGCGTGGCTTCAAACAAATTTTGACTCTTTGCTCAGGCCCCACCAAGGCCTTAAAACGGCCCTGGCTCAAGGTCTGGAGTAGGTGGTGCATGAAAGCAGAAAAGTACGGTGGCCCCCCGGGACAAATCAGCAATGTCTCTGCCTATATCTCTCTCCCTGAGACACTTCTGCTGCCAGTCTTGCTCAGTCCAAATCTGCTCCCTGAGCCGAATTTATAGGTGCAGAGCTGGCTATATATAGCCATCCCACTATTTTTATCAAGGTAGATCTCCTGGTGTTGAGAGTAGATCCCAGGGTAACAAAATCAGGGCACCCCTGCTCTAGCGTTTCAGTCTGGCAACTCAGTTATCTGGGAGCATCTGAACTGTTACAATTTGCTACATTTAGTTGATACATTTCTCAGTAGTATCTGTGGAATATTAGCAACTATTGTATCAATTCTAATGAATCAATTTTAATGAAATTCAGGGATTCTGCTCAACTGGGCCAAAGATAACAACTGTATCAACTAAATGTATCAATTTAGAACAGACGGCGGCCCCCCTCCCTCCCAGACCTGCTTTAGAAGGTGAAAAATGAAATTTAACACATCAATATTAGAAAAATAGTCACATATAGAACATAGAAAGTAATTGGAAAAAGTCTTTATTTCTGATAAACTATCTGAAACCAACTGAACTGAAAAAAGTGTTTAAAGGTGAACAACCACTTTAAAAAACTAGTAGTCAATTCCCATATAGAATGTGCCTTTGATCTAACATGAATAATAGACACATTTTGTTTGAATGATCCCTGTGTTTAGGAAACTGCACTAATGTTTAAAAGCACACCCTTTAAAAAAGACTAGTATAGCCACTTTTGTTAACATGGTCCTATACTTTACTGATCATCAAATGTTCCCTCTGGGTTTGTTAACTCAAATTAATTTTTACTTTCTACTTTCACCCATGTTCCTCTGCAAGGGTCACATCTGAGACATATCAGGTGGATTGAATTTGCTGCACTGCCATGGATATAAAGTATTAAAGGGATATGGAGAATGCACTCAATGAGTATGGGATGGGGGGGGGGCAAACCTGCTTGCACTAAAATAAGATTATGATCTCAAAGTATACATATTATTATGCTCTAAATTTGTCTTATGCTATGAATTGTGTTCTTGCTATGATGTTCTGATATGCATGAAAGGTGAATAGTTTGTAAAAATAAGTCTAGACTGAGTGATGGGAATTGAATTCTTACAACAGAGGGTATGATGTGCAGCAGATACTCACAGTACAACTTCCACATGATCCAAAGCCCATTGATCATGACCTATTCCATTGTGACGTGGCTGCCACCAGCGGAGCAAAACTCCTTTCATTCTTGCCTCTCTGTAATACAGCACAAAAAAACGACATGACATAAACAATGCAATACAGAATATGCTTATAAATTGAAACCTTGTCTTCAAAAACCAAAATATAATTGATTAAATCAAAATATGACATTCTACAAATCATATTAAACCTAAAGTTGTTTCATCCGCAAATGTCCTAACCCTAATACTGATTGATTTTAGTCATAGCTTGAAAGAAAAAAATATTCCATGTACAAAATTGTACTGCACTGTACATTTTGTGTTACCTGATGTTTGTAATGCTGTACATTCACTTATCCATCATATGTTCTCAAATCCTTTAATGAAAACACCCTTGCTTTGCCATTAACACAAACCAGCATCTATAAATATATGATGTATATTGTATATTTCTTATAATACTGCATAATGACAAATTCATTGACATTATGGGGTTATTTATTCATTTCGAGTGTTCAAGTTGATTTTTATTTTTTATCAAAACTCCCATTTTTGGGTTTAGAAAAAACTTGAGCTTTTCAAGATTTATTATACCCCAACCCTGAAAATAGCGCAAATGTGAAAATTGACCATCTAAAACTTGTCAAAGTTATGTAGGAGTCAATAGCAGAGGTCCCTTGAACCATTTGAAGATGTTAATAGCCTGCAAGTTTTTTCAGAGGCTTTTGCCCGAAAATTCGAATAATTCGATTTTTTTCCAGCAGAGAACTTGATTAATTCAAATTTTCAGATTTCACAACTCGAAAGGTGGCCATAGACACACAGATCCTATCATACGAATCGAGGATTCGTGCGATTTTTGGATTGTGTGTGGCGTGTGCCCCGACCGATCCCGCCGGAGCCCATGGTACATCGTAATCGGATAGTTCGGCCATACGGCCGAACAATCAGATTACCCCCGATATAGCCATGCTCGTTAATGGCATAACGGGGAAAGATCCGCTTGTTTGGCGATGTTGCCAAACGAGTGGATCTTTGCGTCTATGGCCACCTTAACTCGCTGAATCGAGATTTTCCTATTCGAGTTTATTCTTAAATAAGAAACTATTCAAATTCATTCAAGGTGTAAAAAACTCTAACATTTAACCCCCTTACTCTCACTGAATTTATAGGATACTTACCAGTCCTGAGACACTCAGTAATGTGTATCAGGACTGGTAATTGTGTGGGAGACTCAGACAGAGCTGGAAGATGGCAGAAACTGGTGAACCCAATAGCCTAACATTTTTATCAAATAAGTGGAGTGATAAATACCTAGAAGATAAATAGCAACAATAATGAAAACATGTCCAACAGACTAACCACAATATTTTACAATTCCCATTTAGGGCTTTCAGTTCACCCTCATACATATAAGGACAACAAACTCTATAAAATGTGATGTCTTCACTATAAAAGGGATTCTACAAAAAGCTACTTAAAGGGGTGGTTCACCTTTCAGTTAACTTTTAGTATGCTATTGGATGGCTAGTTCTAAGCAACTTTTGAATTGCCCTTCAACTTTTGAATTATTTGCCTTCTTCTGACTCTTCCCAGCTGTCAAATGGGGGTACTACAACTAAAACCAAATGCTCCACAAGGCTGCAATTTTATTGTTATTGCTACTTTGTAATACTGAACTTTCTATTGAGGCCCTCTCTTATTCATATCCCAGGCTCTTTTTCAAATCAATGCATGGTTGCTAGGGAAATTTGGACCCTAATAGCCGTATTAAAGACTAATAAGACAAACATATTAAAGACTAATTAGACAGGCATATGAAATATTTACTGGGAAAGAGTTTATTATAACAAATATTATTATATTTGCACAGTTTATACAAATCTTTATAGCAAATATATATGGTGGGTTTTATTCCATTTTAATTATGTTGGGGGCAGTATGGTGGCTCAGTGGGTAGTTCTCCTGCCTTGCAGCTCTGGGAGTTTGAATCTGGCTCAGAATTTTCTCCTCATGTTTGCCTGGGTCTCCTCCCATTTTTTTCAGAACATTAGGGCTCTGATTTGGATCAGTATTCAGTTGTATTTGTGAAGGATTCAGTATTTAGCTAAATGTCAAATTATGGGGTGCATGCTAAACGTAGACATGATGAACTATTTCTTAAAAACAATTTGTGTGTTTCAGAGCAGTAGTTTAGCTATTCCCCACTATGAGCTGATGGAAGCGCAGTAAGCTCAGATACTTACAGTGGAATGTTATAGGAGACCCTCTGGGCTTGAATAAAGTCTTTTGGCTGGTGTTGTGCAATAACTTGCCATGTTATTCCATTATTAACACTGTATTGTAGCATCACTGCCTTATCTACAGTGTTAGTGTCACTGAGATTGGAATTACAGCTGTCTGTCTGTGCAATACTTCCGATTTGAAGGACGAACATTATTTTGCTTTGAATAGAAAAATGAAGAATATCAAGTTACAATCATTTTGCCATTGATTTTATCATATATTCATGTTCACATTTTGTAAATTATATTGCATAGCCATGCAGTTGTTTCTTTTGTGCTTGGGTGGTCTGACCTTCGAAGTGAAGCAAGTATATTAAACAAGTCAAAGCCCAGACACGTGAACTGCATTAACTGTATATAACGTGAACAGCATATTCCTCCTGAACCATACAAACATTAAAGCATTACATCTGAGAAGCATCAATGTACTTTGCTTTTAATGTTGCATTTTTATACATGCAAATTGTGTTTAGAGCATCAGTAAAGTAAATATATGGTAGGTTTATTTATATCCACACACACAGACATTGCAAGTATTACCTGGCTCTAGTTAGATCTAATGGCTTGGTGATGGCTTGTCTTATCTGGCAGCCATTGAAATATAAGGAGTCTCCATGTGCGTATGGAGAAAGCTGGCCACATCCATTCCCAATTACACCACCTTGGATGTTTTCCCAGTTTATTTCTGTTACTTTTTCAGATTCAAAATTATCCTTTATGTAGCTTGGGAGGTCATGGTTAAACAAGGAGCAGTCATCACCTAAAACAAGATTATTAATATTAATCCAGTTAAGGAGTTAGATAGTACAATAAGCACAGCCACTGATGAAATAAAATAATAATCCTGGAAATAATTAAAGGGGTGGTTCGCCTTAAAGATAACTTATAGTATGTTATAGAATGGCTAATTCTAAGCAACTTTTCAGTTGGTCTTATTTATTTTTTATTTGCCTTCCTCTTCTGACTCTTCCCAGCTTTTAAATGGGGTCACTGACTCCATCTACAAACAAATGTTCTGTAAGGCTACAAATGTATTGTTATTGCTACTTTTTATTATTCGTATTTCTATGCAGGCCCTGTCCTATTCATATTCCAGTCTCTTATTCAAATTAATGCATGGTTGCTAATGTAATTTGGACCCTAGCAACCAAATTGCTAAAATTGCAAGCTAGAGAGGTGCTAAATAACTCAAAACCCACAAGTAATAAAAAATGAAAACCAATTGATATTGGTCTCAGAATATCACTCTTCACACCCTACTAAAAGTTAATTTAAAAGCGAACAATCCGTGTACCAGGTTAACCCAAACAGGTAGAGGGGTATAGCTTGGTTGTTATTAAAACAAAAGCAGAATTGTAAGCTTTAAGGATCCAGAGGCTACTAAAGTTATGACAGCCTCTAAACAAAAGTTAACCAGGCTGCACATGTAGCAGCAAAGAAGGTAACAATATAAAAATGACAGAAATAAATGTCAATAACATGTACAGTTTCTAGACTAATACAACACTGCACTAAAAAGAGTAAATTGTACCTTGATATCCCTCATCACATAGACAAATAGCTCCAGTTGTACAGTATCCATGGCCACTGCACAGCTTGGGACACGCTTCTCCAATATACACATGGTCAACTGCCCAGCTTTGCTTTTCTGTGTCGTCACCTTTTTGAATCCAGTGGAATTGGGTGGCACTGTGGGAAAAGGCCACATTATTTCATGTTATTGCATTCTCACTTTAATGGCTCACAGACTGTAGAATATTGCAATACATTTGTACAGATTTATGAGAGTCATGAAGAAAATGAGAGACAATTCAGTTGAACTGAAGAAGCCACTCGGATAAGTGGTGAAAAATTTTCAAGAAAAATGTCGCCTTTGATTTAATTCCTAAAAACAGCATTTACGCTTACACAGGTTCCAACAAGGATCGTGACCAAAAAATGTTATGTCCACAATGGCCTGTTACTGTACCCCATCCTAGGTACCACAACTTAATAACCTTGAATTCAGACACTTGATATGAGCAGTTTTGCTTGAAATATGTAACGTTGAAATAAACTTATTTGCAGCACAGCTTGAAATCGAGCTTAAACCAACATTTATTTCTGGATTTTAAACTCTAATACATAGTGAGTAGATCAGTTAAGTCTTTACATTTTTTTCTATTCTTCTGTTGAAGAGCCCTGTAAAACTAGTGCCAACTATTTATGAAGATAATAGCAGGGCTAACAAATGAAAAGTTGCAGCTATGTACAATGATCATGACTATTTATTATGATTTTTATTATACTATTATTTATAATATTTATAGGATTTACAGATACTCTACATGTTCTTATGGATCTTTGTCAAAAATGCTGCCAACATTATATTGGTAGATTACAATCATTACTACATACTGTTAACCTTTGGACATGTACTACAAATGTATCACTGAAGGTACCTGTCCATGTATTCCTGTCCAATGTAGGAAAGTGTTTGTAGGGCAAAGACAACCCCCACTAAAGAGTGATAGAAAAAAAGTGCACCTCCCCACAGATTAGTGCAGTATGTCACATGGACAGAAAGTTAAAGCATAACTTTCACTTTTTTACAATAACATTGTTTAAAAAACTTTACTCTGGGTCTAATACACATAGCAGGTGAGTGGTGACTGACACTGCTTGTAGTATACTACTTAAAAAATGTCTCTGCATCTGTTAATTTTGCCAACAAAACTAAGGCAGGATGCAAACAGAAAAATGCCCAGGCCATATGCTAGGCTAACTGAATCCGACTATACTTCTATTGAGCCCAGTGTGCTTATTAACCACCCACCATCCCTCTTGTTTTGTTTATACCTTGTAACGAAACATTTTGTATTGCACTGCAACATACCTTGATGAAACATAATCTGGTAGTTGCAGGGTCACACGTTTCCATACAGAGCTATTAACAGAATTATAAATGGAGGCTTCATGGAACAAAAATGGAGAACAGCCAACACTGTTTGAGGATGAAGGAAGGCACTGAGTCTGTACCAACTGCCATGAATCAGTTCTATTACAGAAAAGAAAAAGGTAAAAAAAGTAAAGAAATAAACAAGCCAAGTGACTTTTATTTTCCCACCCTCATCATATCATCACAGAATATATCAATACAAGAGGATATCATTGGTATCCACTGGCATAGAACACCATGCACTATCCCTGGACAGCTGTTAGTTACTGTACATGTTTAATACTGAGCTGAAAAAAGGACAGATGTACAAACTAACATAATAAATACTGTATTTAAACTGTATTACCTGGCATCCTTTGTATATTCGAGCATAACTGAATGAAGATCTACACATGAGCTTACATCACAGCCAACCACAATCTGAAACACACATACAAGAATGATGTAAAATCAATGTATAATCCTGTGTAAAAGACCATTTTATACATTTTATAAGTACTGTACATTGCAATAGGTGTTTTGTGAGAATAATGGAAATCATGCTCATAGTTTACATGCCATTTATAAATCACAGTACATGTACTTAGTGATTAGTACAATAAAAATCAATCTCCTTCCATATTACAGCTTTCACTTCACTCATGCCAGGGTGGGAGCATTACCATTCTTCAGTAGGCTGGAGTAATGTATACATTTGTACTGTAGCCTATGGAAGCCTATGGGAGGATTGTAGTGGCAACTGCCCAGCAAGACTTAAGGAAACAGTAGCAGATTCTGCAACTCCCTCTCTTAATCAAGTCTTCAGGTAGTTCTGGGTTGGGCTGGCTTGGGGCCACTTTTGTACAAAACAAAATTCAAGGCCATTCTTCCCTATTAATACTGACACATTTTTATAGCTTTTCATAGGAACTTTAAAGCTTGATAGGAAAGTCAGTCAGTCATAGTAAGTCAGCTTTTAAAAATGGCAAAATTGCTTAGAATGACATTTTCTTTCAAAATGCAGAGAATACAACTTTTATTTCTTCTTCACTTTGTGCAACATGTTAGTTTACCTTGAATTGTATCATATATCCTGGCTGTATGATCAGTTCCCTTGAAGAAAGTATATTGTGTGTCTTGTCTTTTTTCTTGTTAGGCCAGTACAGGTGGAATGATGGGTTGCTACAAAAGCCAGCAGTTCTCACAGCATTGGGATAAAAACTCCAGTGTTCATCATGGGAAGTACCTTCTGGTAACAAGCAAAATTTATAAAGCTCAGTAAATCGTGACATGAAATGTTCAAAGCACCAGCACTACCTTTAGTCTGATAGTGCTGCAAATAAGGCAGGCAGTAGGCAGTGCTATGTTGGTGTTCCCAGTTATGAATCCTAACTTGCATGTTAAGGAGCACCATAGAATGCAGGGTGCTGGGGAGCCCTGTACTTAACCACATTCGGTTTTATTTCCCTGGCCTGTGCTCAGGGGGACAAATTAGCACAGCACTCCTGGCTTTTTTACCTTTTCCACACATCCCGCACCAGACTTGTGCAGTAGAATAACATTTCTGATTGCTATACTGCACATGTGCAAGTCTCGTCTCCATTAGGGATGTCTGGAGAAGGAAAGCAAGTTGGTGGTACAGAAGTGAGGTACTTTTCCCCTTGGCTGGTGCATTTTTTTCTCCAACACAATTTAAATTTTAGAAGTGGTTTCCAAACTATGGGACTGGCACCACTGTGGGAATAAATTAGAGTGCAATTTGAGAATAATCCCTATTTGCTTTTCTAGATACTCCTGAAAGTTTAATACGCAGGTCAAATTATGTTGTTCTATATATTGTTAGAGCTATGGTTGAATAGCTGAGCAAAGTTTACATATGTTTGTAACCTTTTTATGAGCTAAGAAGACTTCATTAAGTGCACAGTCACTCTTGGCATACGGTCTGCTTCTCTCGCCTGCACTTTGAAGGCTGGTGGAGAGAAGTGGATCTGCTTCTCTTGGCAGCTCCATGTTGCTCCAAGGGCAGGCACAGTGTTGGCCTAAAATAAGCTACATGAAATAGAGATCGGCCCCAAAAACGCGAAAGCTTGCATTTTTGGGCCAATCTCCATTCCATTAAGTTGTATAGGCCAATGTTGTGCCTGTCAGTGGAGCTACATGAAGCTTAAAATGCAGGCAGAAAAAAGAAAATCATACATCAAGTGTTTTCATGAACCTGAAAGGAAAAAGGCCAATAACCACTGTGTTATAGTGTGAACTAAAAAGCAATGTGTTATAATCTTTGACATTTGATCTCATAAGAAACTGTAAACAACTGTGACATGGCACATCTGACATTTCCATATGGCTCTTACAAACAAGCTGCTGGAGGACCAAAGTTTAGCTATTTTTGCCAAGAGCTCTGCTGGACTATTTATATTACTGATTGTATCAATCCACTAGTACAACATACCCCCGGGTGGCACAATAAAGTTTTATAATTAATATTGTACGTTAACAATAGAAAACACAGAAAAACTAAACAGCAATATATCCTACCATCATCAAATGTGTCTACAAGCTGGCTGGGGTTTATCTCTGCCCCTCCAATTAGTATGTTGTCAAGTGCCCACTGCGAACGCTCCTGTCCTAATACTACAAGCCCATTGCTGATAGTGAAAGGCTGCCACCAACGCAAGCGAGTGGTGTTTGTTTGGGCATTCTCTGGGAGGAGTATGTAGTCATAGCGCACCACCATGTATTTCTGGTAATCCATTTCATGCAGCAATGTCCAAGTAATTCCTGAGTTAAGATAGAAAAAATATTAAATTAAAACTTCAGCTTCCACCAAAGGCATTCATTCAATCTATTTCATAAAAATATTTTACCTTTAGTTCTAGGAGACCCACAAGTTGCTGTGTTTTCTATTTCTGTTGCATGTGTTCTTTAAGGTGACACTGACACTTAAAAACTACGATTCAAAATCGTAATGTACATTAAAAGTTATAGATAGGTCTGCATTTGTAACTTTTTGTTACTTGAAAGTTCCTAAACTTGACTGTTTTGCCAAGCTGACTATACCTTCTCAATCGATCAGTTTCTAATGCTAACGGAATACTGCTGCACAAATATGGCAGCCCCCTCATAAAGGAACATGGAGGATAAGATCAGGTAATGTAAAAGCATCAGGCAAATACCTTTATGCAAAATTATAAATAGCCTGCAAAGGCAATTGCCATTGACTTCTACATGACCTTGACAGGTTTGAGATGCCATATTTTTGGATTTGGGTTTTTAGCAACTTTGGGGTATAATAAATCTCTAAAAAAAAATGTTTATTTTTCCATGAAAAATTTGAGTTTTCACCTAAAAACTTTGATCAGAAAAAATAGAGGTTTAATAAAGGGGCCCCCGTGTCTCTTTAATAAGGTTATTCATAAACTATAAATTTAACATTGGACAGCTTCCAAGGTTATGTTAAAGTCAACAGAAACACACCATTACCATAAAAACATGAATATATCTGCAGCCATATACAAACACAAATGGATAAATTCCTTAATTATAATGAAATAATCAGACCTACCACCATCAGTGGAGTAATCTAGAAGCACGCCTTCCTTTCTACATACTGGTTTCCGGCAAGATGTCATATTTTCACTGCCAATTCTTGCCCAGTACTGCACAAACCTAAACGACCAAAAGAGATCTGTTATTATACAGCAAAAATGTCTTACTAATAAAAACAAGAGATGTTGAGTAGATTGTTATGTAGGTTTGAACTTTTACAATACAAGACCTAACTTTATAGTTTATTACCCTCTTGTTTTATATATAAACATGCCAATGCTTATAAGAACAATATATCTTAATATAATGTTAAGAAGTAGAACATAAGGTCTTTATATAGATAGTGTAGTGTAACAGAGGTGTGACATACTTTGCCCCCCTTAGATCCAAGTCTTGAGTGATGGTTTGTCTTACTGCAGAAGCACCAAAGTACAGAGCCATGTCTTCTGCCAGGACCCCACAATCTGTGCAAGCCTTTCCTCCATCAATGGACAGCCAGAAATCAGATCTTATTTCCTCAGTATCAAAACGCTCCTTCAGAAATGTCTGCAAATTGTGCACAATCAGCAAATATATGCATGAAAAACACAATATAGTAAGTGGAGGCACTAACTGATATAACCGGAAAGTACAGAGGAATGGTTTAACCTTACCTGACATAAATGACACAGAAAACATGTACACTGGATGAACATGGTTCACAATCTTTATCAGCATAGAAGTCTATTATATATGTATTTACAGTATATAGTGGTATTTACATTTGTTTGACAAATCCTATGGGGCTATATTAATAAATGTGCAAACAAATATACTTTTCTGTCCCAATATTTACATGCCCTTGTCATTAAACATGTTAAATTATATATCAAAACAGCCAGCACAAGTCTAGTAAATTTGCCAAACTAATTTTACCAACTATGATGGTTTCTAGGTAAGTTTTCTAGACTACCACCAGTTTCTTACCATGCACATCAGTGCACTTCATCAAGTTTCCAGCAATGCTTGATTTTGGCATAAATTCCAGCATAAATCTTTACAAGAATCTTTTTTTTTTTTTGCTGATGTCTGCCTCAAGCTTTGGGTATATGTCTGTGTGGAATGCAGAATTACTTGTGAATGTCTCTAGTAAATATAGAAAGCATTCAAATATCATGATATATATATATTTGATAGAACCACTGACAATAACATTAAAAAACATATGCAAAAACATAGTGGAGGAGAACGGGAGTGCGGCAGGTCAATTTTGTTTTTGCATTTGTGTACTCATGCAGCATTTTATACAAACCTTGAGATTGTGCGACAGGTAACAGTTTGGACCAGAGTATCCTGGGTCACAGATACACTGCTCTCTCAAGCAATCTCCATGGCCATTACAACTGTCCAGACATCCAGGTCCAATGTAGAAGTTATCGATGGCCCACTGCATATCTGAATACTTCTGGTAAAATCTAAATCTGACAGGACTACAATATAGGGATGGAATTACAAAGTGAGAACGTAACAGTGAAAATAGTATGTGAACAGAATTGAATGAAGTCAGTACTCCATAGCCTTGTTTCCATCTAGTATTTCTAGGACTAAACTTCTGTGTAGTGAACAGGCCTTCCCCAGCAATCTGTAGGTTCTTGCAAATACCAGAGAGGCTGCTTAAAGATCCCATAGTCATTATTTATTGAGTTTGTGGGAGCTGTTTGGGTACCTGTGTACTGGAAATGCTAGGGCCTATTTTTAATCACAGTCTAGACTTGGACAAGGTAGAACTAGGATTCATGGCATTTCTATCAAGTACACTTACAAACAAAATAATATTTTATCATTAACAAATATGGACAAAAACGTTATTTTAGGTACACGGAAAGGGAGTCCAAATCAGAACACAAACAAGCGCCTTAGCTGGGTATTATTACTTACTTGCCAATGAGACTGTCAGGCAATGTGTATGTCACACGTTTCCATCCCTTAGAAGGGAAAAATACTGATGGCTGGGAAACACTACCAGAGCATTTTGGTTCTGCTGGCAAACACTGGGGCACTAAGTAAGTCCAGCTTACACCAAAATCAGTGGAATATTGCAAATGAACTTGGTTTTGTACATTCTTCTCTGAGCTGCGACAGCCAACGGCAATCTGTACATTAAAAAAAAACATTATAATTATTGGATTTATTACTTACCATATGTAAAACATTATAAAAAAAATATAAAATTACTCATGGTGCTTTTCTAAGCACTTTTGCAGTTTTCATTAATTGCTTAGTTTAAGTTTCCGAGCTATTTAACAAATACAATGAATTTTATAAGAACAGTGTCACTTCCTGTTACAAAATAATTCAGAAACCTCCGATGACATGTCCTGTCTTTCCTCAGCAAAGTAACATCAAAACACTTGTCTGTTTCTTTCTAATGTACAGTTGCAGGAACTGGCCAGCATGTGGGGATGTTACAAAAGGTATTATATTACCAGTTAATACGAAAGTTAAGTAGCTCTGCAACTAAAAATGAATTGCACCCTGAGCAATTTTTCATTTATTTTCTTTCAAGGTTTACTTGTAACACCAGTAAAAATATATATTTTGATACATATAAGTTTTTATCTGTCAAACCAGCACTTACAAATACTATAATATAATAATAAACTATTTCTTATCTACAAATGCTCTTTTAATATGAGGCATGTTCTTCTCTCTGGTTAAGCATTAACCCATTCTATTCTACAGAGCTTATCTGTTATTTGCTAGGTAAACAGGTGCCCTGTTACCATCTTTCAGATTGATGGCTGCCAACATGGCTACACAGCAGTCTATTTGTATAAACACTACTTGATTCTCTGAACACAGTTTGTATCAGAAAGGACAGCAGTACATTATATTTAAATGCATAGGAGTTTATTTCTTTGAAGGTGCTCCATCAACAGACATATTAGTTAACATTGGAGACAAACATCACCAGTGATGTTGGCCATAGCAACCAATCAGCAATTACATTTGAACTGTCACCTACAAGTTTGAAAACAAAAGCAAAGATCTGATGTTTGTCTCCAGTGCTAACATATATGCCCTCAAATGTGAAAACACTGATGCTACTGTCCTTTAAGAAATCAAATGTAATTGTTACAGAAAGCGGAAGACTCTTGTGAAAGAGAGACTGTGTGCACAGAATAGATACACAGACCAACCAAAAAATACCCAATAGCCCGAAGTTGTGCTGTGTGTGCTCAGGTTAAGCTTTACTTTCTAAGTGAAACCAGAGATTTCAGTTGCAGCACAGGAAGGGAACACTCATGGTGATGAGATCAAATGGGAACCAGTGAAGAAGTGAGGGAGTCATTTGGGGTGACAATTCTACCTCATGTGACAATGGCTTGGATTGCCCATGTACACAGGACAGGCTAACTGGTTCCCTTTGAAGGCAGGTGTCCTATAGCATTATATAAAACAGTATCAACTACATCAAACATAGGCTAAAGAAAGCAGATTACTGTCACTATATACTGTAGCTTACTTTGGAAGTCATTTTCACCAAAACAGGAACACGATTTTGTGTTATAGTTGTATTTTATCAGACACGAGGCAAAAATCAAACAGGGTGGACCACACATAAAATAATATCTTTAAAATTAATGTTTACTGTCTTCCACTCTCCTATTACTGTAATAATAACAGCAGCCTACAGTAACAGACCGCATAATATATCCTAATTATAAGTGTCCTTGAATGTGAATACATTAGATTTACCAAAATTCTCTGCATGAAGTATACATAAAGGCTTCACCTTAAACTGCATAATCCATCCTTCTGCTGGAGTAAGGTCGTGGGTAACTGTGTATACTTCTCTGCCATCATGACTCCCACAAATCATAACACCATCAGGTGAATCACAGAATCGCTCAATACTGCAGTCATCATGGAAGAGCCAATGCTCATTAACTGAAAGGCAAGGCAAATGCTGATGTACTCTTGTCTGGTTTAACAGCACATAAATGTTAACATTTCTAATGGTGAGATTTTTTCATTATTTTAAATATAAATGCCTGTATATAGCTAAGTTAAGATGTCAAGGGACACTTCAGAATAAAATTTTCCAAACTCCATCCAATGGAGCTGACAGGTCAGGCAATCTGCCATTGTTAATACATACTAGCTCCTCTAGGCTACATACTGGGTAATGTCTCTTCCTCAGGCTTTTTGGCTGTGGTACTACAGTTCTTTCCTCTATAATTTCTGAAATGCTGGAGGGACTCGTTTGATATAATTACCATAAACGTTTTGGTTGAACTTCCATGAAATTCATAATCAATTATTTTCTGAGGAGACTGGTAAACACGAGGGCTAATTTACATCTGCAAGTGCAATTGTGTTGCTCGCAATTTCTCCACAATCATTTGCACCTAAAACCAAGCAAATCATCCCCCTTGTGACTGCAATGAAGATGGAATTCTGGCAAAAATGCTGCATTGTGGGGAAAAAACATGGCAAATGTGCTCAAAATTGCACTTTGCTCACTGGTCTTGCGGATGTAAATGAGCCCAAGGGTTATACCATTTCAGATCACAGTAATATGGTATAGCCACCTAAAGGTGAAAAGGTAATATGTATCATGGGCTGTTGACAAATTGCTGACTGTGCTTTCTTCACTCTGCAGTAAGATGCAATTGGCTCCTGCTGAAGAGAAGAAAGAGTTCAACCAGGACTATTTGATGCCAGGTACTGCTGTCAGACGTAGCTGGGCATATGACATGACCAAAACTAATCAGTCAAATAATAATGCTGGTCTCTTTCTTATTTCTTATTACTTATTTGGGTTGAACGGACTGAGGGATGTGCCTCACGGGTCAGGGATCCTTTAGAATGTTTGGCCCCTAGTCTATATGTGCACTTGTGAATGCACGATGGTGAATACACTGCCCATCTATTTATATCTCGCAATCTCCTGTAGCTGCTATTTAGCTCACTGTCTCCCTCCCTCATTTCATTTCATTTCTTTTCTTCTTTTCTTCTTCTTCCTTTCTTCTTCTCCTCTCTCCTTATCTCACCTCTTTTCTTATCTCCTTCTCACGCTGCTCTCTATATGACCTTTCGCCTTTCCCCGGATGCCTCTTTGCATCCTCTTTGTTTTCCCAGGGGTTTAACTAAAAATCTCCCGATGCGTTGCCAATTGCATTATTTGTTTACTGTGCTGACTATGCTACTTTGTATGGCTTTGTATTGGACTAATAAATAAATCTTTTAAAAAAAAAATAATAATGCTGGTCAACCACTGATACCCACAAGCACATATAATAGGTCACTGGTCATTCATGCTAGAATAGGACTTTGATGCTTATCTGATGTTTCTCTGTAGGGATGCACTGAAAACACTATTTTAGGATTTGTCTGAATCTTGAAATCCTTTGTGAAAAATTCGGCTGAATACCGAACTGAATCCGAACCCTAATTTGCATAAGTAAATAAGGAAACAAGTGGAAAGACAGTCTAAACATTTTTTGACTTCCTTGCTTGTGTTAGAAAAGTCACGTGATTTTTTGGATTCGGTTTCCGTTCGCCAGGCACTTTGATTCAGCCGAATCTGAATCCTGCTGAAAAAGGCCTATCTTGGCCAAATTACGAACCGAATCCTTGATTCGCTGCACCCCTATTTCTCTGTACATTTTTTATTGGATATCAAGAAATCGTCCTTTCTGTTGCCAGCTTTAGTCCTGTGAGAAGATCACGAAAGAAACAGTTTTGGACATTGTACCTGTGGTTTTGTCTTCACCAAACACTTCAAAAGCTATTCTTCCGGTGGGGCCTGAATCAGCAGGTGTGCGTTCATGCTGTGGGAGTGGTGCACTGCTGAATGTATCTAACATCACTGTGCTCTGGTCTGCAGAGCCAGAAATCAGTACATTGTCAATTGCCCAATCATTTTGGTCCAGCCCATCATGTTTTGGTTGCCACCAGCGGAAACGGGTTCCCACTGTCTTGGCACTAGCAGGCAAAAGAATATTCACAAAACTGCAGAGAGAGAGAGAGAGAGAGAGAGAGAGAGAGAGAGAGAGAGAGAGAGAGAGAGAGAGAAAGATATATTAAAAAGGTTTCAGTTAGGCCAATTGAGCACCAGGCTGGTTTTCCCACTGTTTAGAAATGCAGTCAGGAGAAATAAAGACTATCCAAGCCGCCCATATGCTCCTTGATACAAGTGCACTGACAGTCAATGGATTGGCCTGTGTAGATGCACCTGGAGGAGATTGAGGCATGCATTTGTGCACCAAAATCTGTTCTGTATGTGTGCGCAACACCATGTCAAGTCAGTGCACATGCAGGAAGTTTCTCTGCAGGTTGAGAAACCACCTGGTATAATATTGGCCTTTAAAGTATACATGTAAATAATGTCAGATCAATTTCAATTTATATAGAAATGCATATTGGCCAATTCCAGTAGGCTGGTAAAAAACAAGAAAGTGGCAGCATAAATAAACACAGAGCATTTAACTTGCTCTTAACTGTTGGTTTCAGAACAATTATCCACGCTAGGCTCACATTCCCAAAGCAGCTCCAACAGAAGGCACTTTACTAGACCCAAAAATGAAAATAATCAAGCAGAGAACTGCATAAAATAGAGGAAAAGCTAGAGAATTTAATTCAGTATTTTCAGTACCATTTAAGCAAGGTACTAAACACAGGAATGCCATTAAACATTTTCTTTGTTATAATACAAGACAGACACAGCGAATAACACAGGGAACACATACTAAATACTCAAGCTTATAAGCGAGTAGCTGCATAAGGTTAGAATACATTTTCTGATTTCTACCAACTCCATTTTTAATAACTTGCAACAAATCTCTTTTATTTTATGTGTTTAAGTAGAATGCAAATGTTTAAAACCAACTTCCAACTGTTATTCAGACTGGATATAACGGAAGGCCAGATTTTCGCTGATTTCAATGCAGACAAATTGAAAACATTTATTATAAATCATATATTCTGGCAAGTGCCTCACCTTTCAAGCTAGTGGGCATCCAAGGGAATGCCCATGTACAGATTGCACTGTATTTACAGGAGAGGTGCAGGCATTTGTGCTTCATTCTGGAGTACATAGAACATAGTCCTGCACTTCATAAATTTGTCCTATATCTTTTTTCATTAGACTAAATATTATTTTTGGATTTTCATCTGCTTCAATAGTACTACTAATTACAAATAGTCGTGTTTTTGTAGGTCCCAAGGCACCTATCAGCTATTTCTCTATGAACAACAGTTAGACTGGAATATATACAGTGACAATTTGCGTACTGTCGTTCACAGCAAAAAAAGAAATACCTTACAGACTCCAGCAAATCATTGAACAAACGGAACAAAGAAACTAGTTTAAAACATACAGGGATTAAGTATCCATCTATAATTATAGTTTAATCCCTTTTATACAGTTTTATCCCTAGATTTTGGCATGAATTTTATTTTCTAAACTAATCTATTCAATTCTATTTTATTTCATGTCACCAATGATTACAAATATTAATTGCTAGGGTGCGTTAGAGGAGGTGTAATCTATAGTAACATTAAGGCCACATGGGAAATAAAGCAAAAATCAAATCCTCCTATTTATGAGAAAAAAAGCACCTAGGGGTCTCTATCAATCAGTATTGAAAAGCTGGGACTATTAATGTACCCACAGCTCCCATTTGAAAGTCATTTCCTCCATCATTCATTAAGGTCTCTGCTGTCCACCATATATTTCATCTCACTAAATGACAGACAGGCCTCCTGCCTAATGGTTTTTCCCATTCTTCAACATTGATCTGCTAAATCCCCCTCTGGAAAGGCCATTCATCTTTTGGTCTACACCAGCTCTGAGCTGCTCCCTGGTGCCACGCATATGGTCTATACATTCTCTATCATTCTAGTGCTGTAGTTCCATAAGGACACTTTTGAGACTGTTACCAAATGTGATTAAAGTGCTTAGATAAAAAGTGGAAGTGGGACAATGTTATTGTTTCTAAGGATATCTTCCCTAGATAGCTTTAAAGAATCTCCTATATTGCGTATTAAACGACTGCGCTTTTCAGTAGAAGTTTACATTGCCAGCCTCAAATAATGAAATAATAATAATGAATATGAAAGCATTTGCTCAACTATACCACATAAAGGTAGAATGTGCAATGAAAGAATGTTCTGTACATACGATTATATACTCTCCAATGCTTTAACGATCATAAGGAAAAATTAAAAAACAAAACTAACCACACTTGCAAAAAAGGCCAAACTTTCATTTGAAGGTGTATAGGATAGAAGAGCAAAGGGAGATTACTGATATTATAAAACATGAATAAATAGGGCTCTGTCTTTACTACGCTTTTACAAAGATTAAAAAGTGGTATTTCCACTAAATATGTCAATACAAATGTGCATTTCTGCTTTTATTCTCATATAAAATTTCTCATATCCTATGTAATCGTGGGCCAATCAGTTGCTAAATGTCTTTTAATAGCTTATAAACCTTAAAAGATTCCATTCGCCTGTTTACACCAGAACAATATCTGGCAAACTTGGTTTTTAGCTTGGATACATACCCAGGTTTGCTGTACTGATCGTAAAAGATTTCCATCAAAAGAAACCAATGAATACCCCCATTCACAGAATACTCGAGGAGAACTCCTTGATTACGGCTGTGAGGTGTTATGAGGCAGCCGTACATGAAATAAAACTGAACAAACTCAGCATTAGTGAGATTCAGATCCACAGAAACCAACAAACGACTGCATCCCTGGAGGAACAGGAAACCAAAAGCACATTTTAAATTTCAGTCCAATATAAGGTTGTAAAATTAAAGAGGCATACAGTAAAGAAGTTATGAGCAATATCATAATGCATTTAAAGTAATAACTAGGATATTCTTAGTTGGTGTTGTGTATACAATTATCTATCAATCTAAGCAGTGATGCTATATAGCTGCTATTTGATACTATTTTGAAAAGTGAGTGAAGTACCTAGATAAAATTGAGGAAGAATAATGTAACTGTTTCTAAGGACATCTTCCTTTGCCCACCCTAGAGCACACATCTATTGGGCATAAGGGGATGGTGCATTTTAATACATTTGCTCATTACAATGCTAGTTACACATGCAGCAGTATGCCTTTTCTCCTTACACATATGAACTAATGTCTAACTGTGGAACAGCAATTTTATAGATGTTAGTTTAATAACATTAAATTGTATTTTACAGGCATAATCAAATATCTAATAACATAGACATCTGTATCTCTGAAATGCATCACACAGCAATAATGAATGGGCGACCACAGGGAATTTAATTCAGTGCTTATAAAAATTGGTTAAGAAAAGAAGAGCAACATTTATTAAACATGTTCGGAACACAATGACTTTGAAACACAGCATTGGTCTAGGGGTAATCATTAAGGCCGTTGTGACAGCTTGATGAATGCAGGGTGCTAGGTAGGTGAAAGTGATGGATTGCTGACACTTCATATATACTGTAATTCCCTCAGTATACTGCATGTTCACTGTATATTTACTTTTCAATTGACACTTTTGTTGGCTGCGTGATCACTGAAAGGGGGAACAGCAGTCGCTGTAGAAGATCAATTATAAAAGTAATAATAGGGAGTAAGATGATCACGCTGACAAATGATCATAGGATAAAACTAATTTGCGCACCTATAGGCATATGCACAATACAGTACCATCATACTTCTGTGCACACCTGCCTTCAGACATAGATGCATACAGTGACCAGGGCCGGATTTACATAGTGGGCGCCCCTAGGCCCACTGCCTTGCATCACCCCTGTCTCCTCTATTCACCTCTTTATTCGTGCAAATTTTCATCATTTGGACTGGAGCAATGGTAATTGGCGCACGGGAAATTAAAAAAATTATTGTATCTCCAGCACATGCCCAATGTTTTTGTGGGTGTGGTTGGGCAGCATGCCGCCCCCCTAAAATCCTGCCTTCTTAGGCCCGGGCCTAGGTGGCCTTTCCACAAATCCAGGCCTGACAGTAACCAGCAGACTAATATGTACACCACCATTCAGGCATACCTGTACATATACCTACAATATTTAGACCTGACTGATTATCTGCTTACGGAACAACAAATATTATACTGGCATCTTGTTCACTATTATATATTTTCTTTTTTCAAAGCACAAAAGCTCACTTAAATCTAAAATAATACATATTCTGTTTTCATAAGTATTCAGTTTCCACAAACCCACTTTTACAGCAGCTTGACCAAAAAAAGAGAAAGAAGTTGGGATTTTAGCAAGTTATTGAAATAAAAGCAGGACATTTGAAGCAAATCATTTACAGGATCATTTACGAAAGCACGGACACAGGTGTTTCTAAAATATGTTCAGAATTAAGCATAAATCCCATCCAGTGGATTGTGCCATACTTAAAAGTCTTATCTATACTATGATTATTGGGTAACTTAACTTTACCAGTATGATTTTATTGTAGCAGTTCTCAAATATGCAATATATTAAGTTTACTGGAAAGTTTACGCATCCACTCTATCCTTTTCCACCTAGGCTGTTCATAATATATGATCAAAATACATGGTCTGAGCCTATCCTGGTGATAAATGTAATGATGAAGATCTCTGGCTGTCGGGATCCAGCAGATCTGGCTCAAGCTGAGCTGACATCTCCTCAGGCCTGTGTTCCCACTCCGGCGCCTGTTGCTGGGTCGAGCGCGTGTCCTGATGCGCGCGTGCGTTTAGACGCGGGCGCGCATTTACGTGCGCGCGCTCTGACGCGGGCGCGCGTTCTGACGCGGGCGCGCATTTGCGTGCACGCGCGCGTTCTGACGCAGGCGCGCATTCTGATTTCGACTACGGCTTGTTCCTGACTACTCTTCTGATTATCCCTGGATTCCTGCATTTGCTCGTCTGATCTCGACCTTGGCTTTCCTGACTACTCCTCTGGATTTCCCTCAACTGGTACCTGGTTCTTGATCGTTTTCTGTGTATGACCCGGCCTGTTCCTGACTTCGCTTCGTCACCTGCAGATAAGTGCTGGCCCTTATTACGAACTGTTATTTCTGCGGGCTCACCTAGCACTCCTGCTATTCCTTATCTGGGGGCGTCCTGTATCAACCCTCAGGGCGCAACCCAGTGGGAAGCGTGGGGGAGGCTCATACCTTCGGACTCGCCTCGACTCCTGACAGTATCACCTCGCCATGGAGTCCGAAGAACCAGCGCTCTCCCCTTTAGAAATCGTTGCTCAGCAATTAGCTGGTCTTACTCGGGCTGTTCGAGATTTACAAGGGGGCTACCAACAACTACAGACCCAGATGCAAGACATGACTGTTGCTGCCGCTCCTCCTCCTGGACCCCCAGTTTCGGTTGCTTTCCCGAGAGTAGCTTCTTCTTCCACACATCCGACGCCCGAGCCCAAGATACCACTTCCTGAACGCTTTTCAGGAGATCGAGCTAAATTCAGGGCTTTTGAAAATGACTGTCGACTCATGTTTTCCCTGAAAAGTCAATCTTATGCTACAGAACAAATCAGGGTGGGAGTGATTATGTCCGGATAACCCAAGACTTGGGCTCATCGTCTGTTTGAAACCCAAAGTCCCCTACTGGCTAGTGTGGATATATTTTTTTTCAGCTATGGCTCAGATCTATGACGATCCTAAGAGGTCCGACACTGCTGAAACTATGATCCGGACTCTTTGTCAGGGCAAACGCCCAGTAGAAGATTATGTGACGGATTTCCGCACCTATGCCACTGACACCGAGTGGAATGACAAGGCCCTCAGACATCAATTCCGCTTGGGTTTGAGTCCTACTCTGAAGGATGAGTTAGCCAGAGTAGGAGTACCTGATTCATTGGAGTCTTTGATCGACCTGTGTGTACAGATTGATCGTCGTCTAAGGGAGAGACGCGCAGAGAGAGCTGCAACACCTTCTTTTGGAGCATCCTGGGTACTACCTAAGGCCCCTCTGCCTTCATACGTCTCTGCAACTTCGTCATCTATTTCCTCCCCTGCTTCGATAACAACTGCTCCTGAACCTATGCAGATTGGACTTTTGAGAACAGCTATCTCAGCTCAGGAGAGGTCTCGCAGAAGAGAGAACAATTTATGCCTTTACTGCGGTCTGTCTGGTCATTTTTTGAGGAACTGTCCTACCCGACCAGGGGGCAGGGCCGCCATCAGGGGGGGACAGGGGGGACTGTTGTCCCGGGCCCGGATGTTTTGGGGAGTTAAGGGGGGCCCGGCCGTGCTGCACTTACTTGCACTTACTTGCACAGCCGGTCCCCTGCATCCGAGCTCCGTGCGCCTTTACCGGGACTTACATTTCACTGGCGAATCAGAGCACAAGAAACTGAAGATACCGGCATCTGAACTCCCTGGCTAAGGTACGTGCAGTTTTTTTTTTCTTTTAACTTGTGGGAGCCCTGACCAATTGTTTTTTTAAATGTGTGGGGGCCCTTTGCTAGTTTTTTTTTTCTTTAAGATGTGTGGGGGCCCTGGATAATAGTTTTTTTAAAAAAAATGTGTGGGGGCCCTTTGCTATTTTTTTTTTTTAAGATGTGTGGGGGCCCTGGTTAATTGTTTTTTTTTTGTAAAAAATGTGTGGGGGCCCTGGCTAATTGTTTTTTTTTGTAAAAAATGTGTGGGGGCCCTGGATAATTGTTTTTTTTTTTAAGATGCGTGGGGGCCCTGGTTAATTGGGTTTTTTTTGTAAAAAATGTGTGGGGGCCCTGGATAATTGTTTTTTTTTTTTAAGATGCATGGGGGCCCTGGCTAATTGTTTTTTTTTTTAAATGTGTGGGGGCCCTTTCTATTTTTTTTTTAAGATGTGTGGGGGCCCTGTTAATTGGGTTTTTTTTGTAAAAAATGTGTGGGGGCCCTGGCTAATTGTTTTTTTTTGTAAAAAATGTGTGGGGGCCCTGGCTAATTGTTTTTTTTTTTTTTTTAAATGTGTGGGGGCCCTGGCTAATTGGTTTTTTTTTGTAAAAAATGTGTGGGGGCCCTGGCTAATTGTTTTTTTTTTTTTTTTAAATGTGTGGGGGCCCTTTGCTATTTTTTTTTTTTTTAAGATAAGTGGGGGCCCTGGCTAATTGTTTTTTATTTTTTAAAGATGCGTGGAGGCCCTAGCTCATTGTTTGTTTTTTTTTTTAAATGTGTGGGGCCCTGGCCACCAATGTTTTTTTTCTTTAACCACCACCTGACCACCAAAACTTGTAGGAGGGGTCTGGCTAATTGTTTTTTTTTTTTAAATGTGTGGGGGCCCTTTCTATTTTTTTTTTAAGATGTGTGGGGGCCCTGTTAATTGGGGTTTTTTTGTAAAAAATGTGTGGGGGCCCTGGCTAATTGTTTTTTTTTGTAAAAAATGTGTGGGGGCCCTGGCTAATTGTTTTTTTTTTTTTTTAAATGTGTGGGGGCCCTGGCTAATTGGTTTTTTTTTGTAAAAAATGTGTGGGGGCCCTTTGTTATTTTTTTTTTTTTTTAAGATAAGTGGGGGCCCTGGCTAATTGTTTTTTATTTTTTAAAGATGCGTGGGGGCCCTGGCTCATTGTTTGTTGTTTTTTTAATGTGTGGGGGCCCTGGCTCATTGTTTGTTTGTTTTTTTAAATGTGTGGGGCCCTGGCCACCAATGTTTTTTTTCTTTAACCACCACCTGACCACCAAAACTTGTAGGAGGGGTCTGGGCACCAAAGTTATTTTTTTAACTTGTAGGGGGGCACTTCATGTTTTAATGCCTGTGTCTTGTGTGGCCTTCATACTGAGGGAGGGGTGGCGAGGGGGGGCCCCAGAAAATTTTGTTGTGTGGGGCCCCGTGATTTCTGATGGCAGCCCTGCCAGGGGGTAAGCATATTCATCCGACTTATTTTCCGTCCTCATCCTCCTCCTCTCGAGAATTGCCTATGCTCATTGTTCCTATTTCTCTACAGTGGCCCCAAGGGTTCCTAAGGAGTAAAGTCGTCATAGACTCGGTTGTTTTGTCGATAAAGAATTTATTAAAGCTCACAATATTCCGACCCGACCCAAGAATCAACCATTTCTTGTGAGGACAGCAGATGGCTCCCAACTTTCCTCTGGACCAGTGATGTTAGAGACCACACCACTTATTGTTATCACTGACTCTAATCATGTTGAGACTTTATCTTTTGATGTGGTGTCCTCTCCTCTTTTCCCGTTAATTTTTGGTTTCCCATGGTTGAAGTTACACAATCCCTCAATAAATTGGAGCACTGGGGCATTACAATTTTCGTCTGTGGCTTGTATTTCTCATTTCTTTATGCCCAAGACCACTTCTAAAACATTTGCTTTGTGTTCACCTCAAGATCCTCGTTTTCAGGTTATTCCTTCTTTTCTTCAGGACTACATGGATGTCTTTGATCAAAAGGGAGCTGACACACTACCCCCTCATCGAATTTATGATTGTCCTGTAGATTTGCTTCCTGGGGCTCCAATTCCTTTCGGACGTATTTACCCTCTGTCTGAGCCTGAACTGTTGGTCCTGAAAGATTATATCAACGGGAATTTGAAGAAAGGGTTTATTCGTCCTTCCACTTCACCTGCAGGGGCGGGTATTTTCTTTGTGGAGAAAAAGGACCATTCCTTACGGCCCTGCATTGATTACAGACACTTAAATCAAATCACTGTAAAAAATCGTTACCCGTTACCTCTTATTCCTGAATTATTCCAAAACCTTCGTGGGGCCAAGATTTTTTCTAAATTAGACTTGCGAGGGGCGTATAATTTGGTAAGGATTCGTCAAGGAGATGAGTGGAAGACGGCTTTTCGAACCCGTTTTGGACATTATGAGTACCTCGTTATGCCATTTGGTTTGTGCAACGCACCTGCTACTTTTCAGCATTTTGTTAATGACATTTTCAGAGATTTTTTGGATCAATTTTTGATTGTCTATCTAGACGATATCTTAATTTTTTCTTCCTCCGAACAAGACCATGAGGTGAAACTAAGGAAGGTTTTTAACCGTCTGCGAACTCATCGTTTGTATGCCAAACTGGAGAAATGCGAATTTTGCAAGTCTTCAGTGGAGTTCCTGGGGTTTGTGATCTCTTCTGATGGAGTTTGCATGGACAAGAAGAAGGTGTCCGCTATTCTAGATTGGCCTGTTCCTTCTTCCCGGAAAGCAGTACAAAGTTTCGTCGGATTTGCGAATTTTTATAGAAAGTTTATTAAGGACTTTTCTAAGATCATCGCTCCTATCACAGATTTAACCAGTTCCACTAAACACTTTCAGTGGACTGCACAAGAGGCATTTGATCAATTAAAACATCTGTTTACGTCTGCTGCTGTCTTAAAGCATCCTAACCCTGTACTGCCTTACATTCTAGAAGTTGATGCGTCTGAAACTGCTATTGGTGCTATTTTATCCCAGAGGACCGGCAATAACAACACTCTTCATCCTGTGGCTTTCTTTTCTAAGAAACTCTCCATTTCAGAGAAGAATTATGATGTTTCTGACCGGGAACTCTTGGCCATTAAAGCAGCATTTGAAGAATGGCGTCATTTGTTGGAAGGAGCATCGCACCCGATTATTATTTTTTCAGACCATAAAAATCTGGAGTATTTAGGAACCGCCAAACGTCTCAAACCAAGACAAGCCAGGTGGGCATTGTTTTTTTCTCGTTTTAATTTCCATATAACCTATAGGCCTGGCTCTAAAAACAAGAAAGCTGATGTTCTTTCACGGTTACACAGTCAGGAAGAGGATCCTTTTCCCCCGGATACGATACTTCGTCCTCAGAATTTCTTTCTTCTTCAGAGTGAACTTTTTTCAAAGATCAAAGACGCGTCCTCTTCTTTATCTCCACACGGGGAGTTGCAAGTTTGTGATGGGTTATTTTTTTTGAAAGACAAAGTTTTCATTCCAGAAACACTTCGTTTAGAGACCCTAAGATTACTTTATGATCATCCATTGGCGGGTCATATGGGATATGTTAAGACTTTAGATCTTGCTCAAAGGTTCTTCTTCTGGCCTCACATGGCTAAGGACTGCAAGGATTACGTATCTTCTTGTGAGACTTGTGCTCGGTTTAAGGATTCACATGTTAAACCTCTGGGGTTGCTACGTCCTTTACCTGTGCCTACTCGATTATGGGATTCCATTTCCGTTGATTTCATTGTAGAGCTTCCTCCCTCGCAAGGATACAATACAATTTTTGTAATTGTGGATCGACTCTCCAAGATGGCACATTTTGTTCCCCTCTCCGGTATACCTTCTGCATCTTCTACGGCTGAGGTGTTTATTAAAGAAGTCGTCAGACTCCATGGAGTTCCAGACGAGATTGTGTCGGATCGGGGAGTACAGTTTTTTTTGCTAACTATGGTTTCCATCCGCACATGCTTCCTAATCTTCCTAAGGGTATAGAGGTGCCCGCGGTTCAAGAGAGACTTTCTTTTCTCCTCAATAATACCCTAAGAATTCAACAAGCAATGGCCCAAGCACAGAACAACTTCAAGGGTTTTGCTGATCGTAAGAGAAGGAAGGGTTCTGAGTTTCAAGTTGGAGACCTGGTGTGGTTGTCTACCCGGCACATCAAACTTCCGTGTCCGTCTAAGAAGCTGGGTCAACGATTTTTGGGTCCCTTCCCCATTATTCGACGCGTGAACGAGGTAACTTTCAAACTTAAATTGCCAGCTACTTACAGAATTCATCCTGTTTTTCATGTAGCTTTATTGAAACCCGTGGTGAAGAATACCTTTTCGGGAAGAGACCACAGTCCCCCAGCTCCTGACGCGGGCGCGCATTTGCGTGCGCGCGCGCGTTCTGACGCAGGCACGCGTTCTGACGCCAACATGCGTCCTGGGGTTAAAAGGTCACTCCGACCTAGGCCCAGTGCGAGGTGATCGTCTTACTGACACTAAGCGTATACTACTGATGTCTGTTCTGATTTCGACTACGGCTTGTTCCTGACTACTCTTCTGATTATCCCTGGATTCCTGCATTTGCTCGTCTGATCTCGACCTTGGCTTTCCTGACTACTCCTCTGGATTTCCCTCAACTGGTACCTGGTTCTTGATCGTTTTCTGTGTATGACCCGGCCTGTTCCTGACTTCGCTTCGTCACCTGCAGATAAGTGCTGGCCCTTATTACGAACTGTTATTTCTGCGGGCTCACCTAGCACTCCTGCTATTCCTTATCTGGGGGCGTCCTGTATCAACCCTCAGGGCGCAACCCAGTGGGAAGCGTGGGGGAGGCTCATACCTTCGGACTCGCCTCGACTCCTGACACTGGCTTTTTAAAAATGTTATTTGAATAAAATAATAATCAACTGTTATATCAGTGTTGCCTGTTTGCTTCTATGTGTCAGTATGTTCTGTGGCCTCTTTCAGTAAAATATATCAGCCAGATAGCTCTGGTTTGGGTGGGATTACTGAGTAAGCAACTGTCATACAGACTTGTGTCCATCCCTGGTAATTTCCTAACATGAAGTAGTTTTAGGATTTCCTTAGAAGCAATCATTATAAAACACCTTTATAACACATATATATATATGGTAAGAATGTTTTTTTTTTTTTTTTACGCAGAAGCAAGCTTTCATTTGGAGACTGTTTGTTCAAAGTGTTTTTCTTCATTTCCAAAATCAGAACTGAATGTGCCATAAAATGTGTCAAAGAACAATGTAAGAAATATCAAAACAGTAAAAAAACCATAAATGATCTTACTAACCCCACTGAAGTGAAGCGCCATCCCAGAGGCCACAGCACCACATACACTACTAAGCTTTCCTCCATTCACAGTCAGCCAGTTGTTGCTGGATGGAGCTCGGTTAAATGTGTCCTTCAGTTGTGTTGGGAGAGACGCTTCTGGTTCATCACAATAAAGTCCTCCCCAGTTGTCATCACACCTGTACACAGATACATTGTATAGCTGATTAGAAAATGAAAAGCAAATGCCTCCTCAATGAATCTACCCTACAACATAATTTATAGAATATCTGGAATACATGATACTTAAAGCTTTGTAAACTTAGTACATATTACTAAATAATGTTTCCACTTATACTGTAGATACTGTAGCTCTGGCCTGATGCTGTTTATATGGAAGATGTACATTGGATTTACATGTGACTTTGGTGTAAGCCATGTTAACAACACATACATTACCATTGGGAAACCAATTACAATACTGTGACTGTTAATTTATTTCCTCATATTTTTTTTTACTTCCTCTATACTTACACACAGGTTTCTTGAACACAGCGTCCGTGGCCACTGCAGATATCCACACATCCATCTCCAATATAGACATTATCAATAGCCCATGTCTGCTGTTTGTCAAAAGGTGATGGTTGATTCCAGCGAAATCGGGTAGCTTGAGACCTGACACCAAGAAACCAAAAGGAGGAGCTGATTAGCATAATACTGCCTTACACAAAATTAAGGTCAGATTTATTAGAATCGAAACAGTCGAAACCTAAATGATCCCTAGTAGTTTGAAGTCAGGAAAGTGTTTAACAAATTGATACATTGCAAATCAGATCAATGAGTCAGACAATCAAAATATGTTTGACTGAAGAAAATCTAAACTCTCACACCCCAAACCTTTAACCCTTCATAATGAATGAGCATTGTGATAAAATGAACACAATGCAGGTTAATAGGGAGGCATTAACATTTAAAAATTTTTGTTAAATCTGAACCAATTGGTATATTTCTATTGACATATATAGTTTCACTTCAGTGTATGCGAGTTCATGGAACATGTTAGTAGAGTTCATCTTGTTGGAAGTATCATTTTTAGCATCGACAGCAATGTTATGGGATATGCTGTAGAAGGTGATCAATAACAAACAATTCTTTATGCATTCATTATAATGATTAAGAAGCAAAGATGCGGAAATAAATAGCAAGTGCACCAACTCCACAAAACCTGTAGGTGTCAGTGCTCACAATGTTTTACCTCTGTTCCAGTAATATAAAGCAAAAAGGAGTGAAATAAAATTATTCTTGTAATACTATACCAGAAGAAAATTCTTGGGAGTTAATCCTATGGATTTGTAATGTATGCATTTTGTATTAAAGTATATGCTTGAACAATAAAGAGTAAACGTAGAACAGTAAACATGGAATATGTTTTGTCATTAAAGAGAATATTGATGAAACTCAGACTTCCATATTAGACTAAGCAATTTGCTGAGAATTCTGTTGCATTTGAGCATTCACACTCTCAAGTTAAGCCACAAAGAACCTGGGGTCAGCAATAACCTACAGGAAGCTCACCAGTTTGTTGCCTTACTGAAATTAGTAAAACAGAAGATTCTTAACCTATGTGTTGTGTCCCAGAAATGGGTTCCCATAATGTTAAGAGTGGGTCACCATGATTCCCTTTATTATTGTTTCTACAGTAGAAAATAGTAATTCAAATAATTGGTTCTAAGTCAATTTTTAGGTTACAAAAGCAAATTCGATGAATTTAATTTACTCAGAGAAAAAGGTTTAGAAACACTAACATTGTATACACTCTGGACTGTGGTTTAAAAATATAATAGCGCTGGTAAGATGGGCCCAACAAAACATATGCATGCTCTGCCTGCTGTCAGAATAACAAGAAATAAAAACTATTATCTTAGACCAAGCCCAGAATCTTCCTCTACCATGTCAAACTGTATCACCACAATATCTGGATTTATAACGAACCTTTCTGCAATGTAAACTTGGGGCTTATTTAAGAGTCTTTGTTCCAATAAGGTTGTACCAACTGTCTTATGTTCTGTGATTAGTACAGCTTCAAACTCATTGTCAGACTTATTCTGGAGTTGGACATGTCTTGATTGGGCAAATGTATGCCTCCAGTTGGACCAAAGTTGAAGCATATCAAAACTTTAGTGTGGCCAATGTGAAGATTAAAAAAAGAGGATAAACAGAAGCAAAATATGGACTGTCAACAAATTAGAGCCTCTGCACTAAGTCATATCAAGATATATTTCTAGTCACTGTGCAGTATTTCCTCAAATTTGATTTACAAGAAAAGTAAACCACATGGCCCTCTGTCAATGAAAGAACCTCTTGACTACAAATTAAAATACAGTGAAACGGCATTAATGCCAATACACCGAACACCATGGATCAATAAAATCAAGTAAACTCTGCTCTTGGATCTTTTTCAGCTGGGAAACAAATAAGTCTAGAATACAGTTATATTTCTTAGCTGATTTGGTGTTTCACAATTGGAAAGGTACAAAAAAGCAATTTTGTGTTATCCTTTTGTGGTATCATGTTTTGTACCATTTTAAGGACTAGGAATAGATCTCATCATTGTCAAGGCTACTGAGAATATCCAGTAAAAGACTAGAACATGAGTGTTTCACTTAGCTATATACTGATGTTGGTACATGTTTAAATTCTACACACTGACTCATGTACAAGTAAATAATTTAATCTTAATGCATACAACACTCCTTTCAGTGTATATATCTACAGTCATACCCAAATTTTAAATTTTCCAGGGGACCAAAGATCCAGGAAAACATAAAATATCAGGGTTTGACTACGTACTGATTATACTATGTACTGATTATGGTAGAAATCAACCCCAACGTTGGTATTGTATATACATTGGTGTAAAAGTGGCCTACGACTTTTGGGAACCTGCCTTCGGGTTACTTGCAATAACCTATAATTTTTCATGCAAAAACAATATTGAAACAGCCCCAGAGACACATATTGAGTATCATTTCTTAGTTTTTTTAGTGCCTCCCCCTCCCTGGCTTTGATGGACCACAAACTCTCAGTTTGCCTTCAATTGTGTGGCTTGCCCCAAGGTCCCCAAGGTCTGACAAGATGGATACAACAAACATGTTACTCATTTTTCAATCAGAGAAAACATGAAGAGTTTGTAACATTTTTTTCTAAAATCTCACCTGGTATAAGGAGGCAGAGGCAAAGTAAATCTGGTCCATTTGTTGAATGTATCAGACACCAGTGCCCTCTGCAGCTGATAGTTACTGCATTCTACGTTTGTTGGGAGACAGTCTCTAAGTACTGTATTCCATGAAAGACCAAGATCCACAGAATATTCCAATTCAATTGCTACAATAAGTAAAAAAAACCTTATATTATTTTTATATTTTAATTTTTTTTTGCTTAAGGATAAGAAGCTTAGAGTATAACATATCATTTTATCTTAAATTCTACTCTGGTTTTGCTTTTCTAAGTGTCATGACAGCACAGAAACTGCTGTATCTACCAGCAAACACTAAATAGAGAAATCTGCGGTTTTAATTGCACATGAACTATAGGCAAATTACATTGAAATGAAGATTTTTACAATCATTTACACTGGCAGAGAGAGAGAGAGCTATTTTATCTGCAGAGGTCTCAGCAATTTGTATGGAGATAAGATTGACTGATCTGTATTACCTGCAGTGCATATAACAGTCAATTACAAGGAAAACAGTTTGAATAACCAAATGTAGTATAAACTAGCAGTTGTCTATAAAAACAGTGGCTTTCTGAAATCTGCTTTACTTGTGCCCTCTTACAAATATTGGTACCTAGAATAATGTTTACCAACCAGGGACCAACCTTATACCACCCTTTTCATTATATTTTTAAATTAATAGAGCTGGTGCTGAAGAAACTTTTTGCCTATTGTTTTAATTAGGAAATGTCTATGGTGTTTGGTATTCCTTGCACTAAACAAGGCAAAACCTGAATTGAGAGTAAAGTCACATTTTAATATACATTCATGCAAACAAATCACCAATCCACTGAGAAGCCTTCAGCTGTAGCTGAGGGATGGTAAGTGGGCTTCTTATTTTGGTTACAGTATATTAATTTATCAATACAGTAACCTCATTGGGTTAAAGTTTATGGCAATCAGGCATTTGCAGTTTCTTAATTGCCTCCACAAAAGTCCTATCAACACTGAAAACTGCTTCAGATTACATTCCCCCCATATTTGTAAAGCTTATATTTCAGTACCCGATAACCTTACCATAACAAGAATCAGTTACTGAGCATGAAGCTGCAAAGTCAATCTGCAAGAAGGAATCCTCGTTTACTGCAATGTCCGTGGTCACAACATAACGAGTGCTTGCCTTCTCAATAAATACAAGGGCATCTCCACTAGATCCACACACAGCCATTTTTGTGCCTCCTGGGTGGAGAAGCCACTTTCTGTTATCCAGACTGGAAAAATCATCTTCAATAACAGTGTTTCCAGAAACATTTCCACCAATGAGAATCTGCAAAAACAGAATAGTGCTTTCATAATTTCACAAAAGTATTTTGAGGTTATTTATACACACACACACCCATACATATGCATGGACCCATGTATCTGGGAGCTACTAGGAGCATCTCTGGAGGCACTAAAGGTTTGTGGTTGCCTTGGGCTGGTAAAGCCCAAAACATAATTTTCTAGCCTATTCTTGGTAAACTTGGTTATAGAGATTAATAATTGATAAAAAATGTAATCTCAAATGTAAAAGTAAAAAGATTCAGTATTATATTACTTCTAAGTGAATTCTTTATTGGAGGTGTTTGATGGGTTTCTGCTACTAATGGGGGGAATATAATATGTTTCACTAGGGCAAAAAACCTGCGCAAAGACGCTTATGAACCTTAGCAACCATTTTTGCTTAATTTTTGACTGATTACTACTTCCTTGCAAAGTTTGCGACCAAACATTTGCAGCAATTATATGCAATGTAATATTCGCCAGCGATTGATTTTACATTGCAAGCAGTGCTAAACATTCGCAAAGATGCCATTTTAAATAAGGCTTGAGACTTTTAATTACATTCCCCCTTAATAGTTTTAGGTTTCTCATCCAATGACTATCCTAGGAACACAACAAATTGACTGATTTAATTTTATTGTTTCTTACTTGATCAATGACCCATGGGCTATAGAAATGTCCATTCTCAGATGGCTGCCACCACCGCAGACGAGTAGATGGGGAGCGGGCCTTTAGAGGGATTTCCAGAGCGATGTATCGGCCCACATTACTGGAATTACTGAAGTGGAACTCCTGTAAAATACTCCATGAAAGTCCACCATCTAATGAAAACTGCAGAAGGACAGGTTGGCTCCTGGGATCTGGAACTGCTTTGCCACATCCTAGGCGCATAAAGAACTGTACAAATCTAAAGGTATAAAGGTACAAAGGCAAGAGTATTACATATTTGTATAACTTTATTGTCTACAAGTAAAATGTAAAATCTGTACCCTAAAAATCTATTTCTTAGTTTTTTTTACAAAGTGGGTTGAATCTCTAAAGTCAGCAAGACATTATATACTGTATGTTTCTCAATCTACAGATGACTAAGATAGATTTGTACATTAAAAAATATAAAAGATATTGTATTAAATTAGATTCGGCGCATCCGACGTGACGCCTGCGATTAGATTCATCATGTCGGAACGGAAGGTATCTCAGGTAAAATGTGCATCCCTTAGTCTTGAAATTCACAATGACATCAATCCGGCTGATGCCATTTACTGGAAACTTAGGGGAAACTTTGCATCATGCACCAAAATCTAGTTTATATGCCAGAATGGGGAACCTAATGCCCATGCCCATAGACTGGCTACAAAATTAGATGGTGAGGAGGGAGAGGAATGTGTGCATTTACATCTAGAAAAAGCTTAATTTAAACGAAAAGTAATTGCTTTTCCCTATGCCTGAGGCACAGAGGAGGGGCTTGCAATATATAATTGACAGCTTAGACTTTTTAACGCGTTTATAACAAGTGTGGTTGTTTTAATTAAAAAAAAGAATTTAAGTTTCATGTTTAATTTGAAAAGTACTTAAAGTCCCCTTTTAGTACACTGACAGACGTATTCAGATATAACAGTGACTATAGACCCACATGTCCTTGTTTATTTATAATTGTCCCACTGTGTGTAATTGGTTTGCTTCTGTTTGTCAAATTGTTTATATTCTACCTAAAATAGTGCTGCAAAATTCATTGGAGCTTTATAAAGAAAAGTAAACTTTTTGAAAAGAGAATGTGAGGATTACTCACCCTGGTGGACTAGTGGCCGGCAGGGACGCCCGCCGTGCTCTCGGCGAGGACGCCCGCCGGTCTTCCTTCCATCAGGTGCCGGTTCCTTAGGGCGCACGCGGCGCACCTCTGCAAGTTTCATAAGTGCAGGCGCTCTGGCGTGATGACGCCAGCGCGCATTGGCGCGAAATTCAACCTCTATAAAAGGAAGTTCCTGGTGCTCTTGTGCTGTTAAAGCTTCTGATTCTGATTATCTGTTGTGACCCCTGACTGTTTTTGACTATCCTGACTTCTGGAATCCTGGCCCTGCCTGGTAATTGACTCTCCTGTAACCTTATCCCCTCTGATTGATCTCTTGGTTTGCACTCTGCCTGTCCCGACTCGGCCTGATCTGACTACGCTTTCTGTCTACGCCTTGTACCGCGACCTTCTGCCCAAAAGACTTTGCATTTCCGTCGTGCCCCTTTGCTCGTTCAGAACCTTTCGCTTGGCACCTCTCTTAATAAGACCTGGCAGCATCTGATTAGCCGAGGGCTCCTGCTGAGGTGAAAGGCAGCTGTTAAAGGCGGAAGCAAGAGCTGAGGACAGGGTGCTTAGCACTGGTTCTGAATTTAGGGTGCCGACCGTGACAGAGAAATTGTGAGATTATAGCATGCCTTCTAAAATCTAAGAGGTTACATAAGTTTATAAGCAAAACTACTTTCTATATAAATATTCTGCATTTTTACCGTGCCAAAGATAGATCTAAATCCCGGGTCATCAGCATTCGTAAACCTTCTTCATTGAAAAACAGGTTGTTCCCACTTGAGAGGATGCCACATTTCCTGGATGTTTTTCCACCACTCACCAGCAGAAATCTGTCTGATTCTAACTGACCTGGATAGATTTAAGACAGCAATAAAGTTAAACCAATAAATAAGCAGCACTGGTTCAGTCTTTGAACAGAGAGTAGAATTAGGGTATATTCCTGCGGTATAAAGAATGGTATAAAGTTTTCCTCTTTTTAATCTATATAAGTATGATCTTCTTCTTAAAGTTATATTTATCTTATTATTGTCAAAATAGGGGATCTGCCCATGAAAGGCTGGTAATCTAAAAGGCTGTTGCAGTACCATATATCAAGAGCAAAGAGGGGTGGATGATCCATAAGGAACTATTTTTTTGAACCTTTGTGGACCAGAAAGAAATAGAGAGACGAAGAAAATTACAATTTTACAATTTGAAAACATGTTTCCTGTTAGTCATTGTTATAGGTGGTCATCATTAATGTAGACTGCATATGTGTCATTCAGTGTAACCTAAACAGTATTCAATGTTCTTTAATTCTGTGTATCAATTAATCTGATCCAGATATATTATAGAATAAATACAACAATCTGACCAACCAGATGCCAACTTTTGAGCAGGCAAATGGGATTTAAGTTGCATTTATCACATTAAGATGTTTTTAAACTAGAGTTCCCAGCTCCCCCCTGGGACTTATGTATTTGGAACAGTGTCTTAACGCCAATCCAAAAAGTGGAACAATTTCTTGTCCTAATCTTGTGCTATAGTTAAGGCTTAAACATGTTGATAGGTGGCATGGCTCCCCTGCAGCATCTGATATGCACATTAAACAACTGGCACATATTAAACACTACTGAAGATCAAATCTCCTATGGCTGCAAAGGAATAAGGGAGTAGTCATACTGTTAGAGTAATCAGCATTTCATAGAAAATTCACATTCAGCATTTTAAAAAGAGTTGTTAATATAGTTTGTACATTATTCATTTTTTTCATAGAGAAGCCAATTGGTTAGTTTCATGAAAATAAGTAAAATCACTTATAATTTAGCTTTTTGATATAGCAGAGCATAGTTCCCAAGGTAATGATCACACATCTGAAACTCCCAATTTAAATCCTCTGCACATCACAAATTACTACAGCCAGTATTTGTACTAAGCCAAGAAAACCTTACCCTCAAAATCATCCTTGAGAAAGTCTGGGTTTTTAGTGCTCACTTTACATGTGGGACCAGAGTAGCCTGGGTCACAGATACACTTTGTTCCATTGATACAACTTCCATGTCCATTACACATCTCTTCACATTGAGGACCAATATAAATATTATCAATGGCCCATGTCACAGGCTGCATAGTGGTGGGATAAAATCCTTGGTACCACCGGAATCTGATTGATCTAGAAAAAATAGATACTTAGATAAGCTCAGATACCCATAGCTCTTATGGATACTGTTTATGCATTCTCATGTGTATACAATGGTGACAGGAAATCATAGTTTAATCAACCACTACGGGGCCAAGACAGACATAACAAGAGCTACAGTGATATTACACTGTGGTATGTAATGCCTCACTGTTTATATTAAATGTATAAAATGTCTAGTATGTACCAGATTCTTTTATATTTTGTAGCTCTGCATGTGTGAAGCCAAGTACGATATACTACTTACCCACATAAACGCAGTTTTCCAAAGTTGATGACTTCCCGCCTCCATCCTTGTGTAGTCCCTGCATAGTAAGTGCTACTTGGGTGATGTTCAGTGGAACACAGAGAATTGATGTGGCTGCTGCTACTGTAGCACAAAGGGAGAAGTAAGTGCCATGTTGCACCAAAATCCCTTGAGAACTCCAGTTTCACAGGATCAGCAGAAGAGCTGTCAGTTGTACACCCCACATTAATCTATTCCAAAGGAAACACAGTTATTGAAAAAAATAATGACACATCAGAAATTCCATTTATTTCCACATGCAGGGAAAAATATTACAAGAAACTATAAGCCAAAGACAAGAAAGTACAAGGATGACAACCTTATGCTTAGTTACAAGATGGCTAAAGATGAAGGAAGCAGTATATAATTTAAGGTAATATTTTCTAAAACCAAAAATACGCATATGCATAAAACATGTAGATTTGTTCATTTTACAAATGAATGCGGTCATATTTATTGGTATGAACTTCCCCTCCACTACCCTTCTATACAGCATCTGGTTGAAGCTGAGGTACAGCATTTAATGATATTTATACAATTAATATTATTACAATGAATTAAATTACAAGTAATTAAAATATTAATACATTTACCTTATGCATGCTCTTTTAAACAGAACATGAAAAAACAGCCCACTGGCCTGTTCACTGTATATTTATGCATTTGTTTTTAAACTTTCCAGGACAGACCAATTTGTTCAGCTTTGTTGGTGTATGTATTTTGGGATACCCCCGCCCTGAAGTGTATATTCCAACCTGTGTTTAAACGAGACCTAAAAAATGTGCCAATTCCTTTTTGTTATTTTAATGAAGTGGGACCATATTCTAACCTCAAATTGAATGATGGTGTTCTCATCCACATCTAGATCTCTTGTAGTGATAGAATGTTCTCCAATTTCATTAGAAACAAACACCATTGCTGAATCTTCCTCCCTAAGGAACAGACAGTCATTTATTCTTATGCAAACCTGCAAACCCTAAACATCTGCAAAACAATTACATTGTATAAGGAGGCTAATAGTGTAATAAAGGTGATGTGAAGAGATGTGTTTATCTCTCTCAGTACCAGTATAAGTAGTGCCTGATGGTTAAAGTAAACCAAGCCACTTATACCCTTAATGGGACTGCACTAGGCAAATCCATTATGGAAAAGGACCTTGGAGTCCTTGTAGATGATAAACTTGGCTGTAGCAAGCAATGCCAGTCAGCAGCATCAAGGGCAAATAAGGTCTTGAGCTGTATTAAAAGGGGCATAGAGTCAAGGGAGGAGGGGGTCATTCTTCCACTGTATAGAGCACTTGTAAGGCCCCATCTAGAATATGCCGTACAGTTTTGGTCTCCATCACTTAAACAGGACATTATTGTATTAGAGAGGGTACAGAGAAGGGCAACTAAGCTGGTAAAAGGTATTGAAAATCTTAGCTATGAGGAAAGACTGGCCAAATTGGGGATGTTCACGCTGGAGAAGAGGCGCTTAAGGGGTGATATGATGACTATGTATAAATATATAAGGGGATCATATAATAATCTCTCTAATGCTTTATTTACCAGTAGGTCTTTCCAGCTGACACGAGGTCACCCATTCCGATTAGAAGAAAAGAGGTTCCGCCTAAATATTCGGAAGGGGTTTTTTACAGTGAGAGCTGTGAAGATGTGGAATTCTCTCCCTGAATCAGTTGTACAGGCTGATACATTAGATAGCTTTAAGAAGGGGTTGGATGGCTTTTTAGCAAGTAAGGGAATACAGGGTTATGGGAAATAGCTCATAGTCCAAGTTGATCCAGGAACTAGTCCGATTGCCATTTTGGAGTCAGGAAGGAATTTTTCCCCCTCTAAGGCAAATTGGAGAGGCTTCAGATGGGTTTTTTGCCTTCCTCTGGATCAACTGGCAGATAGGTAGTTAATAAAAAAAAAAAAAAAAAAAGGTTGAACTCGATGGACATGTGTCTTTTTTCAACCTTACTTACTATGTTACTATGTTACTATGTAAAGTATGTCATGAACACACTTTACAATTAGTGATAAACACGAGTCTCATTGAAGCAATATATATATATATATATATATATATATAGGAGTAACTGCTGATGACACCTTACGCGTTTCGGGAGTTATCCCTTAATCATAGGCTTACCTATGATTAAGGGATAACTCCCGAAACGCGTAAGGTGTCATCAGCAGTTACTCCAATAAACCCCATTTCAGAAGTGCCGTCTGCCGTCTGCTTCTTCGTATCTTTGCTGCTTCCACAGTGGGGACACTGTGAGACTGAGCACCTGAATCGTGGGAAAACGGTGAGCTAGTGCGGTCCTTATTCTTCTTTCTCACCTATATATATATATATATATATATATATATATATATATATATATATATATATAGCCATATATCTATATATCTATTTTGGTCACATATTTAGACCTTTCTCTCTGAATATGCGAAACATTCCAAAGCAGGAGAACTCACACAAAAATATATTATCTGCCTGGGCGCAGGTAACAAATAATATAATATGTTTATGAACTTGGTGGTCAGCTAGCGCACAAACAAAAAATCATACTCACGGTGATCCTTTTGAAGTGTATGGACAATACAAAGCAATGTTTCCGCCTGGATAGAAGAACCAGTTCTCTTCAATGGGACCAAAGTCAAATGTATCCAGAAGGATGGCAGGATTGGCCATATTATTTCCATCAATCACAAAGTCTTCGATAATCCAAACTTCATCTTTTTTTCCTTAACATTTTAAAGAGAGCAGAAAATCAATGAAAGGGAGAGAAGCTGATACTAACAATACCATACGAACTAATGATCTTTTGAAAATTGTATAATAATTAACTCATTGCTCTTAACAATTTTAAGAAAGTGGTGGCATAAGGTGAAAAAAATCTGAAACTTGAGCTAAACCATTTGTGAATTACATTTTACTTCACTTTAATTCCAATTGCAGGCTAACTTCTCTTGTGAATTCCCCATATTTCCCCCATCTCTTTTCTTTTCTTGCATCCTGCATCAGGCAGTTAGTCAGTGCCTGGCTAAAAAGGTAATGGTGCCCTATGCAAACACTCCCTCCATCACCCCTTCCCTGCTCATCAACCAGCCTCTAATTCTGGCTCTTCAGTTAGTATGGGAATCAAAAAACAGGAGAGGTGAATGAGATGGGCTTACAGCCCTTACCCAGCGTCAAGTTTTCTGACCTTCCTCGCCTTATGGTGCTATGTCTTTAAAGGAACAGTTCAGTGTAAAAATAAAAACTGGGTATACAGATAGGCTGTGCGAAATAAAAAATGTTTCTAATATAGTTAGTTAGTAAAAAATGTAATGTATAAAGTTGGAGTGACTGGATGTCTTAACATAATAGCCAGAACACTACTTCCTGCTTTGCAGCTCTATAACTCTGAGTTAGTCAGTGACTTGAAGTGGGGCCACATGGTACATTTCTGTTCAGTGAGTTTGTAATTGATCCTCAGCATTCAGCTCAGATTCAAAAGCAACAGATATGACCCATGTGGCCTCCCCTCAAGTCTCTGATTGGTTACTGCCTGGTAACCATGATAACCAGTCGGTGTAAACCAAGAGAGCTGAAAAGCAGCAAGTAGTGTTCTGTTCTATTATGTTAGACATCCAGTCACTCCAGCCTTTATACATTACATTTTTGCCTAACTAACTATATTACAAACATGTTTTATTTTGCACAGCCTATCTATTTACCCAGTTTTTATTTTTACACTGAACAATTGCTTTAATCAGAGTAGTTCCTAGAAAAGCAGCAATATTAACAAATAAGGATTTCTATATTGTATATAAATGCTTTACCATTGTGATAAGGTTGCCAGAGACGAAAGCGAGTTGCATTGGTCTGAGCAGTGTGTGGCAGAGGAACATTGACAAACAGTACATCTGTGGTTTGGGTGAAATAAAATTCATCCATGAGGTGCCAGGTTATTCCCCCACTAATTGAGTACTGAAGGAGAATAGAATGTGACCTCTCTGGGGTACCTGCAGAAGAAACAGCAGTTTGTCATACTGTTTGTGAAAGAATAATGCTACAAGTAAATGAAAGATTACAATATGCAGATTGACTCACATTTTTCTATTGTTTGATGCACCTGTAATTTTACATACAGTAAATACTAAAAAATACATTTATCGTTTTAACTTTTATTAAGTTTTCCAGAGACAGAGGGAACGGATCATCAGAAAATAATTGTCTTTAGCTGGCCACACATTAAGCATCCAGTTCATCTTTTTCACTGTCAAGTCAAGATAAAGAAACATTGTGCGTGTGTGTGTGTGGCCTGCACAAAAGCTGAAAGGAAATTCTTGGATGGCCAGTGACTTACATCAACAGATATACTGGGATCATTCACCAACCTGATAATACAATGAACCTCCACTTCTGTAGGGGTCTGATCGACCAGCCAGAAGCATACCTCACAGCTGTATATTTTGGCAAGGTACTTCTGAATAAGTGGTGTGGCTTATTAGAAAGTGGCTAGATTTCAGAGTATCAGTGGTTGTAACTGTGAGGTGAGCATACCTTTCCGAATTTGAAGTGCTCATTGGCCATTTTCAGTGATCTTACTGGCTTGTCTGGGGTTAATGGACTGCTCATTGGCAATTTTTGTAGTAATTATACAGGCACATCTAGAGTTATAAGGCCCATTATCCATTTTTTTAGTGATTATACTAACATGTCTAAGGTTAATATGCCCGTTATCCATTGATGTAGCAATTATATTTGCATGACTGGCCTATTTTTGTTAAAATGTGTGTGATATTTAAGGGTGTGACTACAAAGTGTCATTTTTGTTATCTATACAGCAAAAAAAAAATATATATCATGTACATGAATGTTAAGACAGAAGAATGCTGATGCACTAAGGGGGGGGGTGATTTATCAATTTTTAGGTCCATGATTAGAAAAACATTGAGAATTTTTTTTTATCTCAAATATATTTAAGTTTGCTTTTTTTCAAGCTTGAATTTTGATTAACAAATAAAAATATTAAAAAACAAAAAACAAAACTACAACCCTATAGAAGTCAATGGGAATTGTATCTACAGCATATAAACAATCTATTTTTTTTTTAGATTTTTAAAACATTCGAGATTTTACAGCCTTGTTCAAAAATAATGGAACAATGCATTTTCATTCATTTTTCTTAAACTACCAACTGCTACTAAACATGATCACAAACATTGACAAGTCTACCTCCTCATCAGGGGTTATTTAATCTTTTCACAGTTTTTGTGTATATATATATATATATATATATATATATATATATATATATATATATATATATATATATATATATATATATATATATATGCGTTTCATCAGTTTTCTAGAGAACCCATAACTCTTTAAACTGGTTAGAACATGTATATTTGTGTTTATGTGCAACTCATATTACCACACATTTAGCCTCATTAAGCTAGCACCAATGGATAACAATGGCTATATGGATAACAAAAATTACAGTTATAGTAGAGCTGTTGAAATAAATGTTCAAGTGCCATAATGTTTAACTGTTGAAGACATACCTTTAGTAATGAACTTCAATGAAAACTGAATATACAATGTATGTGTGCAGTCAAGATCTCTAGACATAAGCATTCTGAGTCCATCCTGAAAATGAAAAACAACCCTCAGTTACTGTTGCAATATAAATATAACCATTATGTATTGTATATACTGTATTTACAATACTTTTATAAGTTAGGGGGAGTCCTAAACAGTACCTGAAAATCATACATCTAGACATCTGCTGATAACCAAGACAAAATTCAGGTTTCAGGATTCAGGATTACCTGCAACTTACTTCAAAGTTAAAACTCCCACTTTTTTGCCCCCATTGGGATCACCTGACTGTAGCTGGAAAGGGGTTTCCCGAGATTACCTATTCAGTATTTACCTCAGACGTTTTATGTGACATAACCACCAAATATGGACAAAAAATATTTGGAGAAAAAAAGGGGTAAATTATACAATATTCGTGTTTTGACTGATTATGTCAGACGCTCTGGAAGGAGTGTTTGTATCTTTTGTACTGCACATTTCTCTTTACCCATAATTCCTTGAATGAGAGATATCTACACACCCTGCACTGATTATTTTAAAATAGAAAAAATATAGATCTAACCCCTTTAAAGATGAGAGCTGTTCCAGATTTAATGGTTTCTCCATTCAGATTTCCCTTTTCTCCTCCGTAAACTTCTGGCCAGAGGTCAGGATGCAAATTTCCATTAAAGTCATCCTTCAGGATTGAAGGTAGAGGGTTGATAGGGACACAGTAAGGACCTCCAAAACCCCTGTCACACCTGTATTCATATATAAAGTGAAGATTGCTACTGATACAGAATGCAAATATTAACTTTAAATAAGCCGATTTATTTTAATTTTCATTTGTTTTTAATGAATTCTTAATGGGGCAATTCAAAAGTGCTAGCCAAATTCCTACAGTACAACACTTTTTACTTACACACAGTGACCAGAATCACAAATTCCATGGCCTGAACACATCCATGGACACCCTGAAGAAAGCACAACATTATCAATGGCCCAGGAATCAGCCCCTGCACCATAATTATACTGAATCCATCTGAACCTTGTCCTTGGGGACCTGCAGGAAAATAAAAAAAATATCTAGGTTTAATTGGGAGAAAATAGTGCAAGTAAAAATCAACACAGCAAGTAAAGAAGGCAACTATCAATAGGACCTGTGATATCTCATATAGTTATGTAGGAAAGCTATGTATACTTGTCTCTCTTCTGTGCAACCCCTGTGAGCCGACAGGAAGTTGCTGCTGCAAGTGCTGCACAGGAAGTGTGAGAGAAGCATTGTCATGAAAGCAAAGTGATACAAGGTCCCAAATATTATTGTGTGTCAAATGAGAGTAGGGAACCCCAGTGGCAAAAAAACACACTATATTTAAGGTGCAGAAGGAAAGGGGCCCTTGTCAGGGCATTTCTCAGGGCACTGAAAGCGTAAGGGAGTCCTTCTCAGGACTCTGAAGAAACTGTCACATAAGTGGGACCCCCCCTTCAGCAGTACCTGAAGTATTATGTACCTGAAATATTATGTAAAATTGTTCCTGGCTGGCAGGCTGTACGTATCACAGGTACAATGTCCTGCAAATAAACCAATCAACCGTTATCTGTGTGTGTGGTTGCGGATCAGGGAAGTTCCCATGGAGGGGTATCACTGCCCAGTCTGTTCTGACCTTAGGTGGACGCACTCCAAATTATAATCTACCTGCTCTCCCCTGTAGCAGAGGATTCCTGTAGCGCCACAAGGAAGAAAATCAGTGCTAGAGTTCCTGCGGTAGCAGAAGTGGGCTACACTTAAATGCAACATTTTATTCATAATGCAGCATTTTCCCCCAGAAGTCAAGTGGAATTCTTGCATGTATTATTTTGCAAATCAAGTCCAACCTAACTTTTTTGTAGTACGCACTACATTATTTCCCACACTCCATTACCCTAAATAGTACCCTCCCAGCTCCCCCCCCAGCTTAGTTTGGCGCTACAGTTCTCAGCAACCGTGCATGCGTCAAAAGTGCCATGAATTGCCGAAGGGAAGGAAGAGGACCCGAGGAAGACCGAAGATCTGGAAGATGGCGCCCATGAGCTCTGCTGCACTTTCAGGGCTAATGAACTATGCGGGGGGGGGGACTATCTATTGTAGTAGGTAATAGCTTTTCTTAATTCTCATTTAAGTATCTATAACCTTGTTTCAAGTCAGGGGGAGGGCTAAGCACTGGCTGAGAAAGGGCTAGAAAGGAAAAGGGAATTTGGATTTTTTTTACTAAGCAGCATCTAAATGTTTCAGAAGCACATGACACAAAAGATCTGATACTTACACTGTAGCAGAGGGCAGGTAGATTGTAACTCTTTTCCAGGTCTGGAATCTTTCTGATGAGTACACAGAACTCTCTGTATAATGCAAGCACCCAATGCTTGGAGGAATACATTCTTCAGTAACCTGATGCCAATCTCTTCCATTATTTACAGAGAACTGCAGCTGAACTACATGGGAATTACTAAGCTGCTTACTGCATCCCATGTTCAAATCAAATTGTAGAGAACTGGAAGCCATCACATGGAAATCCCAGGTTTCTGCATAACGAGGTTTACCTGAAAAGCACATGACTCCTTCAGTGCACTTAAATGCATCTCAGTAAATATTTACAGTACAATACACATTCCTTCCATTTTTTATTTTTACTTTTTCATTTATTTTGCAAGCTACCTTGTCATCACTGTATTCTCAATACATACCTATATTCTCATTAAATAAAAGGGCTGTATCCATAGATAAGCAGTCAACATCAACTTGACCACCTTGTATCCTGTACCAGTTTGCTTGCAAATCAACTGATCCATCAAATTTATCCTGGAAAGCATTCCGAGAACTGTCATTCATTCCAATCAGGACATCATCGAGTGCCCACTGTGCTGACTGCTTGCCTGAAAAAAATTGTATATAACAATAAAGACAGGAAAAAGATTAATTCCTTAGAACTTATTCAATTCCAAGTCAACATGCAAGGCTTTTTTTGTTATACTATTATACATTTATCTATCCTTAGAGAGGTATTGCCTCCTATAAACAAATATATTGATGTTTAAGAACCTTACGATGGAAGAATGGTTAAAGAACATAGGCTATTTTTACACAAAGAAGAACAAGATCTTTCATGCAAAGTACATGGGCAATGTACCAAAGAAACCACAGTATCAAAACTAACCAAAGATACTACAGTATCAAAAGCCTTAGTTATGTCAAGGGTACCTATTGTACTCTATCCGAATTTATCAGGGGATAGGACCAGATTGATGTACAATCTTATGATATGTAGCTGACGGGTCAAGAATCAAGGCAACATGACATATTAGTTCCTTTAAATTTCATTGCTCATGCTGTGCTACTGCATTAACTGGTTTTACACATATCCCTCTACTAACCAATTCTCCTTGGCCACATGTTACAGCAACATACAGCAATCCAGGAATATTTTCACATATTGTGAAATATGGCCATGGAATACACCAACAATACCCAGACACCATACATTCTACTTATATCTTTTTTTCTTGCATACATAAAATTGTAGTAAATTATCAAAAATGTAAACAATTTGAAATGTATTTTATGTATTCTAGTGCAACTGAAGTTTTAGTATACAAGCTTTACAGTAATTGCTAAAGGCTATCTTCACACTGGGGGCTGAAATCACCCTGCTGAAATAAGCAGGCCGAAAATCAGCCCCTACATGGGCATTGTCTCCTTTCCTGTCTGCACCCGGTGCAGCTCAGGTGCAGGCATGTGGGGGTGATTTCAGAGAAGAAGCGCAGGACTTTGCCTACCCTCGCTGAAATCAACAGCATTTGATTGCACCCAAGGCGACACAACGTTTCCGGGTGCAGACAGGATAGGAAGCTGATTTCTGCGGATGGGGCTGATTCACTGCTCCGCCTATTTCTTAACTTTCATGCAATTACAGATGCAAAAGAATTCAATAATTCTGCTGAATAAAAATGAACTTTCTTAGAGGTGCAAAATAATTTACAAGTAAGGATGCAGCACTTTGTAAAGCGTTTCTTAATTTAACACTGTAATCCAGGGACCCCCAACCTTTTGAACCCGTGAGCAACATACAGAAGAAAAAGGAGTTGGGGAGCAATACTGACACGAAAAAAAATTGGTGCCAAATAAGTGCTGTGATTGGCCATTTTGCAGCCCCTTTGCGGATTGTCAACCTACATTGAGCAGTGCACTTGATTTTTATGCAACCAGAACTTGCCTCCAAGCCAGGAATTTAAAAATAAGCACCTTCTTTGAGGCCACTGGGAGCAACATACAAGGGGTTGGAGAGCAACATGTTGCTCACCAGCTACTGGTTGGGGATCACTGTCTAATCAAACATAGGAAAGGAGGGCACACTTGTTCAGGGAATCCTGAATGTGTTTAATATTTCCAACTTCAATTGCAGGAACAAAGAAAATACAACTAAATCTACATAGATCAGGTGGGATGCTCACTGAAACATTTTGTATTGTATGTACTGCTTTAAAGACCTGGAGAAAAAATGTATCAAGCTATATTGCTTTAAGAATGCAACCCTGATGTTGATGGATTACAGCTCCCAACATGCTGTAACCTTTGACAATAAATTACTGTATACTGGGATTTGTAGTGTGATCTGGAATACACCTGTACAACTGAATTATTCAAGTGCAAATGATGCTAGGACATTGCCCATGTTTGGCCTACAATAGCTGGAAGGCAACAGGACATCTGTTCTATATTCTTAGATTGTAAAAGTAGGGCCCTGTTTATCGCATGTATTGATATAAGTATTGTGTGTAATTAATACATTTTATGTATACATCCTTTGTATTGTACAGTGCTGCAAAATAGGTTGGCACTTTACAAATACATTTTAATTATAATATATGCTAGTTTCAAATTATTGCTGTTTGTAGTCATGCTACGGAGAAAAGGAAAGAACATATCCTACCATGCTGTGGTTGCCACCACCTAATAGCAGTAGCAGACGTCTTGGCATTTCGGGGCAATTCAATAGAGATAATTTGTGGTTCCAAATAGGACATAAAGTCTAGTTCTCGCAAAAGATTCCAGCTAATCCCATTATCGTTGGTATATTGAACAACAACACCTGAAGTGCAAGACAAAAAAAGATCTTATTTATTTCTTTTTCTCTGTCTAGAAAAATACAGTCTTATTCTGGTAGCAGACAGCCAAGTGAAACACATGATTTTCAAACTAACAACCAAAAATAACATTTACATAAGTGTGGAATTGGCAAATTTTGCAGATATCTAGAGCAAAAAAAGCCCTGCTACTCAGTTCTACAGGACCGCTGGGTAAGCCTGGGTTGCTTTATGCCAAAGCTCGACACTAATAAAATCAAAATAAATAAAATCAAATGTGTTTCTGTTATATTCTGTACCCTACTTTCCATTCCCCAGTGCCAGTGCTTAGCAGGGTGATCATTGTGTGAATGAAAAATCATGAGAAGAAACAGAATTGTCAATACATTTTACATGTATTACCCCATTATGGAACCTTTATCTTTATTCAAGCCTATGCATATACTGATTTTAATAAATGACTATCCACACCCATTCCCATACTTAAAAACTGTTTTTATATATTAGAGCAATCAGAGCAACAAATTTATATTGTATGATTGTTGCTTTAAAAACTCAACTTTATCGTATTTTCGCTGTGAAAACTTGATTTTTTCGGATTATCCAGAGCAGATCACAATGTCAAGAAACAACTTCAGGGACATGTGCCATTGACTTCTACATGACTTCTGCAGGATTTGGATTTTTAGCAGTTTAGAGGTATGATACATCTCTAAAACTTAAGTTTTTTTATTTTTTCATGAACATTTTGAGTTTTCCGCCTAAAAACCTCTACCAAAAAAAAATCTAGGTTTAATAAATGGGCCCCTTATTATCTGAGATAAAAAAGCAGTGTGCCTTCATGCAGCTGGTAGAATCCCTTTACAAAGAAATCACCAATCAGCTACTAATGAACTAAACAGAGGTGTTTTCTACCTGACACATTACATTATTAGAGTGTACATACTTTAACATCCTAGTTTGTTTGAAACTTTTTTTTTTAATTCAGTCATCTGTCTTTCAATATTTAGGATTCCATTAAAGTTAGTTCATTGTCCTTTTTGTTCCATTAACTTTTAAAGCTGTGTCCTACATGGTCACAAAACAAGCAGTACAATTCTAGCAATTATCTACATTTTACAGTTAATTGGAAAATAAGCATGAAATTGCTTTTCTTGTCCCCATTATACTATGATTTTTGTATTATTAAATTATCTTTATTTAATACTACATCACCTGTCCACAACAGCTTGTAAGTTGTTATGCCACTGATCCTCCTATAGGCTTCACTGCAAACTATTAATGTCAAACGTTATTACTGTACACTGATGTAATGTGCTTGTATAATACTTTTGCACACAAAAACTGTAAAGGATCATCTTATATGAAGCTAGACATCACTACTTACCTTCATTTCTTGCCTTTGGCTTGCCACAAGTGGAACCACCATTTGTATTTCCAATTTGTATATAAAACTGAACCAGTCTATTAAGAGAAGGAATATATTATACATTTTTAGAGAGAATATTGTTAAAGATAAATCTGTACAACAGCAGTCAGCAGTATACATGCTGGCAGAGGGCAGTGGATCATAATGTAATGGTGCCAGCATTCTATCCAACCCTCCCTGATGCCACATTTGCAGGGCAGTTTTTGCTCATATGAAACCTCCCCTTTCAGCTATGTTGCTGGATTTAGGTGTCTGGTGGTATTCTAGGGTGATTTTTTAAGTGTTCTTTTTTATAGGTCACCCATCTAGAGCTGCTCCCTCTAGATGGGTGATAAAATGAAATTTGCAAAAACTTCAGAGGCAACTGAACGATTGTATACTAGTTTTTAGCAAAATTATAAGAAAAACATTAACCTGGTGTTAGTCGTGTCCAAAGCAGCTGTTCTAGCTTCTCTTTTTCCAGGTCCATTAAAATAAAGCGATTTGCCATCGCTTAGTACTCCGCAGCCTGTCCCCACCTGACCTCCAGTGATTTTATACCAAAGTTGGCTGAGCTTGCCTTCAAATCTGTCAAACATCTCACTTGGACTGGGCCTGTTTGAGACACATGTTCCGTGTTCGGCTGCAAAGAGTTCATTGATAGATCAATAAATTATTCAGGACAATAATTTAATAAATAACAAACAATACAGTAACAACAGAAGTAAGCTTAAAGACTCTAGTATGCTTGGTGATAACTAAACAATGACACTCTATATTTTCCCGTTCTGATCTATATTTTCCCGTTTTGATCTATGGCTAACACAATATAAATCTGTGCTACTAATGATGTTTAGTTGAAGGACAGACAGGCTGCAACATGGACTTACTAGCTACTTAGACAGAAATACTGAACTATCTGTTGCTATGATTTTGTTCTGTATAGAAAGTTGGCAATTGCCTTACAAGTCACATGATCACAGTTAGAAAAGCACCACTTTGGTGAACAAGGTGGGTGCCAATAGTTGAATAGTTAATACAAATAACTGCATTAGTAAATATCTTCTTATATCTATGTAGACCAAAAGATTATTGTAGAAAAAAAAATAGCCATTTAACTCTTGACAAGAATCAAGTTATAGAAATTGCATAGAAAAATTAGTTTGATTGAAAATCAAAACTCAACCTACAAAAATCAGCCCCAAGTTTCTTAACTGTACACTGGATTTGTTACATTTCTATTCAATATGTAGTGCACTAGCTCCCTGTTCTTACATTAATGTATTTATAATAAAGCCTTAGAGCAGTGTAAGCATGTGCACATATGGTATGTTCACAATTTTTATCTCCAGTACTGTAGAATGTAGTTCATCATCAATATTCATCAATAATCATGTGTGGGCCTAGATGAATAAAACACTGCATTTGTTTCTCCCAGAGGTTTGTCACAACATATGTTCAGCTATAGACCCATGGAATGCTAAATTCCCTCTACTATACTATTCCAAGAATGTGTTCAAAAGAAATGCAAACATTTGCAGAACACACTGTTAATTTGAATGCAAAGGATCTACAGCAGATCTTACATGTTTTACAAAGCTCAGAAATGCTACAGATACAAAATAATCAGTACTATTAATGCAATTAATTTATTTTCAGATTAAAATGTCAATCTTGCTTTTATTTGGTGTGTGTGTTTATAAGCAATTTGAAAAGCTGGCTAGGTTTAAAATACAGACTGTCAGATGCATAAAGGTAACAATAATGATCACTTTCTATAACAAGAAAGCACTACTACTGTATGTTTCCTTAAATTTTATCTTAAAATTCTAAATATCAGAAAGTAAATATTTACCTGTGTATCCTCGATCACAAAAACATACTCCAGAAACACAGTCCCCATGACCATTACAGTAGCCTGGACATGGTTCTGAGATATAAACTCCATCCAGGCCAAATGCTGGGACATTGCTAAGAGAGCTACTTTCTTGGATCCATCGGAATCTTGTTTTACTGCAGTAAAGCAACACAAAACATAAATAAATTAATTATGGCCCTAACAGCACCCTGCTTTGGTCAGCTCACATCCTGAATGTCCTCTCACAAGTACCCCTCCAAAAAAAATGCCCCCTCCTGAGAACAAAGTGTGCAGTGGTGTCATGGGTACACTTTTTTGAAAACGGACAGTATTTTATTAAAACAGAAGTGCTATTCATTCATTTGTTGGTTTATTATTTTGTTAGTAGAACTTTTGTGATATTAATTTATTAAATGTATTTAAATGTTTTCTTACCTGTGCTCTAAATAAATCTTCCTGCAGGAACCTCTGCATCTAATTCTTATGCCCAACACATTACACTTTTGCATGTATAACAAAGCTGCCCGGTCTTAGAGTTTTCAACTAACTCAACATTTCATCTCTGTATCAGATTTATTGTCTCCATTGTAAATGAACTGCTGATGGTTTTTGACTGGCCATGAGCTACACAAGCTTGCAAGCCTGTGTTACATTCTTTTTATGTATTGCACTGGCATTGAAAAGATTAATGGTTCAATTAAATCACAAACAACGCAGGAGCTGGTAAGTTCACAGTGTAGTGTAAAGACGATGATCCATCATACTTTCATATGTACAATATTGTGGGTGTGGTACCTGGAAAGCTGTACATATTCTCTAGTACAATTATAGTTCATTATAGATCTTATAATATATATTTGGATACTGTTTAATTTCCCACATTTACAGTAAATGAACATAATCGAACTATATAGTGATGTAGAACAAGAGAAAAGTGAGAGTATATTAATGTTAATTTTGGATATGTTTTGAATGGTCAAAGAGAATAAACTGGAAAATGGTGGCTGCTCTGAATAACAATTAAGCACACACTACACATTTGTATAAAAATTCATAACTGGGATTAAAAAATTCAGTATAGCAAGAATATGCACAGTGTAAACTGGGAATTTTTGCTCATACAAAAGAGAAGTCTGGAAAAAGGGAATTGGTTTTAACATTTAGCACTCAATCTCTGAATGATTTGTAAATGTTTATTTATATTTTGATTCATATTGTATTTATAAGAATATAAGTTTCTGTGCAAAGATATAGTGCTACATAAATACACATACATAAGTAAATAAAAAAGATCTATAAACAGGTTCGCAGAGGACCAGCACACTGTTTTTCAAATGTCAAAAACATTTTATTTTCACATCACAGTGCCTCCTCTGCGAACTTATATATATATATATATATATATATATATATATATATATATATATATATATATATATATATATATATATATAATTCCCAGTTAGAAAGCAATCACGGAGAGTCATTCACATAAGCATTAGAATAAAATTGTATACTTTATTTTAATCACTCATTAAAATATATATCCGGATGACGATCTCCTACAGATCGAAACACGTCGATATATTTTAATGAAAGCACCGTGAGTGCTTTCTAACTGGGAATTGTGTTACTTATGGTGAGCACCCAGCCCTTGGTTGAAAATGTGGTGAGTGCTGATTGCAATGAAGGATTTATATATATATATTATATATATATATATATCCATGTTTCATGGACCTAGTTGGGAAATAGACAGAACAACCTATTATTTGCAATCTTATTTGTAATCTTGATTTTTCATTTTTTATTTCTTAGTGCCATTTACATTAACTAGAGACCTATATACGTTTTAATATTCCACAACTGAATCTCATTTATTTAATTCAGTGTACAAGCATTAAAGTCATGTGACTATTGGTGCAGTGTGGTGCAAACAAGCTGCCTCACCCTCGGACAGAGCCAACTGCAAGCTGTTATGAACTGTGCAAGAAAGCCAGACACTTGCATGCAAAGAAGGGGAAGCTGTTAAACAGTATGTCCTTACTGTGCATAGGCTACTTGCTATCTGCTAACATGCTACACCAAGAGTGGTGCACATGATAAAGGACAACAAGATTTTGGTTTATTTTCTGGTTAGAAGATATGCTGTTTATGAATCTCAGACAAGACAGATTATTTTGTTTTATGACATCTAATATGAGTTATTGCCTTGACTGATTTTGAAGAAATATGGATTTAGGGGCAAATTTACTAAAGGGCGAAGTGGCTAACGATAGAGTCATTTTGCGAGTTCCTACTCTAGCGCTACTTCGCACCCTTATGCCAGGCGAAGTTGCACTCTGGCGAAGGGACATAACTACGCTAATTCACTAAGTTGTGGATTATCGTGAACATTACCTCTTGCACCAGACTTTACTTCACCGCCTTAGACCATGGCGAGTGCAACAGAGTAGATAGGGATGGTCCAAAAAAAGTTGACATTTTTTCAGTCCCTAAAAAACGCAGGCGTCTTTTACTTTTTATAGGGTGATAGGCTGAAAAAGATTGAATTTTTTTTTAGGGTACCCTCCTTCCCCCCTTCATTTGATAACATATGGCACCTAAACTTTACTGTGGGCACATGTGTAGGGCATTAGAACACATGTATTAAGGTTCCCTGGCCTTGTGTAGTGTAATGTGTTTGGTGCTGCATATACGGCCATTATACTTTAACTGCACACCGTATGCAAATTTGGCATCGATAGCGTAACTTCGCAAACGTTTGGTAACTTGTGAGCAACTTCGGTCTTCGTGAATTTGCGAAGCCCTGGCCAATCTGTGCCTTGCGAAGTGCCGCAAAGCCAACACTGGCGCAACTTCGGAGGTAAGTAAATTTGCCCCTTAGTATTTATACAATGTCCATCTAATACTAATAATAAACTACATGATGACATTTAAATTCATTGGATTACAGTAACGTATAGAAGATAGTTCGAAAATTAGACACCCAATGGAGTTTTTTTCAGTGCCATTAATTATACCGACAAGCTGTATTTTATAGCTGATAACACTATCCCCTTCCATTGTACTGTGTTGCATTTCTTGTTCTTGCCTATTGCATTTCATTTGATATCCATGACTGTTACTCACTGTCACATTCTCCAACATAATGCATTCAGTAGTATTCCAGTGATCATAGTTATAACAAATAAGAGTAAACCACCTGCTACACATGTGAATACTGCCCTGGACCCTAAATAAACAATATAGCACTACTAATAAATGTGCTGGGGTGGCATTGCGAGGGCAACCTCAGGTGGCTCCTGAAGCACCTCAACTTTACTTACTGATAAAGGAGCACATAACAATAACACACAAAGTCAAAAACCCACTGCAAATGAGCTTGCAGAAATGATTTACCTTTTTTATAGTGTAATTCTGCTTCAGTTCCATTTTTTATTTTATTCTTTTTGATTTTGATTTTGGCTATAAAACCTTAACTACTATCTTGTCACTCATTGTTTTCCACTAGCTTTCTTGCTGGTCATATCTATTTGTCACTGGCCTACATGCTCTCAACTATGCATTTCCATCTGCCCAATTCTGCCTATGTACAATGTATTTGAAATGATCAATCCTCTTAAGACTACCATATCAAACACAAGACATTTCTTTAGCTTATTACAGAAATTCTCCCATTTTGAGGGCTCCAAAGCAGTGGATGGGGACATTGCCTTAACATCAGTTAGAGCAGTGTCCTGTGCAGCAATGATTATATTTCTACACTTGGGTTATTGGTGTTAAACAAATGTTTAGGTGCAGATGGGGTGTGAAAATTATAATGTCTGCATTTTTGGTTGAACCTGTTGATGGATTTATCTTTCAGTGCTTTTAATTTTATTGTTTTCTTTTATCTAATTCCTTTTATTTGTATGAAGCAGCCTTTACCATTATAACAACTGCACTGTGGTACACAGACGCTGCTGAATAATGCACATTGGGAAAGACAGAAGTAGGACAGCACACATCAGAGAATAATAATATTTGAAGGCAAGTAATCATATAAAATCATAATACATGATATTTTATGTAAAACATGACAAGTTGGAATATAATGAATCATCGGAGCAAATTATTTAAATTGGCTAAGAATAAGTTTATGGTTACTAAAATATGCAACGTGTGCTTGCATTTACATACTGTGAATAGTTAATATATTTAAGAAATTAACAAATGATACTGATATAGCTTCTGTGAGGTAGAAAATGGAGCACTTTGAAATTCTACATTTCTCAAATGTCGACGCATCCTTACAAAATAGGTAAGGCCCGCACTGGTTATCCTAATACTGTATATGGCAGTAATTCCTGTTCTGCACTGAAGTGAGAGTCCTGAACTATATTTTCTTTTGTATTTACAAGATGCAACATTACATTATTATTGTTTGACTATACTGTTTTCTTTTGGGTGAAAGAAAAACATGTGACCATTATTTATTCCATTGGCTATTGATTACAATAAGTATACCAGTCCCAGATGAAAAAAGACTGTGAACCGCTGCTATAAATTATATCACGTTGGGTTCCCCTCTGCAATATTATATGGTATCAACCAAACCCTATACAATTATCTTAAAATGGTGTTTGAAAAAAACCAACCTTGAAGCAAGAGATCGTGGAATCACAATGGTTATTCTAGTCCAGTCTTCATAATCTCCGGTGTAGTAAGTAGTTGATTCTCCTAACTCCCGAGAGCTTCCTTCACAATCTTTTATTCCTGGAGATGCAGGGTAGCAGCCTTCTCTTACCATAGACCAAGACAAGCCAGCATCATGGGAGTACTGGAGAAGGACTGGGGCCATACCGCTGAACTCATTAGTGCAACCTACATTTAACTAAAACAAACAAATGAAAGGGGATGACATTAAGGGTTTTTGCAGATCTTCTTTTAAAGTGATCCTATCATACCTAATGCCATATGTTGTTTTAATTGAAGTGATTGTAGGACGCATAATGAGCACTGTATAAAAATATGGGAGTATAGTATCCCTTTCTACAAATTATCTGCTGGAAAATTCAATTCCAGAACAATTTACTGTAAGTCTGCCACTAGAACTGTTGGTTTGTTAAAGAGCTTCAATGAACATTCATATATATTCTTATAAACAAGTTGGGGAGGCACATTTATAAAGGGTCGAATTTTGAATCCATGTGAGTTTTTTTAAACTCCCCTAAACTCCCATAAATTTGAAATTCAACTAGGCGAAATGTATTAATAAAATTTAATTATTTAAATTCCGACTATTTTAATGACTCGAAAATTTGAATCGAATGCTATTCTAATTCGATCAAGCTCGATTTGAATTTTGTCCGAAAAACAACTTGAATGTCAGGAAGGCTTCAAACATCTCCAAATTGATCCCTGGACCTCTCCCATTGACTTAAACAGCAATTTAGCAGGTTTTAGGTGGTGAATAGTCAAATTCTTAAAGAGTATGTTAAATATCGAAAATCTAATTTGAATTTTTTTAAAAAAAACTCAAATCGAATTTGGATAAGTCCCTAGTTGAATTTGATCATTTAAACCATAAAAATTTGAAAATTAGAATTCTAATTTTCAATTCGACCCTTGATAAATTTGCCCCCAAATGTTCATTACAAGAAAATGTACACAATATTAACACAATATCTGAATACTAGTAAATTGCTATTTATGTAACAATAAAAGAAAAACAAACCCTATTTATGAATAATGTATAATTTCTCTTGTTATAATACTCTAGGCTCTGTTTGGTTATGTGTCAAGGCAAAGGCAACTTGCTGTTTTGGATCAATTTATGGACAAGTAACTAAGTTGGTAGGCTCCTGCCTTAACTAATAGGCACTGTAGTATAACGATCGTAATTGTATATTATCCTTGTACTTTCTACTGCTCAGAAATATTATTACTAAAGAAACAAAGTTTTAGCTATGAGCAGGCATTCAAAAATACATTTTCTATGATCTCCTCATATATAATTAGCATGTGCACAGATTCAGTAAACCAAATTATATGACTCAAAGCACACCAGGAATTTTCTCTGCCACTGTAGTTCTGCCATGAAGCAGCTGTCACAATCCATGCTGCCTGGTGACAGGCAGTTGCCATAAAACAGGCAGCATGGGCAGTGACAGACACTTCTCTGTCAGTGGAATATGCCATTAGTGTAAATATTACAAACAGATATAACAATAACTCACGTATTAATAAGCACAGGTCACAGTCAAAAAAAACACAAGGTTTTAGGTCATTTAGAACATCTGAAAATGTTGAACTTCATCCAGTATATCTGATATACTATACATTGAATCAACTATAATTCTGACAATCAAGGCTAATAAATAGCAGCAAGCTGGCATCTCTACCTCCACAGGCTTACTGTCTGTTTTTTTCTGAAGAGCTAGGGAATTCTGAAGGATATTTTCAGGGAAATATGACTGCAACTAAAATTGTTGGGCAAAGAGTATTCATGCCTGCAATATTATCAGGATGGGACATAACTAATGATTAACAAAAGAGATTCATTAAATGTTTAATCTCTTACCTTGTAACTGTGGTAAAGTCACTAAATAGAAAGCTAAATACATATACATTTTAAACAGTTTCCCTCATCCGTAATAAAAGCCACAACATTTGCCCAGGTGCAGAAAAATACTGCTTTAACGTGAAGGGAAAAAAACCTGTCAGTGACGTAACTATGGAGGCAACAGACCCCATGTAGTGGGGGGGAGGGGGGGAACATTATAGACAGATAGCATGAGTTCTTTTTTCCAATAAGACTTGAGGAACTCAATGAATAAACTTGAATAAATAAATCGTTTTAATTTTGGCTAATCTTGGACAGCTCCCATTGATTTCTATGTGACCTCACAATCTTTTAGATGGCAAAATTTTACATTCAAGTTTTTCCTGGTTCTTTTGGCCTATTAAATATTCAAAACTTGAGTTTTATAAACCATTATTCATATTAATGATTTTTAGTGCAAAAACATTTTAATTGTGAAAAAAAAATTACAAACATTGATGAATAACCACCATAGTTTAGTATTGCTATATATACTTTATAAATGGTATGGGATTTTTTATCTGGAAACCGGTTATCCAGACAGCTCCAAATTATGGTAAGGCCAACTCCCATAGATTGTAATGCCAAATCAATACCTTTTACTGGATCCCAACTAAGATATAATTAATCCTTACTGGAGGCAAAACAATCATATTGGTTTTAATTAATGTTTACATAATTTTTTTTGTGGCCTTAAAGGTTTTTTTTACTTTTATATTAACTTTTAATATGACGTAGATATGATGTACAACTGTTTTTTTATTATTTGTGGTTTTACAGTTATTTAGCTTTTTATTCAGAAATTTCAGCAATCCGGTTTCCTGGGGCCCGATTTACCCTCGCAACTATGCACTGATTTGAATAAAAGACTGGAATATAAATAGGAGAGGGCCTGAATGGAAAGGTCAGCAACATAGAAATAACAGATTTGTAGTCTTACAGAGCATATCATTTTAGAAGGGTCAGTGACCCCCATTTGAAAGTTAGAAAGAGTTTGGGAAATAATTCAAAAACTAAAAAAAATTAAGTCCAGTTGAAAAGTTGCTTAGAATTAGCTATAGTTCCCTTGTCCCCTGGGGTCTGATTATTCTATAGTTATGCTACTGCTCTCTAAATCATATTAAACATTAACTTAAAGGTGAACAATCCCTTTAATAAAAAGTAAACTGTTCCACATAAGTAAGATATATATATATATATATATATATATATATATATATATATATACACATATATTACTCTCTAAGGTGTCTGCCTCAAGGTTGAATTCAGTAGATGGTGAAGGTTTCTAGAAAAAAGGGATGATTAAATACTTCTTTATTTAGGTTGCGTGAAGTCTTGTGAGCACAAACACCTGTCCCTGCAATGTCACAAGTTGTACATGAAATGTGTTAATGTGAACGGTGTTAATGATTTTGACAGGTTTGTTTAATGCTGTTGAAACTGAAAATGTTTGCAATTAATCAATGGGTTAACTTGAAGTATGGCACCAGGGACTGTCCTTTCTTCACAAACCACAGGCCTTAATCATTTATAATGTGGCCTGTAAGGAAATTAAAAATGTTTTTTTTTGTTTAATATAGTGGTTCCAGAACTTGTCCTCGGGCCCTCTAACTGTACATGTCTTCAGCATATCCTTACAGAAGCATAGGTGAATGATGAGTGAGTTCTTTAAGTCTTTTTGACACAAGCATATCCAGCCTGCAGCCTTCCATATGATGATGAATTAATTGTATCTCTCAACATACCCTGGCTGTTAAAAGGTGTTGTGGGAATTCTGGTACATGTAGTTCACCAATAGCTAGAGGGCAATTGAAGTTAAAGAAGTTCACATGAACTCCTGTACCCTAGCCAGCTATGGACAAATTATTACATAGCAAAACAATACAGTATATTTCAGATTTGTGTCCAATAATTTAACTTATATGAAAGCATCAATCAATATACTTGATAATTATTACATTATAGAAAGAGAGCTGTGGAATCACTGAGAGGTATCTTAGCATGACTAGATAAATATAAATGAAGACTTAAAAAAGGAAAAATTGCCATACTAGAAGATTTATGCTAAAAAATTATGACCCACTTAGAATTGCTTCTCTATAGCACTGATGATGCTGATGATTTGTGAAGATTACACATTATTGTATATTACTTTGCCCTTTTAGCCGAGTGTCCTATATTTAGAACCATGGAAATTATCTTTCAAGGTTTCCCTGTAAACATCTGATCTCTTTAATAATTCCACTTGTAAATTATTCATCATCTGTTTTCACCAATTATGTAAGGACCATGTAGTGGAGGCTAGTTCATTAAAATTACATTGCTGTCTATCCCCGGAAATTCACATATGGGAATTTATTATAAACTCAATAAAAATTTGATCAGGGTTTAGAGACAACAGCTTGTCACACCAAATAAAACACACTTTAGATTTACAAATTAAAGTGTTTTCATAGCAGTACAGGAAATTACTGAAATATAAATTAAGAACAACAAAGGCTGAGTTTTAAAATAAAAACCCCCATTGTGCTTACCCCTGTATTTACATAATAATCTATAGAAGTAAGCAGCTGATGGGGTTGACCCACTTAGTGTGATAAAAATAAATGTAATAAGTGTATAACTGCTAACACATAACTGAAGCAGAAATAGAGTGTTAATTAGTGACTTTGCAAAATGTATTGTGGTGATACACAGTGCACAGAGCCAGTCATCATTGTGCTGATAATGTCAGTGATCTTCTATAATAGGACAAAGTGATTATTTGGACTTGTTCTTGGTCCCTTGTATTTTATTTAAATGAGAACCTAAGTAACTGTATGATAAAAACTACTGTACTTCCTTCCAAACTTAAGGGAGAATATACCACACTTCTTGACATATGCTTATTCATATGGGCTTTTGAAGAAAGGTGCATATGAACACTATATGCACTTACAGAAATAAATGTATTATATACATTTTTTAAACATAAATAGATTCGTACATATATCAAAAAGAAACCAAAAAGCAAAGAGGGTATGAAGGATATATTGGGCCAGCCCAGGGTAATCTGTTGCAGGGTGATGGCTGAGATTACTATTACTTAGAGTTACTGGGATAATATGGTAATATTAGTCATTCATGTTTGTCATGTACAGCATTGGCATAATACTATCTTTCTATGATTTGTCAAGAGACTTGTCAAGGTTTATGCAGTACCCCCAACAGTGGTATCTTCTTTACAGGGCTAAGATCATTTCCACATTTTAATATTAAATTTGAACTTAAGTGCACAATTAATTAAACTATTAAAATAGTTCAAAGCTATAGCCTTCTTTTTTCCAACAGTTTTCCGGTTGGAACAAGTGCAGTCTTGATACAAAGGATTGCAGATGTTTGCTTCACAACTGTGCATTATATATATTTAGAAATACCTTTGTGCAGTTGTTTTACTCTTCTCAGCCATTTTTCCGAGTTTGATAACGTGATTGATTTTTTTGCATGCTCAACTTGTATGTTAAAGTGCCAGATGACAAAAGTAACTTAAATGCCTTACATGTCCCTACTAGTCTTACTAGTCTCAATGCTAACTTCTTAAAGACACTCACCAGTTACTGGGAAGTAACAAACTGGTATCTGAACTAAGCAGTAAAAAAGAATAACGTGAAAAAAACAAAGAAAACTGTACTAATAATAATTGTAATTAAAGAACCTTTTAAATCGGAATTATGTTATGGTATTCTTTGTGTTCCTATACCCTAAAGCTTGTTATGGTTCTCCATGCCATCCAGCACAGCAATGCTTGATTACATTTACATAAATATTATAATATATAATAATAATATTAATGTTGCTTCAATATATTGATGGATCTATTCGGTCACAGTCCCTTTTGCTAAGGCATGGCTTGGGTTGATCGAGGATCGAATAACAATGAGAACTGACAACTATCTCATAAAATCTCATTAATCTCATAAAAATCACAAATAGTGCATAAAACAGTACCTTGAACTGAAGGACATATCCAGGCTTTAATGTAAGATCTCTGGTTACTGCAAATCGATCACCATCTGATTTCCCAAATATCATGGCAGAGGGGGTAAGAGAGCAGAAAGTTTCATTTTTAGTCATTCCTTCATTCGCCAGCATTAGCCAGACACTCACTTGGTTCATAGGGTAGTCAAAAGCAGGTTTCTCATAAAAGTTCTATATAGAGAAAAGGGTTGTGTTTAGAAATTGCATTTACATACTTGTAAATTAAATATTGCAGGATGTGGCATTATAATAAAGACAAAAGCAACCATGCACATACTGTACTCTTTTCCAATAAACGATATGGCCAAAACCATCTGGATATCAGAGGTGTTGATTCTTTTTTTGCTACTGTAAAAGCCTCTACTTCCCTGAAATCTTGAAACATTGTTGGTGGAATTTGCTTCCATCCAGCCCTAAAATCATAAGGGAGTTTGGGTACTAACAATTGGTATTTATTCTGCTAACAATTGGTATTTATTGCTGTGTAGGCCAGCAAGTTTTCCACTTCCTTATTAGCAAACCCATTCTGTACAGAACTGCTTTCAATTGAACCAGGGAACCCATTCCAAACCATTGAACCTACACCATTATTCCTCCCCACAAACCTTAGTGTTGGCATTATGCATTTGGGCAGGTAGGTTCTCCTGGCATCTGTTAGAATACCAGAATACCAGATGGTGAAAAAAAAAATATATATATATATACAGTATGTATATATAATTAAAGTCACATAAACATTTTATAATTCAACTTTTGAAAGATAACAACAGCAACAATACTAGCAGAGGCTAACTATACATTACCTGGGGCATTGTTGGGTAAGTGACTGGTATAATTTGCTTCTGGTTTTCAGATAAAATGATGATATCATCAACTGCCCACTGATCATACCCATCTCCTGAAAACACTGGCTGCCACCAGCGAAATCTGGTGCAGGGAGTCCTGGCAGCATTGGGTAGTTCAAGATATACAAATCTGAGGAAACAAATACATTAGCATAGCTTGAATGGCATATAAAACTGATCTCAACTTTTTATATGACAACACAATATAGGTAATTTCATAACATTATATTCTGAAAGTAATTACAAGTTTTGATTTTCAAATCAGCATGCTGGCAAATATAAGCATTATTTTTGGTATAAAAGCCTACAATAAATGAGTTTTGGGTTATTCAAATAAAACAAAAATATCCACATCTGTATTTTGGGGAGTATAATATTAAAAACATGGGGGCTACTAATATAGCCAAAATAACTCATGAGAAATGTAACAGACATGTCATATATACACCATTGTTCGTTGTCCTTACTTAGGTTTACTGAAATCAGAGAAATACATTTCTGCCAGCAAATGCCAGTTGATGCCTCCATTATTACTGTATTGTAATAGCACTCCTTCTTCTCTGCTGTCTGGTTTATTGCAGGAAGTGGTTTCACCACCAATCTGAATGTAGAACTGGATGAAATCGACCCATGTGGTGTCCATGTCCAAGCTAACGAGCTGACGTCTGCCATCCTTTTGAGAAACATAAAGAATTACTGAAGTTCACTTATAACAATTACTCAAAAGAGTCAGAAGGCAAAAAAAGACTGTACTGTACAAATGATCACTTGCATTTAGGTAATGCTTTTAACTACTCATATCTATAGTATAGATGAAACCCAAAACCCAAACAAAAGGACAGTCACTCAAATATTAATATCATTTTGTGAAATGGTAGATGGTCAAACTGCACTGACTCATCCATCAAGATACAGAATATCAGCTAACAGGGATGCCTTCTGACACTATAGGGAAACAGGGACACTTGCTTGATATGCACTTCTGCTGCCTGTCTTAAGACAAATATAAGATGTTTTTGCACTTTGCACAATGCCCTGCAAACAAAATTAATTACCATAGTTCTCTGTGCTTCGTTACAGAGCATAGAGACTTGCATTATCCTGATGAATACAGTGCTGCCTGCATTTTGCATTGCTGTATTCATGAGGGAAAAGCTGGGGGGGCTATTTCATAAGGGGAGGCACATAAGCAGATTTTTTTAGATTTCAGGAGTGAGGTGTAGAGTGCAGAGCGGTCCTGGCCAGAAGTGCCGTTTGCATGATCACTAAGGGGTGCAGTTTTGCACTTTTGAGTGCTCTTGCACTAAGGTCACTGTAAGAGGCAGCAACTTTGCTTCCCAGCTTCCCAGTCAAGCTGCTTTTTTTTTGTATTACTATCTGCAAACTAATGACTAATGGAATATTTCAGAGGTTTCATTTATTATTTGTTACTAAATTCTAATGTACCATGCTTTAATAGTTTCATAAAGATTGGCCTTGACAATTGCTCACTTGCCCTTTGATTAAAAAATCTCATGAGCAGGACCCTCCTCCTATTGTCTCCCTGCAATATGTAATTGTAACTGTGCATCTATCCTGGTGAAATGCATGTCTTTCTGCTTCTTTCTGAACCTCTGTTTGTATCCCCATTCTCTGTAAAGTGCTGCAGTAGACAATAGCACTATGTAAAAATAATAAAAAAGTCAAATATACACATTGACTTATATATAACAATGCTGGTGAATAATAGTTTGCTATTAAAGATCATGATGTTCCATGAAAAGCAAGATGCCAAACAGCAGCTCATCTACATCACGCATGGCATAGTTGTTAATGATTTGTTGATTTATATGCTTCCTAAGGAGTTTTGATCATGTTCCAAGAGTTTGGCTCATAATCAGTGATAGATTATTTCCTAAAAGCATTCTATTCATAGAGACCCATACCAGAGAGGATTTAAATGTTTCCCTTTTAGCTTCTGAGAAATGATTTTTAAAAGTCTGCCCCTGCACATTTGGCTCACACAGAGGGATGTTTAGGTTTTGAAAATGCACAATTAATATTACTGGCCCTTCATCAAATCTGACTACACATTTTTGTTATACATGAGTACATGAGATTCCAATATCAGTGAAATCTTTTCCACAACGTTAACATCAAAACATTTCTCATTCTGTGTAGATAAAGAAACAGTGAATCTTTTCCATCTTGCCCACTGAGCCTGAAAAAGAAATACAGCCCAGTGCAGCGTGAAATACATCCCTTTAATGGTTGTGTTGAGCAACAACCCCCAGAGACCCAACATTCAAGCTACCCGCAATAGCTGCTTTGCTATACACAACAATGCCTGGTAAACTTCCCCTAACACTAGGAGGAAAGGCAGAAATGTAGGAACTTAACTGGTGGAGGATTTGCTGCTTAATATTTTAAATAATATTTTAAAAACAACATCCTCTGTGTAAATTCTAATGGGGCAGAGTTAAAAACTGAACTAGGCTCCTTTGTTACTATAATTGTGGCAGTAGAACTGAGAGTATGATACTGAACTCTTCCATTATCACCAAGCATTGAGGACTAAACAGCACTGACTATGGGCTCTCATGCTAACTGATATTGATTAGGATGTTTTTTTACCACTTGGACAGCAATGACAGTTTGCATTTGATCCTGTAATACTTTGTGGACATGGAAGCAGAAGGGATTTAAAAGCAAGGTAAGGTAAGGTAAGAATACTACCTTTTTAGTGAAGTCATGACAAATCAACAAGTCTCATAGCATAGATATAATAGAATTCAGCTGTGTATTTTTTATCGAATACATCTTTAAAAGTGCAGGTATCATCTCTGTAAATTGTAGCTCTCTGTAGGAGAGTATCCCCTTTTTGATGGAAGACACCCACCAAGAGATAGAACAGCAATGTACCTAAGTCTCTAATAATCTCATATGAAAACTCAAGAGCTGCTAGCAGAAACTGGAACACAGCTGGTGCAACCCGTGAACAAATGCCATATGGTAGGCTTCATTTCTGAACCTTAGCAGCAGTGATAAATATATGCTCATCCTACTCTGCACCAACGTCTGCTAATGAAATTCAGTGTGATAGCCACAACTGTATAGATTATGTTCAGAACATTAACAGAAAACAGGGAATATATTTGTCCATGTATGCAATATGTGTGTTACCTAGAATTATGGCATGCTCTTTCTCAACTCTGATCAACTCTGACCAACCATACTGTGCAGTCATTGGAGATTTCTGCCTTGTTTGAAAAGCAAAAAACCCAATATTACTAAACACTGTTTAAAAAATAGTCTGTACCTTATTCTTCAAAACAGTACATTTTCTAGACTTTAACCTGTCGATATATCTGACCTCTGAAGGAGCTGTAGCGTATATTTACATATCATAGTGTTACCTCACATACAGGTAATAACGTTTTCAATTGCAATCTGAGTACACAACACAATACTTGTTCAGTGGTTATTAAGTTATACCTTGTAGAAATACATGGATGAACCAGAGGAAATGATTCCACAGCCCTGCTCTGGCTTTACAATTTCTCCTCCAACCACTTCAAGCCAGTCTGTTTCCCAGCCTTTTAAACCTTCAAAGTCAGACATTATGGTTGAAGGCAATAAGGATTCGGGAAGACACCGTGAACCTTGGTAACCTGAATCACACCTTCAAAAACATAAAAACACCCCAAACTGAGCTGCTTATATTGTAATTATAATGTAAAATAAGACAACATAAATAATAGCAATAAGATAATGCTTTAGATTGGTAATGGGCATATTTTTAACACACTGCTATAAAATATATGTGGCGATTTTTGTCTTTGGGTAAATTCTCTGATAAATTCACCAGTGCAATGTTGTTGGGGAAATTCTTTAGAAAATGTAGGCTATAGAAAATTATGTGGGAAATAGAATGGAGGAGGTGATGTAGATTATTATTGTTATTATTAGGTAACATGTATATTTAGAGCACCAACATTGCAGCACTGTAAAATAAATGTGTTTATACAAAGAATATAGATAATTAAAGAACATACAGAATTACATACATAGAACATACAGAATTACATACAAAGCAATCAATACCAGTACAAAATGTGAAGAAGGCCCTGTGCAAAAGAGCTTAGAATCTAAAAGGGGAAGGGATTGAGACACAAGGTGTGAGAGTGGGCAGAAATAAGCAGGGTGAGAAATATAGCAGAATGAAGGTAGGCTTCTTTAAGTATGTTTTAAGAGATCTTTTGAAAGCAGAAAGGTTGGGAGAAAGTCGGACAGACCTCAGGAGAGAATTCCAGAGAAGGGGTGCAGCCCTTACAAAGTCTTGAATGCAGGTACACGAGGAGGAAATGATTAGTACATAGCCTTCCACATTTCGTGCACTTGGGCACTTACTCATCATGATTAAGGGGCACATTTACTAAGGGTCAATTATCGAGGGTTGATAAACCCTCGAATTCGACCCTCGAATTTAAATCCTATGAATTAGAATATCGAATATTTCCCTTTCACTTTTTTCGAATGTCAACGCATTCACGTGTGTGTTTAGCATATTTTTAGCTCAAAACTATCAGAATTAGTAAGAAGTGAAATAGGGAACATGATAAAGTTGCTAGAATAGCAGAATGAAGACAATGGATCAATGAAAGACATACCTGCATATTCCATGTTCACACCAGCCATGCCCATTACACATATTAGGACATTGCTGACCAATATAAATATTGTCCAAAGCCCATTCATCTTCTGATGTATAATATCGTTGACCCCAGCGAAAACGAGTAGCACCAGACCTTAAAATATAGTAAAAAAATTAATTTGGCTAGTTTATGTATTACATGAAAAAAACAAATGAATTATCTTTTAAATTGTTATTATTAAATGCTAATACTAGTCCTAAAAAACAGAAAACAAATATATCTTATTTACTCTCAGATTAACAGTTACTACCACTGTACCAGTTAAAACTGTAAGAAAAATAAGCGCCAAAAAAATTGGGGCTGTTTTTGAAGGGGCCTCTTGTGAAGAACATACAGTATTATCAGAGAACAGAGAGCAAAATGTAAACAGGCCTAGCAGAGGTTGAAGAGCAGTGTTTATATTCCCTTTAACTTCTCCATTTATAGGTGTATTATTCTATTGTAAGATACACCTCATCGTTATTACTGCAACGGTTTGTGAGAGTGCTGAAATACAGTAACAGCATAGCTACAGTCACACATGTTTACCTTTTATAAGGGCCGGAACTAGGGGTAGGCAGAGTAGGCACGTGCCTAGGGCGCAAAGCTGAGGGGGCGCCAGGCACGTACCTGCTCTGTCGCCTACCCCGTGTCCAGTCCTGTGTCTCCCTGACTGGCGTTGGTAATTTCTGTTTTAAATGCGCTTGCGCGCAGGCGCACACTAAGCCGGTGCCATGCCCGGTCAGGTTGCCTAGGGCGTCTGGCCGGGTTGGCCCGGCTCTGGTGAAGAGGGGCAGATTTGTTGGAGGATAGCCATCTACTTGTGGTGGAATGGTGACCAAAAGACATTCCAAGCTAGATAATAAAATAATATTGCCAGAGCTCGAGAATTGTCCTCCTGGAAGTGCAGCTTCTCCGTCTCGACAGGCCCAGGGACAGGGCAGCGGCGTCTCCACTTCAGCGTGTTTCGTCAGGGTTTCACAGGCACGTGACCGGATCCTCTCACCTCCGTGCCGGTCCCGTTAAGCGAAAGAGAAATCCCCCGGCCTCTATCTTGGTGTTCCTTATTGCGCATTGAGCTCTGATATTGAGCTCCGGCAATATTACAGTATTAGAGCTTCTTTTCCAGACATTTAAGAAAACTGTTTCTCCCCTGCACCATTGTGATACCAACTGCTGTGATAAGCCGACATTCAAGACTCTATTTTGTGAGTAGATCCAATGTTTCATTAACCCTGCTACACTATATTTCATTATCTTTTATATAGGTACCGGCAATTAACTTTTTCAAACGTGAGCGCACCGATCTTTGATAACTTTCTGTTTCACTTATATAGCAAGTATATAGTATAGGCTTATACTAGAGTCAATACAGTTTCCCAGTTTTCCGATATACGGCTTATACTCGGGTCGGCATATACTCGAGTATATACGGTAATACAGAAAATATTTTTCCAAATCATTATGTTAAAATGAAGGCAATTGGATTTTACAAATTAGTTCCATAATATCATTTTGCCACAGGAAACAATATAATTCAATTGTTCAAAGCTGGAAAACACTTTGAAACAAAAAGTAATGCTTTTATAAATGGGTAATGTCATTGACAAATTTCCTGAAAATCCAGAAAATATACAGTAAAATAAATGTCCCCTTTATATCTGTCATAGGTATTTCCCTGTACAAAATATAATTCATGTAATTTGGGTTTGATGTAGCTTTTAGCATACAAAACTATAATTTAATATACTCAATTAAAGTTTGTACTACAAAAGTGGTTTAATTACTGACATTAATCTCCTGCTTTCAGCAGTAATCACCAAAGTGAAAACATTTATCAATGGACAAATTGCAATTAGCAACTGCATAGCTGTGAAGCTATATGATTTAAACAGTTGTTTTAAGACTTGGGGCAAATTTAGCAACATATAAAGTTTTTTGTGCAAATAAATTGCACTTATTTATTAAAGTTTATGATTTTATTTCTACGAAAATTCGGGTTTTTGAGTTGATTTTTTGTCAAAACTCAATTTTCAAGTTGAAAAAAACCTCAGATTTTTCAAGATTTATTATTCCACGATCCTATAAATAGCTGGGATCGGAAAATACACAATTTAAAGCCTGTCGTGGTCATTGATTTGAAGTTGTTAATAGGCTTCATGATGTTCGAGTTTTTTTCGTAGGGTTTTGCCCAAAAACCCGAATAATTCAAGTGATTGGAGTTTTTTCTTGTGGAAAACTCGATTAATTCAAGTTTTCGGGTTTCGCAACTCGAACTTGCAGAATCGGATTTATACATTTGAGTTTTTTCCTTAAATCAGATACCATTCGAGTTGTGAGTTTATTCGAGTTCATTCAAGATATAAAAAACTAACAATTGACCTTTGATATAAAAACCCTTAAAATTTGAGTTTCTGAAACACAATTATCCAGATTTATTTTAACATTTTTCCTTTAAGTTCTCCATAGTGCGGTTCTCCATTCAAGGCAGATGTTGCTAAACACAGAATGTCTGCTCTGTTTAAAAGATTTTTCTGTCTGACCCTGGAAGCTTTAGTGTTCTGGAAGGAATAGGGAAGCCAGACAATCTATTCCAGTGGTCCAGCTCACATATTGGAGCTCACTTTTCACAGGAAGACTGTGAAAGGTATTTAATTCAAGTGAGAGTGTTAGGAACATCTATCTGAGCAGTGCACAGCATGGAGGTTAACTGTAAACCCCCAGAGGGGCTGGTTATGCTGCTGCCACTGCGGATTTTAGAGGAAAGCCAGGAGGCTGAGCAATCCCCCCAAAGAAGTATTGGGGGTACAGGGGTGACCCCAAGACATGTGTTTTCTTGCTGGTATTCCATAACGGCCCCAGTTAGTGAAGGAACTCATCAAATGTGTGAAGGTGGGCAGGATTAAGTGCCTTAATATGAAGAAAGTGTCTGTTGTGGATCACTCAAGCTTACTGATCCGTTACCCAGAAAAAAATTTCGAGAAAGCTCCGAATTACAGGAAGGCAATCTCCCATAGAATCAATTTTATGAAAAAAATTAAAACTTTTCAAATTATTTCTCTTTTCTCTGTAATATTAAAAAAGTACCTTTTACTTGACCTCATCTAAGATATAATCAATACTTATTGGAGTCAAAACAATCCTATTGGGTTTATTTAATATGTATTTAATTTTTTAGTAGACAAGTAAACCCCAGGTCCCAAGCATTCTGGATAACAGGTCCCATACCTGTAATTAAGAAGTTAATGGGAGTTGTATTATCAAAATGTAATCTATTTTTTAAATCATTTTTACACAATCACGTTTTTGAAATTTTAGTTTTATAATAATATAATATAATTATAATAATAATGCAGACATCATTATCAACCGCCCCTTATGGTCCACATGAACCAATGTATTCACAGTCCTCCTCAGACCCCTGTCAGTTTTGTGAAAATTTCCATGCTTTTGCATGCACCAACATTAGCTCATCATACTTGTGAATAATAATACAGGTATGGAATCTGTTATCCGGAAACCCATTATCCAGAAAGCTCTGAATTATGGAAAGCCTATCTCTCATAGACTCTTTTCTGAACACCGCTTTACATAGCTGTCACACTCCAGGGCTCAGTGCTAGAATTCTTAACCTGTCTGGCTGAGGATGCTAGAGGTTGGGGATTACAAGTATAAAGCACCAAATGAATTAAAATTATAAAATGTTTATTTCCAGTCCTTGAATAAGTAACCACTTTATTATAGCCAATTCAAGTCGCACTCACTTGTTTGCACTCACAATAATAGAGCAACGTTTCGAGCCTACATGGCTCTTTGTCAAGCTTGACAAAGAGCCATGTAGGCTCGAAACGTTGCTCTGTCTTTGTTGCCCTGCTTACGATAATAAATGTGTTTTTATCTGCAGTGCTGCCCATTTGAATTCCTGATAAGTAACCACTTTACCAACTTAAGTCTGATGGGGGAGCAGAACTAAAAAAATAGACATATTATAATTTTAACCTTATATGGGTATACTAATAAAATCATTAGATCCTTAAGATTAAAAGGCCATGTTATGCCTACAAAGAAAACCGGGAGAAAAAAAAATCTCCAGTGACTCCAGAAAAGGTGTTCACGATAATGAGCAATGTAATATTCGCCAGCGTATGATTTTACATTGCGGGCATTGCTAAATATTAGTTAAACAATGATATTTAATTACATTTCCATTAAAGGGGGAAACTTATTGAAGTCTGACATTTTTTTATAACTTATACACAAATATAAATCTAATATCCATATACAGAAATGTTATGTATAATACAGAACTGAAATTAAATATAAAAAGAACTGGATTGTAAATTATTCAAAACAGAGGCACCAGTCAAAAAATCCTCCACATAGACAAATTACCCCTGGGTATGTACAGTTTGCAATGTCAAAAGCCTTCATTCTTATTGTTTTCCTGCTACATAAGTAGATGGATCAATATTCAATTTGCTAATGTATATTACACAATGGCAATGTTTTGTTAATATGACAGGGACAACAGGGGTTGCCAGCACTCACGAAAAGCAGTTCACAGGCCGAAACGTCAGTCCCCATATTATGTAGTAAAAGTTTTTATTTTCTTTAAGACCTGTGAGTGCGAATTCGTCTTGCTTGATTTATAAATAAAGTCTGTAGATTATAAAACAGCCTATTATACTGCACTCACAGGTCTTTGGTGATTAACAAAAATGTAAGTTTATTGAACTGACATTCCTGACGTTAAAGGTCTCTGTTGAGACCAAAACATTGGTTCAATAAACTTATATTATATATGATAATAAATAATTATCAAATTAGAATATTTATAAACATACACTGTACACCTGAATACTTAGTAACTGGCTTTGCATGGTTAGGCTATTGATACAATTCTAAGTCTTACCATGTTTTTTGAGGCAAAGGCAAAGTAATTCTTCTCCAGTGGGTGAACTCACGTGAATGATAAATACTAGCAGATGTGAACTCCTGGCAACTGGGCATGCTTGGTAGGCATTCCTAAAAATACAAAGTTCATTATTAAAAGGATTGGGGAATTTGGGGAAAATTACCTGCATCAATTTACACTTATAGATTATATTATGAATTCCATATTTACCTATTGTTCACCTTTAGTTAACTTTAAATATGATGTAGAGAGTGATACTCTGAGACAATTTGTAATTGGTTTTCATTTTTTATTATTTGTGGTTGTGAGTTATTTAGCTTTTTATCCAGCAGCTCTCCAGTTTGCAATTTCAGCAATCTGATTGCTAGGGTCCAAATTACCCTAGCAACCATGCACTGATTTGAATAAGAGACTTGAATAGGAATAGGAGAGGGACTGAATAGAAAGACAGGCAATAAAAAGTTGTTGTTTTTTAGATGGGGTCTGTGACTTCTGTTTGAAAGCTGGAAAGATTTAGAAGAAACATACAAATAACCAAAAAGCTATAAAGAATAAATAATGAAGACCAGTTGAAAAGTTGCTTACACTAGGTCATTCTATAACATAGTAAAAGTGAACTAAAAGGTGTACCACCCCTTTAAGTGTTATTTAAGTCTTATTTACAGCACACTTAAAAAAGAAACCCTTTATTCAGGTATGCTCTTTTCCCTGTCTACTGAGCAGGAATAAGGGTTATTTGCTGCCTAGTGCAAGCTGTGTCATTATACAAAGGAAAGAAAAATACAGAAGTTCTAGACCAACAACAAGGGTATGCTAGTATGCAGGTAAGCCTTTTTGTTTCCATATTTTAATAACCTATTAATTATAAGTTAGCAATCAGAGTATTAGGGTATCATTCTTTTTGTCTAGACAGAGCATTGTCTTTAAGGGTTTTCAGCTAGGCTGTCACAAATCAGCCTTGTTATAATGTGAGGTGACACGGATCACAGGTACAGTATTTCCTAGAAGTAATTGTGCACTGCAGGTAATATACAGTAGGTGGAATGTGCTGGCAGCATGACTGCAGTAGTAGAATTATAAACTACATATCCAAATTATTTCTCAACCCTTAAACTATGTAAAAAATAAGAACACATCCTGTTTTTGATGTTACATTATATTTTATGCATTTTCCATTGTACATGCAGCTCATTTTATAAGCAAGATCCCCTTCCCTGCATCATTGCTACTCAATATATTTATGAATATGTTTGGGAACCATTCCAGCACAGTTTCTTTCCTGATCTCGCCAAATTATATGCATCATTATACACCACAATGATTCACTGGGGACCACATTTCAAGGACAGAGCTTGCCACAAAGAGAATAAATATGCCCTTAATGCTGCTGTTCAATATTTTCAATAATTATCTCTTGCTGAAAGAGAAAGCTGCAAACAGCATCACAAGCTCTCTGACTAAATTTATATATTTTTTGCCTAGTCAAATTGTTCCCAAAAAGTAATTTGTGTGCATCATTATCCTTTTATCGAGAAAACACTTGGCGGTGTGGCAAAAGCAATTAAGCGGCAGGCTTTATGCTCAGCACTCAGTCATCGGGCCAATCTCAGATAACATAAGCACAATAGGACCAAACACACCATGGTCCTCAATACTCACAAAAAAAGCCTACAACTAAAGGCCAGCAACACAACTGTTTTTTTAAGATAATCAGAGATTTGCTGGGAAGTTTTTCAATGCTCCAGTGCATAATACACCCATTTGCATATCCCAATGTGCTTGAAAGGATTTCATTTGATTTACTTTCATAGATGTACAAATTACAATTCCTCTATAGCATAAGAAGTCATCAATTTAGCCAATCCTGCTCACTAAATTATTACAGACATTTCAGTTTTATCATTTCATTACAGTACATAAAGGTGTTTGCTTTCCTTCATCATTTCTGTATCATGTTTGTAACTAAAAAAAAAACACAAAGAAAACATATGGAAAATATCAAAAGTGGTGTGTGGCTGTACAGAGAGATAAAACAACACCACAATAGCCATTCCATTACGTCCTACAGGCAGCACCTAGAGGGTTAACTTCCCGAACTCCTGGTAGGACAGGTAAACACAATTATTACAGCCTTTAAAAACACCCACATAGCTCCTCCCCTTATGTTTTTTTCCTGTCCTACCTGGGATAGGTAAAGAAGAGGATGAAGATCCGGGTCCTGAGGGACTCGAAGGCCGTACCAAAGCTACCTGAGGGTGAGCGGAGGGGGGATTATATCCTTAGGCATATGTTCGTCCCAACCGTGTATGGGCTGCATAGCTATGCAGTAGGGATGAAGGATTAGGCACCGTGAAAGCGCATGTGACGTCACTTCCGGCTCTTCGCAACGGAAGAGTTGCTGACAGAAAGGTAAAAGAGCCGTGTCTGTGTGTTGGCGTGCAGTAGGAATTGCGCTGCCGAAGTCAGTATGAAAAGACTGTACGGAGCGAGTGTAAGGTGCTTATAATTCGGTCGGGCGTTTAGTGACGTCATTTCCGGTTTCGCGCAAATTTGCGAAAGCTGGAGCGTTCGCGGCGCGTATATATGGTTTGAATCCTGCACAGTCGGATTGTCTGGCGCAAGGTACATGGAAGTGCTGAATGCTACCAGGCTGGAGGAAAAATTTTGGCTGTGATAAGGTATATGTGTATCAAATACTTCTGGTCCTCATGAATGCAAATGTATGCAATGAATACTGATAGGACTTTATGGTTGTGTTTCTAGATGTCTAAATCACCTGCAAAACACCAACAGAAATTAAAGCACAGGCTGTGTTCGGCATGTGACCAGCCGTTACCTGATGAACATACGCAAAGGATTTGTCTAACTTGCATGAAAACTACACTTGAGGAAGACACAGTAAAACAGTCAGAACAGTTCATTGGCTGGTTTAAAGGTATGATGATGCAAACGTTTCAGGAAATGAAACAGGCTATTGGTCCCGCTACTTCGGAGAATAATGATGATCTGATTATTCTGGATCAAGTGTCAGGTGATTCTGAGACGGAGGAAATGTCATCATCATCAACTGCTTCGGCTACAGCGAGGAAGGATAAGAAAGAAGGCATTTTTCTTTTTCCGGCGGAAAAAACTCAGAAACTGATAAGAGCAGTTAATAAAGTAATGGAGGATCAGGACAAGACGAAGGAACAGGATGCTGCTAAGGATTCATTACTGTATTTCTCTAAGCAAAGGGCTGATACGTTTCCAGTGAATCCAGTAGTGAAGGAGTTGATGGAAACTGAGTGGAAAGATCCTACTAGAAGGCCTGACTTGTCTAAGAGGTTCAAACAGATGTTCGTGTTACATAAGCAAGATATATTGTCTTGGGAGGAGCCCCCTAAAGTAGACATCTCTATATCTAAGTTGTCAAAGAGAACAACTATTCCTGTTGAAGACGTTGCAGGACTGAAGGAGCCAATGGATAGGAGAGTTGATACGTCTCTCAGGAGGTCGCATATGACAGCGGCGGCATTGGCGAAGCCGGCGATAGCGTCTGTGTCAGTATCCAGAACACTGAAATGCTGGATAAATAATATAGAAGAGGATATTGATGCCGGTATTTCTAGAGATGAGATTCTTGAGGCGTTTAAGTATGTAAAACTGGCAACGGATTTTCTGTGTGATACTGCGGTGGAGACAGTGAAGTTGTCAGCAAGGCTTATGGCATTGGCGGCTGTTGGGCGTAGAGCCCTTTGGGTTAAAGCTTGGAAGGCAGACGTCGCTTCAAAGAACAGCTTATGCGCTCTCCCTTTTGAAGCAGGAAGACTGTTCGGAACCAAGTTGGATACATTGATTGAGAGTTTGCAAGGGGAAAAATCGAAGTCTTTACCCCAAGATAGACCAAGGGGTTTTAAAAGGCAGTTTTTTCGTCGTAGATCCAGAAGTGCCTCACCTAGAGCGAAGCATCCGAGGTTGGTCACAAGGAACAGGAATTTCTTCAGAAGACCAAGACAGTCCAGAGGAAATGAGTTCAGCAGAGAAGACAGAAGAGAGTCCAATACAAGAGGTGGCAAGAGTAGGAAGTTTGGTTTCTGACGCCAGGCCTTCCTACGAGAGAGTTGGAGGCAGGCTTTCTTTGTTTTACGACCAGTGGAAAAGATCGACAACAGACCAATGGGTTCTGGATTCTATAAAGAATGGTTATTGAATAAAGTTTTGCCATCAGCCAGTGGGAAGGTTCTTACAATCTTTCCAAGAAGAAGTAAATTTTCAGCAAATGGTGAGAGAATTTTTAAGAAGGGGAGTATTGGAGGATGTACCAATACGCGAACGAAGACAAGGAGTGTACTCAAAGATGTTCCTAGTGCCAAAACAGAGTGGGAAGATGAGACTAGTCATAGATCTCAGGTACTTGAACAATTTCATCCAAAAAGAAAAATTCAAGATGGAATCTATCAGGTCGGTGCACAATATCCTCGACAGAGGAGACTTGATGGCTACTATAGATTTAAGGGATGCTTATCTTCATGTACCAATACATCAAAAAAGTCGAAGATTTCTCAGAGTAGCAGTGAAAATCGGGGGCAAGATAAGACATCTTCAGTTCAAGGCGCTTCCGTTTGGACTGACGTCGGCACCAAGAGTATTCACAAAAATTATAGTAGTCATCGCAGCGGCTCTACGGAAAGAAGGAATTTTTATTGTACCATACCTGGACGATTCGCTTATCAAGGCGTCAAATCTGGGGAAGATGAGGGATCATCTAGAGAGAACACTGGAGTTTCTGGAGTTACATGGATGGATCATGAACGAAGAAAAATCGAATCTACAACCCTCCACGTGTGTAAATTCTTGGGATTGGTTATAGACTCGGTCAGATTGAAGGTAAGTCTTCCACGGGACAAGGTTGTCAAGATGATTCAAGAGATTCGGAGGTTGAGAATGGCCAAAACGATTCCAATTCGTCAGGCGATGACGGTTCTTGGGCATATGACAGCAGCAATAGAGGCGGTTCCGTGGGCAAGAGCTCGGATGAGATGCCTTCAGCACAAAATTTTGAGTACATGGAATCGAAAGAAAACAGGGCTGGACAAATGGATGAAGATCCCAGTCAGCCTGAAGAGGAGTTTGAAGTGGTGGATGAAGAAACACAATCTCAGCAGGGGTTTGTATTTTCACCTTCCTTCCCCAGTGGTGGTGACCACGGATGCATCTCTTCAAGGTTGGGGTGCGCATGTGAGGAACATTTCGGCTCAAGGACTGTGGTCGGTGCAAGAGAAGAAGGAATCATCGAACTACAGAGAATTGAAGGCGGTGTGGAAAGCCCTGAAAGAGTTCCATACGGAAATCAGCAACCACAATGTACTGGTTCAGTCGGACAATGTTTCCGTGGTGTCCTACATCAACCACCAGGGTGGTACCAGGTCGATGAAATTGATCAGGATGTGTTTGAAAATTATGCAATGGGCTCAAAGGAAACTAATTCATTTGTCAGCGTTGCACATCAGGGGAGTAAACAACAAATGGGCCGACAGGCTCAGCCGGCATACAGTTGTTCCAGGGGAATGGTCACTGGATCACACGATATTCTCTCATATAACGAGAATGTGGGGTTATCCCCAGATAGACCTTATGGCGACGAGGCAGAACACCAAGTGCAAAAGATTTTGCTCGATCTACCGGCAAGACAAACCAACGCATTTGAATGCTTTCTCAATAAGTTGGGGTCATCAGTTAGCCTATGTGTTTCCTCCAGTGCCATTGATACAGAGGGTGCTAAAGAAGGTGAAAGAGGATCGGGCGAAAGTGATAGCCATTGTACCAGGATGGCCGTTTCCGGAGCTGCTGCGTCTATCGCAGGGGAACTATTGGATATTACCTCTGAGGACAGAGCTGATTTCACAAAAGGGGATATATTTTCCCGAAATAGAGAAGCTGAAGCTGACGGCGTGGTTATTGAACGCACGACATTACTGAACCAAGGGTTATCAGAGAAAGTGGTGGAGACTATGTTGTCAGCCAGAAAGAAATCGACAACAATCTCGTATGGAAGAATATGGAAGAAATACGATGCCTGGTGTGGTAGCAAAGACTTAGTAGCTTGCAAAACGGAGATTCCTCATATTCTTCAATTTTTACAAGAGGGGTTCGAAAAAGATCTGCAGCCTAATACACTAAGAGTTCAGATATCGGCTTTGTCAGTGTACCTCAATAAAAGGCTCTCGGCGGACCCCCTAATTATGAGATACTTGAAGGCTGTGTCGAAATTAAGACCTCGTTCAAAATTGCATGTTCCTCCTTGGGATTTGAACCTGGTGTTAAACAGGTTGTGTATCAACCCTTTTGAGCCATTGGAAGAGGTAGACGTTAAGAGGTTGACTTTGAAGACAGTTTTCTTAACAGCAATCACTTCGGCCAGAAGAGTTGGGGAAATACAGGCTTTAGGAGCGTCAGAGCCATATTTGCGATTTTGTCAAGACAAAGTTTGTTTAAAGACATTACCATACTTCATTCCTAAAGTTCCTTCAACTTGGTGTGTTAACGCTGAGATAGATCTTCCTACGTTGTGCACAGAGCCAAGGAATGAGATGGAAGAGAATCTACACAAGTTGGACTTGAAAAGATGTTTAATCACATACTTAGACAAGACAAGGATGTTCAGAAAATCAGACCATCTGTTTATCTTGTTCGCTGGTAAAGGCAAAGGCGAGAAGGCTTTGAAAGCAACAATTGCAAGATGGATTAAAGAAGCAATTCTATTGTGCTATCAACTGGAAGGAAAGGATAAGCCTGAAATACTGAAAGCCCACTCTACAAGAGGAATGGCAACATCATGGGCGGAGCGGGCTTATGCTTTCGCCACAGGAAATCTGTAAAGCAGCAACATGGTCCAATCTGCATACGTTCTCGAAGCACTACAAGTTAGACATCTTGTCTCGTCAAGATACAGCCTTTGGTAGCAAAGTACTTCAGGCGGTGCAGTCTACAAAGTTTTGACCCTCCCAATATTAGGGAAGCTAAGAAATTCCCTCTAGGTGCTGCCTGTAGGACGTAATGGAATGGGAAAATTGGTATACTTACCATTGAAATTTTCTTTTCCATTAGTCCGTAAGGCAGCACGAATATACCCTCCCGAAATAAAAATGTTTGAGCATCAAGTGTGTGTGTCTGGTCATTGTAGGAAGGAGCTAGTAAAATAACATAAGGGGAGGAGCTATGTGGGTGTTTTTAAAGGCTGTAATAATTGTGTTTACCTGTCCTACCAGGAGTTCGGGAAGTTAACCCTCTAGGTGCTGCCTTACGGACTAATGGAAAAGAAAATTTCAATGGTAAGTATACCAATTTTCCCATTTCCTTGTACTATACAGAAAACATACAGTATAGTTGATCTCAAGGTTTGCCCCTCACGGGGATTTGTATCCAATGTTAGTGACAATGCTAACTCAGTTAAATGGGGTTGTTCACCTTTTAGTATGTGCTGTCCAACTGTTGTGGTACCAAGGGCCGGAATTTCTCTGGCCTAACTGGTGGAGTGCTGAAAATGGAAGCCAGTGTTGACCACTCCTTATGTTTAAACCACACACACACTTTAAACCAAACCCATGTTACCACAAGGACTTTTAAGACTATGTCCACATTAATGATGGTAGCAGACCAAAAATCCATGCTCACAGCAGGGGTATCACACACACACACACACACACACACACACCCCCTTTGGGCCCCTAATAACAATTTCCAAATGCTAACAAACCCCCAGAACAAACCCTACCAGGCTCACGATTTACAGGCAGAGTATGACACCAGGGGTGCTTCAAAAAATCAAAAATATATTCCAAGTCAATTCTCTCAAAGTTAAAAAATCACTCTTTATTTAGCATAAATATTAAAAAGTAGGCATACAGACCAATTGATGCTCCGCCTTACGCGTTTCGCACCCACAGGCACTTATTCATAGGCATGCCTTTGAATATCGATTTCAATGTTTTTTTCATCTAATTTGGGTATCCTGCGGTCGAAGTAAAATCGTTCAAATGATTTGAAAGATTCAAAGGATTTCAGAGATCGATCGAATGATTTTACTTCGACTTCCAAAAACTTAGAAAAATGCTCTAGAAGGTCCCCATAGGCTAACATAGCACTTCGGCAGGTTTAATTTGGCGAAGTATTGAAATCGAAGTTTTTTTAAAGAGACAGTACTTCGATTATCGAATGGTCGAATATTCGAATGATTTTACTTCGAATAAAATTCGAAGTCATAGTATCCTATTCGATGGTCAGAGCATCCGAAAAATTACTTCGAATTTTGAATTTTTTTACTTCGAAAATTCCTTTGAATTCACTTCGACCCTTGATAAATCTGCCCCTAAAAGTTAAAGGAAAACTATACCCCCCCAAACAATGTAGGTCTCTATTAAAAGATGCTGAGTAAAACAGCTCATGTGTAAAACCCTGCTTCATGTAAATGAACCATTATCATAATAATATACTTTTTTAGTAGTATGTGCCATTGGGTAATCATAAATAGAAAATTGCCATTTTAAAAAATAAGGGCCGCCCCCTGAGATCGTAAGATTCACTGTGCACACATACAAACCACATGTAAGGTCACATGAGCCAATTAACAGACAGAGTTGTGTCTTTTGCTTCCTCACTTCTTCCTGTTACAGTTAGTGTTGTAGTATTTCTGGTCAGGTGATCTCTGAGGCAGCACAGATAGAGTCACGAAATGGTGGTTCAAGGCAAGAGATGTAAAAGGGCAATATTTATGTAAATATATATTCCAGTTTGGTAAGATTCTTTAATATGTCATTCAATTTGATATAAACTATCTGTTGCTTAAGTATTCATTTTGGGGGTATAGTTTTCCTTTAACATAAAGGTGAACCACACCTTTAATGACAGACATAGGTTTATGTCCATTTGATCTGGAAAAAAACTGTATTAATGATACGTTACCTGTTGTACTAAGTGCCATGTGAGACCATGGTTTGTAGAGTATTCTAACATAACTTGATTATCCATGTGTGGAGTGTAGCGCTCCCCACATCCCATCACCAAGCTGAACTGTATCATGTAGGATGCTCCAATTTGCATAGACTGTGTTTCTACATAACGTGGGCTGGAGGCTTGTTTAGAATCTCCAGTGAAACTGTTAAACAGAAAGCAATGAGCAAGAATGGATTATATTTCAATTTCTTAATTACAAGCTTTAATCATAATTCTAAAATACTATATTTCCAAAAAAACTTTGATACAACTGTAGGGTAGTGTTACATTATTATAACATTTTTATAACATTATAAATGCAGCTATAAACCTTTGAATAGTTTAAATTAATTACGATTTGTAAGATAAGTGAGAGCAAGTAATTTAAAATATTTGAAAAATGAAATTTATGCAAAAAAAGAAGAGAAGTGTAAGTAATGTGTTTATACATATGGGAGATGTGCTTAATAAAATAATAGGAAAATTCAATATGCCGATATTGAAATACGTGATATATTATAATAATTTACAATACTTATTAATAAATCACTTGCAAAGGGCAATATTAAAAACTGCTGATTGCTTTGATTCCTCATTTACAGAGTCCTTTTACCAATGGAGCATACTTTAAAATTCCATCTCTATTAAGGCTACATTTTATCTCTTGAAACCTATTGTAATAGTATGGGTACACATCAATTTTAATTTCAGAAAGCTTTGACAGCACAGAGAATTGATGTAGTTAATGCAAATAATTTAGCATCTTGGTGGGCAATAATTGCCTAGCAAGTACCATACTAAAAGCAATTCCTATTAGCTATAATGTGAAGCAACCTGTGTAAATCTTCCATGTTTTTAACGATTTTTCGATTTCTCTGACAAAATATTGCTGTAGCAAATTGCTATATTGCCCATAAATGGCCTTCCCACCTTCAGTTCATCACTACAAAACTTACCACTAGGGCATGTTGCTGAATATTAAATTGATATACAGGTATTGGATCCGTTATCCAGAAACCCATTATCCAGAAAGCTCAGAATTACGGAATGGCCATCTCCCATAGACCCCATTATAATGAAATAATCCAAATTTTTAAAAAATGATTTCCTTTTTCTCTGTAATGATAAAACAGTAGCTTGAACTTGATCTAAGATATAATTAATCCTTTTTGGAATCAAAACCATCCTATTGGGTTTATTTAATGTTTACATAATTTTCTAGTAGACTTATTGTATGAAGATCCATTATCTGGAAAACCCCAGATCCTGAGCATTCTAGATAATAGAGTACAGTGAAACCTCGATTTTACACATTTTACATTTTTTATTTGTGGTCCCACCAATTTATAATGCATTTCAATTTGTGCATTTCCCTGATTTTAAATAATGTTTTCCCAGATAGGTCCCCATAGGCTTTCCAAGCTTTTTTTGATCGAAGGAAAATCGTTCGATAGATGGATTAAAATCTTTCGAATCGTTCGATTCGAAGGATTTAATCGTTAGATCGAATGATTTTTCTTTCGAACGTTCTATCTAAGGAAATGCGGTAAATCCTTCGATATTCGAAGTTGAAGGATTTTACTTTGACAGTCGAATATCGAGGGTTAATTAACCCTCGATATTCGACCAATAGTAAATGTGCCCCTTGAATTTGTCTTTCAAACCACATAAAAACTAGATTTTAAACTAAATTTTAAACAACATTTCTCCTGACATTTTAAAAATGGAGTAAAACTCAGTGTAACTATTCCCCATGTGTCTGATCAATTCTAAAATAATCTGCTCTGTTTTGGTTCACCCAATCTTCACTTCACACCTATTGCAGGTGCCCCATTGGGGAATTATTATCATATTAATAGGGGTTAGCATTCTATTGTCAGGGCACAAATTTCTGTGTAACCCTATATAGGTGTAAAAACACCATTAACAAAACAAGTAAAACACTGATAAAATGTGTATTTTATACAATTTTATATGTAAAAAGTTTTTAACTCACACTTGTGTTATTTTACTAGTTTTAGCTTAATGAATGAGGCAGCATTAGCAATTTGAGTGACTATACCATATAAATCTAAAGGAAAAGTAAAGCTTCCCAGCCAAGTTTTTAGTTTTAGCAGCACTGAGACACTTGACTTAAAATAACAAAACATATTTCTGATACAAATCCCTATACCAATATTATTCAAAATAGCATTTTTTGTATTTAGACCCTTATATCTTGTTACAGAAGTGGAATTACACAAACATGTAGGCAGATCTAGAAAGCCCAGGTTATCCTGAAATAAACCCCTCTTTGTAAATTGCAATTTGATGGCTGAGCTAAAGACAAATTCATAAAAAATGTCATCAAAATGTTGTGAGAAAAACAAAATCTGAAAACTGTCTGTTTAAAAGACAAATTCACAAAAGTGGAGATAGAGGTTTGTGAATATGCAGTGAATCTGACATTTTTATTGCCACTTTTGATTTTGTCTCTATATCACCACTTTTGTGAATTCCCCCCATAGAGAACTAATTAATGTGGTTGGCATATAAACTAGTAGGATTTTTAAGCAAACGCACATCATATATTTAGTTTTACTGATCAAAAGCAACCTCTGCTACAGTTTTATTAGACTCCACTGAATTGTGCTTTATTTGAAACGCATCAGTGCTCATTTTTAAATATGTACTCCTCTTCTAGATAGACTTTTGTGACTTGCTTACTAACTGGAAGTAATCTCTGTCTCGCGAATGGTTAACACTCATTACTCCTTAATAGAAAATGATGCACTTAAACATGACATGATGTGTGATGATTTATAAAGCCCTGGTGTAGTTATTCGAATGAAAATGCATTTGTCAAGCAGTCCCACTGAGGATATTTTGCATGTATATACATAAGTCTATATTTATGTAAAGCCAAAGTATTTAAATGAACACCTAATGGACCTGCAGCTGTAAAACTAAAAAAGAATAAAACATCCAGCACCTGTGGTGATCTTCATACACTCCCTTGAGAGTAGGAAGGTCACTGATGAATGTATATTTCAAGTCTTTCAATTAATGAATACAATCCCAGCATATAAACACAAGACCTCCTTACAAAAAATATTTACAAATATAAATATTACTGTTGATATTACTTTGAAATATACATGAAATTGCATGTTTATATAAGAATCAATACAACACAAATCCCTTTTTTAGAAGACAAAGGACTAGACAAAGAGATTGCACAATATCGTGCTCTGCAAAGGTTGCCTTATTCTGACTTTTTGAAGAAAAAGCAAGCTGTAAGAGATGAGTCACGTTGATTTACATTAATGAGCTGTGAGAACTTGTCATGTCCTTGTTAAAGCGGATAATGCTGCTTCTATAGCCTCATTATCGCGGCCAGAACACATTTTCTGTAGTTCACACAGCCAGCCCCCTTCAGACTGAAGGATGATCAGAAAATGAAATCGGATTGCTGTAATGTACTGGAAAATAAAGCTCACTGTTGCAGTTCTGCATACACCTGGAGATATAACAATTATTTTTGTATCCTAAGGTATTCTACAATTGGTGTGATTGTGCATCCTTTAAGTAGAAATGGGCAGACATTAAAGCCAAAATTATATTATGAACTCTAAATTGGCATATCTCCCAACATTTTGGAAAGAGAAAGAGGGACAAAAAGAATTGCCACAAGGAGAGTGGTAATATTTTGGCCACGCCCATTGTGTGGTCACACCCCCTAATTACCATGCGAATTTTACAAAATTTGGCAGGTTATGAAAGTTTGAACACATTTCTGTGGTTGTTAACTGTTTCTTTGCTTATCTTAAAACTGTTACAGATGTATCAAAGTGCACCTGCCACATATTCTGGGCTCTCTGGAAAAAGCCAATTAAGTTAGAAACTTTGTATCTTTTTCTGGCTGTTCAGTGCAGGAGATCAAAGAGAAAGTCGGACATTTCAGTAACAACCCGGGACTGCGGATTTAACTGTCAAAATCGTGACTGTCCCTTGAAAAACAGGACAGTTGGGAGTTGTGCATTGGGTAGAGGAAGAACAGTTGTATAAAGAAGCAAAACTCTTCACCCTTTCTCTGCTTACTGTCCTGTAATGTTAGAAGCTTTTTCATACTTCTAGCAATATAATTAAATTGATATGATAAATATGTTGTTGGAAATGTGATTGTGAGTTTATTTAATCCATGGTAGTCTTTGTGTTGGAATACAAGTGTAGTCAACTAAATAACCACTCTGATCATTTGTTAGTATGGCAAAAGTTAACACGCCAAAAGCATAATGCACCAAAAACCTCTTATACCAACTTCATTTGTTTTAAAACATACTATGAGACCACAGAGGGCATTAAGACTGATGGACAGATGCTTAATTTTTAGCCCTGATTAACTATGTAACATCACATACTATAGTCTGTCAAAAGGTAAACTCTAATAAAATATTAAAGGGATCCTGTCATCAGAAAACATGTTTTTTTCAAAATGAATCAGTTAATAGTGCTACTCCAGCAGAATTCTGCACTGAAATACATTTCTCAAAAGAGCAAACAGATTTTTTTATATTCAATTTTGAAATTTGACATGGGGCTAGACATTTTGTCAATTTCCCAGCTGCCCCTGGTCATGTGACTTGTGCCTGCACTTTAGGAGAGAAATGCTTTCTGGCAGGCTGCTGTTTTTCCTTCTCAATGTAACTGAATGTGTCTCAGTGGGACATGGGTTTTTACTATTGAGTGTTGTTCTTAGATCTACCAGGCAGCTGTTATCTTGTATTAGGGAGCTGTTATCTGGTTACCTTCCCATTGTTCTTTTGTTTGGCTGCTGGGGGGGGAAAGGGAGGGGGGTGATATCACTCCAACTTGCAGTACAGCAGTAAAGAGTGATTGAAGTTTATCAGAGCACAAGTCACATGACTTGGGGCAGCTGGAAAATTGACAAAATGTCTAGCCCCATGTCAGATTTCAAAATTAAATATAAAACAATCTGTTTGCTCTTTTGAGAAATGGGTTTCAGTGCAGAATTCTGCTGGAGCAGCACTATTAACAGAGTAATTAAAAAAAAAAAAATTCCCATGACAGTATCCCATAACTGAATTAGGAAGATAAGAAGCATTAACGTCTTCAGCATTAACGTGTTCAACGTGTGCTTTTTTTTTCCTGGCAACTCATCACCAATTGGAAAAAGACTCATACTCAGAAATGGAGCTGACATAAAAGGAAAACAGACAACATTTAAAATTAGATATATAGTTTAACCCTTTAACTGCCAATGTGGCCAGCCACAAACCAGATCACATATGGAGTTTTGTAATTTTATAAAGGGCATATATTCTATTTCATTGACAGTCATACAGTTAAATGGTGGCACGTTTGAAAATGGATATATTACTATGAAGCTGGGATAATTTTATAAATAAAGCCAGTAAAATTGATTCTTACCACAGAGTCCAATCATGTCCACAATATGGCTGAACATTCCCCAGGTAAAATCCAAGTGACTGTGTGACATCCACAAGATTAGTGAAGTTCAGACTGATGCTGTTAAAGAGTACCGATGTCATGATGATCTCGTCAATCGCCCACACATCTTCCCCTTGGCCAGAATGATATGGCTGCCACCACCGAAACTGGATGCCAAACTGTTTTGCATCCTCAGGCAATTCAACTGATATAATTCTAAAATTAAATAAATGTAAAACATCAGTTGTTGGCATAAGGCCACAATAGTTGCTACCATTAAACTGTTCTATACAGCAGCTGTACACTAGAAACTAGTGACGCCATAACCACCAAATGAAGGACAGCATATTGTACGATCACTCTGTGAACTTCTCAGTAGACTCCACTTATGATACAGCCTACTCACACCATAGAATATTTGTACTCACCTTATGTGCTTATACATGACTCTAAACATATTGTAAACTTAACTTCACAATCAGCACAGATAACGTAACATGCAGAGAGAACAATTTTGAGTATAATTTTTACATAAATTATACCTTCTAGTTTTCTATTTCACAAACCAGTCCTTGTAAAAAATATTTTGTCTAAACGGTAAACCTATTTGTGTTAGATTACTAACCATTGCCATCTAATATTTCAACTATTGTACTGGTGCTGACATTGGTAGTTGGAGGCTGCCCCTTTTCAATCTGTATCGCAATTGTAACCATAGCCTAGAACTTTATTCACATTAACCTTGTTTAAAATGCACAATTTTATTAACCTTGTTTAAAATGCACAATTTTAATATTTTCCTGGAACAGGCTTAATACTGTATGACTTGCTATGAGTCTAGTACTTTTGCACTACTGCTTAAAATTGTACATTACCCATTTATTAAACTTCAAATTTATCTGCCTGAGGTTTTAAAGAGGAAAACTCAAATTTTTGGAGGAAAAAACAAACTCGAATTTTTAGAGATTTATTATGTCCCAAAGCTGCTAAACTTCCAAATCACAAAATACTCCATCTCAAACCTGCCTAAGTTATGTAGAAGTCAATGGCAAATGTCCCAGAAGTTTTTGACATTGTAATCTGTGCTGGAAAATCCAATAAAGTGGGGTTTTTGTCTAATAATCTGAAAAAGTCAAGTTTTCACAGCAATGAGTTTGAGAAAGTCAAGTTTTTGTAGCGGTTTTGTTTAACTTGTGGAAGGGAGTTTGGTTGACTTTCTTTTAATTAAAAAATTCGATTAATTTGAGATTTAGTAGTAACCCCCTTGATGTTCAATAAAAGGAAGTATTTTTATATGAGAAAACAGAAAATGTTGTGCATTACAATGACTCATGATGCCTATCTTGCAACTATATTAAATCATGATTTACATAAAAAACATTAGAAAAAGAATAACAAAATATAATAGTACAGATTAATAAATAAGTATAAATTGCATAGCCTGCAAACGTGTATACAATATGACATTCTTTGTGTTACACGTCTACAAATAGTTACATAATATTTATGCAAAATATGTCCCTTAATCTGATTATATCTAACTGCATCATTACTTTTCTTTTACAAATGTAATCTTGTCCAATAAAGTTTTTGCCCATTATACTCCTGCAGCATGTAGCATTTTAGTGTGCCTTGAAAATTTGATCAGAAGCCATCCCAAGGGTAATGCAATGTGTGCAAGGTCATTTGATTTTTCATGGCAGCTATGACAACTAACATGTACTTGACAAATGGCAAAGAAAATGAAGAATAATATCTAATCTCCAGCAGCAATTACAGAATACGTGCAAAGAGCAAATACATTCATTGTCATACCAATGACATCTACTTGAATTTTAATACATCAGTCCCTGGAATCAACTTGCCTGCCTATCACACACAGGACAAAAGTTGCATTCAGTGGCAAGTCAAACAGAGTCTTCTGATTGACTTAACATGAGACTAGAACTGAGAATAAAGCAACATAATAGTAATTGAAGAGTCTGGTACACACAACTAACTATCTTTTCAATAAAATGAGTGTCATTTGCACTATATGTGCTAGATGCATCAAGTCTGCTCTGCCAATACATTTTAATCACCCGCAATGAACTATACAGTCCCAACAGATACTGTATGTTAAAGAGTCTATCACAGTAAATCCTCCACTCCTTCCGTCAATGACTCACAAGATGTCCTTTTTATATACTGTATACCCATACTTCAGTTATAATCATGTTAGTAAGATACTTCCTTTTAACACGTTTTCATTGCAAAATTTTCAACAACATTCATTTTATATAGAGTGCATTTTAGTAATGATGGATATTGACAAATTGTATTGATAGGTACCGAAAATGATCCCTGCTTGAAGAAAGCTAGAATCTTACTCTCTGCTACAGAACACATGCACTATGCACTATAGCACTATAGCTACAGTTAATTCTAAAAGTCTTGTGAAATTATGTTTGAAAAGGAATGGAACAACGTGATTCCTGCTGGCATGCAACTTTTTCCCCAAATAAAAGCTCACTGGAATACTGTAAGCTAGAATTCGGTGACAAAAAGAAAGGTCTTGCATGCATTTTTTTCTGCATCTTTATTTTTCTCTTATAAACTTGAATTTTTGATAAATCTGCCCCTTGGTGTTTTTGTTTTGTAACAGTAAATCAGTGCTATAGAAATGGAAAAGTGACAGAGGTTATATGGCGAACTTCCACTGAGTTAGATATACCACATTGCCAGTACCTTGGCTCATGATAGCTGAGATAGGAATAATGCTCGATTAGTTTCCAGGTGATTCCATTGTCATGGGAGTAGTGTAGTAAAACCCCTTCTCCTGGTTTGTTAGGTGCTTTGCATGTGCTGAGCACAGATTTACTTCCAATGCGTAGAGTAAACTGCAGGAATCTAGGAAAAATGACAGAAATTCCTTTAATACAGGTATGGGACCTGTTATCCAGGGTGCTCGGGACCTGGGGTTTTCCAGATAATGGATCTTTCCGTAATTTGGGTCTTAATGCCTTAAGTCTACTAGAAATTCATTTAAACATTAAATAAACCCAATAGGCTGGTTTTGCTTCCAATAAGGATTAATTATATCTTATTTGGGATCAAGTACAAGGTACTGTTTTATTATTACAAAGAAAAAGGAAATCATTTTTAAAAATTTAGATTATTTGGATAAAATGGAGTCTATGGGAGACAGCCATTCCGTAATTCGGAGCTTCTGGATATCGGGTTTCAGGAAAAGGGACCCTATACCTGTAGTAAAAACAGGAATTGTAATATCATTATTTAATAAATTATACCTTTATTTATTTTTTTTATTTCCTAAATGTCATCATAGTACCGTGGCAGTGGACACAGTAAATGGCAGTATCCTCCCTTTTTCCCATTTGACAGAAAATTATCTACTGAAAATGTCGACCTTTGCAAGCCATCACTTAAATGTGATGGACCCTTTCCTACCTGAGAAATCAACACACTTGCAGCATTAGAGACATGATGAATATTGTGGTTGTTGTACTCTTCTGCCTATAACCACCCTCTTCTCTTATAGAGGAGCCATCATGTCATCAACTGTTGTTAGGTTTTATAGCTAGGGGTTCCAAGAGCAAGCACACAAGGGAAGGGAAGGGCTGAAGAGGCTGGTTATAATAAACAAAAATACTTCACATGGAATGGAAGGAAAAACAAATATGAAAGGGAGGGAGAATAAAAGGAACTGAATAGAACTGAACTCAATAATGGGTTACAGCCTCAGGAAAACCAAATGTGGAACAAGATATAGGACAAGGAACAGGACTGTAATTCATGCAACAGTACAGGACAAAGTATTTGAGGACAAACAACACACTCATAAACTCACAAACATGATATATAACAGGCAGAAATTAGTTTATATAAGCATCTTCTGCTGAAAGAGGGCAGGCAAAGGGCTTCATCTATTTCTGAAGGTAGTGCAGCTTTAAAGATAACTACAGCATAGAACATAGTTATGTGTTTAGTGGAACAGTTCTAACTAGGGATGCACCGAAATCCAGGATTTGGTTCGGGATTCGGGCAGGATTTGGCCAGGGTTAGGCTTTTCTCAGCAGCATTTGGATTCAGCCAAATCCTTGTGCCTGGCCGAACCGAATCCGCATCCATAAAATCATGTGACTTTTTGTCACAAAACAAGGAAGTAAAAAAATTGTAGCCAAGCTTTTTTTCCTTCGCCATTCTGATTTGCATATGCAAATAAGTGTTCGGTTTAGTATTCGGCCAAATCCTTCACAAAGGATTCGGCGGTTCGGACGAATCCAAAATATTGGATTCAGTGCATCCCTAGTTATAACCTTAAACTTGAAGCTAGGCATGACAACAACAAAGCAGCAAATACAATAATACCGTGCAAATAGAACTTATTGCAGTAATATAAATTCAATATCCAACTAGTTTTTGTTTATTGTAACATAAAAAGGAACTTAAGCAATGCTATTCAGCATGTTTGCAATCCATACTCAAATCAAGCCTCTAATTTATAATCTTATTTTTTTATAGAACATATAAAATGAGAATATTTGTTATCGATACTTTCCATTTAGTTCTATATGACAATAATTATACATATTTAAAATACAATTCACTCACCGGGATTGTGAACTGTCAAGGAAGGCAGTAATGAGCTGGCGTCGACCATCTTTATTAAAGATTAATGCTTTGCCACTTGCAAGCACACCACAACCAAAACTAACTTCAGCACCACGGATAGAGTAAAAGTTATGGTAGGATGAAAGCCTTGAGCTAGTGAAACTTTCAGATATAAATACTGGAAACGTCTGAGAGGCCATTTCACATGCTGGGCCAGAAAATCCAGGTTCACATCTAAAAATTACAAAATGTAAATGTAAAAAGTTATATTAAAAAAACACAATATTTACCTTAGAATAAAGAAGCAGTAATAGAACATTTTCAGAGTGATCTGGCCACCAAACTTACCACCAGCTCTATATTAATGTTAAGTGGGTGAATTGTTTTTCTTTGCAGAGATGATTACAGCTGCTAGTTAATTCAACATTTTAATTTGTACACCAATTATTTGTGCTTACTAATAAGAATAAAATACCTCCTGCAAACAGTATGTGATTTTATGCATTTTTTTTACTTCTGCAATTCCTCTTAATAGATTATTTGGGAAAGGTCATTTATTGTACATTGTCTAAAAAAATTCAGTTTCACTAAGTTTCTTAATTTTTTGGGAGTCAAAGATGAAAATATTGTGATTGTAATGTCCATGTAAAGGGCCATTTACACAGCATAACCCAGGCACCAGTATATACAAAAAATTGTAGCAGAAAAATCTGTGGAAAACACTTACTTGCAGCCTGTTCTTGTGCATTGTCCACGACCAGAACAGTATTTTAGACAGGATGGTCCAATATAAACTGCAACAGAACATTTTAACGTATTCATAAGATGACATAAATAACTTTGAAATTTGTTGAAAAAGTAAATTTAGACCTTTACCACTAGTAATGAGTTTTATGGAAAGCTCCCTGGTAGCTTTTTTGTATGAGATAATTGTGCTGCTAAACCCAATTCCCTCACATGTCATAACAAAATATACTTTCATAGGCTTATACAATGATTCAAATAGAGTTGGTGCTCTCTTTCTTGTTCAGTGGACGAAATATGCTGTATGTTTCACATGAAGAAATGAATGAATATGTTTAAACTGGGGAAATACTGCAAGAGCATTTTTGAAGGAATTAATCTTATTAGACATTAACACATGGTGCCCAATTTATCAAATTTCAAGGTTGAAGGGGGGGGGATGCAATTGGGTATGTAAGAAAACGTGCACAACTTTTTTCCTCAAGCCCCACCGTATTAGAAAAACACAATATTTTTAAATGTTTAAATAAACTAGGAAAATTGTTAGATACAATTCCCACTGTCTTCTTGCTAGTTCAGTTCTTTCTGGTGACTTTTTATTTAATAAATACTGTCTGTTCAAGGTTTCAGAAAATAGTCATGTGTATATTTGTATTTTCAGTCTTCTCTCTAATCAACATGATTTTTTTATAGATCTGTCCCTTAGAGACTGCAATTCTGTAATATCCTTTGCATTCTGTCTCAAAGGTAATGGATTTTAACCCCAGTGGATTGACAGGGTTACTTATTAAGGTCCACAATAAGGTAAGGTTATAGGATATCTTGCATTGATTCTGCATTAGAGAGAGGACTACATTTATCAGTAGAGTGCATTTCCAAAGAGACAAAAAAAACCCAGTATTGACAGAAGTGGTAAACTATCATAAACCATATAATATAATTAACAAAAGTGTGACGAAGACAGGGGCAGATTTATCAAAGGTCGAATTTCGAAGTACAAAAAACTTCGAAATTTGACCATCGAATTAAAAAACTTTGAATTCTAAGTTTTTTCAGCAAATTTGGCAATCCTACGATCGAATAAAAATCTAACGATTTTAGCGTATGATCGAAGGATTTTTATTCGATGTGTAAAGACTTAGAAAAATGTTGTAGAAGGTCCCCATAGGCTAACATAGCACTTCAGCAGGTTTAATTTGGCAAAGTATTGAAGTCAAAGTTTTTTTAAAGAGACAGTGCTTTGATTATCGAATGGTCAAATATTCAAATGATTTTTACTTCGAATCGAAGTCTAAGTAAATTCGAAGTCGTAGTATCCTATTCGATGGTCGAAGTATCCAAAAAATTACTTCAAATTTCGAATTTTTTTACTTCGATGATTCCCTCGAATTCACTTCGACCCTTAGTAAATCTGCCCCTTAGACAGAAACCATAAAATTAACAGTTTTAGAATCACATCATGCATATTTGCTTATTTTGAACCGATTATAGGAATTTGCATTCCGATGGGTCACTGGTAGTGACCATTTGCATACAGTATGTGTATAGAATATACGTATATTGTGGCACAGTGTCTGGGAAAACTCTAGAGGGAGAGTACTGTAAGTGACAAGTCATCTTGAGGGGGAGGGGAGCAGGCTAAAAAGAAAGCAGGAAGTGAGTGTTGAGGTATTTCTCTGCAGCAAGGAGGTAGGAGATACTTTTGTGTAAAGTCTGTAAATAACTGATAAATGGACTGACCACCTAAGTGGGGATAGAATTTGGCTGCAGAGAACAAGACTGGTATGGAAAGAATGCCATTGAACCAGGCTGTTAATGAACAATAACTGTTAGTTGCTGTTAATTTGTTATGCACTTTTACAAGTTTCTTCTTTCTTGAAAACTTCTGTTGTGAGTAAAACAGATGGATTTCTGTTTAAAGTTACCCTGTATGGTAGTGTCCTTTACTTTGAGAAGTTACTACCCAATCTGCCATTTGAGTGAATTTCCACAATATACTGTATGTATATGAGGGAGGATGTGATGTTTAGGCACAGCTGTGCAGCCAGTTATCAGTTGCCAATATGCCAATAAGGCATGAACATTTTGTTTGTATTTGGTTGCATGTTCATTAGATCTAAATGGTTGGTTATGGCTCTTGTTCTCTATTTTATGGTTGCCATTTATTGAAATTATTAAGTTAAATAGCATACCTTTAAGTTAAAGTTATATGGTCATATTACCAGGTACAGTATCAGCTCAGTGTAGTCACTATTGTCATTTCAACAAAGTGGATGTAATTTTAACAAACACATGTTTGTACTTGCCATGAATATCTTATGTAATATTGAGCAAATATGCAGGTGAATACTTGGCATCAGAAGCACATGGTCTTGTATACATCAAAGAACTAATCTCTATTATTCAACTCACACACCACCCAATTCAACTTATGACAGTTTTCAAAGCCAAGAATTAAATAAACTAGTGCTTTGCTTCTTATTGTTACTGTCAGTTTTTTAATCATTATTATTTATCATTTGAAAGTGTAAGACATTCTCAATCTCAAAGTGAGAAATTCACTAACTATTATCCAGTGCCCACATGTTTCCCAAGACTGGTCCATTCTGCCTCCATCGAAGCCTTGTGTCTCTGGTCAAGGCTGCATTGGGAAGGGTAATAGTTATTCGGTTCCATCTGTTTTAAAAGGAAATTTTAAAAATAGATTTACTTTTGAATGGTACATGGCTTATCCAATAAAAAGAATGTTTAAAACTTTCTCTATAAAGGTTACAGTGTATGGCAAGCACCAGGGGTGAGAAGATTTTGTTTGTCTGATTTTCTGGTGAAATTGGCAACATTTTTTGTGGCCATTGGCTTCAGCGTGTTTAGTGAAATGACTGCATTTCACAAATTTCTTGGCGAAGTGCAATGGACCAGTTTAGCTTATCATTAGCAAGCACATTTAAATGCCAATGACATAAAAAAGTGAAGTAAACAAAAATAAAAATTTCAAATCAAAGAAGGCATTCTTTTGAGCTAAAATTATAAGGATTCTATAAGACCATCTCAGCAGCCCACATATCTTTTATAGGTTCCTCAGTTTATATAAGGCAGGCATATAAAGCAGAACAGTATTTTGTGAAAGTGGTTAAAGTGAATATGTAATACAAAAATGAAAAACTATGGTTTCTTTCATAATATAAATAGTAAAATATGCATTCCAGTGCAATCTCTATTTAGTTGACAAATACATTTATTGATAATTTAAAAGAAATTTAATCTCTATATAAAAATTATATTTTTAACCAAATATTAATGTATAGGAGATTAAAGAAGGGACAGAAAATAATTGCCAATTTCTTCTTAAATTTGGACAGAAAGGCTATGACCAGCAACATTTTACTTACCCACTGTAGTTGTCTGATGAATAGATAGTGCTGTGCGGTAGATGGGATCCAGCACATAGCTCTGGGAGACACTCCGAGTGCAACAAAGACCAACTACGCCCATGATTTGTAGAAAATTCCAGGCTGACACTAAAATTGCATTAGGAACAAATCAAGAACCGAACAACAAGACAAATATTTTTCATAACAAATGCAAACATTCGTTTTGAACAAAATGTAGCCACAGCAGGAATATTTTTTTTGTTTCAATAGTTTTTATTATAATATTACAAATCAAGAAAAGAAGGATACAGAAGGAAAAAAAGGGGGGGGGAATATCAAAGTGTATAAGGGGGGGAGCATCAAACATTGCACTATATGCACAGGTACAAATGGCAGCATGTTAAGTCAGTACACCATCAACAGAATATCTTGGACTAAAGCAGTAAATTCTCTGTCAGGGGGTTGCAGTATATATCCACTATTCTGCCCGCTAAATATCCCCCAGCAGGAATATTGATATCTGAATAATATGCAGATAAATGCATTTTTATGATACAGATGCAATTCTAGTTGCAGTCACATTCCGGAAAACAGCATGGGCACTATGTCTTGCTGTATTACATCTCATCTCTGTGCTAAGGTAATCTCAGGATAGTCACACAGCTGGGGAGAAGAGGTAGAACAAGTGTGTTTCTCTAGAGCAATATTGTATGATTGTTTATCTCCATACACTATTTTCAACATATGATTATCTAGCCAAATCATTTATAGATCAGATTACTGGTAATTACATATGTTGATTTAACCAGTTAATATACTATGCTATACTACACAGTTTTTGAAAAGTATATCAGTATTTGGTTCCAGTTAATCATCCTTGCACTGAATGCATAGAAAACAGACACCATAATGTTCTGCACTATTATTTAACCAGAATGTATCACTAATTATCACTACTAGTTGCTTAAAAGAGCTATTAGTATAGTATAGTAGGTGACTTATTAACAGAAAGTTCTTTATCCTGCTATTAGGTACAGTGTTAAAAGGCCTTGGACTACGGGAGTCAGCAGGATTAATTAGAACACATAACTTATTATGCATGCTTTTCACTTGCAGGAATGATTTTGTTATGTATAATAATACTATAATAATCGTATGATAATATATGTTGTGCTATTGGTTAGCAATTATTCATGGTTGGACAAAGACAAGCTTCTATTAAAAACATTCTACAACATAGAACTATGGACCTGTTAATTACCATACATACCTGTTTCCAGGCTGGTGCGACCCACATCCAAGGTTAATGGAAAACTGAACCATATGTGATTCAGTGGAAGGCAATACAGGTAGCACATGGACAAAATCCACAGCCCAAACATTTAAGTTATGACCACGGTGACTGGTTTGCTTCAGACAAAATTTAGTAGCAGGTGTTTGTAGATCAGGACTTATGACAGCAGAAACAAGAGAAGTAACCTTTGCAATACAAAAAAAAACACTTAGCTATAGATATTGGATGTAATTTTAACAGCTTGGCAAATGCTGCCATGTTAAATAACACTTGGAACTTGAGCAACATTTTGTTTCTCCTGTGCACTGAACAGTCATAGTATTGTGTGGATTGATTAAAACAAGACATAAACAGATGGCAGTTTGCGCCAGAAAAGGACTTCTGTACCTTTTTAATTAAGACTGATAATTGTTTTTTAAGTAGATAAACATCATATCCAACTTTCATTTTAGACTCTGGGTAGTGTGGGTCTTTTCTGTAAAGGCAGACATGAAATAAAGCATGCATTATCACCTACAGTAATTTTGGAGGTTGTCAATGCAGTACCATATGAGTTTTTCATAAAGTATTACCTCCAGCCAGTTATTTCCACTAAAATATTACTGTTTAATTTATCAAGCTCAAACCAGCAAAAAATGTCAGTAATATGAAATGCTAATTCAAGGGAATGTTTTTCTTAAAAAGAGAAAACACAATTCTAAACAACTTTGTAATATACATTAATCACAAATTTTCTATGTTTTATAAGTTATTTGTATATGTATATGTACTTGCCATTTAAATGCCCAATAAGCTACTTTTAGGGGCAGATTTATTAAGGTTCGAGTTGAGTTTGAAGTGTTCGGGTTAAAAAAAAACTCGAATCTTTGTAGTTTTTAAAAAAACTAATTGGAATTTTTTGGAGGGGTTTGCTTGAAAACTCAAATGATTCGAGCAATTCAAGTTTTTTTTTCACGAAAACTTAATCAATTCGAGTTTTGGGATTTTGTAACTCAACTCGCAGAATCGGGTTTTTGCCAATTGAGCTTTTCTTAAATAAGAATCCATTCAAGTTACTAGTTCAAGGAAGGTAAAAAAAAAACCTCTAACACTCAACCTTTGACAAATAACCCCCTTAATATATAAAAATCTTGTAATACAGAATATCTGCAGGCACACCCTGTAACAACTGTCTGGTGCTGTCACACACCTGAAGAAGGGGCATGCCCACGAAATGCCGTGTTTCCACTTTTGACTAATAAACCCCAGGGAACATCCCCAGGCAAGTGCTTCCACGTGCTGGTTCTGTTTGTGCATAGTGTTTGAAAAACAGTCAGCTTTAGTTTTATTGAGTGCTTTACTTAAGAACAAGATTTAGAGCACTCCCTTGGTGGTTTTTTGCTGGGCTCATTGCCCAGCATTTTTCCTTGGCCACCTGCTCTGGCCGAAACCTAATTAAAGTAATAGATCAGTAATCAGTTACAGAAGCTGTAAGGACTTTGCACTGTATTTACTCTTTTCCTTCCCCACCCGGCAAATTTTTTTTGCTGGGAAGAACACTAGGGTTTTTTTACACCTATGGCTATTTAATGGTTAAACTGAAATTGTGGAGTGTAAACTGTCAAAAGGCTGCTAATCCCAATCAATACAGCAGAACCTCCATTTTATGTTTTTCAGGGGACCACGGAAAAATAGTGTCATATCCAGGAAAATATAAAATCAGGGAATGTGTTAAAGCAACTTATGCTTCAAATACTCAGAGGATATAAGCACAGTCAGTTTATATAATATTTACTGTGTTAATGACAAGGGTTAAGAACACAGTCACATGCACAACCTAAAGCAATAAAGCAATAAGGGGTACAGACTACTTGACTATTTACAAACAGGACCAAGGTTAAATATACATCTTATTAGTATTTTAAAAGCAATAAAACAATAAGGAGTGCAGACTAATTGGACTTGACTATTTACAGACAGAACCAAGGCTAAATATGCATCTTGTTAATATATAACAAAAAAAAATTAGCATAATGTATTATGGCTGTCTCAATAATTTGTTACTTATTTGTCACAATTACTTTCCTATTGCTTCCTTTCACTTATTTGCATCCTTCACTTTGTAATTTTAAGCAAGTTAATAATTTGATGAAACCAAACAAGGGTTGAATTGAAAAAACTTCGAAGTTTGAATTCAAAAAGACCAACAGAAATTAAGTCAAAGTTTTTTTTGGTCGAATAGGTCAGTTTTCAATTGATTAGCTCCACATTCAGCTGGATTCAAATCATACGAATTGAAGGAATAGCGAATTCGATCGAAGTTTTTCCCAAAAAAACCCTTAGATTTTCCACAAATTGAGCCCAAATAGGTTCTAGAAGGTCCCCATAGGCTAAAACAGCAATTCGGCAGGTTTTAGATGGCGAATGGTCGAAGTCGAATTTTTAAAAAGAGACAGTACATGATAAATTTCGATATTCAAATTTTTTTTCAAATTCAAATCAAATTTGGAATATTCCCTAGTCGAAGTACACAAAATATAGCTCGAAATTTGATTTTTTTTTTCATTAGAAAATTCACCTCAACCTTTGATAAATATGCCCCTTAAACAAAACAACAAACAAAAAAAATAAGGTACCTTATAAGATGAATAAGCAAGGGTATCCATAATAATATGCTCTTTTCTACCATCAATCTGAGCATAAAGAATTACATCATTTTCATGAGATTCTCCTGGACTGCACATTCCCCCTTGAAGAAATATTAAGAAGCATGATGAAAAAATAAAAATGTAACACTTAAATATTATGTTATTAAGTAATCACAAGGGACAACATATTTTATTGGTGCTTATCTATGAATCAGATATTCTCAATAAGAAATAGCAACTGCCTCTGATACTAAAATCATCCTCACACAGGTTTAGGTATTTAAAATTTGGGTTATTAGGGGTCATTTATATAGACCCTGGGCAGAGGTGCAAGAACACTAAGTTGTGCACTTTGTGGGGACCAGGCCCCCCTGCAAAAATGCTTTCTATGAAGAATAACCTATACTAGTATATGCTTGTAGGACCTTATAATTACTTAAGCTTACAATAGAGCATAGCTAACACTGTATGGGTTATTTACTACCTGCAGAATATGAGTGCAGAAATGGCCACAATTCAATTTTTTTTTATACTTTGCTCCCAGCCTGGCCTGTATCAGAATTGCTGCACGTCTCCTATGTTTGCTATGTTGGCAGCACTGCATTCATTAAGGGCAGTGGGGGAGGCATGTAGGTGTCCCCACTCCTGTTTGTCCCCAAACTTGCACGTTATTCAGAAAGTTAATGACCCCTTTAAGTCAAATTGTTTATTAATATGAAAAGGTTCTCTAATGATTTGTTGAGACTTTTGAGTCAAATTTCTTAATAAAGTTTACTGAGCCATTATCTGGAAAGAAGGTATATTTTTCTTCTCATTTTCAAGTAAATAATATGCCACATGTTCTGCATTCAGCAGATTCAGTATTAATAGTGCCTTTAACAGAATTTTATAAACACTGTTTTGACCCTTATATAATCTTATAGGGGCAAGGTACAGCCCATTTTTTGGCATTCTTCACCTTTCCCAGCAATAATGAGTCCTAAAGAGTTGGGTATTTAGGAGCAACATTGTATCTAGCTAGGAGAAAGGTGCAAAGTGCACAAAACTGGAGCATTTGGTTTCACTTTGCACCTTACTAAATAATAATACGATTTTAATGTGTTACCAACTTTAAATTCTCACTGACATATGCAACACATTTGGGACCAGGTAACCATTATAAAAAGGAAATAATTGTATTTAGTTTGTCCTGAAATGAATGTTAAATATATTCCCAAATGTGTTTCCTCTGAAAGGGAATTTGATATCAGTAAAAGAAAAACCCTTTCAAAATATGGCCATTATAGATCTGATGAAATTCAGCAGTTCTGGAACACAGAACACATTACTCTAAGGATAATGTGTCACTATATCTGACAGTACTCATTAATAAAATATATTGCTTTTTGAATCTGAAGTGGAGCTCATAACAGAGGACAGGCTGGAATGCATAATTGGGGAGCAACTAAATAGTGTTAATGTTGTTGTTCTGACAGTTCCAAGTTGAAGTTCAGAAGGTTAGGAAACCTTTTTTTCCTGTTTTTCTCCCCGGTGGTTAAGTACAAACAGTCTCAGATTGAAGCTGTCATACAATCGATGTTTCCTGTGCACTTTTAAAGCAGACAGCAGTTTGAATGTATCCCAAATACTGTGCACAACAGTGTCATCCTTGTTTACCTCATACAAAGGGCAGGGGTGTTGGATACAGTGTGTAAGAGACTATCTGCCAACTGCATATTCCAAACTAAAGGGACTGAGTATGGGTTTGTGGAAAAGGTTACAAGTCCTTACATAATGCAACATGGCAAACATTGTGGATTAAAATAACAAATAATAATATGGCAAAATGTGTGGTAATATTTGATTCAATTTTATCCGGCAATGGATATGAGTTTCTCACTTGAGAAGAAAGTGTTACAAAGTAAGAAGTTACTGGTTTTCAATGTGAGAATGCAGTCATTTTATTAAGAAAAGAGACCTTCCAGGAAGGTCAAATACCCCCACTAATTAAAATAAAGACAAAATGGCCCCAAAACACACACTAATCTAAAAAAAACATGTGGCATATATTTGTCAAAAGGTACTGTTGTAAAATAGAGCTTCCCATAATTCTCTACAGGGACTGTTTAACCTCTGTTTACTTTTAGTGGATGACACACATAAAAATATACAACCAACTCATTCCTACATGCAGCACATCAGTAAAACAAGATTTCTGCCCCCATACAGTCTAGAATGCTTCCAATCATGATACCACTAATTTATCTCCCTCCCTTCTTACTGTCTATTTACCCTGACAAGATGACTATGAAGATTTTCATTCATCCAGGTCATGGTATATCTAATATAGGTAAATCTAAAAACAACTGGACTTGCTGAGTAATCATTAAAGACGTTTCACTGCTCATCCGAGCAGCTTCTTCAGTTCAACTGACTGGTGTGGGAAGTTCTCGGCATATAAAATCCTATCACAGTAACTACACAGAATCGACACCTCTGTGAATTTCTTCAGATGTCACCTCTTTGAAGAGTTACAATGTGCCATTGTGATTGAATTATTGGAAGAGTTTATATGCCAAGAACTTCCCACACCAGTCAGTTGAACTGAAGAAGCTGCTCGGATGAGTAGTGAAACGTCTTTAATGATTACTCAGCAAGTCCAGCTGTTTTTAGTTTTACCTATACTAGATATACCCTGACAACTCTGTTTCATATTTAATGCCTTCTTTTGTGTCTTTCCTTTAGGCTACTCCACACTACTTCTTTGCCAGTACACTCTCCCAGGTACAGAATCACCACTGTTGGTGCAGCTGTCATGAAAATTGTATGATGGAAATTTGTTGGAAATGTGTTTATTTAACAAGCTCTCACGAATGACTGGGGGGTCCTGATCTTCTCTATAAATACTGCCATTACCTTAGCCATCACAGATACCCTTTTCCCCTACAGATACCCTTGACAAATACAGTAACATAACCTTTTCAGCTACACCAAGGTGATCAGTCGTTTGAGCCACTTTATGGAAACAGAAGGACAAAAGCAGATTTACACAATTACTGGAATCACAGGCGTCCTAAGATGTATTAAGGTTCAATAGTAGTAAAGGTAGTAAATGATAATGTGTATCATACAGTCCTTCCCAGCCCTTATAACATCCCTGAGACCAGCACACTAGAAAGTTGGAAGCGAGTCAATGTCAGTACACAACTTCAGACACTGTCCTCAAAACACCCCATTCAGTTGAAAACAGGACCCTTACACCATAGAGGTCAGTTGCCATCATAGAGCTTCATACACCAACTTTGCTTATGAAATTAGCCATTAAAGTGGACCCTACAAAATAATTGCAAATCCTTTTCTCACATGTTAGTTAAGCAAAATAAACATTACTTACACTAAATAAATTATTTAATGTTTTGACTTTAGTCTTGGAATTCATAAGTATAGCAAGCAGGCATGTGGACAATATAATTAAGGCAAGCTTTGCATCATTATCCCACATTCTTGTTTATGCAAGTGGGGGACCTAATACCCATGCCCATACACCAGCTACACAATTACAGGCAGAGAGTAGAGAGGGGAATATGAGGAGTGCTGTGACATCTAGGGAGTGCAGAATGGAAAGTTAAAATAATTGTCTGCCCCATCTGAGGCATAGAGGTGGGCCAGGTAATATATGATTGGCAGCTGAGATTTTAAATAGGTTTATAACAGGTATGGATATGTCAATAAAAAAGGAATTTGGGTTTCATGTTTAATTTGAAAAGGACTTTTATTATACAACTTTTTATGTCTGGGTGACAAGTCCCCTTTATGGGCTACAAATAGAACTCAAACTAGTAACTAGCCACAAAATAGGTTACGCATATGTGAGCCATCAGTATATTGTTATAACCAGCCACAAGTATATTTTAACCTACATGGGACTTCCAGCCTGGCCTAAACCTATTTTGTGTTGACAATGCATTCACTGTATATTCTCTTTGCAGCTCTTTTTTAGACTTAAGGGGCAGGGACCTCCATCTTCTTGTATCTAAGCTCTTAATCCTTATTACAACTGTACTTTGTATTCATTTGTATTTATTATTGTACTTTGCATTTGTTTTTATAATAACCCCATGTTTTTTATTGTTCTGCTGTATAGTGCTGCATAAGTAACCCTATAGAGATAAAAATTGACATACATACAATATACATATCGTACTCTGTACAAAAAAATATTTTCTAACAACTCCGTGGAAGAGAAATAAAATGTCATTCCCTCGCAAAAATGCTCATAGGGGAGTGCACTTACCCATGATAAAATAAAACCTTAGGTTCCCATATCCCGTGGTATCCATGTAAGGAGTGCAAACTTTTCTTTCTCCATCCTTCAAAAAAACAAGAGATGAACCCGATTCTATGGTTCCACATTCTGTTCCAATTACTGCTCCAACTATTTCCCACCTATTTATAACATTAAAAACAACAATTATATACACTTTTAAGCAAACAAGTAATTGACTTTTTAACTGATATGATTTAGTACGACTTCTAATTTGGATGAACTTCATAAAATGAATCTCTAAAGGTTTGTTCTGCAAAAAAGCAAACACTTTGAAAATATATTGCTAGGAAACGTATCCCATAAAACTCCTCTATTATTATTCTTCATATAGCCATTGGTGCACCCAATCAAGAAAAAGCACCCTCCAATCACAGATGATCCTGAATGACTATGGGATTTATGAAACATATCAAGGAGTAATGACACAAAACTATACAATTCTTCAAAGTTTGCTACAACATATACATACATAAGATACACTTTTATAGCTGTAGTATTTTGTGAAGAAGTGGTCCCCTAAACCATTTACAAATACTATACTACACGCCAAAACAGTATAAAAAGTTTACATGGCTAACCATATCCAGAGATGAATTGTCAGCTCTAATTACTCTTTTTTGTGATTTATATACGTTCTCATGATAGACAATGGCACTTTTAATGACTGATGAGACTCAAGGTTGCGTTTCTCACCGAGTTATTTTTATTCTTAGAAATAAGCATGCATTTGCACTGAACTCAGTGAAAGGCTAAAGTAGGATGTGACATTTTGCCACTTGTTTTTTTTTTTCTTTTTACTAAATTTGTTTTATTGTCTGCTCAAAATCTGTTTCAGAGCCCTGTATCTCCAAGTTGGAAATAAAAGAAAAAATAAATGCTAAAATAGCCAAGGTATATTATAAGATTACTTGTATATTACATACACATGCAAATAGAGAATTGTTACCATTTTTGTCACTGCCCCATCTAGAATAAATCGTTGTTCTTTTTTTGAATAAAGAAAAAAATAATGTACAATGCATACATAACAAGATAGATAACATTTATTTTAACATTTCTACAAAAAAAAAACATTTGTACAGAAATGCTTACAACAGACAAGGGTCAAGTCTTACTTTCAGTGCTATTAGTTGTTTCACTCATAAAGCTTTTTTTTTTTTTTAATAAAAAAACCGGAGTTTTATTAGGGGTAATGAGAACCATGATGTTTAAATGTCCATTCTATTTTTGTGACCTGGAAGTTCCAATTAGAAGTGGCATTTAAATCCCAGAGTGATAGTAAAAAATGGCCCTTTCTGGATAAGAATCCACTGTTCAAATGTGCATCTGTATGAGCAAATGGTTGATTTACTTGACAGTCACTTCTGATTGTCACACTCACTATGGTTCATTGAGTTTTGTAATGCTCGATTTACTCTGACTAATGTATGATGGCTGTCTATTGACCCATAAACTAGCCACAAATGTGATGCAAGGTACAAGAATGGAGTCAATTCTAATCTTAAATATAAAATATAAAATACAATTCTAAATGTTTATTGGCAGATTAATGCACCGTACTATACTTGAACTGATCTTACTGATTTAATGTGAGTCATATTTTTCATATGTCATGAGGTACCAGTGTTGTATGGTAACACCCATAGCCAGGAAGTTTATTTTAGCTGCACTCTCATAGACACAGGTTCAAATGCCATAAATGAAACAAATGTTCTGCTCAGAGCAGCAAAATGGATGTTGCCATTGGAAAAAAATGCCCTGTGTGTTAGCTGTAACTGGGTAAAAGACAAACAATAATAATCAATCAGTAACTGCTATGTAAAATACTTACCACCTATGACATTATGAACATTAAAAATATTTACATGGTAGCCCTAACCTGCCATTTATAGGGTTCTGTATTGACCTTTAAAATATGTATATAAATACTGTTTCTTGCATTTTCACGTGATAAAATGTAATGCTCATGGCTACATCTAAAATTTACCCAGCTGGTAGATTCTCAAACTCTTCAGACCACTGGTCCTGGATGTCCTCACTGGAAAGATCCACATCTCTGGTAGTAGCAAAGTTGTATTCACTGCTTTCTGTACCATGAAAATATATAGAGTTTCCATCCGACTGACAGCTATGCTATGAACAATAAATAACATTTTGCAAAAGGTTTATTTTAAGCAAATGGCCATGCAATTCAAAACAAATGATAACCATTTTTACTTAAAGAAGCTGAAAATGAGGCATAATCATGGGCAAAAAAAGGTAAATTGATTTTAGAAGAAGAAATAATTTATAGTTACATTTATTGAGTATTGAAAGAGTATATATTCTATCTATCTGTCATGAAATCAATCCTGTCAAGTTGTAAGACCAGAAGTCACAGAGAGGAATAATTGTGTGCTTTGCTTGTTAATTTAATAAGTGTCCCAAAATTTTCACTGTGGCTAACACCTGACACATCTGTTGTAGGTGGTTCTCAGCCCAATAATGAATACCCCTGTACTAGGATTTCCAAGCAGTGCAACAGAAACCAGCAAAGGGTAGTGGACAAGAAAGAGCAAATGTAATGTTTTCCATTAGCCTTAAAGCAATGGAACACTTAGAGATTTGGGGTGCTTTGTTGAATGCAAGTGTCAACTATAAGAAATGTAAAGGGTTTGCTAAAAGGATATACTTTTTTAAATTATGTGTTTATTGAAGCTTTCATATAAAATTTATGGGATCCTGTCATGATTTTTATGGTGTAGTTTTTATCACGAAATTGCACTGTATAAATTGCAAATAATTCATTCTACCATTTATTTATTTTTTCCTGAACCAATAAATTTTTTTTACTTGTGATGCTGGTGTGTCATTCTGCCTGATCTGTGCTTTCAGAAAGAGAGAGCACTTTACAATGGAACTGCTTTCAGATAAGTTTTTTCCTATTCAATGTTGCAAAACCTGACTTGCCATTCTCCTTGGACTTGGCTTGGGTGCTATTCTTATATCTACCATGAGGTGTGGCATGGCAACATTTTTGATTATTCAAACAATCTCCAAGTAATTTTGATCAATACAATGCAAAAACCATCTCCAGTCTTCTGGTATCCAGCTTTTTGGAAGGGTAAGGTGCAAAGAACAATTGCCCCTCACTGTATATAATGTATCTGGGGCCAACATTCCTATTGTCTATTACTGAATTTAATGTATTTGGGGTAGAATTTTCCAATGCATTTGAGATGTCACCCAATGTATTTTAGATTATTGAATGGAAAACATGATACTTGTGGTAATCCACCATAATTGCTGGAAATTGCAGAAGAAGGCATTTTACTGTGTTTAAACTTGATTGCAGCAAGTATTAGATATAGCAAAATGATGTTAGTCAAGTGGAAGGTATTTCCATGAGATGTGTTGCCCCATGGCAGCACTGATTTATCACTACTGACAAATGCGGTCTATCATCACCCTAAAAGGAGGTTGTTCACCTTTGAGATACCTTTTAGAATGATGTAGAGAGTGATATTCTGAGACAATATACAATTGGTGTTCATTGTTTATTATTTTTGGATTTTGAGTTATTTAGCTTTTTCTTCAGCAGCTCTCCATTTTGCAGTTTCAGCAATCTTGTTGCTAGGGTACAAATTTCCCTAGCAACCATGCATTGATTTCAATAAGAGACTGGGATACTAATAGGAGAGGTATGCGTAGAAAGAAGAGTATTAAAAAGTAGCAATAAAAATAAATGTGTAGCCTTATAGAACATTTGTTTTTAGAAGGGGTCATTGACCCCCATTTGAAAGCTGGAAAAAGAGTCAGAAGATGAAAGGCAAATAATTCAAAAAATATAAATAATGAACACCAATTGAAACTTTGCTTATAATTGGCCATTCTACAACATACTAAAAGTTAACTTAAAGGTGAACCACCCCTTTAAGAGTTATGGCACACTGGGAGATTTGTTGCATATGGGAAGTCTGCACTATCAGCAGGTGACAAATCTCCTGAAAATACCTTTGGTGGTAATGTAAATTGTGTGCAGTTAAACATAAACCTCATAACTGCCAGAAGTTTTTTGTTGGTTACATGATTCATATGTTGGAGACTCCAAAGGTATTTTTGTGAGATTTGTTACCTGTAGGTAGCGCAAATTTCCAGTGGGCAACAAATCTCTAAGTGTACCATCACCCTTAGTTAATGGGAGGCAGTATGGACACTTTTGCCCAATTCCCCATTTGCTAAAATACATGAGGGGTTCTCTACCAGCTGTGCTATTAGATCAAAGCAGAGTAGCGGCAGCAACAAGATCCTATCAGTTGCATTAGCTGAATCCTTCAGCAGAGGTGTCAGGGGGCTCTTATTTTGTTATTTGCCAATTTTTCTAATAATGGCCTGCTGTGTGAGAAAGGAAAGGGGGAGACATCACTCCAATTTACAGTACAGCAGTAAAGAGAGACTGTAGAGCACAAGTCAAAAATCTGAGGGCACCTGGGAAACTAAAAACATGTCTAGCTCTGTGTCAAATTCAAAATTAAATATAAAAAATCAGTTTTCTCTTTTGGAAATGGTTTCCAATGTAGAATTCTGCAAGAACTGCACAATTAACTGATGCATTTTGGAAAAAAACTTGTTTTTCGAAGACAGTATACCTTTAAGGTCAGGAAGGGTAAAGAAAAAGATAAGGGAGAAACTTCCATTGTTTAGATAATGGAATTAAACCAATGTGTAAAAATTAAATGTCTTTATAAAACATAAAGAGCCATTGCTAGTAATTAATAGATCCTTTATTACTAAAGACATGCCAAACATAGTGGGGCATCCTTGTGGGTACAAGAAAAGAGACAGGGCCAGAAGCAAATATACTGTACTGAAATGGGAAAGCATAAAACATGGGGGCAGGGAGAGAGACAAAGAAAAAAAGTTTTAAAAAATTAGGATGTATCTCCGCCTACACCAAAGCATTAATGTCAGATTTTCAATGATTGTCAATGCATCAAACATTAATGAGTTTTAAATCCTCCGATGAAGCAATGAGGCAAAACACATTAGGAGGGATGAGTTTAGGGATAATGAAGCACTAGGATACCTCTGTCATTTGGTATGGCATGAACTTTTATTTACATTGACTTTTTAGCACCAAATAAATGTCTTCATGTGTGATTGCTATTTTTGTACTGCATTCCTGATCCTAAGCATTAGCTCACACGTATAGGGGCATATTTATCAAGAAAAAACTTTGAAATTCGAATTAAAAAAGAAACAACCAAAATTAAGTCAAAGTTTTCGATTGAATATTTCCGAATTTTTAAAGTCCACCAATTGATCCAAATGGGTTCTAGGAGGTCCCCCATAGACTAAAACAAAAATTCAGCAGGTTTTAGATGGCGAATGGGCGAAGTCAAATTTTTATAGAGACAGTACATGATAAATTTCGATATTCAAAATTTAGCATTTTTTTCAAATTCAAATCAAATTTGGACTATTCCATAGTCGAAGTACACAAAAGATAGCTCAAAATCCATATTTTTTCATTCGAAAATTCACCTCGACCTTTGATAAATCGGCCCCTTAATGTACGGATCTCTCCTATATATTTTCATATATCTATTCATATTTACATAGTTACATAGTAAAATCAGGTTGAAAAAAGACCAAAGTCCATCAAGTCCAACCTCTCCAAATGAAACCCAGTTTCCACCCACACACTCACAGTGATCCCTCCATACACATACTCACATAAATTATATATACCCATATCTATACTAATTGTAGATCTTAGTATCACAATAGCCTAGAATATTATGTTTGTCCAAGAAATTCGGGCCGTACGATGGGGGGGCGCATCACGCACCAGGGCCCGCCCCCCTCTAGTTACGGTACTGGTAGCCACAAAATAACACTGCCCAGAATTAGACAACTTGTTATCTACAAAAACCCCTAGATCCTTCTTAGTTAATGAAACTCCCTGCACACTTTTTTTTGCCAAAATGCATAACCTTGCATTTATCAACATTGAACCTATAGTTCACAATTTTGTATCATCAGTAAAAATAAAAACAGTAGCAAAAATAGAAACAGTACGTACAGTATTTAGTTTTATGGACAGCCTCAGACTGATTATAATGAATGCAGCATCGGACTGGGGGGGGCCTGGGCCCACCACATCAGAATTATATCCTTATAAACGGTGCTTAGTGATGTCATTTTTGTCACATGACAGACTGAAACCAAAATATGAGGATTTTAGAAGTCACCTCAGAGTTCCATGACCTGTATAAAAACACTCTGCATTCGGCCTCATGTTTTTATATGGTCATGGAACTCCTCAGTAACATAATAACCTTACTATTTTACAAAAGGGGGTACTTTATTCACTATATAATTGTTAATGTAAAAACAGTCTAATGACAATTACACTGTGACACTGTAATTTTACTTTTATTACATTTCCTAAAGTTCATTTTACTATGTTGTGATGTAAACTACAATATTTCAAGAAATTTGCCAGCAGCTGCAATCTTATAAGCTTTTTTCTGTTTTTACATTAATTTGTTATTTAAATACAGGTATACATGAAGAAACAATTAGGGATGGTTAAACCTTTTCATGGGAGAGTGATTTATTATTTCTGGATTGGTTAACATGCTTTGTATCATAAGCATTAAATTACATTATTAACTGGAAGATTGATGAATTCTTATATTTAATTAAAAATTCACCCTGGTTTCTGAGCAGATTGAGGAATAACAAATGATTAGTGAACATGTGTTTTTTATGTGGGTATTATTTAAAATTCTTCATGAGGAGGCAACCCAAGTAATTATGTGTTTTTTTCATGAAAAAGCCAAATCAATATAAATCTGCAAATGTTTTTCCTCCCTTTAAAAATAATGGTAGGATCTCCAGTGACAAAGATTGGAATTTTTTTTTATATTTGTATAAGGAACAAGGAAATAAATTACGAGCTTGGGATCTGTGTAATTTATGATCTTGGGATCTGTGGAAAAAGCAAGTCCAAGCAGCCAAAACAACTCTTAGTTCTAAAGTGAAACAAGTTACCCTATACAACCCACCCCACATTTCACCTAGAGGGAACACTGGCCAGATTTAAGCCTATTTGGAATATTTATGTAGGAATTTCCTAAAATTTTGTAGTTACCATTGTGTTTAAAGCTTGAGATCTCATTTTCTAATTCTGTACCACAAATAATCCAGCACACTCATAGCAGCAGTTAGATGGACATCCCTATGCAACACCATGGCAGCAATGGAGTAGAGAAGAGATAATAAGGGTTGGCATAGCTAGCATAATTATAATAAACATACCTATCACACTTTCTTGGGTCAATTTATGACATCTAGCACTACTCTCCACAGAGTATTTGCTTGTTGCTATTCTGAATGTGCCTTGTAAAACAAAAGCACCATATACAACAAATTGTTTGTATTATACTGTATCTGAGCTGTTACAATGCAGCAATAACATTTTATAAGCCACCTATAAAATACTAAACTCATCTTCTATGCAACAGCTCATTTAAGGACAGGATTCATTTTCCTTTGGAAATTAGGGCACAATTAATTCAGAATTACACTAGAGCATTCATTGGGAGCACAGCAAAGAAAGCCATTGAGCTCCTGATGTTAAATCTGATCCCACCAGCCTTTATTTTACTCTATAGTTTTGCATTATTTTCCAATCCTATTTTCATTATGTTATGATTTGGGTCTGTGAAATTCCTACCGGAACAGGCAGACTAAGCTCACTTTTTATATTTTAATCAGGCCAAAACCTTTTCAGCTATATGAGGGGAAGTAATCTTTCATTTCTGAGGCAAGCACAATGACCTAATATATCACTGCTCATGGAAAGGACATTGTTATTTTTAAAACTATACATACATCTAGCCAAGAATCACTGATCCTTGTGGCTGGCCCATGTTCAGTACTCTGGATATGCTGCTATAAGCTGATAACTTGAATTGTCAAGAGGTGAGTGTAATCCATCAATAGGTCCATGCCAACTTATTTGCTTCCTGGCCCAATTTTTCTCTGTGCACTATTAAAGCAGTAAAATGTCATATGTACTCGGATGAAAGACTTCTACTACTGACTTTATGTAAGCATTTATTTTAGCTCTAAATATATATATCTACAGTAGTCCATGCCACTGACTCCCATGCTTCTTTAAACTCTTATCCAACTGTGTATCCTTAGCTTAGGCAGCACTGTATCATTCCTGTATATATGGAATATGTAGCAATGTCTGTAAACAATATCTTTATTTCTACCACATCCTTACTTCTTTAAAGTTATCTGGTTTAGTGGAAACTATGCAGCTTTATCTGAATAGAGTTTTTGTGCGTTCATTTCCTCCTAGACTTTTAGTTATCCTGTTTTCTTACACACTCCAAAAACATACAGGCAGGTCCATTGGCTCCTGATAAATTTGACCATAGTGTAAAATAATATAAATATAATAAAATAATCTATGTAAATTGCTGAAGAATATGTTGGGGCTATTAATAATAATGTGTACACACAAAATTCTTTTTGTGCATATCTATGGGCAGCATGGTGGCTGCCTTCCAGAGCTGGGGTCCTGGGTTTAAGTCCTGACCAGGGCACTGTGTATGGATGTATGTCCTCGCTACATCTACATAGGTTTCCTTTGTTTACTCTAGTTCCTTCCCACTAGTAAAAAAAAAAAACTGAATGATTAATATAGGTTTGTGTACTGTAGCAAACTTTTCAGAATAATTCTCCATCTAGCTGTACCATCAATTAATAGAACTATATAAGAATAAATATTGTATTGCAAAACATGAAAAGCAGGCCCATTTATTAAAACTCTAATTTATTTGGTCAAGTTTTTAAAGGGGAAAACTCACATTTTTAGAGGGGGGGAAACCTAAATTTTTTTATTATTATTATTATACCCCATAGCTGCTAACATCCGAATCCTAAAATACTCCATCTCAAACCTGTCGAGGTCATGTAGAAGTAATAACAGATGCCTCTGAAATTGTTTCTTGAAATTTTGATCTGCGCTGGATAATCCGATAAAGTCAGAAGTTTCGTCCGACAATTCAATAAAGTTGAGTTTTCAAAGCATTAATCGAAAGATTCGATTTGACGCTTAATTTTGTTGCAATATTTTCTAGGATGGGAGTTTGGTCGACTTTGTTTCAATAAAAAATCGAGATTTAGTAAATAACTCCCTCAAATGTCCATAGGAATTCCTCTGCTAGTTAAATTATTGTTCTTTAGAAATAAAGAAACCATTGCCTTCTCTACAATTACCAAATTACTCCATCTAAACTGAAATTTAACATAAATATCTTACTTCAAACTATTTTTAAAAACTGTTAATTCCTTTAGAATATTAATCCCATCACATATTAACAATGATGTCTTGTTTTCACTACAAAAATGCAGTAGGGTCCAGTTTTTTCAATATAGTGGGCCAGTTATCCAAAATAATGCACATTTTTGTGCCAGACTATATAATAATAATGATATCATAGAAAAAAGTATTCAAAGCTCTTGAACATGTTGGGGTTTATACCTTGAATATCATGCATCCTCAAACTGCACAGCCCTGCTAAATATATCTTCTTATTTAAGATAAATGCTGATTTAGAATATACAGGCATATTGCTGCTAGTTATTTATGCCTGTATAGAGCTAGTTAGTTATGTTGAGAATTTTATACCCAAAGGGTGAGTGAGATAAATGTAACCTGTCCAGACTTTTTTTTGCATTTAAGAACATCTAAACCAGTAGTCATATAGTATGTCTTCCTCTGTTTTTTGGGCAAATTATCTAAGTACAGATTATTGTTCTTTATTTTTAACTGTTCAACAATGGGGGCCGATTCACTAAATTCGAGTGAAGGATTCGAAGTAAAAAAACTTCAAATTTTGAAGTATTTTTTGGGCTACTTCGACCATCGAATGGGCTACTTCGACCTTCGACTACGACTTCGAATCGAAGGATTCCAGACCATTCGATAGTCGAAGTACCGTCTCTTTAAAAAAGACCCCCTAAAAGCTACCGAAGTCAATGTTAGCCTATAGGGAAGGTCCCCATAGGCTTTCATAACTTTTTTTGATCGAAGGATATTCCTTCGATCGTTGGATTTAAATCCTTCGAATCGTTCGATTCGAAGGATTTAATCGTTCGATCGAAGGAATAATCCTTTGATCGTATGATCGCAGTATTTGCGCTAAATCCTTCGACTTCGATATTCGAAGTCTAAGGATTTCAATTCCCAGTCGAATATCGAGGGTTAATTAACCCTCGATATTCGACCCTTAGTGAATCAGACCCTTAAAGTGGAAAAAAAACAGTTTTTTGTATAATGAAATAAATTGTATTTCTAGGCAACTTTCCAGTACATAATTATTCAACATTTCATTGTTTTTAAAGTTATGTATAAATATACTTTTAAAACGAATGCATTTCTTGTTTATCTCTTTCTGTCCTCTGGTTATTGACACAATATAGAAGAATGAATTTTTCCACCAGGTCAATTAATCAACTGGCTTCTACCACGTTTCAGAACCAGCAGAGCAAAGACTTGAAGCAAAAGACATATTCACTTTCAGCTGCAATTACATTTACAAATAATAAATATTTATATTTATTGAAATGTTGCTTAGAATTAAATTTTTTCTTTATGCAAAAAAACTGATTTTGGGAAGACATGCTAATTAATACATATATTCCTGTATCACTACTCTTCTGTTGCTGCATTGTTCCCAGAAGCCATTTCCCATGCTTTACTGTGAATGATAATCATTTTCTTCCAAGACTTTAAAGTCTTTCTTGCTGTTGTTGCCATCATTCAAATAGATCTGTATCAAATCTAAAGGCGGATACTTCTTTTTATATATCCTCCTTGGGCCCAATGGACCAATGATTCTCTGAGACAGCTGTAGCTTCACAATTTATTTTTTGTGACACTGCTTTGATTAAAATGAGTACACTGGCTATTTGGGGACAGCCAGCTTGCAAAGGGCTGGTAGCAGATGGAAAAAAATCTGTCCAGTTTGCCTTCACCTCGCCATGAGCAAAAAGTCATCAATTTCCTCCATTAAGGAGTTGTCACTCAGCCCATTTGAGTGGAAGAACATATCTAGTAACCAGATTAACTGATAAACAATGCAGAAGCAAAGGGTGCCATGGATGGAAGGGAACATATAGTTCACAGACTAATTGAAAATGAAACAGCCAATTTCTTTAATGACTGTAATATTTTATGTGATTATGTGTACCGCATCTGATTTCTCCTCAGAGAGGACATTTTTAAATTAAAAATCTAGGCAGGGAACACATAAAAGTTAAAATCAGAACAGAGATTATTAGAAAACTGGAGTGGAATATCATTACACAATTCAACATGTTGTCCTCCTATTATTACTGGACAACAAATCCCAACTTGCACAGTCAGCGGATAATGGATATTGCATTTCAGCTACATGATTTAAAGTCTGCCATAAAATAAATTAATAATTTATAGAGGAACTAAATCCCAACAGAGATGGTCTTGATGACCTTAAGCACAGGGTGTACTGTGTTAGTCCTGGAATACAACAGACTTGTACCTAAACCTAAAATATGCTATTGCAGAACTGATTAATCTCATGCTAGTACAGGTATGGGGCTCATTATCTGAAAACCTGTTATCCATTAATCTCAAATTACGTGAAGGTTCCATTTTATATCAAATAATCCAAATTTTAAAAAATGATTTCCTTTTTCTCTGTAATTATAAAACAGTACCTTGTACTTTATCCAAACTAAGATATAATTAATCCTTATTGGTGGCAAAACAATCCTATTTGGTTCATTTAATGTTTATAGGGTTTCCTAGTAGACTTAAGATATGAAGATCCAAATTAAGAAAAGATCTGTTACCCGGAAAACCCCAGCTCCTGAGTATTCCGGATAACAGGTCCCATACCTGTACTACTACATGGCTGCAAGGAAATAGCTGCTGTGTGCAGTATGGAATGTTAACTGCACAAGTACTATTTAGCAGTCTTTCTGCTGTAGAATGTATTGGCCTTCAAGTGCCTATATGAAAAATACGGCCCTGCATTGCATTGACTGCTCATGTCAAAATGGCATCTCCCTGTGATTCCTACATTTGGTCTATTGATACAGAACGCTGTGGGAGCTACTAACCCTAATTATAACTGACTCGTGTTTTGAACCAAATACGCAAGAAGTCAAAGAAGCTGCTTTAAACACAAATACCTCAAATAAATGGTGCCAGTTCATGCAAAGATTGGTGCCAACTTAAGGATATGTTTACAGAATGGTAAAAATTTAAATTTAGAAATTTTAACCAAAACTTCCTCACAACATCAACAATATACCAAAAAGATAGTATGACATGTTTCTGCAGTGGCAAACATTCACACCTTTTTGCCAGGAGAAATTTTTCCCAATGAGTATTCACCGATTTGATAAAAGCAATGAATTTTTTCGAGGTTCAGGCTGGCCACTATCATTATAAAGGCCGAGCAGCCAATTTTGCTTTGCATTACCTATGTCATACCCTCCATGCTAATTTTCCACATACATTGTTTCTTTAAGGTGAAGATTCTCTAAAGAATTTTACCCACTAAAAATGTATGGGGGAAAAATAGAGAATTTATGCAAAAAGAAAATTCCCTACATTCTCAGCATACAATTTTTTGTAAATACAAGATGTGTTCTGAAAATATGCCTATTGAACTGAGATGAACTTTAATGAAGTTAGACAAGTAGAAAATGTACTGGTCAATATGCCCCTTTGTGTGTCCACAACTGTGGTGGCACTTTTTTAATATTTTAAATATATGTTGGAAAAATATTCATACAGATGAATTCAAACTGGGTTAATATTTGTGTCTACTGCTGGACATTATTATTATTATCCTTTATGAAAAATTATGGTCACTTGTTCTTTAATATATAAATATTTCCTCCATATTTTTCCTGTGTTGTAGCTAAAAAAACATGGGGGGAAAAAAAAAAAAAAAAAAAAATATATATATATATATATATATATATATATATATATACCAATACGTAATTTTCATCAAAAGAAACATATTGGGGCAAATTCACTAAGCGACGAAAATAGGCTAGCAACGCCTTTGCCACACTTCGCCAGGCAAAGTTTCACCAGGGCGCTGCTAATTCACTAAAATCCAAAGTTGCGCTCAGAGAGGCGAAAGGTAGCGAAGTTGTGCTAGTATTAATTCATCAAGCAAAGCGAAGTTATGATAGCGATGCCTAATTTGAATACGGCGTCAAGTTAAAGTACAATGGACGTATATTTAGCAGCAAATACATTACACTACACAAGCCTGGGAAAGCTTCATAAAATAAAATAGAGTTGGTATTTTGCCCTATACATGTGCCCACTGTATAGTTTAGGTGCCATATGTTAGGAAATGTAGGGGGGAAGGAGGGTACCCCAAAAAATATTACGATCTTTTTCAGCCTATCACCTTTAAAAAAGTAAAAGACGCCATCATTTTTTGGGACTTAGAAAAAATTTCAACTTTTTTTGAAGCAAGCCCTATCTACTCTATTGCACTTCGCCTGGTCTGAGGTGGCGAAGGCAAGTCTGGCGCAAGAGATAACGTTCAGTAAAATGCACAAGTTAGTGAATTAGCATAGTTACGTCCCTTCGCCATAGCGCAACTTCGCCTGGCGTAAGGGTGAGAAGTAGATCCACTTCGCTAGCGAATTTACGCCAGCAGCTGTTAGTAACAAAATGACGTCACGCTGGCGAATTTGCGCTAGAGTTAGTTGATTCGCGCTTTAGTGAATTTGCCCCATTCAGTTGAGGTAGAAAATGTATTGAATGAATGCAAAAATATATTCATATTTTAATGAATTAGTCCCTGTATTGGGGCTGCAAGATGCTGATCCTAATTAAAATTAAAACCCATACTATTTACTTAACTTGAGTTACAAAAGACAAATTAATGTTATTTGCATTTTCACTTTTAAAAAGATTATCCCGCAATAGGAATTACATGGGAATAGGTGGCTATGGAAGATAGCTCAAAGTATAAATTGTTACAGGGACTGGTCCAATGGCCATCTTGGAGTCAGGATGGAATTATTTCCCCCACTGAGTCAAATTGGAAAGGCTTCAGAAGGGTTTTTTTTGCCTTCCTCTGGATCAACAAGCACTAGTTAGGCAGGTCATATATAGACATAAAAGCTTGAACCTGATGGATGTCTTTTTTAAACCTAATTTATTATGTCACTATGTAACAGTATCGTTATTGCTTAGGTTCAATAATATGTTGCTTAATGTATTTGTATTTTTATGTTTTATTTCCCTCTATTTGCAAAAACAATAATATAGATACTGTAGATATACGAAAACAAGAAAGACTGTTTACAAATGTAAATAGTACATTATAATTTGCAGAATAGGTTGCCATACCCTCTTATTAGACCTTGCCTCAACTCTTGCTGTATGCCTATGATCAGTTTGAATAATTAAAAAAATCATATAAATATCATATTACACTACTCTATAAAATAAATTCAGACACCGTCTAATACAAATGTTCAGAAATTAATGTTCAGTAATTAAACATAAATGCGTACCCTATTACAGAATACAAGTTTCTACAGGGGGATAATCCCACCCGTAGGAATCTGACATACAGAAAACTGGAGGCACGGAAAAAAGCCAGCAAAGTATGTTATTATGTCAGCCTTCCAGCATGTCAGCATAATATTTAATTGGATCTTTGTCTATATCATACTATATAATTCAGTTCATTGTGACAAGAGAAATGTAAGGTAATCCATAAATGAAAGAGCTATGTTAGTCACTGTCAGACTGCTTGGGAATTGTCGTCTCCTTAACAACTATAATGAGTAAAAATATACTGTCAATTATCCTAGGTAAGGTTCTTCCCTGCATATTTTTCTAACATCTCCCATATTCACAATATCAAACTGAAACCCTGATACATTAATCTAAATCATATTAATGCAAAACTTGTATCCACTTTTAACTGGGCAAGGATTGTTAAGAAGCAAGTTGCAATAATCAGGTTGAAGATCAGATAAAAGTCCAATGGCGTGTTATCATATCAGTTAAATACACCAAGACGCAATCAAAATAATCAGAAAACATGCCAGGAATCAATACATTTTATATCAGGAATAGCACCAGATAACATTGCAGGTGTCTAAAGAGTCCCGGTGTAACCCTGTCACCTCTGTCAGTGGGGATACTGCACTTGAACTATCTTGAAAATTAAAAGCTTCATCTAAAGGAAATCTCAAGGAAATAAGACATTTTCTAAATATAATGTATGAAAAATTCAGTTCAGATGAAACTCATAGTTTTTTCATAATCACAATAATTCCCCTTTAAGTATGCACATTTATTTTATTTCCTTATGAAAGCTGCACATTTGGGGTGTTCAGTTTATGAGTGTTTAGTAATTGTGAGAATTCAGTTATAACAGTTATAACCAGTGTTGGACTGGGATACCAGGGGCCCACCAAAAAATCTTAGTACAGGGGCCCACTCAGTACTATTTTTCTTCCTCACCCTCTATTCTCCTAGTCTCTTTTTTTTAATACTATAAACTATTTATTCCATCTATTTAGCCTCTTTGTTCTCATAGAAATAGGGAATGACCATGAAATAGGCCAAATGTTTTGAAGCAGGGGCGCCCACTGACACATGGAACCACCGGGAGTTTTCCTGGTATCCCAGTGGGCCAGTCCGACACTGGTTATAACAGTTAAAACTAGCACCAGATTATCCAAATAAGAGGTAGCAGTAGAAACTTAGTATATAACATAATGACAAAACACAGAAAAGGGTGAGCAAAATAGCCTATTTTGTTTGTCCGAGGCAAATCCACTACTGATCATGTGTACTATTATTAATAGGTAAAGCATAACTAATCAAAAATATAAAACTATAAGCTATATTAGCAAACCAAATATTGTAAGATTGTAAATTTGTAGGCTAAGAATCAGCCCCTACACAGGCATCAATCTCCCACAGGCATAAAGCCTGTACCTGGATCCACTGCGTCGGCCTGGGTGAAGGCACACGTGGAGGATTTCAGCACCAAAATGTAAACTCTCAAATTTCTGTGCCAAAATCCAATGCATGTGCCTGTGCCAAGGCCAACACAAGGAATCCAAGTGCAGGCTAGGTAGGAGGCTGATTGCAGGGTAGGGTGCTGATTCTCAGCCTGCACATTCTTTATGGTGATTTTGAGCCCGTGTGGCATTAGCCTAATAGATACAGTATGGGGCCAATTCATTAATTTTGAGTGAATGATTCGAAGTAAAAAAACTTCAAATTTCGAAGTGTTTTTTTGGCTACTTCGACCATCGAATGGGCTACTTCGACCTTCGAGTTCTAAACTAAAAATCGTTCGACTATTCGACCATTCGATAGTCGAAGTACTGTCTCTTTAAGATAAAACTTCGACCCCCTTGTTCGCCACCTAAAAGCTACCGAACCCAATGTTAGCCTAAGGTCCCCATAGGCTTGGATAAGTTTTTTTGGTCGAAGGATAATTCCTTCAATTGTTGGTCGAAAGATTCGAAGGATTTAAACGATTATTCGATTATTCCTTCGATCGTACGATCGCAGTATTTGCACAAAATCCTTCGGCTTCGATATTCGAAGTCGAAGGATTTTCATTCCCAGTCGAATATCGAGGGTTAATTAACCCTCGATATTCGACCCTTGATGAATTTGCCCCTATGTGTTGATATATAAAATTTCTGGCTTTGGTGACAATGTTATTTACAGATCTTGTAGTATCAGCTTTCTTGGTTCTTTCTAAACATCGATGCATAATGATGAATGCTTAAATACAACTCCCAAACATTTACACCTCCCATAAAACCTGCCTCAAGCAGCTTTTGAGATAAAAATAGCAAATAATCCCACCGATAAAACCTAAACATGTTGAGCCAATGCCTGTGAGTAGATTTTATGGAATTACATATCTACTCTGCTTAAAAGCTGGGTTGTACAGCAGGAAAAAAAATAAAGGCATCGGCACAGATTTATTTTTTAAATTTATTTTAACTCTTTGTGACTGAGGTCAGACATATAGGCACATTTTGTCTTCATTGATTGTCATAGCAAAATATGAATAAAACAGGAAAATGTGTTTTTTTTGGAAAAGGTGTAAAAAAATAAACATTCTACCTCTTTCAATTCACCTGAATTTACATAACTCAAGAACACTAATAGAAAAAAGGCCTTAAAAGTTAAGTCTGTGCACAGGAACTGTGTCATAACCTTGACCTATCGTCAAGTTACACCACAAGTCTAAAAAATGTTGCTGTGGTGCCTAGGAAGTTTATGTTATTTTCTAATATATTAAATTGTTCAATACTAAATCAATGTAATTGCAGATAGGCCTTATTACTTTCCATTTTTATTTGCTTTGTAAATGTATGTTATTAATGAAAACAATGGTAAAATAGCAAAATAACATTTCAAGAACAATGTAAAACCTACAACGCACAACTGTTTAAAACTCTTCAAAGGTCTCACCTGTTGTATCAATTTATCAAGGTCGCAGCTTATTTAAATAATGCATGTTCAAAGAAATAGAGCAGAACATCTGCCATTATCACACCAAGCTTCAGATGAGTGGTCTAAGATAAAATCTGTCCAATAAAATATATTAATGGCCTATGAATATCTGAATGTTTTTCTGTAATGGCTATCATTCCTTTCTAGACAGGAAATAGATTGGATAAAAAGACAGATTTACCTTCTGATTAGGACATGTTGCTGACACATTGTTATCCTGACATGTCAGAATCTAATCTGCTCAACAGATGTAAGAACCTGTATTTTATTTGATGATTTCATGCTAATGCCCTATACATTCCAAACTGATTAAACAGACAAAAACAAATGTATATGTACCTTTACAGTAGCCCCAGGGAAAAAAAGCCAGTTTCCTGTGTCCATTGGATCTAGATTGTCTTCTAACACGACTTCTTTATGAGCAGCATTGATAATCAAAATGTTATCCAGTGCCCAGCAGGCTTCATACACATCACCTGCCTGCATGTTCTCCTGCCTCCAACGGAATTTCACATTTTCTCCTTTAGCTTCAGGAGGTAGGTAAATAATGTGAATGATGGTGCTAACATTGGAAGGAGCACTGTAATGTAATAATAAAAACACACATTGATGGAACAAGAGATTTACAGTATATGAACATAACACACTTTTTATATACAGTGAAAATGAGTAGGTCAAAGTAGACATATATTTTATTTATATACTTTACAAAAACAATTTAAGCAATTCTTACAAATCAAAATTAGCTCTTAATTCTGGGATTAATGCATTATTTCATATGATCAAAAAGACCCTTTTGGCAAGACCTAAACAAAAAACATTTTGTTTACAATTAACTATATAGAATATTTACACATAAAGCTGGGATTTGTGAGTTCTGTCTGCAAGGAATTATTACAATTTAAGGACTCAAACATCTACCTTATCGCATAAATATTGCATAATTTGCATATCTTTTTCATGTGAACAGAACTGCCTACATAAAAATGATGTAGCAAAAAAGAAAACCTAAACAATAACAAAATAATTTTCGGTGCTTCACAAGTACTGAAACAAACCTAATTCTCTCCAATGGCATCCAACTAGATGAATTATTCTTTGTGTATGACACCACAATTCCAGGGTCTGAATAGCTGAACCTGCACGATCCTGACCCTGAAAGATTAAATAGATAATAACAAGGAGTTATATTACGACTCATATTAAGTATACTCTAATAGCTCCAAATGACAAGTGACCACACCACATCCCATTTATTTTTTTCATATGTTAAATTGCAAAATCAATAATGAAATGTCACTACAGCTGTTTCTAAGAGTAAGCAGCAGATTCATTTATGCTTTAGAAGTCAGAATTGATAAATCACACCTTAATGTAGTAATCTAACACTAATTTCCCAGAGGGGACATTTTATATATTTAATCTAAAGAAAGATGCTGTTAAATATGGATAGGTACTAAGAATAAATGATTTTATAACATAAATAAATGCCAGTAAATCCATGGTATAAAATATGAACAGACATACCTTTTAGTAACCCTTAATGCACCACCTACAGCTGTCCAATTTATTACATGTAGCAGGATGACTAATTCTCATACAGCATGTTCAAGGGCCAGATTATATTAAAATGATGATGTCATACAATGAAGTGTATGAAGCCCTAGAGCAGAATGTGGGGCATGAAAATCCTTTGGAGGGCCACGTTCAGCCAGTAGCCCTAATCTACTCTAGCAGAATAAACGTGACATTTTTCTGATGCCATTGCTTCTGTGTCTTTGATGTATGGCGCACCATATATTTTTTGCAAATTCATGATGTGGGTAGATTAAGAACCCTGGGCACATGTTGTCAGAACACAGCAATGAAAAAATGCAAATTAACAGCCAATAAATGGGTTTATTATCTAATGTGCCAAATGTATATGAAGCTAAACTGTCCTACCATCCTTTTAATACAGACTTTTATTTTAGTCAAACACATTAATTCGTTGGTTGAATTTCAGTGGCAGATTTATCAAAGTGCGAGGCTAGAGTTCACCACAGAAAAACTCACCCAGTTTCTATTTAATTGTATGAATAGAAAGTGGGTTAGTTTAATAGTGGTAAGCTATGGTCTCACACTAAATGAATCTGCCTCGGGAAGTGTTGCTGTTTTCAGAAGCATTACTATTGTATTATATTGTCACCTGGTACAGACAATATTGCCAAACAAATGAAGGGCAGTTGAAAAGTCACTGCATATTTACATTGAGCCCATCTGCTTCAGTTGCTTGAATTCTAGTGCATGAACATCTGCTGTCCATTTTTATATATTACACTACAACAGGGACTCAAATTTTAATCATTTCCATTCTTTTACTTAAATGAGAGATGTTCAAAACCAATCAACCTCATCCTTATTTTGTCCCATACAGTCATCAGGCATGAATGATGAAACCAGGGTATTGAGCTACATTCTGTACAGTGGGATGAATAGGCACATAATGAAAGAGATATTTTCTACTATTTGAAGTTAAAGAAAAGCTGCATCTTTGGAAAATCACTTCTAGCTTTCAAAGCATTGAACTCCAATGCTGTAAGCAGATTATAAAAAAATCTAATCGATGTGAAGGATTTAGCTTGTTACCACTTAGGGCAGAGTTGTCCACTGGACCATATAAGGCTAGCTATAAATTGGCTAATTGCTTTTCTGTACTAGTATTTACTAACTGAACACATACATTGTAAGCGTACAGATCAGTATATCACACTGCAGTCTATAATTAAGTAGTGACATTAAACTTAACTGGTTTGATAAGTACAAGAATTCTTATTGTTCTGCATTAATGATTTATATTATAGTGTTCATACAAAATAGATATCTAACTTGGGACCCATTATCCAGAAGGTTACAAAATACAGAAATACTATTTTCTATTGAGTCCTATTAAAACAAACAATGGAATGATTTGGCTTTTCTCTTTAAAAAAAAGAAAGCACCTTGTATTTATGCTAACCAAATTAACACAAATTCATGTTAATGGTAAAACAATCCTATTGGGTTTTTTATGCCACAGATCAAGGAATCTATTGCCCTATGGAAATATCAGTTCATTGAAGACAACGGGAAACAGAACATAAATATATTTACAATAATATATCTGTGTATTCTGTATAAATGAAATAACCTATCTATTTGTGTAACAGACAGCGCATAGTGTGTGCTGTATGGAACAGGGTTTCAGTTACATCCACATACAGTTTGTAATGTAGGAGAAAGGATTATGGCTCTCAGCACCCAACCTGGTCTTTTGTTAAGAAATAGCATAGGTGAAAGTTACTTACTGATAAACAGTAAGAATTGTTTAGTTTTATGTGTATGGAATCTCACTGACAGAAACCCAGCAGCTGTTAAACTTCACTCTCTATAACCCCTTGGGCTCTTGAGGGTACAGAGAGAAATAGCTGAATGGTTGCATACTAAAGATTCCTGCTTTATGCACTTGTTTTCTCATGCTACAGGCCCAGCACACCAACCCCACTAACTTCATTCTTCATCACATTTCAAACTACTTTTTTGCACCACATAATGATATGCAGTATAATATTGGCATTGTACTTACCAATAGAAAACTGCAAAACAGATGCCGTAGTTGTGTTCATTTGAACAGTTATCTGAAAAAAAGTACAATTTTTTTTTTTATACAACACTGACACATTTTTGAAGCACTTTATAAAGATTGTTCATCTTATTATAAAACCTATACATAAATGGCATGCTGGAGTATAGCAAAGTACAGATAAATCAGTCCTCAGAACTTTCCCACATTCAATTAAACATAGCTAAAACACCCAACCCAATTTAAAGATAAAACTTGCTTGGTGTTTGAACTGGTATGCAATAAAATAGTTGTCTTTACATGACAATTTGTATTTCAGTCTTCCTGGATGATAATAAAATCATTATGCTCCAGATTCTATGGGCTATTAAGGCATGCACTACTAAATTACAAAAACCATGCGAAAAATGCGTTGTTAAAATGCGATGTTAGCTAAAGTACAGGCCAAAATTAATTTAAAATATTCGGGACATAGTTATATTTGTTTAAATAATAGTATCATTATTTTTTTCATCTGACATTTTAAGAGACTGTTAACCTCACATGTCCAGCAGATGTCAAATTATAAGAGTCTTAAGGTACTACACATTTGTGTAGAAATATATATATATATATATTTTTTTTTTTTACCAGTTTTTTTGCACAAAATGCTATCCACTCCAGCATTTGCAAACTGTGCCTGCATTTTTTACCCCCAACTTGCCCCAGTCAGTATAAAACTAAACAAAAGAAATGCTGTATTTAACCCTTGTTTAGGAGCCACTTACGGCATTTAAATTAAATCAAATTAACCTTGCCTTTATGTATACAGAATAGTTTATAGCACAAAATATTCAAAATTCTAATTTCTTCCTCTCAGTTTTAGACTAAAATTATCCAAAGAGCATTATATGTTAGGGCACCAAAGGGAAATGGAAATAAATCCTTCTAAGGAACTCCCTGTGGGAAGTAGAAGGGCCAGGTTGTGACTGAGAAGGCAACAAGAAGATAACTACCATAAGTCAAGTAGGGTGACAGGGGACCTGCAATGACAAAGGCTCCTCTCAACCATCCCTATGCAGTCACATACAGTCATTTTCTGTATTTTTGTATGATAATGAGATTGTAAGTGGTAAACATGTGAGGTATCCATATTTGCAAATGATACTAATATTTGCAAAGTGGAAACAGCTGGATTTTTCAGCAGTTTATTACAAAAAGACTTGAGAACAATAGCTGAGTGAGTGGGTTGGTTGGTTGGAGAAAATGTAGATTTGGTTCATTGTACATAAAGGATAAAGCTGTGCAACTAAGCCGCTGAAAAAAGTCAGCTATTTATAGTTTAAATTATATAAATTTAGGTACAGAAAAACATGTTTGGGAAACACTTAGAAAAACTTATAGATTACAAAAAGAGATCTAGAAAAATGGTAAATTAATCAAGAAGGGTAAAGGGCAGTATACCCCCTTTTTTCAGCATGAGTGCAATATATTTGGTTATATTGAACATACTTCTTGCACCTGGGGGCACATTTACTAAGGGTCAAATATCGAGGGTTAATTAACCCTCGATATTCGACCCTCGAAGTAAAATCCTTCAACTTCGAATATCGAATCGTTCAAATGCTTCAAGAACATAGCCTATTTGTATTCTAGAAAACACTGACAGATGTTTGTTTTCTCTATTAAAAGTTTTGATTTTGCTACTATGTTCCGATTTGTTATTCATCTTTGAGTAATGATACACTTGGGGGCAGATGTATCAAGGGTCGAATTTCGAGGGGTTAAATCCCTCGAAATTCGACTGGGGAATAGAATCGAATAGGCAATTCGGGCGAATTTACACGCCCGCAAATAGTCGAATGGGCGAATATTCGCCCGACGAATAGTCGATCGAAGGATTTTCATTCGATTGAATTATCGATCGAATGTCTTTTTATTCGATCAGAAACTTAGAAAACAAGCCTATGGGACTTTCCCATAGGCTTTTAAAGCAATTCGGTAGGTATTGGTGGCAAAGTAGGCAGTCGAAGTATTTTTAAAAGAGACAGTACTTCGACTATCGAATGGGCGAATAGTCACAGCGTTTTTGCGCTCGATCTATTCGAATCATTCTACTCAGGCGAATTTACGCCAATTCGATAGTCGAGGAGCACAAAAAACTACTCGAAATTCGAGTATTTTTCCTTCTATTCCTTCACTCGAACTTAGTGAATGGGCCCCTTGTTGTTTCAATTCATTTGCATTTGCAGAGACACTGAAGGAGAAGTAAATAAGATTACTTTTTAAGTGAGAATTTAAGCAATATAATACAAAAAAATAGCAATTATCTTGAACTGCTTCAAGTCTTCGGCTTCACGTAAAAAAGTCTCTATGTGTAGGAACAAATATATGTTGGTGTTCAGCACAGTTCTCAGTGTACAAACTTACCAATTCTCTTGGTCCATACGGATCACAAAAAGTGACTGCCCCACCATGCATAATTGCACCACACTGCTCACCAACTTCGCAATTTCTGCACTGGAGCCTGCATAGAAAACAGATAGATTGGCCTTTCATAATAATTTGGTAACAAAAGTGAATATAAAAGTAAAAAGAAAATTACAAAACAAGGGAAGTACCTTTAAAAAACTTAGCATTCTTTGAACTCAAGATTCAGTATTTCACATAATGATTCCTAGAGTAAAATGTTTTTGAAAAAGCAAAAGTAATTTGCACTTTTCGCCTTATGCTAAAGGTGCTGATCTAAAGGTCAGGGTCTGGTGTATGATATTAGTCTTTGTGCCAATTTTCCATTTGTATTATGTTGGAATTTTAATATTTGAGACTTTCTCATTGATTGACTGATTTGACTTACAAGTACTATTAAATTGGATGTTAACATTTTAGGACAAGCTTAAAATAGTTACTTTCCAGCTGCAAACTTAGGAGCACTGGGGGACACATACTATTGTACACGTAATCGTCAGTGCTCCTGCACATGTGCCTGAACATGCAGGGAAGGGGGGGCATTCGTGAGGGCACCGGGAACTAGGACACATCAGCCTAGGGGCATCCAAGACCAAAATCTGGGCCTGACAAAAAAGATTTCAAGAACCGGATTTATCAATAGGTGAGAGTTAGAGTTTACCATATGATAACTACAATTCTAAAAATCCCATAGGAATGAATAGAAAGTGGCGAGCTTTTCTGTAAACTCTAATTTCACACTTTGATAAATCTGCCCCTTAGTTGCCTTTTAAAATTTAGTAGCCTTTACGCAGCCACATTTATAATTACATATTAAGTCTGATAAAAGGTTGCATGGCCTGAAACATTGCGGTGATTCCCTAAAGCACTAATAAATAAATAAATTAAATAGGAAGAAAATTCTATGGTGCTAGTCTAACGTTCCAACTTGTGATGTCAGTGGAAAGTGGCCATTGAAGAACATGCACTACCTCTACAAAGAAGTGATAATTGTTATGCTGACTGCTAGTTTGCTTTAAAAACATATTAATGCAGACACTCACAGAACTATTTCAAATGAAGTATAAAACAACTTTAATGATTGAAAATGGCATGAACAACAGTTGAAAAAAAATCAGTTTTGAGGTTTGATTGTCAAAAATGTTTTTTTCACACCGTTTTAGTCGTTAACAGGATAAATACATACAGTATTAGCATCAATGACATAAAACTTATCAAGATAAGCCTATGATTTTATGATTAAGGTACAGTTCACAATAATACCATACAGTTCACAATGTCTAAAATTGTTAAACATATTATTTTTCAATAACACCTTTTAGTTGACTAAATATAATGCCTTGTGTGTTGTTTACATGCCATGTCCTATGTTCAAGTGCTCTTTAATCATTTCTAACAATCATATTTAGAAATGTAATGAGGACATGTCTGTCCCAGTAGCTGGTAGGAGCATTTTAACAGCCAGTATGCTTATGAAATATTCTGGAAAAGAAGCTGGAGATGTTAGGCCTGAGGCTATTGAACTGCACCTGAGACTCATTAACACAAATGGGGCCTTTTTAAAGCTCTTCAATGCTCTTCTCTCAGATTCATTCTAATTATGCTGCTAGGAATGGGTCATCATCACACAGACAAATCATAATCAAGCTCCAAGGCAACAGATTTATACTAGCATTGAAGTAATGAAACACTTATAATACTTTTATGTACATGGTACAAAATCCTGCTGTAGCAGGAGTAGCAGAGCAGTGACTGTAGTAGGAAGCCAGCAATCAAAATCATATTTTTACTGTTGAGCTGAAAATAATGTATCTTTTCAAGGACAACAAGTAATACAAATATGTATGTTCAATAGATTGCCAATGATGTAGGACCCATTCAAACTTTGTTTTGACTGTAATGGGGCCATCTGTCAACAGATGAAAATTATATATGCAGAACATTGCACATTGGATGATATCACAATGTGCAGTTGGGACATACACGTTACCAGAAGTCAACCGACGAGAGTGCTCATATTTAATTTAAAAAAAGAAACATTTATCAATGGATGAAAGTTAGAGTTCACCATTTGATAAATAAATCCCATATGAATGGTGGGTGAGTTTTTCTGTGGTGAGTGCTGATCTCACATTTTGATAAATCTGTTCCTAAGTGCATATATTTGCCTTGTTTTAGCAGACATTGTTGTTTCCCTCTAAACTTTATATGTACTGCCACTCTGTGAGACTTAATAGTCCCACAAAGCAGCTGTGCAACGCTTACATATCACAGAGGCAACAGAACGGAAGGGTCTAGTGAGGGTTCTAAATAATTCCTAGCTTTATTATATGGGTTAAAAATAGATTGTCTTCATCATGATGTGAGGGTGAGTCCAAAAAATCTGTGCTGTTATGCAACTGAGGCACACAAGCTTCCATATAATTTGTTATTGGCTATGGTAAGACAAAAACATTAAACCAGGTATAGCATAAGCATTCTCATTTACTAAGCTCAAATAAGCATCTATAACTAATTGAGGTAGTGTACAAAGCAAAAATTTATTAACAGTAATCTCCCTCATATTGCAGGACTGTAATATATGCACATCATGGCAATTTAAGGATATCCATAAACCCTACTACCAAGTAGGCATGTATGTAGATACTGACAGATATGCAACGTGTGCATAATTACTGCACAGACAACGCCTCTGCAGAACCCTTTCAGCTACATTATTTGCACCATCTTCTGTGTCCCCAGATCTATATTTCTGTGAATTTTTGACACTAATCATGTTTTTCTCTTATTTATGAACTGCTGCCAGGAACTACCTTTGTCCAAAAAGCCTCTCATCTCATCCTGCATTGTAGCATTAGGGAAACATCTGCTGCCCCTTGCATGTATACTGTGTTTTGATTTTCTCGAAATTGTGTCACAATTACTGCTCAGGATACATGACAAAAACAGAATACTCTGTGTGAACTTTTATGAAAAATAAGCACAGAGGCTGAATCGTTTCTGAAAATATTTTAAGCGCAATGAAATTAAATGTAGTGAACAGTTGAAAGAACATGTTTGGTAAAATGTAAAAATGCATACAGGTGGTACAAGAATTTCATTTAAATAAAAAAATGCCATGTAATCCTGTTATTTATACGGCATTTCAATGCATTTAACTTTTTAGATTCATGAAAGGGTAAAATAATGAGATTTGTTTTTCTCTTTTACCTCCTGCCTTTAACAGACGTCTGCTAGATGGAGCAAAGGATACTAACATTTTCAAAACCATCTTTACTGAAATATGGTCTAACTATTACTACAATAAAGCGATTCTGTCATGGCAAAACATGTTTTTTTTCAAAATCCATCCAGGCCTGGATTTGTGGAAAAGCCACAAAGGCCCAGGCCTTGGATGGCAAATTTTAGGGGCAGCATGCCGGCGAGATAAGTCTTGTGCATAATGTGCACACATATAAAGGGGGGGAGGCTGAAGGGGCAAATGGGGCAACAAGAGGTCCCGGCCTAAGGCGTCCTATGTACAAATACGGCAATGAATGCATCAGTTAATAGTGGTTAGCTTCTGCCTTAAATTCATTTTTGAAAAGCAAAAAGATTTTTTTTATATTTAATTTTGAAATCTGACATGGGGCTAGACATGTTAGTTTCCCAGATGCCCTCAGTCATGTGACTTGTGATCTGATAAACTTCAGTCACACTTGACTGCTGCATTGCAAGTTGGAGTGATATCACCCCCTAGAATCCCATCAGCAGAACAATGGGAAGGTAACAAGATAACAGCTCCCTGACAAAAGATAACAGTTCCCTGGTAAATATCAGAATAGCACTCAATAGTAAAAATTGAAGTCCCCCTGTGGTACTTTAGTTAATTGAGTTGGGAAATCAACAGCTTATCTGAAAGCAGTTCCATCATGAAGTGCTTGCTCTTTCTGAAAGAACAGGATCAGGACAAATGATATGAGATGCTGCCTACACACCAATATCACAACTACAAAAATTACATATTCTCCCACTGTTTCTCACAGATCTATAAATAGATCATTTTATCTGTTCAGTGTGACAGGTTAACATCCCCTGATAAGCAGAAATAGACTTCAACAGTTGAACAGTTATTAAAAAATTACAAGGAGGGATAATCTCCCAGATATCCAGACACACAATTTAGCCTGCAGTCTCTGGTATGCAGCAGAATGGCTCAGTGGTAGAGAGCTATAAGCAATACCTTTATTACAGCAAGCTCTTATTAACAAATATGTCCCTGGCATTTATTCCATACATAGCTAAGGGGCAAATTTCTCCAGGAATTAAGGACAACCATTTGATATACAGTACACCAATATAAGAGCTTGGTGTGTGGTATGCCAACAGAGTGCTGCTGCGATGAGGTGAGTTGAGAAACTGTTTATAGTAAGGTAATTTGATGATAAATAGATGTTACCCTGGAAATTTAGTACAGAGTAACAGAATGTAGAAGCATTGTGGTGGTCGGGAGGAAAAGGTACATTACATAGGCACTCTGTATGATGCTTAAATATGTTTAATATATATTGTCTTGATACTTTCTCCATATTCACAAATACCTTTTAATTTTTTGGGTGATAAAAAGAAATGTAAACATGTTGTTAAAAACAACAAAAACAGAGAAGAAAAACTAAGTTTTAGCAACATTTTGCCTAAAGCTCATTGCTAACTCCTCCCCCCTGTTCTCAGCTCTGTATTGATTCCTCCAATCTCCATGCATCCCTCTTTCAGTAGCAGTATGGGGGGCTTTTTAGTAGCATATTTATCGGGATTAGCAGCCTATTGTTACAGAATAACAAATGATGTAAAACGTACCTCTTTGACATTTTTGTAAACCAGAAGAGCAAAAATACTGTATTTTGTACAATTTTATGTATATAAAAGTAGCTTTTTGCCAGCATAAAATAGGTGATGAAACACGTTCCCCACAATTATTTTGCTAGTTTTTGCTTAATGAATGAGGTAATATTAGTATTTTAATTGAATACAGTGTATAAATCTTAAGCCCCCAAATTTCTAGTTTTAGTACCAGTACAGAGCCCCCAGCTCCCTTCCTAATATGTCACTGACACTTGGCCCAACTTATCTGTGCATGTCCAGATCTACAGAGCTGTGTTGGCCACCACTTTTATCCATGCACCTTCTGTTCCCAACTTCCATCTTGGTGATAAGCAAGCAGTGCATACACACTGGTAGCTGTACATGTTCCAAATTAAGATCCATGATAGGAATGGAAGTTGCATGGCCATAGATGGTGGAGTAGTTCTGCAGTTCTGGATGCACAATGGGCTACAAATGTAACTGATGTGGGAAGGAGTGGGCAAGGGGATCTGTGCACAGGCAGTAAAATGAAACATTTGCCAGGAGGTTTTACTTTACCTTTAACAGGAGACAACACCTAATGGGTATAACTCATGTTGTAATGCATTCATCAATTAAGAGATGAGAGAACAACTAAAATTGTAGGTGATAAAACAAATGTTCTACCATATTGGCCTTTTAAAGGGTATCTCTTCTCTAAAAGGCACAATCATAAGTACAAGGCGCAGGTATACCTGAGAATCACCTCATTGCAGACTGACAGGTTTAGGAACATTTAAAGACAAATTCAGAAAACAAATGTAGGTTAAAAGGTTTAAAATTTAGTTTAAAAAACTAATTTTGGAAACTATTTGTTTAAAGGAAAAATTCACAGAAGTGGTGATAGAGGTTTGTGAATATGGGAAATCCAACTAATGTGAAAATGTAAATTAAAAATTTGCAAATCTAAAAATTATGAGCATGGTAACAAAGCTTGCCTCCAGAGTGGAAGATCTATCAACACTGCCTGTGTTTTTAGGGAGCAGTCCAGCTCCCCCCCCCCCCCCCGTGGACATTGCTGGAGGACACCATTCAAACGATGACTGTATGTAATTCCAAATACTGATTTTTTTACATACCAAATATTTGGATTCAATTCCTGAAGCTTATATGAGTCAAAATCATCTCGTAAAAGGATGCTTTCACTGTGAATTTCGGCTGCAAGAAAGAAAAAAATTAGCTTCTTACTGACAAAAAAAACAGTACAAATAAGAGGAAATCAGGTGTAAATTTATAACAAGGCTAGTTGAAATTGCCGAATCCACAAATTTGTAAAGTTTATGTTATTGTTTGCTGCAAACCATTGCCAAAAAAATGTGAGGTATTCAGGGTTAGCTTACCAACAGCTGGTGATTTGGAAATACAAATTGGTTTTAAAGCTATATTTAAAAAGGGAATTTTATCTTCCACAAAGTAGCTCCTAATTGCTGGTCTTCTCAAAATAGGCATTTTTAGCAAAGTTTATTAATTACAAAAATCTACTCTTTCAATTACACTTCCCTGCTCAGTTAGTACTTACCTAATTATTGTGGTCATCCTCCTGGAGGACTACTACACTGATTCAGAGTACGGCACTTAATTCAGTAGTGAGAGCAATCTGGCTTCAAGCACTACTGTGCATGTTTAATCTTTTCCTCACTCATACGGCAGTCAGTGCTATGTAATTGTAACTAGAGTGAAAACCAAACAGGCCCACTTATTCCTAGTGGCAACAAATAAAGCAGAATTCACTATTAAGAAAACTCACCTAAATTAGGCCGCAAGGGAGCTTCAGTAGGAGCTGAGAAGAAAGACAGGAAATGAATAATTAATATTAATTAATGAATTAATAACAACATTATTTTTCAATTCTGTGTAGCGTTATACATATGAAGGTTCCTATAACTTCATAGATTAAACAAGCATATTTAGAACATGCAATGAGCAGAACCATTACAAAAAAAGGTACATAAACCTTATTTATACATGCATAATACAGTGCATAATTCCCCTTTATGCAGATAACATTTATCTCACTCTATGAACAAAGGAATGTGCCAGCTGAAAGAAAACTGAAACTGAAAATATTGAAATACTGAGAATTATATTTGCTGCATTTACTGTATTGCCTATGCTGAAAATATTAAATAAACTAGCAGAGCAATGGTAAAGACATAAGGGATCATTTACTAAGACCTTAGGCAGAAGTGCAAGAGCACTGCCATAGGAAATGGGGATACGCAAAAAGCACGTTGCGGGCTGCGTCGCAGTTTCTCCAGAACACTGATTAATTGTACATATAAGTTTAGTGTGGATTGGGTAAAATTTAAAAATTAGAAAATAACCACTAATGATGTGCATGTCAGGAAAAACTTAATCCACACTTGACACTAAGCAGTAAAGCCTTAACCGACAACCGACCCTAACCCACAAAGTGTTGCCATTTTAGGATCTGTGCCCAATCCATACCCAGGTCTTCTCACTCCATACGCTACTTGTGTGTGCACCTCTGGTTCCAAAACAGGGAATCCTTGGGAGCAGAGAAAGGGTGTAATTCCCCAGTCTGACCACCCAACCCTAACCAAGTTGGCAAAATTTCAATGGGACCAGATAGTAGCTCGAGGGAATGCCAATACAGGTGTAATTTTTCTTTTTAGATCAGAGACTGTATATTATTTACAGTTGCCTACACAGTGAGTATTTTTTTAAATGCTGTATGTGTCCTTTTAAAATTATTATTCATTCCTTGCCTGTGCACCAGACCAAAGGAGTTGCATTAGAAAGAATTCTGTTCATATTTACTGTAGTTAAGACAAATCTGACTCAAATAATTTTCCTGAAGTAAAAGTTTTTATTTGACACCATCTCTAGGTTTACCCTTAACTAATTTTAATTGGTCCATAAAGAGAATTCATGTCTAAATTCGAATTTCTTCAGTACCATGGACAGCAGCCTGGGAACTACAGCACTCAGCCTCTCTGTGAATAATATATATATATATATATATATTAGGGGGCGGATACATAAATATTGGACTGTCCCTATTGTATTGTTTTGTATTGTATTGCATGTTGATAAACATTTTTCTTTAAAATATCAGAAACGGCTTGGGCAGGTTTTTTTTTTTGTAACATTTTATAAAGAAAAAATTCATATAAATGACAAAGAAAAACTGTGAAATGAGGCAAAAATCAGCCCCTTAGTCTAAACTTTGAAAATTCTGTGTCAGATCTATTACATTACTGCTACTGGACAGTTGAAAGGACTGTTAACATTAAGGAATGACAAATATTTTTCTGTATTAGATTAATATATCTATTTAAAAAACTGTTTGTAGTTGTTGTGCTTTCTTATCTGCTCCCTCATGCCAGACATATTTTATCTCTGAATAAGGCATTATGCACATGGTGCATCTTGATAAGAAGAGCTTGTAGTGGCAGACAAAATGCCCTCTAGCTCCCCCACCACCACCACCACAGGCCCAGAGCAGTAAAGCAGTACCACATTTTTTACAAGCTTTACCTGGGTACATTTTAAATGTTGCTCTTTTTCTTCTATGCAAAATTAAAATACCATAATTTTTGCTGAAAACTGCACATTTCAGAAATGTAAATTATAAATATTAATTGCAACAAGGACCCTCAAAGCAAGTTAATTGGAGCAATACAGAAATGCTCCAAAAACTTAAAAGGCTATATCTCTCTAGAGAATAGCAATACTAAATATGTATGGTTAAGAATATGACAAACACGGTATGTTAAGCATGTTACATGTACAGTATACAGTACATATAATAGATGGAATTGTTCCTTCAGCCAAACAGTTATTCAGCCTCCACTTTCTTCCTTGTTTTGCACTTTTTTTGGTACCTAATATTGTTAATTGGTAATAGGTTATGTTATAATCATTTACTGTAAATACAGATCTGATAAATCACTTCAGACACCTTTTTGTCATGGACTACCTATGTATGTTTTTAGTTAGCATGGACATATTTCCATTCTCCCTATAGTATCATTGATAGAATGACTCAACATCTACAGGTCCGGATTTGTGGCAAGGCCACAAAGGCCCTGGCCTAGGGTGGCAGAAATTCAGGGGCAGCATGCCGCCCAGCTGCCTAGTTATGGGCACTGAACATGGGCGGGAGATTTGCAAATCTCCCACACACCAGTCTCCAGTCCTGTGAGTGCACGAAGGAGAGGAAGACAGCGAAGGGGAGGGAGACGTGGAAGCCGCAGGAAGGACATAGGGAAGGGGGCATGGAGACAAGCAGAGCCGGCTCTGGGGCTCTGGTATGTAAATCCTTATAAGAATAACAGGGAGTTAGGGCCAAGTCTCTGCCAGTGGGAAACAACCATAAAAACACATTACATGCAGTAATCCTGAGTAATTGCTTGAAAATGCGGAAGGACACATTTTTAAGCAACCCAGGATCACTGCATGTACTGTGTTTTAGATGCGGCTATTCCAATTAATATGAAGGGGCAGCTTCATCACCCATGAGAGAGGAGCTTTCCCACTGGCAATGACAGGGCTCTAATGCCCTCTTATACTTTTAAAGGGGACCCATCACCCAAAAAAAATCTAAAATCCTATTTTATCACATTAGTCAAGTAAAATTAACTTTAATTACACAATATAAATTATTTGAATCTTGTTTCCTTCAGTCTGGGAATTCATAAATATAGCAAGCAGACAGGAGCCATTTTGTGGACACTGTTTTTAAGGAAACCCTTGCATCATCTCAGAATCTTGTTTGTGCACCAGAATAGGGGACCCAATGTCCATCCCCATGCCTTGGCTACACAATTAAATGGTTAAGAGAACGGGGGAATGTGTGGAGAGCAGTGATATCTAGGAAGTGCTGAATGGAAAGTGAAAGTAATTGTCTGCCCTGCCTCTATGCCTAAGGCATAGAGGAGGGGCAGACACTATTTGATTGACAGCTGAGATGTTTAAATGAGCTTACAACAGCTATGAATGCTTTAATAAAAAATAGAAATTGGATTTCATTTTTAATTGGAAAATTACTTTTATTAAAGAGATTTTTGTGTCTGGGTGACAGCTCCACTAAGCTGTAAAAACAGTGACAGTTGTCACACTAGTATTCCAGCTATATAATCAGATGATTATAATTTTTCTTAGTCATCAAAAGGGGTTTAGGCTACAGTGAACCAAGAAAAATAAGAAAATTTGAAGAACAGAACAGTCTTTTTGTATAATATTGCAACTGAAAATAGCACAAACGTTCATAACAGCAACATGCCTTTATTTATTATAAAATTTATTATAAAGCAAATATTGCTTTGAAGAAAAAATGCATATGGGAAAATCTGCCATTCTACAAACTATGCTTGAACAAAGTAGATAAAAAAGAAAATATTATGTGGTTGGCTTCCAGAAAATCACACATATACTAGGTTGCTAAGGCATAAAATAGTTACATGCTAAACTGATTTGGTGTTAGTTTAAAGCAAACTGTAATTTCTAATTTTACCATATTGTGAAACCTTCTGTATAATAAGATACACTTCTTAAAAAGACCATGCTCTTGTGCTACAACTCTGAAGATCTAAATCTTGAGTTTGATGTGGGATTCTAAATATGTATAAGATTTAAAGACCTTCATTATTGCTGTGGAAGGTCATATCTGTACTTTATTACAGAACTGTGCTGGATTTAATAACAAAATTATTCCTGGGGAGATGAAAATCTAGGTTCACACTGAAGCTCATTAGATTTGAGCTTTATAATCTCTGTATAATTTGCAATATTTTGCTAGAAACCTTAATACATCTAAGTCACAAATTACAAAAAGAGGGACCTAAGGCAGTATACCCAAACGCACTAGAATAAACTGACATTTTATAGACCTATTTAAATGTATATTGTCCTCCTTCCTTTAAACACATAATTGCAAACAGTTTCATTCATACATAATTGATATAATTAATATAAATGCAGATTCAAAAATTAAAAATTTAACTGAGCTTTCAGTATAAATGAAAAGAAATAGCACCAGTCATGCAGTCACTGATACCGCTCTTGTGCATATAAGATGGAAGTGTTCTTTAGGGCAAAGGAAGTACAAAAATAGTACAAAAGCCCATTACGTTTTGTGAGCTGGCCTTGCTGCCATTCACAAAAGCATGTACACCTATATGAGCTCAGAACAACTTGCGATAGCAAGGGAACCCTGGAATTGTTGGCAACTTGGACGCTGTGGTAGTTCCACAGTTTCACTAGAGGGTTGTATCAATAGCCACTACTGACTTACGTTATGAGTATAGGATGCTAATGCTATGTACATTGGTGTACGGGAAGTGATGCATTAACCAGTCTGAAAATGTATGCCACAACAGTCCGAAATTGTATACAATTCACAGAATGAAAGTGGAATTCTGGGGAAAATGCTGCACGGTCTGTAGTCTAAAAATTGCAATTTGCACAATGCACCAGTTTAGTAAATGAGGCTTATTGTATTTTTCTTTTATCTTTCAAAATACCAAAGCTTTCTATATGGTTAAAAAAATGGAAATTTGCTTCTTTAAGTGGTAAAGTATTATCTGAAGTTAATTTCTCAAAAATGGCACTGCAGATCTAATTTACAATCACTGGTGCTAAATTGCACAAGTACGGTGTATATTACCAGTAACTTCAGAATTAGCTTCAAATGTTTACTACAAGTTAAAGAATTAAAGCATAGATCTGATAGGTTCCAATGGATAATTGTGCTTGTGCAATTTAGCACCTATGTTTGAAAATTAACCCTTGTTTAGTTGAATGAATAAACTTTGGATCTAAAGACATGTATTTGATATGCCTCGGGCACAAATCTAGACTAATGAATCACATGGGCTCATTAACAAACAATGGACAAATTTGAGCCCATTAGTCCTTAACTGAGTTTTCAGCGAAAACTATGATGTTTTCTGAGTTTTTTGCGTTACAAAAATCCGAAATCATCGGATATCGATATGGACATTAGCGCAGACACTGGGAGCTTCCACATTGACTTATACAGGACCTCGAGAGCTTTTAGATGCCGGGGATTCAGATTTGGAGTTTTTAGACCATTGGACTTTAATAAATCTCGAAAAATTTGTAGTTTTTTTTTTTGCTCCAAAAACTACGAATTACTCGAGGTTAGGATAATCGGAGCTTAATAAATAACCACCTAATTTTGCCAAGGCGCAGTAACCCATAGCAACCAATCAGCAGAAAGCATTTACTGGTCACCTGTAAGCATCTTATTGGTTGCTATGGATTAATGTTCCTGTACAAACTAAGTGTTTTTATTACCTATAATATTACCTAATCTTTGTATTTATGTGCAGTTGAAATCAAATCAAATTAAATTAAATAACAGAGAGAAATGTTCACCTTAGAGTAAAGTCCCTTGGACCCTCATTAGTAGAGATGAAAGATAACAGATATGATGACTAAGATGACATCTGCCTTAAGCATACATAAAATGCTGACATGCACTTTTTTCTGATCAGTGAACATTCCCATGCAAAAGTTATTAAAATGTGAAAAGAATTACAAAAAGACAACATACTATACTGAAAATAATCACAACCACTGTGTTTTACCTCCTTGTTCGCACAGTTGTTGTGCCAGGGCATCCTTGAAAATAACTTGTCCCCTATGTGTTGCTGTGGCCCTGTAAAGAAAAAAGACTCATATGAAGATTGTAATAGTGAAAATGCAAGCTTATTTTTGCTGTCTGCATAAGTCACAATAGGCACCTAAATGGATGGTATGAGTGGATGTTATTTTAAATAATAGGACAATCTGGAAAGCAGCTGCGAATATTTTTTACAAAATAACAGTGTAGTAAACAGTACTGTTAAAAATTTGTTTAACCACATTAAAAACCTATTAAAGACGTTATTATATTGTATTAATACTTCTTAAAGGGGTGTTTAACCTTTAAGTTAACTTTTAGTATGTAACAGAATGGACAATTCTAAGCAACTCAATTACTCATCATTATTTATTTGTTATAGTTTTTTAATTATTTGCCTTTATCTTCTGACTTTTTCCAGCTTCCAAATGGGGGTTACTGATGCCATCTAAAAACCAATGCTCTGTAAGACTACAAAAGTGTTATTGCTTCTATTAATCACTCATCTTTCTTTCTATTCAGGCCTCTTTCTATTCAGGCCCTCTCCTATTCATATTCCAGTATCTAATTCAAATCAATTTATGGTTGCTAGGGTAATTTGGAACCTGTCAACCAAAGTTGCTGAAATTGCAAACGGAAGAGCTGCTGAATGAAAAGCTAAATAACTCAAACACCACAAATATTAAAAAACCTACACCTAGGTAACTCATCCAAACCACAATCTGCCAGCCCTTTGCCCAATGAGTTCATTTATTGGGTTTGCTACTATGTATGCTGTTAATAAAAATACATTGATAACCTAGGTTGTTATTTATCAAAGTCCGAATTTATCTCAATATATTCTGAAAAAAACTCTGACAAAAAAATTTGGTTTGCGGGAAAAAATCATGAAAAATCAGATTTTCACTATTTTGTTTTAGATCTTTCATCCGATTTTCAAGTTTTTCGGATTTTTCACCCGAAAACTCAGAATTTTGCCCGAAAAAAATCATTGGTACTTCTCCCATTGAATTATATGCAACCTCAACAGGTCTGAGATGCCGGATTTTCAGATTCAGACTTTTCCATCCTCAGAGTTTAATAAATTCTGAAAAATTCGTGATTTTTTTTAAAAGTCCGATTTTATAAAAAAAAATCCTTTCCTTACTTTTAGAATCTTACACCAATGGCAAACAAGGCACACATTTGGTAATTGTTACTATGTTTTTTTTAATGTGTTGGTGTAGTAGAATTTTTTTTAATGTATGGTAAAAAAAAATTGATTACTGTCACAAGGGAATCTACAGCTTGTTTAACTTAGGTTGCCGACATAAAAAAGGCAACAGTGTATATATTATTCAACAAAAGCCATACAGAAAACTTGCCCTAAAATGAGAAATCATTGATACTTCAAATGATCTATTTTCTTTGTAAGAAATAAAGGTTCTAGTCTTCTCTAGTCGAACAAGTAAGTGCTTTCCATAGCATACTTCCTCATATTTCCCTTTGGAGATCCCAGCCTCAAGGATTTTTTTTCCTCAGTAGTCAGCTGTCATTATAACTCTGCATTGTACAGCACATGTGCCTGAGTGCTGTTCCTTTGAGACACGGAACCTTTTCTGATCCCCTTTGTAGCATTGTAGTGTCATCGTTCTGCCCAAATGTAGAGCCATTGGCTTCAATTTATTTAACCATTAAGAGTCAAAATCTATGCTTATTTATCTGAAGCTCTTGAAGAGAATGAACTCCAGCATTTGAAAAACATGAATGTTGTCAGCAAATATGACTACAATCAGAGCATTTTAACAAGATGGGGCAGAATCAGATATCCTCCTCAAACAATTTATGCAAGAATTGTACAATGCTTAACCAGGTACCTCACAATTTAATAATATATTTGTTTATATCTATCGGAAGACCATTCATCTTGAAGCTTTTTGTGATTGAAAAAATGAATACAAGAAGACATCACTAATTATTTTCTATGCTCAACTTACTTTCTTAGTGATTGATTCCTATTCTAAGAACATCTTTATAACAGTTATTTCAACAAATAAACCATTTCAGACACAATTTTTTATAGTTTTTTTTAATTATTTACCTTTTTCTTCTGACTCTTTCCAGCTTCCAAATGGGGGTCATTGACCCCATCTTAAAAACAAATGTTCTGTAAGGCTACAGATTTATTGTTATTTCTACTTTTAATTACTTTTAATCTCCTATTCATACTCTAGTCTCTTATTCAAATCAAGGCATGATTGCTAGGGTAATTTAGACCTTAGCAAACCAGATTGCTGAAATTGCAGACTGGAGAGCTGCTGATCCCCACAATAAGTAATAAATTACTTTTAGCATGACATAGACATGGAACTGCAAGAAAATTATATAATTAATGCATTAAAGGGAGTTGTTCCCAGGTGTAGGACTTTTCACATTTTTTGAGAGATTGAAATGCAGAAATGTCAACCATGTTGTTTGGCATTTGAACTTTTTAAACCAGCCAGTTACATCAGTGAAATTAGTCTGTGGCTTACAGAATAAATGAATTGTTATTAGCAGGGACATAAATGGTAAGTCGAGAGCCTCAAAAATAAAACATCAATGGTTGATGCAATAAAAGGAGTAATGGTCTCTCAGTGTACTAACTCATAGCCATCAAATGGCTGTTTGCGTTCAAACAGGTGACAAGCAAATGTTATCTGCTAATTGGTTGCTATAGGTGACTAGACCTATATCATACAGGAACTTTTTTTTCCATTACCACTTATGTATTAAAAGTGAAAACGTTTGCACCCGTTCTAATTACCCACAACAACCAACCAGCAGGTAGGATTTACTGATCACTATTTTGAAAGTGAACATTGAACTGAAGTACAAAACCTGGTGCAAACTTTGCAACTTTCATTACATTTACTCATTCATATTTAAAAATATGAAAAGAAAAATATAAAATAGCATTGCTTAAGTGGCTCTATTGAATATCAACTGCAATATATTGTTTGTTTTCCATCATAATGATATTCTCACATACAGCATTGTTTTACATAAAGGGGATGTTTTCCATTAAATAGTACTTTATCATTTTACAAATGGACCTAGAGGTCCCTATCCTATCTGGAAGTTTCTGTGGTCACCGCTGGAATTAGCCGGAAAATCCGATTATGGGCTTTTTGGGGAAAAATTTGAAAAACTCTGGATTTTCGGGAAAAAGCCAGAAAAATTCAAGCAATTCAGGGGGAAAAATTTTGAATAGTAAATAAGGTCAAATCGTGGATTCTAGTTTGGTCTGACTTTTTTTTTTATAAAATAATCAGAACATTTTGATTTTGATAATAGTATTAAAATCTAGTACAAGTAAGCATTAAAGCTGAATACAGATTTTTTCTATGCACATAACATTTTTTCCTATTTAATGTGGCAGGAGATGAGTCTACTTTCCTTAAAATAGTTCAATTGTTAGACCTATGAGCAAAGACCTCCTTCTTCTCAATTTTCTTTATTGCTGTAACTTAATGGCCAATATATTTGAATTCTTATATAATTTTCCCCATCATCTGTTCATTCTATAAATAAATTATAAAACATTTACAGCGTTCTATGCACAATTAGTGCTCTATCATGTATTATCAATTTACGTTTCTTTTGTGCCGTGTATTTTTCTTAAAACTCTTCAACAATTCAATTAACTTGACTAATAATATACATTTAATGTAACTGTTGTCAGATCAAATTTATCTTCATATTTGCCTTTAGCAATATGTTGTTGAATCAAATTAATTTTACTGTGTTTTAATTTACTGTCACATCTGGATTATCTTGTTAAATTGAAAAGCATAAATTATTTTATGTATACTGCCATTGACTTCAATAAACTTAATGCCTTTGGCACTGTCAAACAATGTAAAAATAAAAAATGAAATAACCACTCCAAAACATTTCTTGATTTTAGTTGTTTGAACCTGAATCAATGTAATAGCAACTTTACTAAATCTACTTATGCTGTTATAATATTTCTTTAACCCACAATATATAGTCTTATTTTTATTAATATAATGAGAAGAGGCTGAAAGTAATTTTAAGTAAATATTTCTCTTAAAAGAGTTGTTCACCTTCCAAACACTTTTTTCAGTTCAGTTGTCTTCAGACTCTTCACCAGAGGTAAAGACATTTTTTAAATTTTCCAAAATTGAAGTATAAAGTTTAATATTCCTGTGTCTGGTGTTTCAGTCTGGCAGCTCAGTAATTCAGGTGCAGATGAACTGTTACAATTTGCTACATTAGTTGATACATTTCTTAGCAGCATCTGTGGAATATTAGCAACTATGATATCAATTCTAACAGCTGCCTTTAATGAAACTCAGGGATTAGGCTCAGCAGGGTCAAAGCTAAGAAATGTCTCAACTAATGTATCTTGTAGAACAGTTTACAGTGTAGGAGACCCCCCTTCAGGAGCCGAATTAGAAAGACATAAGAATCTGAAAATGAAACTTTAAATATCAATATTATAAAAATAATTACAAATAGAAAGTAGAAAGTAATAGAAAAAAAGTCTTTATTTCTGGTGAACTATCTGAAACCAACTGACCTGAAAAAATGTTGGAAGGTGAACAACCCCTTTAATCTAGCCATACAAGGGGTGTTACTGGCTGTCATCTTGACCACCCCAGACCAAGTTGAAAGCATGACAGCCTGTGTATAGGGTCAAAAACAACTGCCTGACCAATTTATATCTGAAGGGGCAACAGATATCTAGCTGTAGATGAAGTATTTTGCAAAGGTTCAGAATAGACATCTACAATCATTGGACTAGGGGACAAATGAGTGGATGGCCAAATGAGGCAAAGATCAACTCATTGTCTGAAAATGTCAAATAAACAGATTAGGATATTCCCAGCTTTTGGGTCAAAAATTACACTAGTGGCAAAACAGTGATTTAAAACATCAATATGCACTAAGACAAATTTAGAACAAACGCTACACAGTTTTTATTATTTGTGTAAGATTGACATATACATCAACTTATTGTGACATGATACAGTCCAAATGCCTACTGGATTTTGTGCCCTACTATTAGGGGCCCATTCAGTAAGTTCGAGTGAAGGAATAGAGGGAAAGGTACTCGAATTTCGAGCAGTTTTTTGTGCTCCTCGACTATCGAATTGGCGTAAATTCGCCTGAGTAGAATGATTCGAATAGATCGAGCTCAAAAACGCTGCGACTATTAGCCCATTCGATAGTCAAAGTACTGTCTCTTTTAAAAATACATTGACTGCCTACTTTGCCACCTAAAACCTACCGAATTGCTTTAAAAGCCTATGGGAAAGTCCCATAGGCTTGTTTTCGACGTTTTTGATCTAACGATTTTCATTCAATCGAATGATCGATCGAATGCCTTTTTATTCGATCTAATATTCGATTGTGCAACTATTCGCCGGGCAAAAATTCATCCAATCGACTATTCGCCAGCGCGTAAATTCACCTGAATTGCCTATTCGATTCTATTCCCCAGTCGAATTTCGAAGGATTTAACCCCTCGAAATTCGACCCTTGATACATCTGCCCCTTAATGTTTTAGTAGTGACTCAGTACATGAAAGGTAGCATTAGCAGGATGTTTGTTATTTAGTTGGCTATTTGGAGATATCCCTTAATATATCATGGGCATTTTTGAAATCGATTACTCTGTTCTCAAGCAATATATTGTGTTGAAAATGTTCTCGTTCTAGAGTATTGTATAGAGAGTTTCTCATATAATCTCCCACCTACTAAACTGAACCAAGTAAAATACCACATTTTCTGCATAAATGAGATAAGCATTAAATATTTTGTTACAAGCTGTCAATTTAACTGCTTTTTTTTTTAAATCTCATTCTTCTAAACGCCTTTACACGAAACAAAATATTAAAGCAGATGGTAGAACTGGAGAAAAACACAGTAAGTTTACAGTGTATCCACATTTATTTATAGCAGGAATATAGCCTAACTGATTTGTACTAAAGATAAGCAAAGCATACAGCAAGTTTTAAATAGTCCACTTATCCAAGTTGTATATCTTTCATATTTTGTTAAGCAATGGACCTCACAAAGAGGTGGCAGCTGAAGAGCTGCCAAGAAAATATTAAGAGAAGTGGGCTATTTCTGATAAAATATGGTACATTTAGAAAAATGGAAAATCAGATCATGTTCAGATAAAGTTGTGGGAAATAATAATTAATTGCTGTTTTCCAGGGCCACAACTAGTGGTAGGCAGAAGATGCAACTGCCTAGGGTGCAACAGCAAGGGGGTGCACATACCTCTTTTGCCAACCCCTAGGTCAGTTTCTGGAGGGGAAATTGCTCAGCGATCACTGGTAGCAGTTGAGCATTGCTGCCATTTTTGTGTACAAGCTATGTAATTGTTATGTTTTTTGCTTAGCAATATACTGCTTAAACAACACTCTGCTTGATTTATACTACAATTGGTGTTTCGCTGTGGGTCTACAATTTTTAATATTCACCAAAAATAGCATTTTTTTTGTCCCTGAAAGTAAAAGCAAAATATTAGCTGCATTGCAAAAATACATTTATTCCCTAACTGATTGCTGGTTAATTCCTGAATATGTTGTACCAATGTGTACAAAATAAAGAATTTCTAGAGAGTTTCTCATCCCCTCTTTTTTTTTTATAAAATCACTTGCTTGCCACAACACTGCTACTTTAATCGGGTGTACATGCTGTATAGAAAGAGATTGTGCTGCACTGAATTAAGTACTGTGATCTCATCCTATAGAGCAGGGCTCCCCAACCTTTTGAACCCGTGAGCAACATTGAGAAGTAAAAGGAGTTGGGGAGCAACACTAGCATGAAAAATGTTCTTGGGGTGCCAAATAAGTGCTGTGATTGGCCATTTGGTAGCCCCTATTTGGATTATCGACCTACACTGAGGCTCTGTTTGGCAGTGCACCCGGTTTTTATACAACCAAAACTTTCTTTGCTTCCAAGCCAGGAATTTTAAAATAAGCACCTGCTTTGAGGCCACTGGGAGCAACATCCAAGGGGTTGGAGAGCAACATGTTGCTCACAATCTACTGGTTGGGGATCACTGCTATAGAGGAACAGCACCTGAATAACGTGGCAGGTAAAGGATTCCAAAGGAGTGTGCAAGAACAAAGGAAATCTGCAATGTTTAATTTAAAAAGAGGAGTGCAGACATTTTAATAAAACAAAGCCCCTTCTAATAATGAGTCTGAGGTTCCTACCTTTTCTTCCTACTCCTATATCCTACCCTGATTTTTTTTCATATGAATGTGGGGAATTCCTTTGTGCATGCACTAGACATAGCAGCCTATGACAAATATTTACTGAAGATATGTAGCTTTGCATATATTTATACACATTATATATATATATATATATATATATATATATATATATATATATATATATATATATATATATTCATATATACACACAGGTATACAGGTATGGCACCTGTTATACAGAATGCTCTGGGGTTTTCCGGTTAACGGATCTTTCTGTAATTGGGGTCTTCATGCCTTAAGTCTACTAGAAATGTATTTAAACATTAAATAACCCCAATAGGCTGGTTTTGCTTCCAATAAGGATTAATTATAGCTTAGTTGGGATCAAGTACTTGCTACTATTTTATTATTACAGAGAAAAAGGAAATCATTTTTAAAAATTTGGAATATTTGGATAAAATGGAGTCTATTGGAGACAGCCATTCCGTAATTCAGAGCTTTCTGGATATCGGGTTTCCAGATAAGGGATACTATACCTGTATGTATATATATATATATATATATATATATATATATATATATACATACACATATTTATAGATTAAATGATATTAATTATAGGGAGATACAGTATGCAATCTTACACTGGAACAGCCTTATTTTAAAAAAGATACATTCATTGAAGAGTGTCAGCTCCCAATTATAAATAGAATGCAGATCTAAATCAAAGCCATTTCAGGTTCTTGTATTAAAACGGGAAAAATCCATATAAACCAGATTTCACCCTTGATAAACATCCTGTTTTGAAATGAAATTACCTAGGTTTTTATGTTGTTTTCTTCCAAAAAAATAATTGAATACATCTTACGTAGATCTGATAAATGGTTTTAGTAGACAACAAATACAAATGTTACAGTGCCAAAACAATAAAACATTTTTTTTTTTAAATTTAGTCTTATTTAACCATTCCAGTGCTGGGAACATGTTAAATTGGGGTAAAGTGACTATTTTGCTATCCATCTGTTCAAGAAATGCATTCTACATTTTTTGCAAAAAATTATCTTTCCATAAATCAGTTATCACATGGGTTAATGTATGACATTGGAAAATATATCTACATATTATCTCTCTCTCTATTTAGATAGATAATTATCTATATATATATATATATATATATATATATATATATATATATATATATATATATATATATATATATATATCTTTCAAAATGGACCAGCACTCCAAAAACTTTTATCAAAAATATCTTTATTCAAACATCATTCTTGTGTCCAACGTTTCAGCCCACATTGGGGCCTTTATCAATGTGGGGCGAAATGTTGGACACAAGAGTGATGTTTGAATAAAGAAATTTTTGATAAAAGTTTTTGCAGCTAACCAGTGTCATGTAAGCTGTCACCATAAGGAGTGGATATTTTTCTTGTTTTAGTTAAGAAAGCATGCCCCTGTTTACCCACTACCAGGAAAATATAAAAAAATATAAAGAAAGATGTATGCAGGAAATTCCTAGGAAGGAGATGACATTATGAAAAAGCTAAACAGTTGATGGTGATCTAACAGAGCTTTCATAATAGATAAGAGGATGCCATATAAAAATAAAGTGAAGGGTGGAGACAACAGTCCATTTAAGAAAATAAATCAGAGATCAATACAAGAATCATAAAGCACACATGTTGTCATATCACACAACCAGTGCAGTGGTAAATATAGGCACTCTTTCCAAGTAAGGGTTTTGTACAATTTACAGTATAGTGAGGAACTGTGTGTTTTCTGAGGAACACTAGTATGATTACATTAAGGGGTTGTTCACCTTTAAATTAACTTTTAGTATGATGTATGATATTCTGAGAAAATTTGCAATTGGTTTTCATTTTTTATTATTTGGATTTTTTCGAGCTATTTTGCTTTTTATTTAGCAGCTCTCCATCTTGCCATTTTTAGCAATCTGATTGCTAGGGTCCAAATTACCCTAGCAACCATGCACTGATTTGAATATGAGACTGGAATATCAATATGAAAAGGTCTGAATATAAAGATGAGTAATAGAAAGTAGCAATAAAATAAATGTGTAGCCTTACAGAGCATTTGTTTTTTAGATAGGGGTCAGTGACCCCCGTTTGAAAGCTGGAAAGAGGAAGGAGGCAAATAATTAAAAATGAAGACCAATTTAAAAGTTGTTAAGAATTGGCCATTCTATAACATACTAAAAGTTAATTTAAATGTGAACCATCCCTTTAACTCAAAGGTGAACAACCCCTTTAATCATTAGGAAAAAGCTATAGAAAAAAAGCAATGAAATTGAGTACCATTTCTATCAGATAGGCAGTGAATCACATGGATACATGAGTGTAATTATGTATATCTCAAAGTCCGTTCCCTTCCCATATTTATGAAAGTACATAAGCTCATCAGAGTGCAGGTCCCAGCAAACACTGTAAGTATAGCCAGAATTCTGATTGATGATCTGGATGGCAGCCCATACGCCTCTGCTGCTTTCCTGCATGCTTTCATTTCCAGCAAACAAACCAATAAAGCATAATGAAATTTAAAAATACTTCCGACTGATGAAAAAATTAGTCACAGAACATTCACACAGCAATTAGAGGAAACATTTTTTGGTGTTTAATATTTTTGGCAATGTGAATGCCTTTTATGTAGGAGTATGCTTCAGTGTTTCAAGAAGACTAATTGTAATACACCTTAAAATCCCATGAAAGAAGGTAGGTACAAAATGTAACAAATGTAACAGGGGAACTAACTAACTAGTATGCTGTATTCAGTATTGTTTGCATCGACATTATTATCATTCACCTACAATGCATACAGTATATTCTTCTTAGAACAGTGCAGAACAGTTAGGGGTTATTTACTAAAACGCAGTCGTTTATTTATTAAAACAAAGTTGACCTAGCTCCCATCCACAAATTTAACTCATTTATCAATAATTCCCACTAATTTATCAAAAATTCTTCACAAAATACATTGTAACAAATTTTACATTCAGTCTCCCCTGTAATGTATTTTTTTGCAATTACCTGGGATTGTTGCATATATAGGGGCAAATTCACTAACCTGCGTGAATTCACCAGCAACGGCTTCTCTCACATCGCCAGGCAAAAATTCGCCAGGGCAACGCTAATTCACTAAAATGCAAAGTTGCATCCAGGGCGCTGAACAATGGCAAAGTTTCGGCAAGCAAAGCAAAGTTGCGCTAGTGTTGGCTAATTTGTATATGGCGGGAAGTTAAATTTCATTGGACATATATGTTGCAGCAAATACATTACACTACACAAGCCCAGGGAACTTTAATAAAAGAAAATACAGTTGTTATAATGGACTACACATGTGCCCAGTGTATAGTTTATGTGCCACAGGAAATATGGGGGGAAGCCAGGTACCCTAAAAAAGATTTACGATCTTTTGCAGCCTATCACCCTGAAAACTGAAAAGTCGTCAGCGTTTTTTCAGACTTTTCAACTATTTTTTGAGGAACTTCTATCTACTCTATTGCACTTCGCCTGGTCTGAGGTGGCGAAGGCAAGTCTGGCGCAAGAGGTAACGTTCATTAAAATCCGCATCTTAGTGAATTTGTGTAGTCCACTCCACTACAATTTGTGTAGTCCACTCCACTACATGAGATGGAAAACTGATGCACAATGCCTGCTCGTGCTTAGTGACTAAAGTAGAATCTTAAAAATACACTTTGCAGAGAAGCGTTTAGAGTAAGTCTCTAAGTATATAAAAAAAACAAGCTTCATATTTTATGTATAAAGCACCAATCTGTTAAGCAAGAGTTTTACCATGGTGAAAAGAGTTTTAACAGAAAAACAGAACAATTCCTTATAGATCTAAAAATCTAAAAGAGAGGATTATGACATAGTATTTTCAAGAGCTAAAGCTGCTTCCAATTATCATATTAGTAAAAGGCTTGCTGGGTAAGAAATTTCTGTTGCTCATTGCTAGCTGTATTTGTAAACATTTACTCTGTTTAAAAATCTCTTGTATACTCTGCTGGCAGCATATTTAGTAAAGAGGAAAACTGTTTCATCCAGTCTCAGAAACAGCTACAATAAATAAGATCAGGCTGCTTGAACAGTAAGAAGCTATACACAACTCTATTTCAGCCATTTTTAAAACGTGAAGGTTTCCTTCTATAGGTGTAGACCTATTGTTTAAATGGAGTGCTTGTGCAGTTGATCTGAATCATTCAAAAAGTGACAAATGGATCTGAGTTTAGCTCAGTGACACAATTCCATGAAATGATTCCAGGCATCTTTAATTGTTTATTCAACAGGGTGCAGTCCCTGTATCTCTTATGCTTCTTGGCTGCATGTTAAAGAACTTCTGCCCAGCATATACACAGATTTAGCAGCAACTTTGACAACCACAACAGTTAATGGTCCTTAAGAGGGTGGTGAAATTATCACCTGCTATTTTGCTGCATGCTAGGTACAAAAACTGGTATTCTAGGAGAACATGGTGCATAGATCTAGATACATGAACAAATGACTGCATTCATACACAAGCCCTACTGGCTTTCTCTGACATGGGAGATAAATCTTAGCCCTGATCTGATACAGCTCTACTAAGCTCTGCATGCGTTATTATCCAGATGAACACCTAAGATGCATTACCAGGAATTTATAAAGAAGCATCTTGTCTGAAGCCACTGAGAGCAACATCAAGGGGTTGGTCAGCAACAAGTTGCTCATGAGACACTGGCTGGGGGATCTAGAGACTGCATTCTTTAGAAAGAAAGAAATTACAAGGCCCTGTTTTTTTACTGGCTCCAATATATTTATACCAAAACATACCAGGCAAACCTATTAAATTCTTTATAAATGATATAAATATAGCTATAAATATCAGTGCAGGAAAGTGCTACTATGAAATATAAACAGTGAGTCAGATTTAACATAGATCCTATTAGGATGGATATCAACCCTAAAAGGGTTGATTAAAAGGGTTAATAAACACCACAAAAGTTAATGCATAAATAGAAAATAATAAATACCAGCCAATATCTGGTGAATTCTTAATAAACAGGAAAATAAACCTAAATCCTTTTCATACATGAAAAGGAGACACAACATTAATACTGTATATACATTAATATTGTATATATATTAATACTGTATATCAATTGTGACCAATTTCATCCACAAAAAATAAGGCAGAACAATAATACTCTAAACAGAGCAATCCATTTAAGAATATCTTCTAGTGCTTATCGGTACTATGAAATTTTTGTGATACAGATTAATCTGTTTAAAAACTTATGCCATATTTGGATGATTTATATTTAGGGGCGGTCTTTTTCATTACACCAATTTAATCCATACAGTTATTTGTATATAAATTTAGTCACAGATGGTATATTTGTTGGTTTTAAATATTTTTGGATATATTTGTAATTCTCTTCCTGTAGCTTGTTTTTATATCTTCATATGGCAGCTAGTATACCATCTTACAAAACATGAATGTATTCTGGAAAAATTTTAACTGAATACAAATTAAATTAAAACACATATTGGCTTTGACTATGTATTAATAATGCAACAACTTGAGAAAAATAACAGTGTTTTATAAACATTCTGGAATATTTAACAATGTAGGGGGTATATATGAGGCCAGCACCTGAACTAATGCTTCACATATAGCGGCAGATTTATCAAGGGTTGAAGTAAGTTCAAGGGAATTTTCGAAGTAAAAAAATGCAAAATTGGAAGTAATTTTTTGGATACTTCAACCATCGAATAGGATACTACGACTTCGAATTTACTTCGACTTCGATTCGAAGTAAAAATTGTTCGAATATTCGACCATTCTATAATCGAAGTACTGTCTCGTTAAAAAAACTTCGACTTCAATACTTCCCCAAATTAAACCTGCCGAAGTGCTATGTTAGCCTATGGGGACCTTCTACAACCATTTTCTGAGTCTTTACACATCGAAGTAAAATCGTTCGATTGTATGCTAAAAGCGTTCGAACCGTTCGATTCGAACGATTTAATCGTTTGATCGAACGATTTTACTTCGATCGTACTATTGCCAAATTCTGTGAAAAGTACTTCGACTTCGATATTCGAAGACAAAGTATTTCAATTCGTTGGTCGAATTTCGAAGTATTTTCTACTTTGAAATTCGTCCCATGATAAATCTGCCCCATAATGTCACCCTATTACTATTGCACTGAGCAGAAAGATCTGCTGTCCATGGTGCTGAATAGTGTTCTTTTCTGCTATTCCAGGACAACTTCTTGAGTCTCCTCCAGCTAACAAATCTTGCTCTTAACGATTATAGAAGAAAAAGAAGGGACAAAAAAATATTCACCTAGAGTATAATAAATAAAACAAAGTTTCTGTTCAAAATCATTACATTTAAAAGTGCACATGTGTTAAACATGAGCCTGTGACCTTCAGTCCTCCAATATGGCTTACAGGGGGAAGTTAAGAAATTCAAGTAAAATGTTTGGACCCTTCTTTAGAAGAAAGGTCAGGTTCTTAACCATGAAAGTTTCTCATGTTTAACTGTTAATGGTGGGTCATATAATACTGATAACTAGTGATAAGCAAATTTGTTATGTTTCGATTCGCTGAAAAATTTACGAAACTGTGAAAAATTTCACGTACCGGCAAAAGTTCACAAAACACATGTGAAACTAAATTATGGCAAATCACTGAAACACTAAATTTTGCCGCAAAACTGACCATGGCAAAATTTTTCACTCATCACTACTGATAACTTGAAGAGAAAAATATGGTTGTATATGCAATGGAATGGGCAAAGGTTTATCCCAGTCCAGTATCAAACAGAAAAAGAGTAAAGAAAGCTAATTGGTGATTGGGTTTACAAGTCTGTTACAAGTCTAATGAATCAGTGTAGTAATAGAATAATGCACACTTAGGAACAATTGAACAATGCATTGCTGTCAGTACAATAAATATTTGATTGTCACGCCAAACATTGAACAGTGATGTCATGGAGTTGCACCCATATTGCGCACACGGACAAAAGCAAATAGTGATTTATATTATAACTAAACCTAAAAGGACAGGAAGAGATGTAGCAAAGAAAGGGCACTTGCTTTCTAAAACTACTGAAATAGTGATAGATACTACACATTCCATGATTGTGGCAGAAAGGCAGGAAAATTATTTATATTGATATGGGATCGATTATACAAATATTCTTCATCAAGAAAGCTTTGAGATATAGGGAATGCAATTTTAAGCAAGCAATCATTATTTTATTTAATGCTTTTCTTACAAAGGTATATTTTCAGACCACTTCCTTAGTTATCTCAGTATTCTTACTAAACTTAAATTACCTATACAGTATATTTTTGTGGCAAACACTTTATAATTGCAGTGTTACATAGTTTAAACCCCCTAATGCAATTTATACAATTTATACAATGTTTCTGAAAACACATAAGATATTTCACATTTATAGGAGAAACAAACTTACAACATAAATATAAATGTATTACAGGTTTCAAATTACATGCAAAATATACTTGTTGATATTAAAATAACATAGATAATATATTTGCTAAAATGAAACTAGAAGCCTGATTAGTTTTTTCAAGCTGTATTATATCAACGTGTTTGAATTCTAAGTTGTAATGTGAATTAGAAAATTCTTTCCTAGCACTAATATACTCTCCCGGGACCACTTGCAGAAAATAGGACATTGAGTCCATAATTAAAGTAATCTCTTTCTAGGCAGATGTTTCCATTGGCTCTGTTATCACATATTACAGACAGCATACTGAGGTCTATAAAACGTGAAGTAAATGGCTTTAAAGATGAGTCTCATTTTTTTCCTGTTAATTTTGATCCATACACATGCAAGTGCTATATTGCTATCATTTTATTATAATTGCAGACAAAATTAAGGTAACAGCAAATATAATCAATGTGTGTAAACAAGCACACATATTAACCAATAATACTGAATGTACAGTAAGAGGGTCATTTATCAAAGGTCGAGTTTATGAGGTTTGTAGGGTTTTTTTCTACCTCGAATAAACTCAGATGTTTGCATATTTATGAAAATCCTGAATGTAAAAAACTTAGTTGAATGCAATTGGGGAGAAACCTCGAATATCTCAAATTTATCAAGTTTATAGGCTAAAAACCTCAAATACCTTGAATATATTGAGTTTTCAAACCACAGTAAAAAACCCAAAAATCATTAAGGCAAAAAATATTTGCAAATGGTTAAAGGGACCTCTGCCATTGACTTCTACATGACCTTAACAGGTTTTAACTGGAGTATTTTCAGATTTGGGCTTTTACCAGCTTCGTGGCATAATGAATCTCAAAAAATTCTAGTTTTTTCCCCCAGAATATTTGCAGATGTCCCCATCCCAATTTGAAGATATTGTCTGCACTGGGTTTAGCCTGATAATCTGAAAAATTGGGGGTTTTCAGGCAATAACCGGAAAAAAATAGAGTTAATTGGTACAAAAGTCAGAAAAAAAAGAAGGTCACTCTCTGTGACTAGTGATGAGCGAATTTATTCACCAAGAATGGCTTTGTGGCGAATTTCCTAATTTTGCTGCTTCGCAAAACTGAAATTGCTCGGACGCTCATTGACTTTAATGCATTGGGACAAAAGAGTCACGTGTACAAAAATTGTTACTTGTGTTAAAATTGTCGCGCATCAAAATAATTGAGTTCAATCTATTTTGCGGGACAGATTCGCCCATCCCTTTCTGTGACCATATGAAATTTTTTGTATAACATGAAAAAGAGTGATCTTTCTTGAGGTATTATTATTTATTTATTTATTTTATTAAATAGATAGATGTTTTTTAGGATAGTACAAGTAGATGGTATATGGAAGTAAGCACTACCAGCTTTTTCTTTTTAAACCACTCCAGTGTTAATTAGTATTGTTTTTGGTATAATTGCTATTTTGAAGATGAACTTTCTCCCAAGGTTCTTTTATTTTGTAACATCCTTTCTAACTTGTATTTTATCAAGACTCCCAAATCCTTAAAATACTAAAATACTTAAAGCTGTCCAATCTTTCATGTGGACCATAGCTTACTTTATTCAAGCTACAACAACTCAATGTAGGTTTCATCTCATGTAGGTATCAACTTCCAAATATTAAACAATACAATATGGTTTGCCAGAGACTGGCAAAAGATGTCAGAGATGTATTCACCTCAACAACCTTAGACCCAACCTTAGACCAAATCTTAAGAGGGAAACAATCACTTGGATGATTGTTATATGCCCCAAGATTGCCAGTGTAACCAATCCCCTATTCATAGACACATAAAAGGCCTGGAAATCAGTCCTCTCTCTCTTAGCTTGTCCCTACACCTTCCCTTACCTGGAAATGACAAAGTCCCCAGTAGCACCACTGACAAAATATTTCCACAGTGGAGGACACTAGACCTACATAAAATCAAGGAAACCTACTCCTCTCACATTTGCAGATATTACAAGCGGTTAAACAAACAAATGTTAAATAAGAGAACACACATGACAAGTATATGTATATAAACCTTGTGAAAATTCAAAAAAACGCTTGAACAGCCAACATGACGTCTCAGTCCTGTTTTCATTCAGGGACCAAAACGTCACGTTAGCTGTTCACATGTTTTTTAATACACTTTTGAATTTTCGCAATATTTCTCAGTGTTGCTGGACTTTCTTTGGAGTATTTAAAATTATTTACTGTGCACTCGAGGCAAGTAGTAAAAAAGAAACATTGCCACTCTAAAAATATTAAATACTATTTTAAACATCACATTTCATTTTTTCTAACAAACAAGGAAAATCGTAGGATGAATGCTTTGAAATAAAAATATCAGAACCAGTTGTGATACACCACACTGGGCCGCCCCGCCGAATACAAATTTGGAGGGGCCAGGTGAGCATTACCTCTCCTCCCCCTCCTCCACCACATGCTCGCGAAGGCGTGTGAGCACTTCAATTTAAAAGGGGAAGAGCAGCAGGAACGTGGGATTTTATTACTATAGAGGAAGCCGAGGAAGTTCTATATTTATGTCACTGATCAGAATCCAGCTTCAGTGCAAAAATTGTATTTCTGTGAAATACAGAACTGATCAAGGGGATGAATACAAATGAAATTGTATATACAGTAGATAATGTATTTCCTACTGTAATTTGAAAAGATATGAGAACTCACCATGGAGTTCTACAACCATATAAAGGAACAAGGCTGCAGGCTGGTGCTGTGCTGTATGAATAAGTTAATAGTTACAGGTGCTAGAATCTATCCAATAAATAAATGTATGAACCTATAAATGTCAGAAGCCCACAGTCAACTAAACAAGCACAAATAGTAATATGGTGCATGCAATAACAGAAAGTCAAAAGGATTCTGTAAACCTGTCACTGTCATTCTATTTACTTTTATATATAGCTAAAAGTATGTTATGTACTGATTTTTATCCGACCATTAGGTCCCGCTGTAAAATTTGGTCTGGGGTGCCTCCTTACCTTCAGTCACATATTATACTCAAAACCTATGGTTATTTAATCTCTTAAATAGAAATTCCTGTCCCTCGTTGTTCCACCATTTTGTTAATGCAAATGAAACCTTTCCCCCAAATTTCTGAAATTGCTCAGGAAATTACAATTTACAGTTACATCTTCCTACATAAATAATGCTCAGGCTCTTTGTAGGTATGTATTGCAGGTTCCTGGGTGTTCACCCGCAGGGCCATTTTGGTGGTCTGTGTGCCCTTGTCAGTCTGCCCTTCTTCTTCTCCAGTACTGTTCTAGTCTTTGACCTGCCCCAAGTACTGATATCTATGTGATTACTTCCCATGCAATGATATAAAACTTCTGCTCCTGATCCTGTTATCAAGCTTTTCTGATTGAAGCCCTGTTCTAAATGTAATGTCTGCCACAGTTGCCTATGTTTGTAGGAGCTCTGTAAATCTAATTACTTAGATAACTTAAGTTACAGGGTGAATGTTAACTAAGAGACCACACATGACATATAGCAGAAATGTTCACACATGGGGTTATTTATGAAAGTCTGAATGTCAAAACTGGAAAACTTGGAGTTTTTTTTGTATGGTTTTTGGAATGTATTAAACCCCAAGGGTGTTAAACGTTAGAATAACAAAAGTACTCCGATTCAGACCTGCTGTTAGGAGAATTCCTGAAGATATCCTTATTGGTGCTGGGTTTCATGCAATAAACCTGAAGATTTTGTGGTTTTCAAAAATCTGAAAAAAATTCATACAAATAGAGTACATGAAAAAATGTACTGATAAATAACGGGAAAAAATATGTGCGGATTTGGTCAGACTATTTTACCGAAAATTATCAGAAATTTTCAGATTTTGATAAATAAGGCCCTAAAAGTCTTTTGCTTCGTGGATGAATAGTAATAGGAATTCTTTTAGTCAACATTCCATGTTAACAATTTTTATTATAGCAAGAATGGTTAGATCTTATTCAATGCTAAGAAAAGATACATATGCAACTAGTTATGAAATCTTTTTTAAAAATCTTCTTCCAGTAATCCTGGGGACCACTTACCTACTAAGCATTTTGGTCAATAATTCTTGGGGACGTTTTTCCCTGGCATGCCAAGCAACAACAATGGTGTGCAGATCAGCCCACAACTGTTGCAGGCCCCACTTGCTGGGCCACTAAGCAACATTTATAATACAGAGCTGGGGAGCATTTATTAAACCTCAATTTATTCTGGTAGAGGTTTTTAGGGGGAATACTCAAACTTTTTGTGGAATTTTTTTTTTAGAGAGTTTCTGGTAAAAATCGGAATCTGAAAATGTGTGAAATGTCTAAGGGGCAGATTTATCAAGGGTCAAATTTCAAAGTTGAAAATACTTCGAAATTCGACCATCGAATTAAATTACTTTGACTTAGAATATCGAAGTCAAAGTTTTTTGTCATCTAATTTGTCCATTTGCGGTTGAAGTAAAATTGTTCGAACGAATGATTAAATCCTTCGAATCAAACAATTCGAAGGATTTCAGCGATCGATCGAACTATTTTTCTTCGAAACTGCTCTAGAAGGTCCCCATAGGCTAACATAGCACTTTGGCAGGTTTAATTTGACGAAGTATTGAATTCAAGGTGTTTTTAAAAGAGACAGTACTTTCGAATGATCGAATATTCAAACTATTTTACTTTGAATCAAATTCGAAGTTGAAGTCGTAGTATCCTGTTCGATGGTCGAAGTATCCAAAAAATTACTTCGAATTTCGAATTTTTTTACTTCGAAAATTCCCTCGAATTCACTTCGACCCTTGATAAATCTGCCCCTAAGTATTTTAATCAAATAGTTTATGCTATATACAGATGAAATGAATACGTTCATGGCATCTATTTAAAAACAAAATCCTTAATGCATATTACATGACACGTAAATCGTATAAAATACACTAAGCTTGCTATCCAGTGATGCTGGATTTCACAATCTGCTTATCCAGTGATGCTGTTAAAAGCTACATGTAAGCCTTTGAGTGTCTAGGCCCGATCTTGATTTATAGGTTTTTAGAAAAATTAAACTCTGAATTTAACATGGCAAGAACAGATTGCTTTCTACTGTGTTATTCATATCTTCCTACGTTGGTAGAAAAAAAGCTGCTAATTGGTCCTCTGTTAAAGAAAGACTTTTTTTTATTGTGCTATTTAGGTATGGGTGGTAATTAATGCAAAAATGTTTGTTAACTGCGTTCTGTAAAAATTCACAGACAATGTGGTAAATATCCACATTCTGTCTGTTTCTGTCACCCACTCTGTTTTAATGTCAGTGGAAAATGTCAGTAACCACAAATCAGAAACTACATGAAAACCTTTTAGACACAATTGCTCTGGATTTTTTTTAGCACAAAAACATTGAGTGGAAAATACTTTTATTTTTCATGTAGAGTGTTAATGTTGCTTTGTTCACCCTCTCAGTGTACATAATTTGCAGCTAAATAATTTGTATATGCATTGTTCAACATAAAAGAATATGTAAGAATGAACTCTTAGGGGGTTATTTACTAAAACCCGATTTTAATATAATTTTTTTATTAAAATAAAGCCGACCAGGCTCCCTTCCACGAATTGAACTCATTTATCAATAATTGTTCTCAAATAAGTCAGAGCAAAAAAACTTTGTGACAAAATTGAGCGTCAATTTGTATCATCCGATTGATGCTCCGAAAATTCGAATTTATCTAATTGTCGCTGCAAAAACAAAACTTTTTCGGATTATTGGACAAAAATCCAGACTTTATCAGATTATCCAGCTAGATCTAAATGTCAAGAGACAACTTTAGTGACTTCTACATGACCTCTACAGGTTTGAAATGGAGTATTTTCGGATTCAGATTTTTAGCAGCTTCGGGGTATAATAAATCTTCAAAAAATTTATTTTTTTCCTGGAAAAATTCTAGTTTTCCCATTTAAAACTTCAACCAAATAAATTTGAGGTTTAATAAATAGGCCCTTAAGTCTACTACTTACAAAATTACATTTATCAAATTTATTTTATAAAATGTTTCTCTTCATATACCTATGTTTTATCAACATGCAATGTCAAAATTGGCAAAGATTTTCAGAGGGCTATCCTGACCCTAGCCTGCCTGATAACTCCAAACTCTCCAATCCTGACCTTTTGCCTGTCCACTGACTATTCTACGCTCTCCAACCCTGATTCCGGCCTGTCTGACTAATCTCTGCTTGTGCTGGCCCGGCCTGCCTTTTCCAAGTGGCGTTCCTCCATCCTGGTGAGACAATCGTGCCCCTTTGTTCGTCCAGAACCGTTAGCTTTGCTCCTCTCTCAAATAAGACCTGGAGGCATCCAATTAGCCGAGGGCTCCTCCCAAGGTGAAAGGTGGCAGTTATAGGCAGAAGTGAGAGCCTAGACCAGGGAGCTTAGCTTGTGTTCTGGATTTAGGGTGCCATTTGTGACAGGATGGTGGATCTTCCTGCAAACACATGTCAATTCATATGACTAGTCCACTACAAACAAGATTAGGAAAGGTGCGCAAGTTGTACAGTACTCCCATGCAGAAAAATTCCAGTGATGTGTTCAGAAGTGACCCCCTTAAACCATATATAAATGTACTTGCATGAGGCATCTTGTGTCAGACTTCAATGGAACAAAGTTTCAGCCTGTCCCAGGCCTAACTGAATCAACAACATTTCAGGCAAGTCAAATATAGTAAAAGCACTAATCATTGCCAAATCACTATTGCTTATTTCATGTCATAGTAGTTCTTAAACTATGTGACAGAAAAAAACATCACCATATGATTTATAGTTTCTGCATAAAAATGCAAGGAAAAAGAACATTCCAAAAGCAGACATTATGCCCTCTATAAGCTTTTCGCCAATTTTGAAGCAACTTTAATCACCTTAAGTAGAGGGTGGTTTATCCAAACTGTTTTTTTAGCAGGAAGCCTTTTTGTACAATTTGTAGAAAATAAGTATAGAAATGTAAATAGTTGTTTTTTTAAATAGTCTTATTATAGTCATATGGGACTCTGTCCCCAGCTACAATATATCGTTTTGACTACTGCTGGTACATATGGACTATTTTGGTATTATCTAGGCATGCCCAACATCAGAAATCAGCATCACTAAATGGTCACTGGATCTTTTTTAAGCACTCCTAGGGTCCAGATATGACTTTGCCTACCCATGAGCTTAAATTTAATTATAAAGTGTTGAGGTATATGCTATCGTTATAGTAAGAACTGTGCACAGGTCCACGAATGCTAAATATAAATTAAAGACATGCACAACTTTTTACTTAAAACATTTATTTGTGCATTTTATCCACAGCAAAAGTTAATGTTAATACATTCAAAAACACACCACAGTGCAGTGTCCCCCCCCCCCGGTCTGCCTACCTTGTGTTAGCGGTGTGTTTTTGAATGTTTTAACATGAATTTTTGCTGTGGATAAAATGCACAAATAACTGTTTTAAGTAGGAAGCTGTGCATGTCTTTAATTTATATCTACCCATGAGCTAGAAGGCCCCTAAAACATTGTTGATTAGCGATGGGCGAATTTATTCGAATTTGCAGCGAATAAATTTGCAAAACTGCCGCAAAAATTTGACAGCGTCAAAAACTAGACGCCGGCGCTATTTTGCAAACTTTGTGCCGTTTTGCGAATTTCGCTGGAAATTCGCAATTTTTTCAGCAAAGAAAAACGCCCCAAATTCGCCCATCACTATTGTTAATATGCCCTTAAATGTAGCCCTGCTTATTGGTAAGGTAAAGCCACACCAATACAGAAGTGCTTCACAAAAAATGTGTTATCCAATAACACAGTGAAAATCTAGGTAGTTTAGCTACAAAACACACACCACAATGTGTGTTACAGCATGTTGACGTGTTAGCACTTTCTCAACATATTTAGATAAAGAAGATACAATGTTAGCATATCAAAATCTGGGCTAAATGCTATAAACTGCAAAATCATTAAATAAGGAGATACCCACCACGGTATATGACAAGACAGCATTTATTCGGAAAAAAACACACAGCAACTTTATTGTCCTCTTTGTGTGAAAATATACCATATGTGGGTATTCCTCAGATGCAATATGGAAACATTTTTTATCTCAGCTATAGCAACCTCAAAAACAGTTATTTCTATTAAAATTACAAAAATCTCCATATATTGCTTTATCTCTGGTTTAGATATACACAAGCATCAGTTTTAAGCATCAGTTTTCATAGTCACCAACAATTTTCATTCTCCATAATTAGTTTAGGCTTATGTGTGCAGTTATCTGAATAAAAAGGAAAACTAATGTGCTGATATACAGTATTAGACCAGAACATATGGATACTATAAGTAGCAGAACAAACTTGTGTGGAACCAGTTCCAGTTGTTTCCAGGCTCAGAGCTCTCAAGAGCAAGCTCTGATAATGGTAGGAAGGTTGTATTCTAAGCCTTTTTGTGTTGTCAGTGGGATCAACATAAAAAATCTCAACTTTGACAGATGTCCAACAGATAATATCTTAAATGTGGTTGTAAAAAAACTAACTAGTGTAACAGCAAGTACAAAATAAAAACAAATGTAAATATCTGGCAACAACTGGTATCACTGCATACCTGACAGTAGGAAGAAGAAGTAGGTAGAGTAGATGCTGCAACAACAGTATGCACCATTATCCATAGTAGTTATGGGTATGATATAAATATATAAAATATATAAAAAAATATATAAACATGGCACTTCTAATTATCTATTTCACATATAAAGAAAACTCGTAATATGTAAATAAAAAATGTAACTCTTTTATGATTCTGTCTCTATGAATTGTGGAAATACAATATGTTTCGCTACCAGTCAAAACAAGGTTAAGAAGTCATGCAGTTCGGTGATCATGAATGCATATGAACATTAATTCTGACAGGCACGCATACAGTTAAAAGCAAATATTTTATACAAAATGGTAAACTGTAGTGTCTTGCTGTGAAAAACATTTTTTCCATATTTTACTAATATTGTCTAATCTGGTTTATCATCGTACACAGCAGGCAGTATGCAAAGCTTTTCTGCTATTTATTATGACCTTCTGTTTTTCAGAGCATTACATGATGCACCTCTTTTCTCCTACACTTTGCAGTACAATACCAGTCCTTGACATGACAGCATTTTTGTTGCCCTGCTGTGCTTTGACTAGTGAGATGAATGAGAAGGAGAGCATAGTCCCTGCACTCCATCAGACGCAGGTGGCCAATAAAATGTTACTTTTGCCTGCCAGGAATAAAAACTGCCAAGGCCCCAGCAAGACACTGTTTCGTGTCCTTCCTGAGTGAAAAAAGGTCACATCCCTAGTAGATGCTTATTATATTGCAGGTATTGCTAGTAATTCTTCAGGTGTATTTTGTAGGCATACAATTTTTTATTTATATTATCTAATTGAATGTAAATATATTCTACTAATATAACACAAACTAACTAGAGTTGAAACATGCAAATAAAATACTCATACAGGTGGCTACAGTTACATATTTTGAATGTCAGAATGTAAATTTTTAAGACCACTTACATAATACTAAGTGTGCAAGTAGTACAGCAAAAAAAAAATAATTTCAAAACATTATGGATAAGGTTACATGTAGGGCATAGTTATGGAAACCTTGAAGTTCGTGGATGTTATCATGAAGGGGAGCTTAGATGATAATGGAAATTAAAACAGTACTTAGAAAAGAGAGAATACACATGTCCATATGAAGTACAATATGCATACAGCAGAGCTGTCAAATTTCCCCTAAGACTTTCCGGGAGATATGCTGAAACCGAGCTGCACATGCACACTTCACTCCACTGATCTCACCGAAATGTTTTGACTGCACACCGGAATTTTGACTGCAAATCGATGGCAATCAGCAGCAATAGTCAAAAATCGGGGGAATCCACCAGAGTGACGGGAGACTGGGGGGGACAGAGTGGAAAATTGGTTAACTCCCAAGAAAACCAGGGGAGTTGAGAGATCTACATGACCTTGATAAGTTTGAGATGGCGGATTTTGGGTTTGGAGTTTAAGCAGCTTCAGGCATAAAAAATCTCAAAAAATACGAGTGTTTTTTCCCCTCTAAAAATTCAAGTTTTTTCCCAATAAACATCAGCCAGAAAAAAATAAAGGTTTTTATTCATCTTAAGAGAAAGTACCCAATGAGGAACCCTAGTGAATCTTAAATCATATTTTGTGTCGGAAGAAAAAGGTTTTGTTGCCATTCCTTGTTGGTTTGTGTTAGAATATCTCAATATAATATTTCTATGTGAAATAACTGTGAGCTTAACATAGCAGAAGATACTACTTACATGAAGTTGACACATCCTGTACCTGCTGGTGGTGCAATCCATACAAAACTTAGGTTTGTTGTGGGAAGATGACTCACGTGGGAAGCAACGACACTGCACATAAACTGGGTACCAAACTGACGGTCGCTCATAATACCTGAAAGCATAAAATAAACATCAATACCTTAATAAACTATATAATGCAGCCATAAACAAACTAAACAATATACTCACATACATAGCAGCCACAAAGAAAGGGGTGGTTCACCTTTGAGTTAACTTTTAGTATGTTATAGAAAAAATTGACCTTCATATTTTTCTATTTGTTTTATTCTTCTTCTGACTCTTTCCACCTTTCAGATGGGGGTCATTGACCCATCTAAACATCAAATGCTCTACAAAGTTATTGTTATTGATACATTTTATTACCCATATTTCTATTCAGGCCCTCTACTATTCATATATTAGTCTTGTTTTCAAATCAATGCATGGTTGCTGTTACTTTAGACCTTAGCAACCAGATTTCTGGACAGCTGCTGAGTAAAAAGCTAAATAACGCAAAAACCAAAAATAATAAAAAATGAAAACCAATTGAAAATTGTCTCAGAATATCACTCTCTATATATCATAATAAATGTTAGTTTAAAACAACCTCTTTAAATGAGGGCATAATCGAAGATAGGACAGGTCAAAACAAGTAATCCAAACTAAATAGAGGGTAGGCTACAAAAAGGCATATAGAGAATGTAAAAATAGATAGAGATCAGACAGAAACAGGAGCATGGCAGGGACAGGTTTTGGAGGTTAATCACATTGCAAATCCTCCACACTTTAAACAGTTAACTATACTGTGCTGAAATTCTTTTTCAAATTGTGAGGGTCAAATTTAAGCACGGTTACTAGCAGGTATAGTGGTTAATATTGCTGCAGCTTTAACATTAGGGGGCAGATTTATCAAGGGTCGAATTTCGAATTTGAAAAACTTTGAAATTCTAATTCAAAAAGACCAACTGAAATTTAATTTTTTTTGACCGAATAGGTCCATTTTCGATCGAATAGGTCAGTTTTCCACCGAATTCGAATTGTACGAATCAAAATAATAGCGCATTCGATTGAATTAGAATCAAAGTTTTTCCCAAAAAAACTTACATTTTTCAAAGTCCCCAATCGACTGCAAATAGGTTCTAAGAATTTCCCCATAGGCTAAAACAGCAATTCGGTAGGTTTTAGATGGCGAATGGTCGAGTTGAATTTTTAAAGAGACAGTACATGATAAATTTCGATATTCTAATTTTCAAATCTAATTTTGACTATTCCCTAGTCAAAGTACACAAAAATTAGTTCGCAATTCGAATTTTTGCTTCGATCTTTGATAAATCTGCCCCTATTCAGTACTTTACTTCTGTATTAAGCCACATAGGTTGGTTCTTAGTGCTTCTACATTTACTTCTTAAGGGAATAAATTGAGAATAGTAATGATTTCATATTTTAAATGACAACCATTGCTGTTCTGTGGTTTTAACAAAAAACACAGTATTTATGCTAAGGGCAGCCCTTAAGGAGCTAAAATTATCTTTTCTAAAATTCTGGGTTTTTGTTGCCCCAGTATATATTTGTTTTTTTGCATTAAATGAGATCACACAATGGCCACTATTACCAAGGGGTTGAATTACTTGCACATTTGCTATATATTTATTCTGTTGCTCCATTCAGTATCTGGTTAATTAAAATTCCCCATTATTATTAAATAGGTTAGGGGAAAGGATTATTTCTTATACAATTGGATATTTCACCTAGTAAACTTTTAGCTGGTTTTGGTGCATGAGGCAAAGATGACAAACTGATTAAATCAGGTAATATATGACAGCAGTCGGAAATTGTTCAAGAAAGTAAATTAATGTACTTAATCTCCCTGCTCCTCAGGCACCATAACTTATATTATTCTATAAGGCAGGGACTCACTGTACCTTACAATTTATTTGCACAATGCAGCATAAAATAAGTAGCCGTGTATTACAATAAAGTAATAGTAAACAATGGAATATAACTGAAGCATAGACTTCTATACAACAATATGATATCATGAAACATTAATCAGCGTTGACAAATAAATCAAAATAATGACAATTTCCTTTGATCAAGAAAATGTGTTAAAGGGAAAAATTCAAAATACCATTCTGATATAATGGAAAAGGTAATTGGAACACTGAGGTTGTGTGATGTTATTTGTTTACTTATGCTTTCTGTGGTTTGTAGTACATTCACTGTTCTGAAATTAATTTCTTCTAAGTACCATTATTGTTTTTGGAGACCGGAATGGGCTGTCTCCTCAAACAAATCTACTTCAGAATGATTTACATAAACAGCATCTTTTAAATCAATGATTGCAGCTTTACAATAACTTACAAGAACACTGAATAGGCTGTTTATAATGGCTATGTGCACATATAGAGGCTGATTTACTAAAACTCAAATTTATCTCAGTTTTTTCTGAAAACAAAGTTGACCTAACTCCCTTCCATGATTTTAACTCAATTATCAATAATTACTCTCGAAAAATTCAGAGTACCAAAATGTCACGGCAAAATCAACTTTCAACTCCTATCGTACGGTTAACTTTTTCGGATTATCAAATGAAAACCCCAAATTTTTCAGATTATCCAGCACTGATCACAATCTCAAGAAACAACTTCAGGGACATCTGCCTTTGACTTCTCCATGACCTCGACAGGTTTGAGATGGGGTATTTTCAGATTTTAATTTTTAGCAGCTTTTGGGTATGATAAATCTGTAAAAATTAACCAAAAAAAAGGACGAAAAATTCAAGTTTTCCCCCTAGCAACCTCAACCATAAAAAAATCTAGGTTTAATAAATGGGATTTAAGGTTTCAAATGTTTAGAAGTCAGTCCTACACACAATGGAAATGATTTTGATATATGCATTTGTTTGTTTTTATGTTAGTTACTTTCATGAGGCGTATTTTCGGATTTGGATTTTTAGCAGTTTTTGGGTATGATAAATCTCAAAAAATTTACATTTCTTTTTCCACAAAAAAATTAAAAAAAAATGTTTCAACAAAAAATTCAAGTTTTCCCCCTAAAAACCTCGACCATAAAAAAATTGAGATTTAATTAATGGGCCCCATAACCTTAGGATTTCAGGTTTCAGAGGTCAGTCCTACACAAAATGATCATGATATATGCATTTGTTTGTTCCACCATGTTTTTATGTTAATTACTTTCATTTGATTCCTATACCTATATCAGCCAGTAAGAAAATGATGCAATAATGAGGCTCTCCAATCCATATTTTATTTTATGCCTCATATAAGGTGAAGATCTATTAACTAATAATAGAGCTATGGTTTTACCTTATTATTATGAAATTTATGGTAAAGAAAAACACTTAACGTTAACGTTAAACGTTAACAATAATACTATCAATTTGGAATTCATAATGGCAAACCACTATGACTGTTTACATCAATAAATATATGATGGGTTGAGGTGGTTAATAAACCAAGTAAAACAAATATAGCAAAATGTATTAAAGTCTGGATGTATACTTTATTTTTCTGAAATAACAAATTTTAATTGTCAAACTGAGGCGGAGACTCTTAAGCATATTCAAGAACACAATTGAGAAAAGTTGGCATGCAGTGAAAAAAACTCAGTAGCTAACCACGCCTCCCTTGTACATGGAAGAGCAATTAACAGTTTGGTATGGGCACTGAGAAAATCCCACAACCTTTAAGATGAGGTGCCTGTGACAGATGTATCTTGCAGCATCACTTTTATTGATTTATCTTAACATTGTTGTTTAGAAAGTTTTCAGACGCTGTACCAATTGAGTCACATGCAGATGAAAGGGTGTGCAAGTACATTTGCAGCAATATACTAACAAATATACTAACAAGCTCAAATAAACATACCTCTTGAGTCTGGGATGGAATGTTGTATTATGGGTGAAACACAAGACAACAAGAACATTACATAGACTCTCTAGGAAACAAAAACAAACAGACACACTATTATGCCTATGTTTCCTTATGTAAAGCCCTGGGGTACAAAAAAACTCTGCGCTTTACACTTGCCACTGACCACTTCATAACTTCCTTTGTACATATTGACCATGTATGCTACACTTCTGCAATCCACAAATTGGGTACATTTAATGGTCATACAAATATATGCCTGTGCCCTGACCACATCATGATCATTTTTCACTCTCTATTAAATTAATTAAATTGATTAATGTCTTCAAGCAGTTTCACTTTGTACACATGCCACAGCAGATGGAGGTGTCTCGAAAGTCTCAGTTAAAGGGTTTATTCACTTTTGAGTTAACTATTATTATGACGTAGGAATATATATTGTGAGACAATTTGCAATTGGTTTTCATTTGTTATTATTTGTGGTTATTCAGCTTTTTATTCAGCAGCACTTTCAGCAATCTGTATCACATTCCTAAATTCGGATGCGTATCTTTACAAGGAAAGTCATAGAAAGGCAGAATGAGGAACATCACTGCACATACATAATGGAAATTGTACTCAGGATTGCAGTAGTTCTGTCCTCACGAAACCCAACAAAAGCACGGTTACAATGTATTAAATATGTGTCTGAAATAATCTCCCTTTGTTAGTGTTAATTATCAGGTCTCGTAAAAAAATTATGGGAACTCTCAAACAAAAGTTTCAAAAATAAGCTATGTATGTAGGCTTACATGTTTCTTTTCCTAGTGTGTGTGTGTGTGTGTGTGTGTGTGTGTGTGTGTGTATATATATATATATATATATATATATATATATATATACACACCAAGAATGTATACAAATGCATTAAATGATAGTGTCAATCTTATATAAATTTCAATATGAGATTGACAGGGCAATCAAATCACAGTTGTTTTTCTGAGATCTATATTTGGAAGATGAGAATAAATAGTGTAATGTGCCATGTTCCTAGAGAGTGACAGCATAAAAAGTTCATGTGAGCTCTATTGTGCAAAGATTGATGTACTGAAAGCTCGTCAAACAGGGAAGCAGGGCTGACTGATGATACAAATGTTTTCAAAGTTATTCACTGGAAAACACAGTATTTTTCTAGCACCTGAGCATACATAAAGGATCCCCAGATGTTAGTCAACAAATAACACTATAAATACCATTTGTTAATCTCACTCAATTCAAATGGTTTCCTTTAAATTAAAGAACTGGCTCCACAGGACATATTTGAGACGCAAGGAACTAAAAATAATCCCAAGCACTACACCTCTTGTGTCTCATTTTTTTAGAATTCTTGCTAGGTCTGGGCCTATGTTTTTCTTATAATCCAATAAGGAATAATATGATTTTACATGCAAACTTGTGCCCATAAGGGGAACAATAGAAGAAAATGTTTCTTTCAAAATGTATAATTAAATTTCTGCAAAAGAAGTGACAGCAGTATAAAATAGCAACTGAATTGTGTATCCCGAACAAGAATCTGTTTGTGATCAGCATGTTTTTAGAAAAATTTAATCAGTCAAAAAGAAACTGCTACATACTTTAAAAAATGATAAATAACTCTTAAGGGACATGCACACTCCCCACAAAAAAATGTAATACGTCTTTGAAATCTTTAAATACATGGCACTGATGTTGTTAAAAGGTTAATAGGCTGTAGCATCTACTTAACCACTTAGTATTCCTTTTCCTCCTCTAAGCCACTCAGCCCCATCCCTCAGGAATTTACTTTGGCTGTTGGCTACTGAACATGCTCAGTTCTTCTCAACTGAGATTAATAAACACACCATCCAGTCTAGCAGCCAAAGAATAGATGGCATTTCAAGTTTTCATAGAAACTCTACTCTAGCTGCCTGCTCCTATTTTGTCTCCTCACCTCCTCTCTTGAGTTCAGCTTGACCACTTTTTAGCAAAGAAATATCTGCCTGTGTATGACTCCATTCTTGACTCCATGAACTTTACAGCGCATATGTGCTGTTTGCAGGTGTAAATGTCACTGATGATGTGTCAGAGAGAAAATGACTGCTGGGTAAAAGCTGCTATTTATTATAGAAAAAAATGATTGCGCTGGAAAATGGAGCAGATATATGCAGTACAAATGATGCAGTTTGGGTGGGGAAGATGTGCCCAACTTATATACATGGTTGGAAAATATAGAGTTTAATTAAGAATTCAAGATAGACCATTTGGTGGATAAGGTAAATACATATATATTATTACTGTCATGTTATAAGCATGTAATGCTTTTTGAAATAAATGGTTGAAGTCTAATAATGTAACACATTTACAGATGTTATGTGATAACCTACATCTACAAAACACGCTGCAGAATTATATCACAGGTTTGAAACAAAAAGTTGCTTGTCAACATATAAATTTCATATGTTTTTACTGCAAATGCTACCAGTCATGTTAATGTGGTTGCCTTGTTTTAAAGGACCAGTAACATCAAAAACTGAAAGAGTTTTAAAGTTATAAAAATGTAATGCAGTGTTGCCCTGCACTGGTAAAACTGCTGTGTTTGCTTCAGAAACACTATTTTTGTTTATATAAATAAGCTGCTGTGTAGCCATGGGGGCAGCCATTCAAAGGAGAAAAGGCTCGGGTTACACAGCAGATAAGCTCTGTAGAACATAATGGTGTTATCTGTTATCCACTATTTAACCTGTGCCATATAGCCTTTTTTCAATTTCTGCCATTGCTACACAGAAGCTTGTTTATATGAACTATAGTAGTGTTTCTGAAGCAGGCCAGTTTTACCAGTGCAGGTAAACATGACATGATATTTTCATTACCTTTAAACACTTCCATTTTTTTGGTGTTACTGTTCCTTTAAGTACTGCCTATGTAAATATGTCTATATTGTGAATAATAACTGTGAATGTTTATTGTGCTTCTAATCGTATATGGAATATTGTAATATTCAAGCTGCTAACTTGAGCATCTTAATCAGAAACGGTTTTATTCCACACCTCCCCCCCCCACATTAAATAGCAGAATTCATTTCAAAATATAACATCAAAAATATATTCCAGCTAGACTTATCCTGCTAGCATTGTCATTTTTAACAATCTGCCATATCATGCTGCTTGATTTGTTCGGTATTTACACATTTCCATTTTAAGTAGTGCTTACAAATCTGCATAAATTATGCCTAGTTTTTCAATTTGCATATTATTAATAATCACACAGTGCAATGCCATGCTGTGCATGCAATTTTATTTGAAAAACTACAGATCGCATTAGTGGTTTGTTTACTATATAAAGGATGTCCATATAATTTTCACTATACAAGTGCCTGTCTTTCCTCTTATTTCAACTGCTCAGACTAGAAAGCTAGTAATAAATCTTCCTTAAATTAATGTATAACATGCCTGCCTCCAAAAAATCAGCACCCCATGTTGCCTTGATAATGTTGCTTAAACACTGCAGCTAGCAAAACGCTGTGGGAAGTTAAACACGTGTCCTTACTTGTAGAAAATGACTAACCCTTCTAGAGGATTTTCAGTGCAGGCAATAGAAAAAAAGTCAAGTATTCCCATCTGAATGGTCAGAACACTGAAATGAATTGCATCTAAATAATAAAATAAACCAGGGTCAAAAGCACTTTCTGCAAGTATGATTATGGTCCCTCTAATTTTGACTTATCATCCAGGGATAATTATTACAAGTATATGTTATTTTAATAATGGATGTGAAAAAAAAATCTCTTTTCATTTACTACTAAATTCATTGGGGAGAGCAGTTCAGTCAAGACTGATTCTTTTTAAATGCAAAAGATTGTTGTTCGCTTGAAACAAAAACAGTAGTTCAAAGGGTATTTGACAGATACTAAAGTATAATGGGTCCTATTAGAATTTCCCAGTTGTTCTCATAAGAATGCTGAGGGTCATTTCCTACTTGTTTTCCATCTGTTGGCTTCTGGCAAACATCTCTTGTGAAGCCACTGAACATGGCAGTTTAATTTGCTAGTCACATAGCTAAAATGGGGAAATTGTACATTTCTTGAGGCACTTTTCTGAATAAAAACACAAAACAGAAAAATGACCTTGGATGATGTTTTTATCTATTCACGCATAGTATAGAAAACACCTAAATATATAAAACAGCAACACATTAGAAAATTATTGTGGTGAAATTACAAAACAGACAAATTGAATTCTGAGTAAATCTGAATTCTGAGTAAATTGAATTCTGAGTAAATCCTGAATCTGAATTCTGAGATTTTGATGCCTGGCAGACAGAAGAATTACTTGAAGGACCAATTAAGTGTGCTTATGTAATAAGATGTGTGGAAAAATCATCCTTAAAAATGGCCCATTTAATCCTCAAGTTGCTGCCATGACGAAGCAAAATACATTTAAATATACTTCTGATTTTGATTCAAAGGGGGGAAAAAACAGCAAGTGGTTTATGACACACAGCATGAATACTTGGTTTGAAAATTAAAATAAGAAGAAATAAGAAGATAAATACAGTACCAAATCATGAACAGAAGCATAGTCAAAGTCACAGGCCAGGATCAGGATAGGCAGCGAAATATCAGAGTCAATCAGACAGAGGGTCAAACACAGCTATCAATAATAATAATCACACCCAGGAACCAGTAAACAGAACCTATATTGGGCAATGATTCAGTGCAGGGCAGGGGTCTTTATAGGTAGCCTGATCACATGGGATCAGATGGGCCAGATAGATAACAGCTGAACAAAGCCCTGCCCTACTTGCAGTTACACGTATAGCAATGGGAGTGAACCAGGGCCAGAGCTGTCTGCTCACATAGAGCAGTGGTCAGTCAGACAGCCCAGAAACCCCAGATCTCTGGTTCAACTCCAGGTAGGTAGGTACCACAAGATCATGCCCACATTAAACGAGGAAAGGCTAAAATTAAGTAAACTTTATCAGAAATGTCTATATAATTACATCAGTAACCCCTCAAAATAATGCTGCTCTCAGTTCTCTGTCAAAAGAAACACAGCATTTCTTTCCTTCTATTGTGTATACATGGGCTTCTGTATCAGACTTCCTAATTTCAGCATAACCTCCAGGGCTAGGGTTTGAGCATGCTCAGTTTGTTCCTCTCTCCCTCCCTTTCCCCCCTTCCTGCTGTAATCTGAGCCCAGAGCTATGAGCTAGCAGGGAGAGACTCAGGCAGGAAGTGATGTCACACCAAGCTAATATGGCAGCTGCTATCCTAAACAAACAGAGAGAGCTTCTAGAGATGTTTATTCAGGTATTGTAAAGCATTCTGCAGAATAAATAAAGTATTATAGCTTGCACTATTGTGGCTAATGTATTGGCAATAAACTTGTTGGGTAGCTTTCCTTCTCCTTTAAAGGTGATAGCACAACAAATAACCAAATGGTTGGTGCTCACTGCAGGGATATCACTTATCACTCATATGTGAAAAAAGTTAAGTCATATTAAGACATACCCTTAAATCCATATGTAGATAACACAGCACCCAAGGGCACATGATTAAACACCTTAGGGGCTCCTAACAACAATTTTGAAATGCTAACAAACCCCAGAACAAACCCCTACCAGGCCACAGGCAGAGCAGGGCACACACAGGCAGAGTATGGCACACCCAGGGAGCATAGGTCAGGCAGAGTATGATACACACAGGGAGCATAGGCAAGGCAGAACAGAGCAGGAGAGAGGGAAACCTATCAGGACCACTCTAAGATGCACTATATACAGTGACACAGTGCTGGTGCCCCTTCAGCATTTTGTATAAGGTGTGAACAATGGAGGAGTTTACAGTCTAAAGTTAAGGAGTAAACAATGCAGGGACAGTTAATATCTGTAGTGATACCTTTTAAAGTTTACACATGGTAAGTAGACACAGCAGGCAGACCTTCATGTGGGGAGGCACACAAGGGGGGGTCACAGGCTGACAGCCCTGTTTCCGATTATTATTTTTTCCGTTGCACCATTTGAGTGAAAGTAATTGTGGAATGGCTATTGAAACAAGCTGGTTGTTGATGAATGATTTTTAACATTGTTAAAATGTAGTAAAAAAAAATCACATGATTCTCAGGCCATTAATTGACAGACAGCAATTGTACAAATGTTATGTCAGACAAATTGTAGTGACAATCTCCCACTGATATTGTCAGATAGGCAATACATGCAGAGATATTATCAGTAACTGATATAAATCAGAGAGCCTTTAGAATCTTTTGGTGTAGTTTTATTGAAGCACTACATGTTTTGGACCACCCGAGGAAGGACCTGTGTGGTCGAAAACAGTAAAACTACACCAAAAGACTCTAAAGTCTCTCCAGTTGTCCTTTTCATACATGCTAGGAGGTTTTTGTAGTAACAACGAATGACTGCAAGATCAATCAGTGCTGGGATACAATGATTAAAAATTTACTGTATGTGTAGACCAGCATTTGGTATGGTCAAAGTGTCCAATACATGTAAAGAAGAAAGCTGTTACAAATTATTATGATATAGTGGATTATGTGGTTAATTGGATTTTTTTCAAAATTAGGATATTTTATAGAACAAGTAATCATTCATTTTGAAAATGGGAAAGAATATTCAAAATGGGCAAGAATATATAAAATACAAAGTAGTACCAGATAAATTATGGTAATTCTTGTCACTATGATGTTTTTTCAAATGAAAGTATCTTATTATACATCAGCATTTACAGTTGCTTAAAAATAATGTTTTGTTTATACAGATCATAGTTGTGTATGTGCTTTGCACTAAAAAATCTATATACAAAGTGAAAATATATATTTCTAAACTTTGATGCTTCACACATTGTTTTGTGGCCTGTGGAAAATAACGTCCTTAATCACAATCCAAAACCAAGCCAATATTCTTATCAGCTTCTTGTTGGCTGCTAACCATCATGAACAGACAGATCACAGGTACAACCATTTACAGGTCACAAGATTGTCTTTGATGTTCACAGCCTGGTGCACATGCCCAGTCACATCCTGTCAAACCAGACTACTTTGCGTATCTAGAGATTTAATTTCCAGGACATTGGATTCCTTGTCAGTAGGGACTGATTATACAGCATAGTCTGTTAAATTATCCTTGCATCACCCTTTTTCATTTTTTTTTTTTGCAAGATATTTTAAAACTGGAACATTTCAATGGGTTAATTCCTTACTGTTTAAATAATACGTTTGCGATATATAAGTAATAAGGTCTAATGTACAAGTTTTGTGCAGAAAATATAATTTAAAATTAAATAGACTACAACTTGGAAAATCGTTTGAGCAAAATTTTATATTACACTTACAGAGCAATCATGTTTGTGACACTGTAATAATTTACAAGATGAAAGGTTTGAGGGGGGAAAGCTATACTTTAGCACTTTCATGATTACATATCTTGTCTGGCAAGGAAGAGGCCTTTTACTCTCATAAATATGGTGGTGGAAATGAGACAAGCAGGCAGGAGCTATGTAAATCACACCCGCTTGTGAATCGTTTGTCACAGGCTGTGACACCGGCTACAGTTCTTGCTTGACATAATGGTAGGATAGAATCCAGAGGTAGTCGAAGATTAAAATCCTTAACAAAGATTTAGTGAGTCATTTTCATAACTGCACTAGCAGTCTCCGTAATCAAAGTAATCATTTGTCATTTTAGGCACTCTGAAGAAAGACAAATGGTCTTGCAAAAGGTTTCTTTCTCATTGATTAAATATTTTTCTATTCTATTGTAAATGTTTTAATGAGTTTAAAATGTTACATTTTTACTGTTCTCAAAATTAAAGAAAGCATTGTTGTGATCATTTAAAAAAATAAAAACAACATTAAGCACAACTTAATCTGGGCTAAATAATAACTCTGTAATTCTGACCAACTCTAAATGAAGATGAAAAGAACATTCATCTGATCAAACAAAACTGGATGGATAGCTGCCTGCAATGATGGCACACAACTACGTAGTAGGAATCACATTCATAAAGTGCAGTAAAAGCTATTCAAACAATAACATACTAAAGGTCATATGTCTTTCCTCAGTGTTATTTATCTTTTCCTCAGTACTAGAGGGTTAAGGGGTGTCAGATCACTTGCACCCCAGGGAATGCAGTGCTATGCCAGACTAAAAAAAACCATGGAGCAAGTAGTAAGTACAGGGCCCTGTGGCAGCCTGAAGGGCAAGTTAGGAGGCCGGCAGAGGGATGTGTATGTGCCCCACCCCCACCTCTCACCAGTACAGCTCTGATTAATGCAGTTAATAGGAGATCATTATGGCTTATTTTGTTAGCAGGAGTCCATTATGCAAGGAGGTTATTTGTGCAGCACTTCCTTCAAGCACCGTGATCTAAATGCAGCTGCACCTTTTTATCCCTTACTATCATTTGTTATAGATGTAATTTATATATTGTGTGTGTCAAATTGTTTAGAGATTTACTAGTTGTTACTGGCAGTTTGCTGCACTGTAACCTTAGTTTAATTCACAAGTCATGCAATTCATCTTACTGCAAAATAATGTGGAGGCCTTGAAGTGATGAGAAATCAACCTGCACAGACATACAGCGACTTACGGAATGATTGTTTTTCTCAATGCCATCATACTTTTGTGCCTACCTACTTCATTCCAGTCATAGAATTCTAGATGTTTGTGCAAAGCTATTTTTTCATCTAAGGACTGTCAAAGTGCTGGTTATTACCTATGTAGGATATAATGAATGAATGACTGTATCTATAAGAAAAGAGCTTTTTCCAAAATGTTATCCCCCTTTATCTTGCAATACAAGTGTAATCCTTATAGCACAAAATGGTGCCAACATATTCCACATTGCTGTCTATATTTCTGTTTTCTCTTGAATCCATCAATATTATAGTGCCCAACTGCCCTGCTACACAAAACATAGTTTACTAAACTTCCACCAACCCACACCTGCTTACGCCTACCCAGGGCGGAACTAGGGGTAGGCAGAGTAGGCACGTGCCTAGGGCGCAAAGCTGGGGGGGCGCCAGGCACGTACCTGCTCTGTCGCCTACCCCATGTCCGGTCCCGTATCTCCCCAGCCGCAGCCAGAAGTTCAGTGAGTAAATGCGCTTCTCAGCAGTTTCTGTATCTCCCCAGCCGCTGCTTCTGCGCATGCGTGCACGGTCGCAGTTTTGCGCATGCATGCTTTGAATGTAGCGCATTCGCAATCGGTCGCGTTATCAGCCGGCGCCGTAGCCGGCCAGGTTGCCTAGGGCGCCTGGCCGGGTTGGCCCGGCTCTGCGCCTACCCTATCATTTACTTTAAAGACCATCATCATTCCAATACAAAATTTTCTTGCCTTTGATTCACTCTCCTATATTTATTTATTTAAATTAAAGGATGCGTAAAAATGTGTTTTATACACTTGGGAAACATTGACCTTGAATTCGACTTTATTGAATTTTCGCTGTGAACACTTGCCTTTTTTGGATTATTTATTAGCACTCTTTTTCTTTAAAGGAAAACTATACCTCCAAAATTAATACTTAAGCAACATATAGTTTATATCACATTAAGTGGCATATTAAAAAATCTTACCAAACTGGAATATATATTTAAGTAAATATTGCCCTTTTACATCTCTTGCCTTGAACCCCCATTTTGTGATGTCTGTGTGCTGCCTCAGAGATCACCTGACCAGTAATACTACAACTCTAACTGTAACAGGAAGAAGTGTTGAAGCAAAAGACACAATTCTGTCTGTTAATTGGCTCATGTGACCTAAGAAGTTTAGTTTGTTTGGTATGTTTGTGTGCACAGTAAATTGTACGATTCCAGGGGGCGGCCCTTATTTTTCAAAATGGCAATTTTCTATTTATGATTACCCAAAGGCACATACTACTAGAAAAGTACAGGTATATTATTATGAAAATGGTTAATTTACATGAAGCAGGGTTTTACATATGAGCTGTTATATACAATATATTTTTATCGAGACCTACATGGTTTGGGGGGTATAGTTTTCCTTTAAAAACCGCACCAGCCAGGGCAGTGTATGGCCATGTAGATAGCAACTACCAAGCAACTGGCCAAGATCTCTGCTGGTGGATTTCTCTTTCCTTGTCTGTAAAATGATTTGGTTTCTAGACATACAAAATGAGAAAACACTGAACCAAATAATGCAAGTATTGTATTTACCAAATCCAAATGCTTTAGAGCCTCCAATGCTCTGAGACGCTTGAACACTGGTAGAAGTGTAAAGTCCAGTCACCAGAAGACCATCAAAGAAGGTACTAGTGGATATGGTCACTGAAAAGAAAACACATTGGTTATTATTCATTATTAATATACATATATGTGAAGCATCATTTCATCTATGGCTAGCTTTTAACAATATCATGATAAATGCAGCATGTCTAGGGCTCGTTTACTAATAGCAAGTCATGATGCAAAGTGCAAAAGCCAGTCAATGAACCCAACAGTGCTGTAGTCTGTGCCTTGTGCTGAATTTTTAATCCAATTTAAAGAGGACAGCAATGCTGTTATAAATGAGTTCTAAACTATGTCTTAAAATACTGCAGTAAGATTTTGCCTGTGCTTAAAGGACTGTAAAACTAAATATTACGTTTTTCATAATGTAAGCAAATTTAATGCAAAACAACTTTTCAATATATATTAATCAACATTTTTTAGTTTTTTGCAAATGTAATTACTGTTGAAATCAGTATCTGTTTGTACTACTGCATATACTACAAGGCTGGTCCTGACTATATGTATACTGAAACAATGTAGCAGTAGTCAGTCTACAAGATTATTATTCCGACAATGCCTTGCATACTTCTGCTACTCTTCTTTACAATTACTTTAAAGGGGTTGTAAACCTTACACAATATTTACAAAAATCATTGAAAATAGTGCAAACAGTGTAAAAGTGTATACTGGATGTTTGCTAAGAATTACATTTCCTGTCAATAGTAATAATATGTCTGGGTTTACAACAACTTAAATCACAGAACATGCATTGTGGGAGGGGAGCTGACTAGTGCTACATTGTTTCAATGGTGTAGGCATTCAGGATAAGCAGTGCAGGGAATAGCAAATTAATGGATTCTTACTTTAATAGCAAATTTAAAAACTGTGATCAACATATGGGTTTGTTAAAATTACATTTGTGTTCACTAAGCTAAACTTTACTGGGTCCCTTGTGGACTACCATCAAAACAACTAGAAATGTTTGGGTCATCCCTGTACTCAGTGGGAGTACATCCAACAGACAGGTAGCTTTCCTTCTCGGTGTCCTCAGAGAGATGTTTGTGAAGATTCTCATTCATTCAGGTCATGGTATATCTATAGAAATACGTCAAATCAACTGGATTTGCTGTATTTTTTCCTTGAAGACGTTTCACCAGTCATCTCAATTCAGAATAACTTGTAAATCATCCTTCAAGAATATATATCCTCTGGAATGTTGCTCCAATCAGCATAATCTGTTTATCATAATCTAGAGAGACCTTCCTAACATTCTCATCATAATTAAATACCTTTACACAAGCTTCCTGTTGAAAGTCTTCTCCAATATGTGAACTGGACCAGTAGAATAGAGTATCTGGCCTGCCCATTCCAAAACAATTCAGTTTTCAGGACAGAATAACAAGATTCTCAGAGAAAATATATTCCCTGGTAAGTGACACCTGCCTGGATTTTACATCACACACTAAAGAGAATTAGTCTTTGACATATTCCTTTGGCCACTCAATAATAATATATATTTGGCAAATAATATGTAAAATTCCCCAGAAACACATAGCAATGTGCCAAAGTAAATGTCAAACAGAATGTATAACATAGTTGTGGTATGTTGTTCACATACTATATATGTGTGACTATGAAGATTTTCATTCATCCAGGTCATGGTATATCTAGCATATGTAATTCTTTCACAACACTTCACATATCCAATCATGCAACTCACACAAGTAACACCTGTTTCTAGGATACTTTAGTAATCCTATCACAGTAACCCCACAGAATGACAGCTCTGAGTTTCAGATGTCACCTTTCTGAAGAGTTACAATGTGCCATTGTGATTGGATTAGTGGAAGAGTTTATATGCCAAGGATTTCCCATACCAGTCAGTTGAACTGAAGAAGCTGCTCGGATGAGTAGTGAAAAGTCTTCAATGATTACTCAGCAAGTCCAGTTGTTTTAGAATTATTTATACTAGATATATATTTATGATTAACTAGCAGAAATAAGTATTATGGCCTTAAAACTCCCTTAACACCATTGTCCATAGAAACAAAAATCACTACCTAAAGTTCTTGTCAATTATGCCCCGGTCCCACAAAAACGATCCTTTGTGAACTGCAGAATGGTAGCCAGCTCATATTTATATTATTTTCTCATTATGTAAAATAATTATTACCACACAGAATATTCTGCTTATACAAAAATATAGCTAATCTCTTAGAACACATTCAACACACATAACATTGGTGCTGTTAGCTCTATGCTAATTTAGAAAATAGTAACTGTTTTATCTTTTAAAAATGGTATGCTAAACTTGTAAATTCAATTGTATGGTTGGAAATGGATCCCTCTCACTTTGTTTGTTATCTCTTTCTCTTTTTCCATGCCTCAAAAAAGTCTTTTCTTTACTGCATCATTTCTGCTTTGGATTTGTAAAATAATCAGGCTGCCAATAATCAGATCCCTGTCATTCTGACCCTGCGCTATGGCTCCAGGACCTTCTTTCTATTCTGTCTGTTCTTTTGTTTAAAACTGCTCTGAAGGCCCTTGACCCAAAAGCATGTATGTTTACAAAGTAGATTCAGTGACCAAAAATGCTCCTGTATAAGTACACAACTTTTTTTTACCAGTCTTTGCTGGTCAAACAAAGTGAGAGATAACTGAGTAAATACCAGCCTAAGTAAATTTGAGGGAGTTTACACTTTAGCAATGCAAGTATTTCAATTATTTTAATGTTGCTGTCATTTGTAGCTCACATTACTTTACCAATAAATTACTTGTAAATGGTAATATCCTATTAGACTGAGGTACACAAGATTTCAAAAATGAATATTTTTCCAGTCATCTGGTAAAGTAATATGGTTCATATTTGAAGCAGCCCCATCCCACCATACAGGTTCAACACTGCTATCTGGATACAGTAAAATGGATGAAGGACTGTGCTAGAAAAGTACTGACATGTTTTGACATTAGTATTCATTATAAAAAAAACATGAGCAAACTGCTTGTTGCAGTTTGCTGCATGAGTAATGTCATCTGTCTATAACAGCAAAAGAGAAAAAAAGGAAATAATAAATATACTAATAACATAAATGTGGCTAAACTACTGCATAACAAGTAACGAATATCGCTAAATCCTTTGACTTCGATATTCGAAGTCTAAGGATTTAACTTCGACAGTCGAATATCGAGGGTTAATTAACCTTCGATATTCGACCCTAAGTAAATCTGCCCCGAACTGTGTTACAATGGGTATACGTGGTTTCTCTTCCCTCATTTTTAGTAATGCATAAGCCTGTAACCTACCTGTCCCAATTCAGAACCTGCTTGGAATAACCCTGTGACCAAAATTCATTACTCCATGTTTAGCTGGACCATTGACTACATTTTTTACTTGTGCAAATAGATTGATTGGATTAAAGTTCTACTTGCAAACAGGGAAAGCTATTATGCACACAGTGGCATAACTACTGGGGGAGCAGGGGGTGCAATAGCACCAGGGTCCGCTCCCCACACTCCCCCGTGTGGCCTGCTGGAGATTGGAAACTGTGCGTCTAGAGCGGTGGGGGGCCTGAGTGCACATCCTCTGCCCAGGCCCAGAAGCGTTAAGTTACGTTACTGTATGCTCAAGAAGTTAATGCTTATCGGTAGGCTTAGTAAAAAGTTCTGTTTGACTGCCCTTACAATCCTTCATCATTTCCACATTTAAAAAAATGATTCTTGTCTTTCAAGTATAATTTGTATGTGTATATAAGGGTGAATATCACACAATTCTTTGTGGAAAAACAATAGGGAGCCCATGTCATCCTTTGTACAACAAATATATTGTCTATGTATCACCAACTGGCCAAAAAATGGTTTATTGATGATCCAAGGCAACATATGGTAGGAGTTAGTGTATGAAGGGTTGACATTTCACCCCATCTCTGTTCCATAAAGTTGTAGGTAAATTGTGATTTGAAAGCAAAAATACTTATTATGTAAAATAAGGTCAAATGTGACTAAAATAAGTCAATTTGTTCCTCTTTATAAAGCTTACTGTTTCTCAACAAACTGCCACAAGCCCTCACGCCATCTTCATGAGGAATGGATGTGTACAGTGAGCACACAAGGGGCAGATTTATCAAGAGTCGAATAGTAAATTTGAGTTTGAATTTTGAATTGTTTTTTGGTCAAAACTCACTTTGAATTGGGAATAATCCAACACGATTTGAATTCAAAATTCGAGATTTATCAAACCTTTACCCTTGGAATAATCTGAATTTGACTATTCACACCTAAAACCTGCCGAGTTCATGTATGTTCAATTCAATGGGATAGGTCCAGTGACCCATTTGAAGATGTTAATAGCCTTCCTGATATACAAGGTTTTTGGTTTTTCGGAGAAAAAACTCTATTCGAGTTTAGTCGAATTCGAAATTTCAGGTCGGTGATATTTGTTAGAGTTTTAGATGTTCACATTTATTCTTAAATAACCTCCCAATTGAATTTCGAGTATATATTCAAATTTATTAGAGTAAAAAATTCACATCAAAGTGAGCACAACACTACGGTATCTCACAACTATAATATATATGTCTTAAGTAAATTATTACTGTTTGAAATGTATGATACACCTTACTGCACCAATGGAGCAATGATCCTGTATCACAAGGATGTTAGAGGGTCAGAAATTCAACCAATCCCTGCCGCTATGGGATGCCCTGGTGATTGTAGAGAGTTCGTGAGTATAGTGTATCTTGGCCAACTTATACTGTATAAAGGTAATACGTAGTGTTACAATATTTACCTAATCTTCAGAAACAATACTACAGTATAACATACCACTGAATATGTTATAAGACTGTACTAACTTTTTTTACCCTTTGCATGATAGAGGTGCAATTGTACAGCAATACATTGTTATTTTTGGGCTGTATAATTATTATTTTAATACATAATTACTGATTTCTTTTTTGAGTGCTGTGTCCTTTGATTTGCCTCTGCATGAGCCATATTTGGACATGGCTGACTTGACTTTGTTCACCAAGTCTTACTGTGGATATATATATGATCATTCCATATTATCTATTCCTTTTTCATTTCTCTTTTTACCTTTCTGCCCTCTTCTATTTATTCATGTGATCTAGTGTCTGAAAAAAAAATTTTAACTTTAAAAATATACGTTTTTACCTGATCTGTAAAAATTACAGAACGTGTCACAATTAATTTTTCACGCTGGAGCAATTAATACTAATTATTAATACTGCTTGCAAATTTCAATTGAGATTAACAGTTTAGAGGGCTGTTAAAGCTCAGTGCAGCTGCATTGAAAGGAATTGTGGATTGTGGAAAGAGGGTTATTTACTAAAATCCAAATTTATCTCATTATTTAAATAAAAAAACCATGACCAAACTCCCATACCCGATTTTACTTTATTTATTATTTAAAAAACTAGATTTAATCGGTTTGGGTAAAAACTCAATAAAATCGAGAGAAAACCCGAATCGTAAGATTTTTCCAAAAATTATTTTTTTTCTGGCTTCTTCCCAAAAAGCCTGAAATTTCCATTCCAAAATGGCTGGATTTTCAGGCTAATTCCAACGCAGATCACAGAAACGTCAAAATAGGATAGGGACCTCTGCCATTGACTTTTACACAACCTCGACAGGTCTGAGATGGTGGATTTTCAGATTCAGGTTTTTTTCTGCATGGGGCTTTAATAAATCTCGAAAAATTCTAGTTTTAAAAAAAAAAAAACTGTAAAATTTGAGTTTTGCCCCAAAAATCCAGGAAAAAAAGACACCACTTGCCTGAATAATACTGGTGTCAATATGTATTGATCAAATACTATTCTGCTCTATAGTGTGGTAAAGCTCAGAGCTGCCCGGTAGCAGCGCTGAGGACTATCACCTGTGAACATACTTGTTTGCCACTGAAAAATGTATGCATTAAAAAAGGCTTCAGCAAATTATTTTTCGCATTGGAACACATCATTCCAGTCCCAAAAATATATTGTAAAAGACTTGAAGATACTTTTGCATTTAAGAATTAGAACAAATCGTTGATGAATCATACCATGGTTATTATAGGATTGACTTCATATTTAGTGCTCCTTATAGAAAAAAAGATTATTAAAAACAGTAATAATTAAATTATTAAACAGTAACTGAATCCAATCAGCAATTTATGTGTTTAGTGCATTACTGACACAGAATAGAAGCATACTACTAAATATTAGTACTACTACTAAATATTTTATTTAGTGGTAGAATATGCACTTCAGAAATGTTTATTATAATAAACATGTATCAGATATGAATGCCCACAACATTGTTTACTTTAACATATTACTGATGTTTATATGTACACTGATTCTTTAGTATTGTATAATTTCAATAAAAAAAGTAAGTAGCATTGTTTGTAAGTTTAGGTGGTGCAAAGCTGCTGATCACAATATTACTGCTTAGGGAACATGCTGACTTCATGTCAACATACACATAGTGGGCATACATATACAATATATGTGTGTGTGTGTGTGAACGTGTGTGAGTGTGTAGCCTTTTGTCTTATTTCAATCCAAGTGAACTATGTAACACTTGCATCTTTTGAACACATAAAAAGAAATGTATCTAAATATTATAAAGGTGAATAATGTATGGGCTTTAAATTGTGTTGTAAAAAACATAAATCTTTTTAACGTTTATTGTGTTAAATCTATGACAGCAGATTATTTTATAGTTTTATAGTGATTGCCCATATCTGAATTACAGATTAAATCCTAAACACAACAGACATCTTTTATATATTCTTATATTATTCAGTCTGCATGTTGGTGCTACTACAAGTGACATGTCTTTTAAAATATGAACTGAAATAACTTACAAGCAGTACACATTTAAATAAGATAATGAAGCATATAGAAGGTGAACTAAACAGTTTCGAAGATATCCAATAAGCAAAATATGGTTATTAAACATTCATGAGATGCTCACAAATATTCTGAATTAATCAGCAACAGCACATTTATTGTTTAATATTTAATGACCCTGCTTCTACAATCCTCCAGAAGAATTCAACATTATCACATGCCGTACCAATGTCCAGGGGTATGAATTATAGAGGGGTTGAAGGCCTTAGTGAGAGAAAAAGGGTTAATGTATGATGCTTGGGATTTTAATGATTTTCGCCACAGCTACAAAGGAATAAAGAAGTGATTTAAAGAGCATCTGCCTGAATGCCATTCATGCAAGGGATTATAAACACAGTCTTAGCAAAAATGCTCATGCCAAAGTGTCTAAGATTGCTGCAAATAACATGCTGCTGACTTTGCAATGTCCCCCACATGTTAAAACATAGTGACGGCATTATTACACATCCTCAGATGCATTAATTGTGCAATTACCAGCTCTTATACTGCTCCAGACAATACAATTTATGAACTTCATGCTGGATGCAGTATTTGATTTTTATCACCAAAGACTTATAGTGTGTGAAGGAACAATGGAGGCATCAGTGCTATGTGATGGCAGGTGCAACATTTTATTTTGTTTTTGCTTTGTTATGTTAAGTAACTGGTGACACGCTTTAAGCACTGACCTTACTATTACTTATGTATGCCTTTAACTGCTGCTCTGCACTTAACAATGATACTGCTCATCTACTTAACAGACAGAATTTTAAATAAAACTACCTAAGGCTCCTACTTTTGTAATGCAGAATGACAACTAACTCCGGGATATTGGAGAGATAATGAGTCAGTCCTTTCATCCACCAGATCCATGCAAACTGTGCAGTTTTTTTTGTAAAACCAGAACTGGATTGTTGATATTTCATCAAGTATTGTTCGTGACATGTAAAGGACCGTTTTTAACATAAATGTGAAATGCAAATGTAAACTAGAAAATGTAAATGTAAATGTCATAACCCTCTGACTTAACAGAACTTTACAAAGGGTGACATTTTGAGAAAAAGGCTTATTACAAGATTAAACAATGAGGAGAGATAGAGAATATCTCCCAGAAAGGTCCTCCCAGAATGAAAAGGGCGTTGTACTATAACAGGGACAGCAGCAACATTTCTAAAATTACATGGAAATTGTGAGATATATGAATAAAGAAATGGACTGAAATGCACAATTACAAAGTGAAACTTCTTTGTCCTCTGAAGCCACTCATTTGCTAAGTATAAAGTCATCTTGTTATGAGTCGCTAATTCATGCTGCATTTGCCAGCCTGTGGGTTAAGAGCTCCTGTACTAGACAATGTAATTACAAATGCAAAGTCTACTAAACCATGCTGACATGCTGGTCACTGCATCTGTGTTATCTTGTGTGTATTATGTTATCTTGTCCTCCTTCTAAATATATATGTTTTTATCAATAATAATGTATTTCCATTTCTTTTGCAGGTTTTCTTTATTTTAAATGTTGTGTTGGTCACCACTCTAAAGGTGGCCATAGACCTAACAATTACAATCTTTCCTGGAAAAAATCTTTCCAGGAAAGGTTGTTTGTTTCAATACATACTTGTTGAGCTGAATCATCAGATATACAGGTAGAAACAATAGAAGGATTCAGCATATACAGTGAGCGATGTTCGGGTGTCTTCAAAGGAACCCAGATCAAAATTTTATAACCAGCCCAATTGACAAGCTGACCGATATCCAAGCCTTCTGTCAGTATTGGTCGGCTCGTCTCCCACCATACACGCACCTAATATCGTACAAAAAATTTTTGGTGCAATAATATTGGTGCGTGTATGGCCACCTTTAGGCATAGGATACCAAAAGCTTGTAGTTTGCTAAGTACTGCTGAACTACATCTTCTAGCAATATTGTATATATTGCTGCCATAATTAAAAAACACAGGTATACAACATAGTATTTCTTAACAGGGTCACCACTAGCCATCTGAGCACCATTATTACACCTCAGTACAGATCCTGCAATTAACCAATGTCCACATCAGCTCACTATAAACAAATATGAATTTTATTATATTGGCTATAGAAAACTGTCCAAAAAATCTCTTTTAGAACAGAAAAAATACATTTGAAAATGCCAGTGCCACTAATTGTAGTCCATATTTAGGCATTAGATTGAGTAAACAGTACAATGTAAGAGTAACTGAAAGTTCTACCACACTCATTAATGCTGTTAGTGCAGTGTCAAAATAGTTTCCTGTTTGTCTTGGTTCAGTCCTTCTCTGCTTACTGAGCAATAATTACAAATGATCGAGAAAAAAAAGCAATGAAAGAAACAAATCTTTCAAATCTTTTTCCTGTCTGCAGGAAACAAACGCACATTTAATTTCATGTGTAATGAGCCCGGCACCACATCTATTACAGCGATTCCTGTTTGATATTTTACCTTGTAATGAATCAGCATGCAAGTTTCACACTGGTTCAGTTGAATTATAAGCAAAATCAATAAAGGTGCCTTGTTTCTTAATTAGTTGAAATCAAGATACTTCAGGGAACCTTTCTGTGACTTTGTGTGCAGCCTGCAGAGCTATTCGGAGACACAGAAATTAATTACACATGTGACACTAACCTAGTTCATTTGGAAGCTCATCATTTCCATGCTTCTTCAACCTTTGCAGTTCACTAGGTCTAGATGGCAACACTACCTTCTTTAAACAGTCCAGGTTATAACAGTATGTGCTATAAAATCCAAAATATCTCTCTCTCTCTCTCTCAGTGTACAGAGATTGCCACATAATAAAATTACCCTAACCAATAGCTGTCACATTGCAAAAGCTTTAAAGAAGGTTAGGGGCACTGCTGTTGATCTGATCTATGCAGAAGTTCAATATGGTATTTGCAAATATATAGCAATTTCCACCATTAACATATGCATGATTTTTATGTTTAAGAAGACAAAATAATACATGGCCCTTTTCATACTATTTATGTGCATTACAGAGAACAGGCAAACATAAATTGTCACTATGCTGCAGCCACTTAAGGAGTAAAGGCTAAAACCACTACAACTGAAAAGTGCCCACCAAGTTTTTATCCACTATTAGGGATGCACCAAACCCTTTCATTCTCGATTAGGACAAATCCCAGATCCCTCTCACTGGATCCGGTCGAATAACTAGGATTCAGATTCAGTTTGGTCAGGCTCTTGGACCTGGTTAAATCCTGCTTAATAAAGCTCAGATTTGGTTGGATCCTAGATTTGTTGCATCCACTACGAGGCACTATTTCCAGGGTTAGATTTACTAGTGCAAATGCTAATTTGCAGTTGTAAATCAAAGTTGCTTTCATGTTTTAATATTGGTGCACATTGCATTGTTTCAGCTACAACAATGGAACTTCTGCTATGATGTTCTGGGAAATGTCTACCACCCAGCCACATGACTTCCCCTATGAGAGATATGGCTCATTCTATAAAGATGTGCTCTACATTTGCTTGTGTCACATAAAGCCAGTTGCTCTCTTCTGACTATATTTGGGTTTTTTTTGTCTCTTAGCAAAATGGTTCTCCCCAACAAAAAGTAGTGCATGTATAATGAATGATAGGTTACATTGACATGTTTAATAACAGGCTGCTTACTGTTACCATTAGAAAACTGGGAGGCATCGATTCAACTTTATTGGGACTTATGTATCAACAGCTGGCAACTTTATACCAGGGCAGTAACAAGAGACAACCAATCAAATTTCAAAAGGTTCAAATCTGCCTCCTTTTTGTGTTTAAAGAAAAAAAATCCTCCACCACATTATAGCCACCACCAGCTACATGTCTGCATCAGCAAAAATAATGGACTCATCACAATTAAACCAGGACCTAAGTTGATCTGAAATTGGATACTATTAACTAAAAACAGCTGTCTAATAAAATGCTTGATGCATAGCTACATGTACTTTGTAAATAAAAGGGGACAGGACACAATTCCAGGCCCAAGTGCATTGCCACAAAACAAAAATAACCTTCAGACAAGTAACTATGTTCATACAACTATAATTTGGAGGGCGCACACCCTATAATAATGAATAATTAAGATCAATGCTGAGGTGCCAATCCCATGGAGACCGCCCAAATTAGGCCTCCTGATACAATTATCAGAATACAAAATATTGTGATTGCACACTCATTTATATAAAAATCAAATTTTATTGTATCAAAAATCCATATAGTACTATATGGATTTTGCCTCTGAACACTGTAATGGTCGAAACGCGTAGTGCCAATTGCTGGACCAAATTACGAATATGTAAGTGCTTTTGATACAATAAAATTTGATTTTTATATAAATCACAATATTTTGTATTCAAGTAACTATGTTCAGTCAGGCTAACTCTTTACTTTGTTGGATTTGAACCCTCTTGTATGATAAAATACACAATGATTTACTGTACAATATACAATTTATAAATATAAAGAAATCTCTATGAAACCTATGTTTACCTGATTATAACTTTGTAGTATGCAAGCCATAAATGGATTGCATGTATCATTTTCTCCATTTTATGTTTTACGTTCCTGACTATGTTATTAAATATTTTAGCAATTTTTATTTTGGTCTCCAAAAATGATGCACAAACCCTTTGGCTTTTGTAGCTTCTGTGTATCCATTTGTGCTTGAACACAGGACAGAAGTGTCTCTTATCAGTCTCTTAGATAATGTTCTCCCAGGGGAACAGCTTCTTATCAGCTGTGCCCTCTGAGGTCTGTGTAACATCCATTTTAAAAAAGATCGCCTGACATTCATGTCTTGAAAGCTTTGTCATAATCAGTTAACACATGGATTGAGCTTACATTTTCATAGATAAATGAATAAACTGTTATCTGAATTTAGATGTATGTATTTATATATGTACAATATGTGTATTTTTCATTAATCTAAAGCTACTCTTATATGCACTGCTGTGCAGTATATTTTTTTCCCATAATGTAATGAATTTTAACTGCAATTAAATAAAATCAATGTAAATTTGTAATGTATATTGGCAAAAGCCATCCCTGGTAACTTTAAGAGCTGAATTGCAGAGAGCAATTGCGCTGTCTGCACTAGCGACATGGACCCCCTCCGGCACGGAAAAGGTGAGCGAGGTGGGGGGAGGGGCGCTCCTACAGGCCGATATCTGGCCGAAAATCAGGCAGCTGTCATACGGACAGGTATGATTTTCCTGTTGGATCTGCATGATCCTTGATCCAATGGCATGTAAAGTGGACACTTGAGTGAAAGATCTGCTCGTGGCTTCAATATCATTGTAAGAAAGAATATGGGAGCCCAAAAAGCTACACCGCCTGGGGCTCCATGTAGTTTTAAGTCTACAATGGGATACTTAATTTGAAATGCGGTGGCAGAGCTGAGGAGTCGGTGCGGGTAGCCCTCTTAATCAGGTTTTGGAGTGTTCCCCTCTATATACTGTATATCTACATTGGCCTCTAGAAGTTGTAAACATGTGGAATTTATTGATGCATTTATACTACAGGAGCGGCTGGGAACAATCGGACTTTTTGGTAACTGCTAAGAAACATTGTGTCCCTTGGTTCTCCTGCACCTTAAATAATGGTGACTGTGCCCTGATATGTTGAATGATCTTTTGCCATGTTTTCTTGCACAATTCGAACATTAAATCCCTTAATTTTCTACAATGTTTCAGCAAGCGTGCCTGGTACTTGTACAGTTAGAATAAAAAAAATAAAAATCTGAATTGTTGCTAAGAGTGCATGGACCAAGACAAATAAGCTTTCTGTCATTCAGTATACACTACTCAATATACCAGTTGCTTTTCTGTTTCACAGCAAGGCTATAAAAAGCAGCAAACAATGAAAATATGATTGCAAAGTGCTTTCTAACATGGACTATTTTAATTATGGTGTGCATGATACTTGTTTGGCAATTTTAAAACAGTTAACAAGAATAAAGAATATAATTTAAAGGATAGATAATATTTATTGTATGCTTGCATTACCAGTAACACATGTGGATACAACCAAAATCATTTGTATTTTAGCTGAAAGGTTACATTCGTGATAATTACAACCACAGCCCTCTTTTTCCATTTTCTATATTACAAGCTGTCCAAAAAATCTGTGGTTGACCATGCTAACAAATATGCAGGAAGCATGAGCAGGTTCTGAAACCATTTTCAGGGGCAGCTGTTTCCTTATAAAAAGGTAAGGAGACAAAACTTTTCAAATGAACTTTATTTCCTTCCTCTACAACGCCTCCTAACACCTCCTTCCATTTTTTACAGTGTAATGAAAATGACAAACAACAAGTCTGTATCCATGCTGTGATTAATTTAGAATCTAAAGTAGACATATTTATGGGGCTCATTTATCTACATAGCAACTAATCAGTGACTGGCTTTTTTCAGCCAGCTGCAGGTAGAACAATTTGATTGGATGCCATGGGTTGCCCAGTGTTGATAAATGAGCCCCATTGTGTCAGTCTCATCTACTAGCATTATATCTCCCCTTCCTTTAAATGTATAGGGCCGCAGAAAAAAGGGTTCAATTGTGTTTTACATCTTAAAAGTGTCATCATATCAAAGCTGCGGAGATATCCTGTATGCTCTGTGTCTAGGCTAAAATCTGAGTGTGTTCTTCCATTTTCCTACAGGAAATGGTCATAACTGTCGCAGATCTCTGCAGTTGCAGCCCAAGTCCAGCTCTGCTGCCAGGCCTAAAAAAACTGTCTCAGCCTGTTCATGCTTATGGTGGATGGTGGAGCTGTAGCTTTCCCCAAACTATAAAGTTACTGTATCCTAGTACAGGTATGGGACCTGTTATACCGAATGCTCGGGACCTGGGGTTTGCTGGATAAGGGATCTTTTGAAATTTGGATCTTCATACCTTAAATCTACTATAAAATCATGTATCATTAAATAAGTCCAATAGGCTGGTTTTGCTTCCATTAAGGATTAATCTTAGTCTGGATCAAGTACAAGGTACTGTTTTATTATTACAGAGAAAAGGGACATTTGGATTATTTGGATAAAATGGAGTTTATGGGAGATGGCCTTTCCGAGCTTTCTGGATAATGGGTTTCCGGATAATGGATCCCCTACCGTATTGGTTATTTGGATCTCATTACCAGCACTTTTATTTGAGCACCATCTACTGTGTATAATAGTCTCCACTGAAGCATTGTGTATATATACTTTGATGTGCTCATGTTGACATTAACAATGCTCTCAACTTTTATGTTAAGCATATTGCCATTTATTAACAGCTGGAGAGCCACCTTTACTACTGTAAGTAAGTCCTGCCTCCCAACAGTTGACAATCGAAAAGAGGAAAAAATTCTGGCACGCGTATCGTGGCAAATTTTTTGACCATACCCATTTTGTGATCACATCCCCTAAATACCACATCCATTTTACAAAATTTGGCAAGGTATGGAAAGTCTGAACACATATCTTGGGGATTTAGGGTCATGTTTTGTGTGTTATTACAGTTTTGCTAATGAAAGTGTATTTCCCTTTATGCTGTGATTGTCAGTTCCCCAAGAGACCTGCTTATCTTATTATTTACAGGCACTGAGTATTCTGGGCTCTCTGCCAAAAAGACTCTTGTTTAATTAAGTTTTAGAAACTTTGTATCTACATCTACAGGTTTTTTCAGGAAGGGACCGCCAACACAGATAGTTGGTGCATGTGCAGTTGGAGACAGTCCGGTGTTCGAGCCAACTGCGCATTTGCCACAAACTCTGTAAATGTCCGAAAGGGAATGAAGAGGATCCGGAGTAAATGGAAAATGTGGCCCTTGAGCTCCACTGCACTACTCTGCATGAATACGTGTGATTCACAATTAAGGTGGCCATAGATGTAACAATTACGATCTTTCTTGGAAAAGATCTTTCCAAGAAAGATCGTTCGTTTCAATACACACGTGTAGAGCTGAATCGTCAGATATACAGGTAGAAACAATAGAATTCTAGCGGTATCTGACGATTAAGCACTAACAATGGCTGATGTTTGGGTGACTTCAAACAATGTAATTGCTCCTACCGCACATCTGTAGTTCACCAATCCTGCAACTGGTGGTGCATTTCCTCCGTTGACCCGGCCGGGTCCCTTAGCAACGAATGTGTATAGAAAACGGATCCGCACACACACTGGTTAATGCAGTCGGGGATAATTGTATCCTGATGAACGGTGGGTGTTAAAAGGGGATACTCCCCGACTGCAACCAGTGTGTGTGCGGATCCATTTTCTATACACATTGGGTGACTTCATAGGGCACCCGACCAAAATTTTCCGTCCAAACGACCGATATCCAAGTCTTCTGCCGATATCGGTTGGCTCTTTTCCCACCATACACACACAGAATATCATACGAAAATTTGTTTCGTACAATATTATCTGTGCGTCTATGGCCACCTTTAGGGACACATTTTCACTAATGCACTTTGCAGGGAGGAAGCAGGGAGGAGCACTATGGAGGGTAGTGGATGGAGCTTTTCACATTATTTCTCCCTTAAAGTAATCAAAATGGAAGATAAAGAAAACAGTAGTATGTGATTACAGAAGGCCTTTGCTTTTCTTATCTGCCCAGGCTTCAAAGCAATAATTACTAAGTTAGATAAGGACCGTGGATCATGCCTCTACATACAGCCAGAATCCTATGGCTGGAAGGACTGAGAATGAAAAATGTTCCTATATGAAACTGATGAAAGTGAAATTGAAGATACATTTTATAAGGCATCAACACTAATCTATTCTCGTGTTAGTATGTTGTACAAGTGATATTCTGAGACAATTTGCAATTGGGTTTAATTTTATATTATTTGTGTTTTTTGAGTTATTTCACTTTTTATTCAGCAGCTCTCCAGTATGCAATTTCAGCAATCTGGTTTCTAGGGTCCAAATTACCCTAGCAACCAAGCAGTGCTTTGAATAAGAGACTGGAATATGAACAGGAGAGGCTCCGACTAGAAAGATGAACAATAAAAAGTACCAAATACAATAAATTTGAAGCGTTACAGAGCATTTGTTTTTAAATGGGGCCAGTGACCCCTCTTTTGAAAGCTGAAAATAGTCAGAAGAAAAAGGCAAATAATTCAAAAACTATAAAAAATAAATAATGAAGGCCAACTGAAAGGTTGCTTAGAATTAGTCATTCTATAACATACTAAAAGTTAATTTAGAGGTGAACCAACCCTTTAATATCTGACATATATTTTCAGGTGCTTTTATGCTAGAATGCCTAAACATCCTGGTGATGATATATTTCCCCTCTAAATAAGTGCTGGTAATAATATATTTGAGATTCTAATCCAGCCTTTACTTAGACAGCCCTGCTTTAAATAAGGAATATCCCTTGTCACCACAGGTACCCTCAGTTCTGAAGTAGTTGGGCACTTTTCCTTTCACACATCATATGCTGACTGATAAGCGCTCTCTCATGTTTTCAGTTTCAGCAGGTATCCAGTTACTGATATATCAGAAAGCATTCTGCTTACCTAAGTGAGCTGAGTGTTTGGCAACCTGAAGAAGAAGCCCAGGCTTATACTTAGGGAATAGTTAGAAAAGAGATGTGACATCAAGAGGTATATCTTTAAAAAACATCAGTCTTCTTTTTATATGCATTGGAGGTTTATTAAATACTGCTGTGTGTGCTTCTTTGATGCCACATCTGCCTCCTCTCCTATTCCCAGCAGGTCAAGATTAAAACATTAGCCTGAAATAAGTACGGCAAAGGTGAGACCAATATCGTAGGGTGCATTCTTTCATAATGATTTTTCTTCTGTTTTCTCCAACATTAAGAGGGTTATTTATTAAACCTCAAATTTTTCTGGTCTGGCTTTTTGGGACAAAAATCGAATTTTTCAAGGAACCAAAAATCGAGTTTTTCAAGATTTAATATATCCCGATGCTGCAAAAAGCCAAAATCTGAAAGGCCACCATCTCAGACCTGTCGAGGTCCTGTATAAGTCAATGAGAGAAGCACCTATCCCAAATTGAAGTTCTCAAGGTCTTCAGTGGGTTTAGCCCAGAGATCCAACCTTGGATATTTTGAGCAGAAATTTTAAAAAGTGATTTGGGGAAAAAAAACCCTGAAAAATTCATACGATTCAAATTTTTTCAGTTTTTTCACGATCCAATTAAAGCTAGGTTTTTTAATTTAGTTTGTTTTTCCTTTAATACTACAACATCTAGTAACTAGTTTTCTTAGCTCATTACATTGTTAGCTTACTTAGCTTAAAAATCATAAGGAAGGATAACCAGGGTTCCCATGTCTTCCAATGCATTTTGCTTGTATTGTGTAATATACAGTATGTGTTATCTCTTCCATTTTTGTTGTTTCCTCTACCAACTGCTGCCACTCCTTATATAGCGGAGGGGATGCTATCCTCCAGTGTCTCGGAATTAGGGATTTTGCTGCATTTAACAGGTGCAAGGTAAGTGTGTGCAACAATTCATTACTTTCTTCTGTTCTTATATTCAACAAAATTTATGGTATATCGCACTCTTTAATTACAACATGTGTAATTTCTGCTATAGTTTGCAAAAATTTGCCCCAATATTCCTTCAAGGCTATATATTCATACCAAATATGTACATGTGTACCTACATCCTGATTACATCTCCAACATTTGTCTAAGCTATTGGGGAATATTTTTTTAAGTTTAGCTGGAGTGTGGTGCCATCTGGTTGCTAATTTATAGTTCATTTCCCTTATTCTTGCTGCCCTAGATGACTTGTGTGGTGTTGTTAGGATCTTTTCCCATGTTGAAGATGTGATTGTGATATTCAAATTTGGATTTTAGTAAATAACCCCTAAAGAGTGCTTAATCTTTGGACCCTAGAATGAGATGCAGTTCTGGCTGCTAGACATACAGGTTACATGACATAGCACTATGACTATGTACTAGAGTTTGATTCTAAAATGGAGTTACTTAACAATATGAGTAAGATAATGACATTTGCACAGCAGATATAATTATGATGTCATCTGCCATATATGCATTATATTTTAAATCCAACCTGATGCAGATAGCCCAGGATATGTGTCCTGCACATTGATGAAGAATGTACCATCTTCTCTAGTTGTTTATTACAATGAACAAGAGAAGATGGCACCTTCTTTATCAAAAGTTGCATGGTCTGTTCTTTTTTGGAGAGATACAAGAAGGCCTAGTTGTAACATATAACAGGCATAGCAATCAATGCTACCATACTTTTGATAGCTGGAAAATGTAGATAATGTTCATTGCTGTTTCTGTAAGATACCAGACTTTGAAAATGCAATTTCCCTTTCCTATGTCATGTATTCTGTCTTTTACCAGACTCATATTGTGGAATGGGTTGTGTTCATGCTTATAAGAACCTACTAATTATAATAATAAGCTCATAAAAACTGAAAGTACCGCCTGCATGGAAAGCAGAACTGCACCATGCTAGTAAAATAACACTGCTTTTTAGATGGCACTATAGGGTATAACCCATGGGTAATGCAACATTTATCTACACAGATATGGCAGGGTGTAGCTGGTTTTCTTGCTGCATCTGTTTATAAGCTAGGTAATGCATGAATATGAAGTTGTAGTGGAATGCATTTCATAGAAGCCAATAGATGCAGATAGGCAAACATGGACAAAGCGATGTATACAGAATTTAGTGTTAAATATTTAAAATTATAGGATCCCCTTTAATTTGCTTACTTTAATCAGTAAAATGCTAATTATTTTACCAACAGTACATTTTTAATTTGTGACTAAAATATGTGTAAATTATTGTGCAGAATTTAATCCAATACCAATGAATTCAAATATTCAGTTTACGTAGCAGTCATTATAACACCCCCTTTGAAGTAGGCCCATTGTTAAAATAGGATTTGGCAATTTTGGACAATATGGGAAAAAATGTTAAAGGAAGCTAGATTTCCTGTACATTGAATATGCTTTTAAGGTAATTTTGGCTATTATTGTGGCTGGAAACTGGCCAGAATGTTGTCCTTTCATAAATATATTGTGCTGTTACATGTACCGGTATTTGGTGAACAGATATGTATCTTCTAGAAGCAGATCTTGAACAGGCAACAGATAATAGTTCTACATAAAGCTATTTTTTCATTACTATAGCATGAATTATAACTGTCAGATCATGTTTACAACATACCAGAGGGAAAGAATGAGGGTTTTTGGCAGACTGAAATATTGAAACATGCGGACAATCTTTAAAGTGGCCCAATATTAATGAGTTGACTATAATAACATTGTCACTACATTGCTGTGGCTTCAACAAAACCTGTTCAGGTTGCCAGTTTGCATTGTTTTTATACTGTACCTTTGTATTAATTGATAAGCTATGGACAAGTACAAAGTAGCAAGTTAAAACAATTATGATGGAGACTTAAATACAGTATATGCCAAATGTTTTTTTATTATGTTTTCAGAATCCTGATATGATATATGTCGTGTTGTGACATCCATCAGTATTCAAATCCAAATGTGTGCTAAGCATTGCAACATCTTGCTTCTAAAGCACATTGATTTACATGAAAGCACTATAAGCTATATGGCAGCATACACTACACTACCATGAATAGAAAAATACATAGGCAGCAGAAGAACAGCAAAGAAGGAGAGAAAATGCAAACCAATAGGCCATGCCCACTTTTCAAATGACATGCCTACTTTAAAGCTCCACCCTTTAAAGCTTTAAAGGAAAAGTAACACAAACATTTCACATTACAGATAAAACTTTTAAACACCTTTATTAACATATATAACAAAGAAATTGCAATAACATCAGTAGTTAATGAATAAATAACAATACCATGGATTTATAGGGCACAGCTCAGAAAATTAAGGTGGCGACTGCTTTACGTCCAGTTAAAACCAGAAGTTAGTTTCCTGCATTCTCTAGTCTAGTGTATGAGGGAGCCTGTTTCCAAAGACATTAATGGGCTTCCCAGGCTACTTAAAGGAACAGTAACAGCAAAAAAACGGAAAATGTATCAAAGTAATGAAGTTAAAGCTACTGTTGCTCTGCACTGATAAAAGTTCTGTGTTTGCTTCAGAAAAACCTTCTACAGTTTGCTTAAGAAGACTACTATAATTACTACTACAGTATAAACAAGCTGCTGTGTAGCCATAGGGGCAGTCATTCAAGCTGGAAAAAAGCACAAAACAGGTTACATAGCAGATAACAGATAAAACACCATTATATAGGGCAGGGCTTATCTGTTATGGGATGTGTAACCTGTGCCTTTTCTTCTTTTTTCCAGCTTGAATGGCTGCCCCATGGCTACACATCAGCGTATTTATATAATGAAGCAAACACATAACTTTTACCAGTGCATGCTAATAGTATATTATATGTCAATTACTATGAAACACAGTTTTACATTTTGGTGTTACTGTTCCTTTAAGGGAGAGGGATGGACAAAGGATGCTTTCTTATCTCTTACTCTGGTTTCTGTGTGAGCTGAGCAGGCTGCCAACATTGTGGACAGAGGGGGAGGAGGGGGAGGCTGACCGAAAGGATGTCACAGGAGGAGCAGCAGCCAATACTTGGTGTAGTTACTTTTTAAATCTATTGATGACATTTCTGTATGATAAATATGCTAATAAAATTATGTAAAAATCATATGATTAATGTAAAATATTTGTGTTACTGACCCTTTAAGGGTAAATGTAGAAATAGCAAACATTGCTTCCAGTCTAATAAACCACAATAAACTAATTTTCTAAGAAACGCTGAATAAAAGTACAAACAATATGCATGGGTGTTGGAAAACATAAGTGAAGTGCAATATGTTCTGGAAGCACTCGCTAAAAGGAAGACAGCTGTTCTACACTGTCAGTGTCATCTCCAGCAGGTTATACCATGAGAGATAGGGTATTAGTAAAACCATCATTACACAGCGATACAGTGAGTAGAGGGTCCTCCATCCCAAGCACATTATATATTGAAAAGCAGGGTGCGCAGGAATGTTAAGTGTATTATATAGCTAAAAGGGTGTAGGCTGACCAAGCGTGGACGGGAATTTAAATTAGGCCTTATCATTTTAGGTACGATGAGCCCAAGTAGCCCATCACAAGCCCAAATTGTAGCAAGGGTCTGCTGAAGCATGTAACCGCCTATTGAAAAGCATTTAGCTACTCTGGGTCAACCTCAGGATACTATATTTTGTAAAGCCATTGGAATTGACACCTTATGCAGATTATATATTATGAAGCGGGCATTATATTGGAAGCAGCCATATACAATAAGAACTATAGCAGTGGGTACCCACATTCAAAATACATTATATATTGGGAGGCAAATGATATTAGGACTACAAACCCATTAAGCAAAATGAAAGGCAGTGAATTTTGACAACCAAAGCACATTATCTATAGTGAAAGGCAGCTGATGTGATGTGGGTACAGACAATACATTCAATACACCCCTTTTCTGATTACTCAACTTTCTTCAATATGCTCCTCTCATTTATTTTGTATTCTCTAGTCATTTGTCTCTCATTATCTTATGCTCTCCTGTTCCCAATAAAGAACTGTGATTATTTTCTGTTCAGTTTTAAACTTTTACCAGCCCTCTCTCTGCCATATATGTTTATGCTTTTTACTTTTTCCTATCCTATTCACTCCTTTCCAATTTGATCCCACACTCTTTCCCCTTTATCTTTATCTCATTCTCTCTTTCTCAGGTTTCAATTTCATATTTTAATTCTTGCCCCTTTGTCCCTATTCCCGCAAAGAAATCCACTGTTTCTACAAAATACGTTTTCTAAAACACAATTAGGCATTCTGACACCTTTGACAAATCTGGCATTTTCCTTAACACAAACAACAGCATGGTTTTACATGTATGATTGTACCCACTGCTGAAAAAAACATACAGTAGAACCCCATTTTACAATTTTCATGGGGAAAAGGAAAAAATAATATAATATCTGGGAAAATGTCAAATCTGTGACAGTAACCTATTCTTCAATTACTACAAGGATATACATAACATTGTGTTCATGGCAAGGGTTAAACATTGCAGCAATATTGTTAGACTACGGCAGAGACATGTGCAAGAACTCTCTTTTCATGCACAACCTAAAACAATAAGTGAAGGTGTATGACTGTCTAAGGTGCAGAGCGTTTTTGGAAACAGCAGGATATAATTTTTATGTAAAATCTGGGAAATGCAACCACTGTAATGCATTATCAATTGGTGAGACAACAAAAACAATTCAAATGCAGGAAAACTTAAATTCAAGGGATGCAAAATTGAGGTTTCACTGTATATAAATAAAGTACTTTTTTCTAACAATCTTTACATTCAACCCCTCTACCCCCACATTTTGTCTCCTGTGTTCTTATTTTGTTTCTCTACTCTACCTTCCTTGTACCTTTCTCCTAATTACCATATAGCTTTTCTCCCCTTAGCTTTTCAATTATATAATTCCTAGCATTTCTCCTGGTCATCCTCCTCTGCATAATCACTTTTCTTTACACTTTCACTTCTTTTCATTCTCCCATCCTACCCCCCCCATAGTCCCATCTTTGTATCTGACATTTTTACCTCTCAGTTGCTCATTTACTATTGCTCCCCTACATGCCATTCTGTCCCTACTTCACTGACATACTGGACTGCTGCTGCAGGTGCTGCTTGTTTTTTTTGCTAGAAGTTTAAGTCCCGGTTTGGCAGCACAGGGATTATATAGCCTGGGGGGAAGTATAAAAGTCACCGTCCAGTTTGTCCAATCCCTGAGCATCTAAACCAGGACTTAAATGATACACTGGAAAGTCTGCTGATGGAGGGGGAGCGGCTGGGTGGCTGGGTAAGCCTGCCTGTTGTGGATTGTATTTTATGCTGCCGAGATCAGCTTCTGCCTTTCAATTTAAGATCACTGACAGATCCCTCGCTTCTGCAGCTTCTTTTGGTCAGTGATAGGTCAGTGATGTTAACTTTGTCAACACCCCCAGGTTCCGATGCCTATGGTTTGTGTGTATAATGTATATGTATATATGTACAACAGCTTGCCATGCCATTTACAAAGCATCACCCGCTCTACAAAGACAAGGGCACTGCCCTTGGTGCCACTTACCATGGTACTCCTGCCCAGGTATGTAGTAGCTGGGGTTGCCCGCCAGGTGCAGAGAGATGAGCACTTCTCCTTGTTCCCCATCTCCTTCCAGTTCTCCATGATGAGTGCAAAGGAAAAAGAATGGAGAGAACCTGGGATAATACCCCACCGCTCCGCGGGCAACAACAAAGCACAAGATCCCCGTGAAGAGCAGCAAAGTCCAGCGCCCACCGCAGAAGGTGTGGAGCAGTTCCATTCCTGGGTCCCACTGTTCTTAATGAGCTTTCTTCATAAGCAGCCTGGGATACAGAGGTTTTATATATATATATATATATAAATATATAATTAATGGGGTTTTTTTAAATTCTTCAAAGTTAAAGTGAAGAAAATGGAAAGTTAACGTGACAGTAGAATGCTGAGAAGCACCTGACTGAGATTTAGGTTTCCCAAGTACACCTCAGGTCTGGCTGCCTCTGTATCAGCCGGCACGCAGGGTATAAGGCAGCAGCACACAGTCTGAGGGTCTCGCACACAGGAGCTGTGCTACACTCATACAGCACATGCCTTCGATGCACACCAGTTAACTCTGCTCTCTAAACACGCCCTCGGCTGCTGATTGGTTCTGTGGGGCTCTCTCAATCTCTGCCTTGACTGGAGTCTCAAAAAGGTGAATGGCTCTTACTGTCAGTCACTAAATTAGCAGCCTGGAGCAACTCCCTTTATTCCTCAGTGTGGTTATCATACTCATAATCATAGGCACAGGAACCAGGGGTCTTGGGCAAAAATTTTGTCTCTTGTTAATTAAAATTTTAGCCCTAACAAAGTTAAAATCACTGACCTATCACTGACTGAAAGAACGGAGGGAGCTGCAGAAGAGAGGGATCAGTCTGTGATTTTAAACTCAAAGGCAGAAGCTGATCTCGGCAGCATGAAATAAAATTTACAGCAGGCAGGCTTATCCGATCTCCCAGTCGCTCCCCCTCCTTCAGCAGACTTTCCAGTGTATCCTTTTAAAGGTGGCTGTACACGGGCTGATAAAAGCTGCTGACAGATCTTATTGGCCCATGTATGGGGCACTCCGACGGGCCCTCTGAAAATCTGGCCAGATGTCGATTGTGCAGGGCTAAAAATCCCATCAGAACGCAGACCACATCTGTTTGTTAATGTGGCCCCATGATCCGACCGCCCGTACTGCTGCATTATGATCCAATATCGCCCCTCTAGGTGGGCATATCGGGATGAGATCCGCTCGTTTGGCAACATCACCAAACAAGCGGATCTTTCTGTGTATGGCCACCTTAAGTCCTGGTTAAATCAGGAATTGGATACACTGGAGGGTGACATTTGAACTTCTCCCAGGCTATACAATCCGTGTTCTGCCAAAGTGGGACTTAAACTTTTAGCAAAAAAAGAGCAGCACCCAGGCCACTGGATTTGGATTTGTGGTGAGGCCACAAAGACCCGGGCCTAGGTCTGCAAAATCTTAGGGACGGCATGCTGCCCAGCCGCATTCTAAAGTGTATTGGGAACCCAGAGTTCCCCCTTGTGTGGGAAGGGGGTGCGCGTGGACGTCTGGCGCTAGGATCACGATGCTGCGGAAAGAAATCCGGCCCTGGCAGCACCTGCAGCAGCAGTCCAGTATGGCAGTGATGTAGGGACAGCAATATTAAACAAGCAATTGAGAGGTAAAATGTCACATACAAAGATGGGACCATGGGGGGTTGAATGGGAGAAGGAAAAGAAGTGAAAGAGCAAAGAAAAACGGTACTACGGAGGAGGATGACCAGGAGAAATGCTAGGAATTATATAATAGAAAACATTGCTGCCAAGCGGGCACAGGGGGTTCAGACGTACCGGGCATAAAGGGGGTCCCCCCTTGAGAGAGCCGTAATGAAGCATTGAAGTCCCGAACCGCCAAAGTCCCAAAGTTCCGAAGACCCGAAGTCACTAATCAATGAAGACCAGAATGCTGAAATTTTGTCATATGTGGCTCCATGATTTCTGATGGGGGCCCTGATAGTAACGATCAGGGAAGAATAGCTATATGAAAATTAAGAGAAAAGTACAGGGAAGGTAGATGAGAGGGAAAAAAAACAAGAACGCATGAGACATAAAGTGGATATAGAGGTGTTGAAGGTAAAGATTGTTAGAAAAAAGTGTTTTATTTATATACAGTGAAAATTTAAAAAAAGAATATTTGGAATGTGAAGAAAAAGTGCAGAGAAAAAAAATGGCAGATGAAAGAAAAAAGACAAATTGAAGAAAGGAGAGAAGAGATTTGAAAATTGGAGGTCAAGAAAAAAGCAGAGAGCATCATGTAAGTTGATGCACATATTATGAATCATCTGCAGTATAATGTACTTATGGTGGGCCTGTGCCTGTCAATTCACCTGTATGAGGTGAAGAAGTTGTTCACAAGTACAATGGAGGCTTAAATATAATTTAGCAGTAATGTGCTGTCTAATTGGTAGAATGAAGAGCTATGCGGTCAAAACAATTTGAATTTCCCATCTAACCCCTGCAATCATCATGGGACTTGTTAGACAGTACTTGGGGATGCAAGTGCTCACCACTTCTGTATAATGTAGAACTGTATATGATGCTTGTGGTCCCAGTATCAACTGCCCTCTATATATACTGTGGGTGTCTGTAACCACTGTTTATCACTGTATTTAATGGGATTGGGATTCTCATGTGTTTGGATTGTCAACATCAGATGCCTATCACTATAGATAATGTGCTTTGGTTGTCAATATTCACTGCCTTTCACTGTTCCTAATGTGTTTGTAGTCCTAAGATCATCTGCCTCCCAATATATAATGTATTTTGAACATGGGTACCCACTGCTATAGTTCTTATTATATATGGCTGCTTACGATATAATGCCCGCTTCTTAATATATAATCTGCTTGAGGTGTCAATTCCAATGGCTTTACAAAATATAGTATCCTGAGGTTGCCAGTACCTGACCCAGAGTAGCTGATTCTAGATAGGCGGTTACATGCTTCAGCAGACCTTTGCTATAAATTCCCCGTCCACACTTGGTCAGCATACACCATTTTAGCTGTATAACTGTATTGCTGTATAATGATGGTTTTACTAATACTCTGTCATGGTATAACATGCTCGAGATGACACTGACAGTGTAGACCAGCTGTCTTACTTTTAGCTAGTGCTACCAGAACATTTTACACTTCACTTGTGTTTTCCAACAGCCATGCATATGGTTTGTACTTTTATGCATTACTTGTTTGTATGACATAGAAGTGTGCACTCTGCCAGGTGCCACTGAACAATTCACTCCCCTGGAAGTGTATACTTTTCAGTCCTCAGTGTTGGAAATACAGTATAGTAATTGGCAACAAACCACACAGCCATCTGCACCTAATCTAAAAGGAGAAGGAAAGCTAAAAATCTTTACTTTGGAATTTCAGTTTATTGTGGGTTATTAGACTGGGAGCATGCTTGCTATTTCTACATTGGCCCTTAAAGCTTTAAAAGGTGGAGCTTTAAAGTATGTATGTAATAAGCAATAAAAGACAATACGTCCTGTTATTTCCATATATCAAGAAGCACTTCCTTTACCTATTGTTCAGCCTGCCCCTAGTGTAATTGGGCAAATGTAGTAATATGGTCTGTGTCCTGTGAGCATTCAAGCACAAATAGGAAATTACACCATCGTTTCAAAGGTCTCTGAGTTGAAAAACCTTTTCTCTGTATTATTATCTACTATTAAAATTGCAAGTAATACACTCTGGTACACTTGGCAACAATGGCTGCTCCACAGAAGAAAATATGGGTTAACCTGACATTTCATAACATCCTTTGTGCTTTCTGTGTAATGCAGCCCCTCCCTTACCTTGTTCTGCTATGATATGACAGATTGTGGGTCTCTCTGTTTTCCAGAAAAACCACTCATTATGGAAAGTAGAGGGAAACTTCAAGTCCCACAATCCAACCAGAGTACCTTAGCTTGCAGACATACCTCCCCTTCAGGATAGCAATGGGGTCGAAGTGATCTACTTAAGGTGGCCATAGATGCACAAATAATATAGTAACAACAAAACAAATTTTCAAACAATATTCGGTGCATGTATGGTGGGAAAAGAGCCGACCGGCCCATCGATCGGGTTGGACGGAAAATTATTTTTCGGGTGCCTTTGGAGACACCAGAACATCGGCCATTGGTAGTGCTGAATCGTCAGACACAGGTAGCATTCTATTGTTTCTACCTGTATATCTGATGATTCAGCTCTACAGGTGTGTATTGAAATGAACGATCTTTCTTGGAAAGATCTTTTCCAGGAAAGATTGTATTTGTTATGTCTATGGCCACCTTTAGATTCTGATCAGGGCACAATCCATAAGGTGTTTGAGTAGACTGAATAGACAAAAGTGATAGGAAAAAATATACCCACCCCTCTTTTAAACACAAGCTCAGTCAGTTGTAGAAAATAAATATATTTTTTACCTGATTCCATATATAGAAAGAAAACCATGTTAACATATCATGTATTTCTCATAGAATAATGGAATTACTTCCTCACAATGTTAAGTGATGGATTTTGGGACAAGTCTCTTTGCTTCCTATAGTGGATGTGCCATAGATTTCCTGGAAAGCAGAGACACTTCAGTTCCCAGAATCCATCAGTTCCAGGCTCAGACTGAAATTCAGAATAGGCACTGTTATTTCAAATACACAAGGGCCCAAACAACTCCCCCCAGCCCACTAAAGAAACCTACAAATCTTATATATTTTAAATTAAATTAATTATTTATTAACAGACAGTGACAATTTTAAACTTTTTAAAGGACAATGAAAGCCTTACTCATAGGGGGGGGTTCGTGAAAACTTTTTTTGCTGCCCTAGATATTTTTAGAAGAACGAGTTATACGCAGATATTTGTCTATATAAGTTACCATGTTATAAGCTAAGGGTGGCACTGATCAATGGTTGGTCTTCCAAGACAGGCTTAAACTGAAAATGTCTGATAACCACTGAAGCAGTCCAACAAAATTAAAAAATTTGACCAATTGCAAAATATTTCACGTGGATACGTTTTCTCTGCTATAGATATAGTAAGCTAAAGCCAACATGCCAAGCAACATCATAGGGCCCTGTTCAGTGCCTGCCTGCTAGGGTGCCACCCAGCGGGTATTCTACTGGCCTAGCCAGTAAAATACCAGCCAAGGCAGGGGTTGGTATTACAAATTTACTGGCAATGTTTGTAACAACTAGTCCTCCGCCTCCAGCACGCCTCTGATCTACCTCCTGCGTGCCTCACATTCCCTCTTCAGACTCCACCTGCTTCCCTTTAGCCCGCAAAACCACTACGTTTTCTGCAGTGTAGCCTCTATAACGCATGGCCCTGCCCCTATTGTGACACAAGCCCACCCCTAAAATCTTGGATCCACCCCCGCACTCCCCGGCCGGTAAAAAATGTTAAAAAAGAAGGAAACTACTGCCTGGTGAAATGCAATTCAATTTCTATACAGGTATGGGATCCATTATCTGGAAACCCATTATCTTAAGCTATGGTTTTTTGGAAAACTTCAGGTCCTGAGCATTCTGGATAACAAGTCCCCTACCTGTACCAATATGCAGAGAACCCCACGCAAAACTATGGGAATCCAGATACTGATAATGTTCTAACTGCATTAGTTCCATGAACATTTCTACTTTTCTATTTTTTTCTATTTATTTCCTTTAATTTTCTTTTTACTTTATTTCTTGGCATCTAGCTGCTGTTCAGCTTTTTACATAGTTCCTATGAGTATAGGATCGTTGTTGATTACCTGGGTGCTCAAGTTATCTGCAGGTAAAGAGGCCAAAATTTGACTTTGTTCATAAATTTCACTTTATTCTGCTTTGCTGCAATTGTTGATTTTTTTCCCAGGCCTTTTTCCAACTAGAAAGTAATATTCTATTTTAAAAGTTTGTACTCATGTAATTGTATAGAGACATATCTAACTTTCTAGATAATAGTCAAAATTAGTATCAATTTCTTGTCCAAATTTAAATAGAGAAAATAAATGAGTACTTGGAAAGTGAATGGTAGGAACCACACAGCCACAATCTTTCTAGGTTAAATACATGTGCACAAGCGCAGTTTGTTATAACAGGGTAGATTTGTCATGTATACATAATATTCTGAACATATTTACATTAGAAAAACTGTAATACAGTACACAGTGAGTGTTTGCAAAGATGCAATGCTGACTTTATCCTTGTTTTGACCAACCTCATGATGACATCTTTCCAGAAAAGAAGAAACAAGTATAACAAATTTAAAATGTAATTATCACTTTTTTGTCAATCAGTTTAATTTTTTTCTCAATACTTTATACCCATTATAAATAAATTCTGCCAATTGGTTGAGCATGCAGTAAAAACTAATAGTTAAACTGTTAAACTTGATTTTGGAAAAAAGAAATGCTGAAAATCTCTGAAAGCAGCTTAGAATACTTTTGACACCTCTCTAAATAAACTTCAATATATTTTACCAGAATGCTTCCGTAGACTTTTTAGACTTCCGTAGACTGCACCAGACCTTGAGGAGTCTCTGGCAAGAGACTGCTGATAAGAAAGACATAGCAACTTTGTTTACAGATAGCTAGGCTACTCGATAGGCAAGTCTATTTGCTCTACCCTCAGCAACAATTATCTTCTGTAAATCTGGCTATACAAAGGCCCATTAAAAGCTACCAACTTTACTACATGGATAGTAAGTAGGAAACTCTTTAGCCTGTGAATGGGACCCACCATTTTACCTACTTAACCCATATCTGGCAGAAAATCAGTCAGATTTGAAAATCCCATCGGTCAAGCACCCCACTGATGCAGTCCTTGTCCAAAGGATCTACACAGGCCCTGCTGTATGATCTGATCAGTTGCCCTTGGGGTAATGATAAGCTAAGCCCGATTTGGCCCAGTGCATGGGTAGCCAAATCTGGCCGAATATCTCAGTGTGAATGGCTACCTTAATTGTAGCAGTTTGGAATTATGAAACTATACTTAATAACCTTCTTTAACCTGCATATGCAGGTTTTCTGAATAAACCACACAAAGGTCATACAATGAATACTAAACTGTTGATCTCGTTCAGATCAGGGAGGTGTAGGTCTTTGCCATCCATACTGGAGTAAAAAAAGTCTAAATTAATTTATTGGGGAACGCATACACACAGTAAATGTACAGACCAATGAAATAATACCTGCCACTTAAAAGGAAGGGTAATTTAAATATATTGTGCTTTATAGAAAAAAGTTAATTTTTAAAAAGAATGTCAATATATGACCAGATTTATAATAACTTAAACTGCTCAAATATAAAGGATTCCCAGCAGCTCAAATTTTGCCACATATATTAATTAACATTCCAGATTGTTCCTTGGAAGAATTTGTAAGCACTGTTTTTTTCACTAGGCATTAACCATAGTTTGTGCTCAATAAAAATAGCTATGTGTAGTAAATCAGGCCCCAAAGTTAAACAAATAATGAATACACTGATTGTGTACATTACTCGTCTTTTCATTTTGTTTTTCTTTCAAATGCTGGAGTAATTCTTGGGGAAAAATGCCTCCTAAAAAAGGTGGATTATGATGCCTATAAAAAACACTGCAATCAAGTAGCCCAATGGTTTTAGGTTCATGGCTATGCTATGCAGATCGAAATACCTGCACACTTATGCAGAATTCAGCTTAACAGTAGCCAGATTTCAGAAAACCTTTTTCATTACAGTTTTCAGTGTTCGGGTTTTAATCTTCTTTCAGGTTAACATAAATTTCTCCAATTCATAGGAGCAATCTGCTTGCTGAACTGGTTGTCTTGTTGTTTGCACCTTAGGGGCCAGCATCAAATCCAAATTTCCCCATATATTTTCATGAACTAAGTCACGACATATTTTTCTTGAATCTGGCCCTTGATATAAAACCACTGTTAGTCCAAAGTAGTCTCTATCAATGTTTGGAAAATGCAATTCACTACCTTCTAAATAGCAAAATTATTGCATTTCCCTTGCAGTATTCTTTAGCAAGAAAAAGAGTTTTGTGGCACTGAGAAATTTGTCAGTGTTGTGCATGCTTCTAGTGATGGCTGAATTTATTCGCCAGGCGCAAATTTGTGGCGAATTTGCACGATTCGCTGCCAGCGAATAAATGTGCGCAGGCGTCCAAAAAAACGGGGTGCCCATCACTAGATGCTTCAGATTGTGAACAGTTGGACTGAATGTGGTTTTATTTCCTGAAGTGACTGTAGCCAAAACAGTCTTAAAATGTCATTGATTAAACATTAACAATTTCACCCTGCAGTGGGGAGCATCATGTCTGTATATATACTGAAATGAAACAAAAGATTCTTAGTTAATGTTTCTTTATGATGCTAGATTTCAAATATTTTAAAAATCAAATACAATGATGTTTTCTAGAAGCAACATAAAGTCATGCTTGGCAACACATACATAAGCGGAATTTAAAATATATGGATATTATTTTTTGATACATTTCAAAAATAATCAGAGTTAGTTAAAATGGGGTAAAAATGTTTAAATAATTCCACCTTATTTTAAAAACCATCACTCACATATGTGAATTTAGAGATTATACCTATGTTGCAGGGATTGGAAAAACCTTAAGTGTTGGTTTGTTACCGAACCAGAACTCCCAATTTGAATCAAGTGGCCAGCTGATTTAGGAATACTTCATAAACATCTGGAGTGCTGGTAGTTTCCTATCTGCCCTAAGCTATTGTATGTAGGTATTTAATCATGTTACCAGTGTATATTAAGGCAGGGCAGTGTGCAAATAAACTGCCATTTTGCACACTGATTCACACTTAGCACTCACGTGCATGTGTTCTTTGCTTTGCTCTGTGTACAAAATTTTGTGATATATTTAATATTGTCTTTTGCAGCAGCAGTCACAAAATAATATACTAGTAAACTTTCAATACATGTCCATCTACTCTTTAATAAAGGCATCTTTAGTGGCCCAGCTAAAGCAGCTTACCCAAATAGTAATTGTTTATTAATATTGTTTATTCAGGCTGGAACACGGGCAGGTACCAGGCAAGGGAATCTCAAGAACACAGGTTAGATCAGGCTGTAAGGCCTCAATGATCAAGCAACTGGGAGTTGCTTGTAAAAGGCTTATAAAGCCACTTAATTGCCAGATTGCAATTACCTGGGTGAGCATGAACATAGAGTGAAAATTGAATATTTAACAATATGAGTGAAAAGTGAATATTTAACAATATGCATTTAACTGGATCTCAAAAGTTTCAAGTGTAATGTTCCTTCTAAGATGGTCGCTCTTGGATTCACAAACAAATTTTGAGGCCAGCTCACACAACAAATTGTGGTGTACACAAAAATGCTTGTATGAAAACACAAAATGTTGTATTATTTTTTTACACAAGTTTAAATTGTGTGTACAAAAGAATTTTTTTGCACACATAGCGAGAAGGAATTAGAAGGGAACATTGCTCCAGTGGCTCAACAAGGTAATTCAGGACCAGTTCAATATGCAGCCAAAGTTCAAGCACATGCAAGTCATCTCAGCAGCTTATAAACTCATGTGTGGGGGTCATCCCAATGGCCTGCCCAGTTAAAATCTGGACAAAATCATCTAAATATCTTCAGCAGGTTTAAAAGTCTCATTGGATAAGGACCACAACAATGTGTGGATGTAGTCCTCACAGTTGCATTGTTTACAGCTGGTGAGTCTATCAGTCAAAGATCTGCTGTGGAGCTTTAATAATACATATTCAAGACTTGGAAAGGATTTTTTACAGGAACAGTAACACCAGAAAATTGAAATGTATTAAAGTAATCAAAACACAATGTAGTGCTGCTCTGCACCGGTACAAATGATGTGTTTGCTTCAGAACCTCTACTATAGTTTATATAAACAAGCTGCTGTGTAGTCATGGGGGCAGCCATTGAAATCTGAAAAAGGAGAAAAGGCATAGGATACACAGCTGATGGCGATAAGCTCTGTAATAGAATTCTTTAGAACATATCTGTTATCTACTGTGTATCCTGTGCTTGAATGGCTGCCCCCATGGCTACACATCAGCTTGTTTATATAAACTATAGTTGAAGCAATACACCAGTTTTACCAGTGCAGGTTTAAACTACATTACATTGTCACTCCTTTAAAGTACTTACATTTTTTTGTGTTACTGTTCCTTTACTGAAAAGAGCAGAATTCTGCACTGAAATCCATTTCTCAAAAGAGCAAAAAGGTTTTTTTAGATTTAATTTTGAAATTTGACATGGTGCTAGACATATTGTCAGTTTCCCAGCTGCCCCCAGTCATGTGACTTGTGCTCTGATGAACTGCAAGTTGGAGTGATATCACCCCTCCCCTTCCCACCAGCAGCTCATCAGGAGAACAATGGAAAGGTATTAGGTAACCAGATTGCAGCTCCCTAACACAAGATAACAGCTCCCTGGTAGATCTAAGAACAGCACTCAATTGTAAAAATCCAGGTACCAATGAGACACATTCAGTTCATTGAGAAGGCGAAACAACAGCCTGCCAGAAAGCAGTTCCATCCTAAAGTGCTGGCTCTTTCTGAAAGCACATGACCAGGCAAAATTACCTAAGATGGCTGCCTACACACCAATTTTACAACTAAAAAAATATGATTGTTGGTTCAGGAATGAAATTTTTATATTTTAGCTTGAATTGTGTAAACAGTGTAATTTAGGAATAAAAACTACACCATAAAAATCATGACAGTATCCCTTTAGGGGAAGATTTATTATAGATTAAAGTGAATCTTGCATGTTTTTTTATCTTGAATTCCTAACCATTTGATCACTTAGATTTTAACCATTCTATTCAACTGGCCTCTTGAGTCTGATCTATTTAGTAGGCTAGTTTTATCAAACTGATCAATATTGATAAAAAACAGTGTTCAACATTGTCCAAGTCAGCTATCAAATTCCTTATAAGCCCATGGGGCAATATTTTTTTTAAGTGAATTTTAACAGGATCCTTACAACAGGATATTCATCAAATATGGACACATTTTCCATAAATTAGAATTAGATTAATACAGAATAGATATATAGATCTAGATATAGCTATCAGTGATTAGCAATTGAAAAATAATCAATTTAAAAAATGTTATGTAACGATTGTAATCATTCAATCCACAATGTCATTATTATCATGCCCCTCAAAGGATATATAAAGGGCTTACTTTTATTTTTTAATCAAACCATTGTTAACCATGCTTAAAGTACACCTGTAAATGTCTTCTAGCATTTAATCAGTTGTTGATTAATTTTTGGTATTTTCTGGTAAAAATGAGAGTTTTCAGCATATCAAATATTTATTCAATGCTGAGCAGATTTCAATTTCATAGTTTATTATTGTAACTATGTTTAACCTATTATAGGCCATGTGTTTGTTCCCTTTTTTATAAAAGTGAATTCAAGAGAACAAGCCCAAGGACAGTATGTAGAGAACTGTATAGCAACCACAGTTAATTGCAGTTCTTTTTTCTTGTATAACTACTATTGCCTTATTAAAACAATTTCAACCTACCGCCACTAGATAATGTCAGAAATCATCTGTGATGAATAACATTTGATGAACAACATTTTGCAAAATGTGATCATTTCTTATTCATTAAAATAAAAAACTTTTTTTTTCAACCATCTTATTGAAATGTATTGGCAGAGGAAATGAGCAGTTACAATTCAAAGCTAGAGCATATCACAAATTGATACCATGAGAAGACATGCATCCCAAACTGTTACTTTAAAAATGATATTAATTTTAAGTATAATGTAGCACCTATTTGGCAGTATGTGACCAAATACCCACTAGCAGGGTAGAGCATTGCTACATGCGACTTACACAACAGGGCCAGGGCCTTTGCGATGTGGAAGTGTTTCCTCTACGGTGTAGTACAAGTACATCCCTCATGCTACTGTGCACACAAAACATACAAAAGATGGGCGCCAGGAGGTTCTTGCAGTGAAACAGGAAACGGTTTATTAACTATGCACAAGGCAAGTGACCACAGGTTTAGTACTCACGCAGGAGCTGGGGCAATAGTAACATTTACTCAAACAGAGCTGCAGGCATTAGGCATTTCTCACAGAGGAAAGGTCTCCATTAGGCATTTGCAGTATTCACACACATTCCCTCCTGGAAGTTGTCAGGAAAGCAGCCTCTACCCTACAGTCCCTCTTCACTGAGGTCCCTGACTGGAGGCAACACACAGAGCCTTTGGGAAGCTACTCCCTTACTGCATATCTTACTCTTTCTCTCTTAACCTCTCTGCCTTTCTCTCCTAGAGAGACTATGACAAATCTGCCCTAGTGTAACTATTCCTCATTCCCTGGGTTTCCCCGACTTCTTCTCCAAAGCACATGGGCCTTTCTGGGCCTAGCTGTAGCCAGGCTCCCCTGGGCACACCCAGCTGGATCACCATCCACAGGCCAAAGAGGAAGTGGCCACTCCCTACACACACTATATAGCAGTGTAGCAGGGGAATATCATAACACCTCTCAGCCAATAATGCTAAAGGTTATTCTACTACAGGGTCTCTTACCCAATAACCCAAAGAAAGAATGAAAAGATTAACTCTCTATTGGGCCTATTAACCCGATAGGGCCCTATAATAAGATTTACACATAGGGCTTTTGTGACAAAATATACAATAAAAACAAATGAGGATCAATTAGTTATATATGGTCAGCATTTACACCTTCCTGCAATGACATTTTAGAAGACTGGATCCAGGCAATTGTAAAAAAATATATCACATGCATTTAAAATTAAATACAGTATTAATTTTTGGTTATTGGTTTGTACCTAGGTCAGTAGATAAAACCCATGAGATAATTTTGGATCTGGAAATTAGTATAAATTTCAAAGGGTTTTTTTTAACCACCATAACTTGGTAACAATGTAAAAACTAGGGATGCACCAAATACACTATTTTGGATTTGGCCGATCCCCCAAATTCTTTTGCGAAACATTCAGCCGAAAACTGAACCAAATCTAAATCCTAATTTGCATATGCAAATTTGGATTAGGTTCGGCTTCGCAGAAGGATTCATCCGAATCCTGCTGAAAAAGGCTGAATCCCCAACCGAATCCTGGATTCGGTGCATTCCTAGTAAAAACCTATATTGTGCACATTTAAGTAAACAATATAAGATAGATCAATTAATCATTTTTCTTGGTGGAGCTTCATTAGGAAACAGAGTTCAGTTTCCTAATGTATGTATTTATTCTTCACATGCTGTAATCAGCTTGTGCATTGAAGTTATCTTAAATTTGTGCAATTATATATAAAACCTAAACCGCAGGAGCACATGGTCTTATAAAGCATGTGTTTGATATTTTGCTTAGAAGGACCCAAAGGACCAAATAAATTGTATCTGTAATTCTGCCCATTAACACATGCATTAAAATATAATTTTATATTATTCATAAGTATTTAGCTAAATGACCTTAGCTGACACTTAGCTACATTCACTTTATTTTGTTGTACACTCTGGTGACATAATTGTTGTGCCCTCATACACATTACATGAACAGCTTGGAAGGCACAAAGCATACATGATAACTAATAGATCCTAGGCTCCACAGGACAGTCATTTTAGGGCCTATAAACTAAGTGAATAATATATTTTTCATTACATGTCCTATCAGTGAGTGCCCCTCTGGGCCCTCTATACCTACAGTCCCACTAGCAAGTCTGATTGTATATAGTTCCTTCTCTGATAGCACCTGTTATAACAACATAGGCAACTGTGGGAAATCGCTTCTTCTTTGTATTTATCTTTAAAGTATATTTAACAGATTGATTAGGAAATATTTTTAAATATGAATGTAAAGCACTATGCGACATGTTCCTATATATAGAGTAAGTAAATAAGTAAGTGTTGTGCCATGTTAGCCACAGTACAGAAAAATAAAAAAAATATTTTTTGTGGTTTCATGTTTAATTTTTTAGGGTTTTTCACAGGTATTATATAGAGGTTTTTCTGGTTTTAAAAACTATTGGGATTTTGTGCTATGGAAAACTATTTAAAAATCGCATTAAAAATTAGCTTATCTCAAAATCAATTCTGACAATGGCAAAAAAAAACACCCCAAAATTATGGTTGCCATAAACGGAACAAAATTTCAACTTTGGGAAAGACAATTTTATTTGAATTTAAGCAGGATAAAAAATTTAGTTACTTCAATTAATCTGACCCCAAAAGCTTGGATTAGCAAATTTGGTGAAAAAAATTACTGTTATTTGTAGTCTGTTCTTGCAGTTTAAATAAATAGGAACATTTATAAAAAAAAAATTTATGAGCCTGAAACCAGCTGTTGATTTATTATGATAAATTATACGTGTGCCTAATTAAGAGAAGCTGCATTTTATTTTAAACATTTTAGAGCAAGTCATCTTTTCTTGTCCCACGCATGTGGGTGGGAAAAGAATTAATTGTTTAGCATATGTTTTGACATAAGTATAAATTGCAGTTTACTTAATACTCACACAAGCTATGATTCATTTTGGTGCATGTAGAATTAACAGAACTTTATACTCCATTCCTGTCTGTTTTTGTACACATAAAGCTGTTAATAAACACTAACAAATCTTCTACTAACCCTAAGTAGAGTGGGTTTATTTTCCTTAATAGCTTCTTGTGATTCCCTAATGAGCTGCTTAATCTCTTTGTGAATTGGGGTTCAGTATTCTTTGGCTTTTGGCACTCCAGGAGTATTCTCGTCAGTGTCTTTAGCCATTGGAGCACCCAAAACTGATACTGCAGTCTATCATATTCATAATATAATCCACCTGTCACTGCTGAATTTTTATGGCAGACATGATCCTTGTGCACCACTAGCCTTAGGCAGTGTTGGACTGGGATGCCAGAGGCCCACCAGAAGATCCTTAGACAATAGGCCCACTCTCTAAAATGATGTTTTTCTCCTATTCTACCTCTTTACTCTTTCAGGGCCAGAACTAAGCATAGCTAGAAGAGGCACATGCATAGGGTGCAACGGTGGTGTACCACTTCTACCTGCCAACCCTGAGTTCCAGCTCATCTTGCCACCACAATCTCCTACATGTACCCAAGCCCCCCTGCTTTAGCACTATTCCTACGATCAAACGATCAAAGGAATAATCATTCGATCGAACAATTAAATCCTTCGAATCGAACGATTCGAAGGATTTCAATCCATCGATCGAAGGATTTTCCTTCGATCAGAAAATTGTTAGGAAGCCTATGGGGACCTTGACCTCGGTAGGTTTTAGGTGGCGAACTAGGGGGTCGAAGTATTTTTTAAAGAGACAGTACTTCGACTATCGAATGGTCAAATAGTCGAACGATTTTTACTTTGAATCAAAGTCGTAGTCGAAGGTCGAAGTAGCCTATTCGATGGTCGAAGTAGCCATATTTGACCATTCGAAATTCGAAGTATTTTTTCTTCTAATCCTTCACTTGAGCTAAGTAAATGGGCCCCTATATGTTAATTTATTTTCTTTCTAATTTATTCGCCAGGCGCAAATTCTCGGGGAATTCCCGTGATTCGCGAAACCGCCACAAAAATTCGCCGGCATCAAAAAACGGACGCCGGTGTAAAATACGGACACCGGTGTCAAAAACAGACGCCGGTTTCAAAAACAAGAAGCCGGCGCCATTACGAAAATTTTTCGCCCCAAATTCGCCCATCACTATTCATATATTATCTTTTTTGTGCTATGGGGTTAAATATCTAATATCTGAACATATCTGTGTAATAAACGGGTAAATTACAATATATGTAAAGTAAGCTTTAACTTATTTAGGTCAAGGTAATCTAAAGAGCTTTGAAATCAGGCCAGCTTCACGTCCACATGTATCAGAGGAAGATGACATAAAATAGCAAAGTGTTTGGAGCAGATGTGTCCTTTTCACTTGATCAAATGTGGCTTTGTGTTCTTTTACAAAACAATACACAGCATATGTGGGATTACAATTCCCCTCTGAGCTAAGAGGTGTATTCAGTTTATAAAGGCCTGCATTTTATTTTTCTTGCTGTGTACACAAGGATGTTTGCATCAGATGACCTGTGTGTCCCAACACTGGGGGTTGAGCAATAGGTCAGAACGCCAGGCTTTCTAGAGCATTCAAAGCACAGAATGTGCAAGAAAAGCATCTGTGAATAATTTACAATCTGCTGAAAGGATAAAATAAATGCACCCCAAACTGGCTTTAATGAAAGTTTGGTTGATTTAAACAGTATTTCATATTACCTTTTGATTAAAGGTGTTGACATTACCTAATGTATACATGTAATGTACTTAATTTTATTAAGTACATTATTATTCATTATTTGCACAACTTTCCTTTATTTCAAGAAGAAGACAAAAAAGGATGCAGGTTTTAAAGGCATTGTTAAGTGTAAAGAGTAAAAACTTAGTAAACAGTAGGCTGTGCAAAATAAAAAATGTTTCTAATATAGTTAGCCAGAAATGGAATCTATAAAGGCTGGAGTGACTGGATGTCTAACATAATAGCCAGAACATTACTTCCGGCTTTGCAGCTCTCTTGGTTTACACTGATTGGTTACCAGGCAGTAACCTATCAATTACTTGAGGGGGGCACAAGGTTCATAACTTTTTGCTTTTGAATCTGAACTGCATGCTAAGGATCAATTGCAATTGCAAACTAAAGTCGGTGACTAACTCAGAGTTCGAGTGATGGGCGAATCTGTGGCGTTTTACTTCGCCGGATAGTTCTAATAGTGATGGGCGAATGTATTTGGCAGGTGTGAATTCCCGCAATTCGCTGCTGGCAAATAAATTCGCAAAATGGCAAAAAATATGCGAAAACGGCACCAGCGTCTCATCCAAAAAAACGGATGCCGGCATCCATTTTTTTTGGATGCCAGCGAATTTTTGCACCGGTTTCGCTAATTTATTCGCCAGCGGCGAATCACGTGAGTTCGCGTCTGGCGAATGAATTCACCCATCACTATTAGAGAGCTGAAAAGCAGTTGTGTTCTGTTCTGTTAGACATTCCCTCACTCCAGCCTTTATAGATAACATTTTTGGCTAACTAACTATTTTAGAAACTTTTTTTTGCACAGCCTATCTATTTAGCCAGCTTTAATTTTTACACTGAACTGTTCCTATAAGAAGCATACCATATACAGTTTTTTGGCTGAAATAAGTAGACTGTATTGATGTGCTTGACCATCAGTTCCAAAAGACTTCTGTATTGTCTATATGTTGGTTTGCATATATCATACGCTGATGTTTGATCAGGACGCAGGTATGCGTCCTGATCAAACGTTTCTGATCAAAGGTCCTGATCGAAGGTTTCCTACTGATTACCATGCAGATCCATTCCATGCAGATCAAGTTTATGAGGTCCCTGGCCCAAGGAACTTACAATCGTTTTGGAAAAGGAAACAAACAGAAAAAAAGGAGGTGGGTTATAAGTGCATAGGATATGGGCGTGTTGCTGCAGAGGAAGGCTAATGAATACTTCATCAAGAAGGTCGTTTTGAAGGAGCTTAGAGAAAAGTGGTGCAAGATGATAGAGCATTCCAGAGGTGGGATGCAATAAATAAAAAAAGGTTTTATGTGCAACTCAGCTGTTTTGATGAACTGTTTTTTGGTGAACTGTATGTTCAGTTAATTGAACACAAGGTCCAGGAGGGAGTGTATGGGGTAATAAGAGCAGATATATAAAAAGAAGCAGAAGAATGAAGGCCTCTGAAAGACAGGACACAAATTTTGTTTTTGACATGCCCCTTGACCGGAAGGCAGGAGACAGATTTTACTAGTGAGGTGGTGGGGAGTGATTTAGATGCGGGTGGGATCATGAGGGCAGCAGCAGTGAGGATTGAATGCAGTGGGTGGAGAGGTGATTCAGGGAGTCCAGCTAGGGATACAGTATGTTACAGTAGTGTATCCTGGAGAGTATGGACAAGTGTTTAGTAATGTTTGTGCTTTGCATTTTCTGCCCATAATCAACCACATTTGCACATGTCATTGATTATGCCAGAAAATAATTAATTCTTATCTCTACACATATGGGACGGGTGTGGAGAGGATTACACTTTACACTCTTTATTTTAAAATGTTATCAACTTGAGTGATATCATAAGAAAGAAAATTTAGCCAATAATGGATTTTACATATTAATCACACATCAGTAATCAGAACTATTACAATATAGCTATCAAGCATCAAGAGAAAGTGGAAAATAAAAAGAGAAAAACAATATCATAACATGAGCCCGGGGTTATATCCAATGCAGTGATACATGAAATCATCTGTATTGTATTTTGATTATTTATGTATTAGTATTATATAGTACTCAATAATAAATTATTTTGCCGGGGAGCATACTGGCCTGGGAACAACTGTACACTCCTAAAACTATGTTGAGGCGTGGAATATATGAAGTTAAAAAGGTCTTTAAGGGCTGCTCACCTGGTGAGAGGGTTTGTTATGTTCAGACTGTCAAAGCCACTAACTATTCCATACAGTACGTCAGCTTGGAGTTCCATTAGGGTTGGTGGTAGTGTTTTTTTCCAGCTACAGGCTATTAGGTGTTTAGTGTCAATCAAATTACCCAACTTCTGTATGTATTTTTTTTAAGAATGCCTGTGGATCTAATTGAAGGGGTCACCCAAGTAGTGGCTCAAGGAGTTAGCACATCTTTCAAATAGTCTTTTATAGCACAGCAGCTCCAGAATATGCTATAAAGAGACCCTTCCACTCCACTATTATGAATAAATGTTGAATGGTGCCTCTTTTTATTTTTATCTCATTAAGGGCCAGATTCAATCAGCGAGAATTTATCTCATAGTTTATCACTTGAAAACGAGTGGACGACATTACATTTTTCAATTCAGAACAATTTACCTGACGGTTTATAACGTGAAAACTCTATTGACGTTTATGGGAAAAAACTGGAACTCAATTAGGAGAAAAAATTTTTTCTCACTGAATAGAATAAGGTTCGGGATTCGGCAAAGATTCAGCCTTTTTCAGCAGGATTCAGGCCAGGATTTTTCAGGCCAAACTGAATCCAAAAAAAATTGACTTTTCATCACACACAAGGAAGTCAAAAACTTTTTTAACCATGAGCAATGTGCGTAGTTTTCTTTCCTGCTCATTTCCCTAATTTACATATGCAAATTAGGGTTCAGATTCAGTTCAGTATACAGCCGAATCTCTCACAAAGGATTCGGGATTCAGCTGAATCCTAAAACAGTGGGTTTGGTGCATCCCTAGTTAAAAATGTAACCTTACGATAGATGTACAGTTATTTTAAGAATTAAATAATTCCAATGGGAATTTCTGTTTAGTAAAGTCAGAAGCAGAATAATTTATATCTAGAGTAAGCAAGCAAAGACTGATTTTTAAAGTACATCAATGGGCCAAAATGAAAAAGAGAAAATTTCAGATCTGTAAATGATCAGCTTAGAACAAGAAGAATAGGAGTAGTAAAAGACATCTTGATAACCTTTAAAGTTTATTTTGCTTCAGCAAAGAACAATCATTGGTAATGAAGAAACATTGACATTTGTCCACAAATGTAAGGCAATGATTTGTGTAACCTAAGTCTGCTATAGAAAATTACTTTCTGTAGGGAGCAGATTGGTGCCAGGAAGCCCCAGCCCTGTTAAAAAAACAGTTCCAACTAACATATTTTGTTTTAGATGTAAATTGTATCTTTGTTCTGTGTTTCCAGTAGGGATTGGTCATTGGCAACCAGTTGTTAATAAAGCTGAGGAACTAAACATATTATGTTAAAATATAATACATATTCCATGGAATATACTGCATGTGCATATTACAAAAACTTACCTGGTCCCACTGCTGCCAGTAATAGGATTAATCAACGATAGTTTGGGCAATATTACAGTTCAGCCAGCAGACGGTCACCCTAAAATTGGCCTGGAGGGGATTTCTATATAAGGATGTGCACAAGCTAGGCACTTCCTTGGCCTAGGAACATCAAGCAGGCAGGACTTTGTTGTGGCCAGACCAAGTGAGAGGCTGTATACACTTATGACTAGTGATTGGATAGTAGTGGGGCGTTTGAGGCGTCAGTTTGGAGATTGTCTGTTTTAAATGGAATAAATTACCTTTTTTTTTTTTTTATGAAGCACAGAGCTGCCATCCTGGAAGGATGGGGAATTACCCATCCAGTGGAGTGCTACAGTTTTTTTTGCATAAAAAAGTAGCATGCGGTAACAAAGTCGACCAAATTTGGCTGGGATTACCTCCTCTAAGACCCCCAACAGGCAGATAGTTGGAGTTATTATCCTCGGGAAATCAAGATTATCCACTAGATAGTTTACCACTTGTGTCCAGAAGTTCAGGATATATTGACATTCCCACATCAAATGGGAAAAGTCTGTGGCCGGTTCTTGACACCTGGGGCAGGAGTCGAGACGGATTCGGCCCATTTGTTTGAATCGTATTGGAGTTACATAGACATGATGCATAATTTTGTACTGTATTAATTTGTCTTTAAGTGAGATTAGACCGGTATATACATTCTCTATTGCTTCCTCCCAATCATCTTGTTCAAGACCTGTAATTTTGCTTTTCCACCATTCCTGTTTCATTTTAAAGGGCTTGGGGCCAGACAGGAGGAGTTGTTGAAATAGTTGGGACATTAGTTTTAAGGGGCTGGGGTCATGAAGAATTTCTTCTATGGTAAGGCAAGACTGCTGGGGAGTGAGGGTGTTGATTTGCCTGCATTTATGATGTACAAATAAGTCATTAGGGTTAATCAATTGGTCAAAATAAAAAACAATTCCATTAGTGGCCAGGGCCCCTCACACAAGTAAAAAACCATTGGTGGCCAGCACCCCCTCAGAAGTTAAAAAAACCATTGGTGGTCAGGGCTCCCTACAAGTTAAAATCAAATAATGGTTGGTCAGGGCCTCCCGACAAGTTAAAAAAATAATTGGTGATCAGGGTCCCCCTACAGGTTAAAAACAAATCATTGTTGGTCAGACCCCTCCTACAATGTTAAAAAAAAATCACTGTTGGTCAGGGCCCCCCTACAAGTTAAAAAAATCCTTGTTGGTCAGGGCCCCCCATAAGTTAAAAAAATCATTGTTGGTCAGGCCCCCCTACAAGTTAAAAAAAATCATTGTTGGTCAGGGCCCCCCTACAAGTAAAAAAAAAAAATTGGTGATCAGGGCCTCCCTACAGGTTAAAAACAAATCATTGTTGGTCAGCCCTCCCCCCGACAAGTTAAAAAAATCATTGTTGGTCAGGGCACCCCTAAAAGTTAAAAAAAATCATTGGTGACAAGGGCCCCCCTACAAGTTAAAAACAAATGATTGTTGTTTAGGGCCCCCCTACAAGTAAAAAATTATTGTTGGTCAGGGCCCCCCTACAAGTTAAAGGGGAACTATAAAGAAAATGGAAATTTAATATAAGCTTCAGCATACTGTAATAAGAAGTTTTCTAAATATAATCAATTAAAAATTCTGTACCATTTCTGAAATAATCAAGTTTATCTTCACTATCCCTCAGGATCTGTTTCTCTTCATGCTGGAGTTGGGAGTCAGATATTCATTGACAGTTAAATCCAATATTGAATTACAAGGGGTTCCTTTTGCCTAGAAGATGTATTAGAGTTCACTCTATTAAAATCACCAGACATCACGTCTCTCTTCATGAAGGAATTGTGTAAAAGGCAGTTATTTTGTTAGATTTTGTTTGTACTGGAATCAGTTATTTGAGTGAGCTCTAATTCATCTGCCAGGAAAAGAAGCCCTTTATAATATATATTCTAAATGTAAACTCTAGATTAATATCTGACACCCAACCAGGGCAGGGCCAAGGGGTAGGCAGAGTAGGCACGTGCCTAGGGCGCAAAGCTGGGGGGCGCCAGGCACGTACCTCCTCTGTCGCCTGCCCCCAGACCGGTGTCTGACTCTCTGTGTTTTTTCCGTCTTCTTGCGCTCCTGCGCATGTGCGAATGCATGTTCGCACCAATTCACGCATGCGCAGGAGCGCAAGAAGACGAAAAAAACACATCTTTCTCGCGCATGTGCACACGAGCTCCGCCTTGCGCATGCGCACTCGGCTACGTCGGCGCCGCGTCTGCCGGCTTGCCTTGCCCCCAACTCCTGCATGAAGAGAGAATGAAGAGAAACAGATGCCTGAGAGATAGATAGTGAAGATAAACCTGATTATTTCAGAAACAACTCAGAATATTAAATTGATTGTATTTAGAAAGTTTTTAATTTTAGTATGATGGAGCTTATATTAAATTTTCATTTTCAGTATAGTTCCCCTTAAAAAAATATTGGTGGCCAGTCTTCCCCCATACTTTACTTACTTGATTAACAGCCCCCCCCCCCCGTGCTGTCAGGGAAATGCATACTTCAGAAGGGAGGACGGGAGCTGATTGGTCGCTGAAGTCTAAATCCTGATACAGCTGCACACGGATTGGATGGATCATGTTTGAACTTCCCCTCCAGCCTATCCAATCCCCATGCAGCTTTCCCAGGATTAAGACTTCAATGGCCCTCCAGAGGCTCCATAGTCTTCACTGTATGACATCATTTTCATTTAATTTGGTCCTCCAACATGCTATTTGGTAATAATTGGCGCACTACATGTAACACATATAATACAGGTTATACAGATGAACAGATACAGGTGAACATTTTCCAGTTATTCTTCCATTCTCAGAACCACCACCTTTAAAACAATTAGGGCAGAAGAATTCATATTTTATCATTTTCAAGAGGATTGTTAACAAACAGCGTTTTCATCCTAGATCTTTGTTCACACTTGTACCTTTCCTACAGTGACACGTTCTAGTGGCTGCTGCTGCAACAAAAACAACATTTTATGTACCGTATGTTTATGTTTAATAATCTCATACCTGTTCTGTTGAGACCCTTAGTGCATTATTTTTAATAGCCTTACTGTACATTATTTTACTAAGAAGGGTAATTGAAAATGAAATGTCTGGATTTTGAAAAGTTCATGAACAATATAGTAATATAATTTCTATTTTTAGATAATGATCTATTTTGATCAAAATTTTAAAATGTTAAACTTAGCACCCTTTAAACCACAGGAGAAATATTTAGACCTATTTTTTTTTACTGCAAATCTTCTCTGCCTTCCTCTATGTGCTTGTTAAACCTTATGCGCACTTATTATGGAAGTCTTAGAGGTTGTGATATTTCCCTTACAGTATGTTTTTTACATTTGGATTGTTTCTTAGCCCATTTTGCTGCTGATATTTTGTAACTGACTTTATTGAATGCTAAGCAAAAACATAGCAACAATGTAATAAAGGAAATTCCAGTGGCATGTCCAGCTAATTCCAGAGCCCTGTATGGGATATTTGCCCAATTGAATGAATACATAACACATTTAATGTTTCCTGAAGTTCAAACTTCCTTTTCTCTATTTTATTTTGTAAAAAGGTGGTACCACAGGTTAACAACACATTCTATTGTCTTATTCGATCCAAGAATAATGCCTGCAGACCAAAGAGGACTCTAGGGAAGTCATCCTGCAGTCAGGAAAGGTAGATACTATTCATTTATTTGCACACACATATGACTATGTGTGTGTATATATATGTACTGAGCTGTGTGCAATACTATTTCTTGATATTATTTGAACCCAGCCAGGTTGACATTGTGGGTTATGGAAGTGCACTAGGCACTAGTGACTAGTGTTTATATATATATATATATATATATATATATATATATATATATATATATATATATATATATATATATATATATATATAAATCCCATACAACTGGTGCACTCTAAACTGTCCTCAAATGCCTGGGTGCCGGTCAACACATTAGTATAACAGAAAACAAACAAACAGCACTCCAAGGACTTCGTGTCTCAAAAGCCAAGTGAAAGTTTATTCTTGCTCAACGTTTGAGAGCTCGACCTGAGGCCGTCTTCGGCCTCAGTTGGAGCGCCGAAACGTTGAGCGAGAATAAACTTTCACTTGGCTTTTGAGACACGAAGTCCTTGAAGTGCGGTTTGTTTGTTTTCTATATATATATATATATATATATATATATACATATATATATATATATATATATATATATATATATATATATATATATATATATACTGCACAATTTAACCCCAGCACTCCAATATATAGCCCCCTGGGGAAAACTATTTTTGCACAATTTAACTGTTACATCTAGTAAAAAAGAGACCCTTTTAGTTACAAAGTTTGTACAAAGCATGCATAAGCTGACACGCCCCGTCAAGGCAGTGTCCATGCTTCAGTGCTATCCTAAGTGAAAAAAGAGAGTGTTATCTTTGGGGGAGAAAGACCATAATTGCTTTTTTCTTTGTTTACCATGATCTCTTCCAAAGACACCATTAGGCTGGGGTTGGGAGAGCAAGCATTGAGGAAAGAGCCACATATCCATAATATAGAATTAAAAAACACACTGAAATGCTGCTCATCCCTTTTTATTGGGTGCACATGGGTGAAAACCTGTTACAAAACAATTTTTGGAGCAGGGCCATAGTTATTGACATTTAAATATTTAAAATAGTAATGTATCATGTCTTGCTATTGCATGATGGGTGGAGATAGTGAGAAACAAATTTGAGTCAGCTCGAATCCCCCAACGTTAAATGGAAGTGGGTGCACATACCGTCAGTGGTCCATCCTCCACCAGAACCAGTAAAGTGAAGAATCTTTGTACAGCACCAAGTTATTTAAAAATGCCTTTATTCAAATTTCAATGGCAGAACCTGTTCAGCAATGTTTCAGTCCTTAATATGGCCTTTTATCAAGCTTGGTGGGGGAGATACATCAAGTTTGCATACCTCCCAACATTTTGGAAATAAAAAGAGGGACAAAAAGTTTTTGACCATGCCCATTTTTGTGCCCACACCTCCTAATTACCATGTTCATTTAGCAAAATTTGGCAGGGTATGAAAGTTTGAACATATTTCTGTGTAGTTTCTTTTTCAGTTATAAAAGTTTTGCTAATGAAGGTAAAGTGCCCTTTAAGCTGTGAGTCTAACTTTTCCCAAGGGATCTCCTTATCTTAATTGTTACAATTACTTATTTTCTTATCTCAAAAATGTTACAAAGTTGCACCTGGCAGCTGTTCTGGGCTCTCTGCCAAAAGTTGATTAAGTAAGAAACTTTGTTCTTTTACTGGCTGTTCAGCGCAGAGAAAGTTGGGACTTTTCAGTACAAACGTGGGACTGCGGGTTGAGCTGTCACAGTTGGGAGGTTGTTGTTACAGCAAGAGATCTTTTAGATTAGAAAGCTAGGTTTGCTATCTCCCAAAGGGAGAATATTATTTCTTTAATAGTTTTTGGATGTATAGTAGATTGGTGGTGGATGGTTGAGATACTGTATATGATGGTAAATAGTCTGTACGTTTATAGGAAAGGATAGATAAATGGCAAAATGTAGAAAAGTTCCAACTGTAGAATTTTGTGTATATAAAGTACACTTTATTATATTTTCTATTAACACCAGCAATGTGAATTCCACATCATGGATGATAATTACACACTGTTAAATCTTGCATCATTTAATAAATGTAGTTCCTAAATCTCAAACTCTACATTAAGACTGGTATAAAGTGGAAATTGTAATGAAAATTTAGAGCAATGTTCTTCTACCAGCTAGGATGACTGTGCCTGCTCTTATTCTATGTTGCCTACAGTACTACAACGTGTTACTTACTGGCCTACCTAAAACCCCCCATACATAAGCCAATATAAGATGCTTACAGACTAAGTTGGCAGCTTATTTGGCAGTTTATGGGGCCCTCCATTGGACTTCTCCCCATCGATAGGGCCCATGATCGGATCAGCCAGATATCACCCCCATATCGAGGGGTCGCCAAACGAGTGGATAGCTACATGTATGGTCACCTTAAAGGAGAATTCAAACCTCTAATTTGCCTCCCCCTTCCCCCCTACCCTAAATAGGCACCCCTGGCTTACATGGCACCCTGGGCAAATGCCCCTAACTTTCTACATACCCCTCCTTGCAGGTCCTGTCCAGCGGAGTTCACAGCAGCCATCTTGTCTCCTTCTGTCTTCTTTCTGTAGTGATCGGCATTTTCGGGTGCATGCGCAGTTGGAGGAATCTTCCGTTGCGGAGCTACTGCGCATACGCCAAAAGTCACAAAATTTTCAAGTCCACCAGTGATTATATAATCGCTGGTGAACTGCGTAACATTTGACACTCCTAGTGATTAAACAGGTATGGGACCCGCTGTCCAGAAAGCTCTGAATTACGGAAAGGCCATCTCCCATAGACTTCATTTTATTCAGAAGATCCAAATTTTTAAAAATGATTTCCTTTATCTCTGTACTTGATCCAATCTAAGATATAATTAATCCTTATTGGAAGCAAACCCAGCCTATTGGGTTAATACAATGTTTACATGATTTTTTAGTAGACTTAAGGTATGAAGATCAAATTACGGAAAGACCCTTTGTCTGGAAAACCCCAGGTCCCAAACATTCTGAATAATACGTCCCATACCTGTTGTACCTTTCGCCTTTAAAAGGCAGGAACAAACCACTTTAAACTGCAGCACTTACTGTCCTCCTGTTGGTGTATTTTGGTATGTTACCTATTTAGACTGTAAGCTCTATGGAGCAGGGACACTTGATTAGAATTACAGTTTATGTTGATCTTTTATTATTTTATTGTTCTCTATTTGTAGCTTTTTATAAATAAAAATAAAATACAAAAATAAATACAACCAAATAGTGCTGAAATACAAGATAAATGTACCCAATAGTGAAATTAATTTTAAAGGTGAAGTTCAAATGTTTGCATTTTATAGATTAAACTTTCCAGATGAACTTACTTTTTATATTCGAATGGTCTTTATTTTTAATTTTTTTTTTGTTGTTTGCCTTCACAAGATCACTGGCACACCCTATTGTCACAAGGAGTTGAAAAATGGAAATAGTTTTGACAATGCCCCAGCTAATAGAGGCCATGGGACTTCCATGTATAAATTCTGTACAGAAAAACACAATGCTGGGGATACATATGTTAAGTTCAGTATAATGTCAAGTGCAGGACTAGAAGGGCTGTAGAGAAAAGAAATATATAGAAGCAATAAACTAATAAAAATGGCATCTGGCCCAGAGAATAACAAGCCTGTATTTATGATTTTTAGTTATTCTTTTTCAAATATATTTTTTTTATTTTTATTCTTGACTTGACTTATGTAAGCTGTACGTACAAGAACAATTTAGCGATTGTATAAATAGATTACTGAATACAGTGACACAACTAAAACAGCTGGATTTAAAACGTACGAAAATTAAAAATAAATTTATTTAAAAAAAAACATATACAAGAATCCACACATGGACCCATGAGTGGCCTCAACTTCCTCTATGCTCGCTCTACAAAGTGTTAACACTTAGACATGCAGAGCAGCAGCGTAGAGGGTTGCACAGGTAAGCACTGAATGCCAATGATTTGTTGAACGATTATTGTGGACACAGCAGAGCATTCAAATTTTAAAAAACAGAATGACTCCTCTGACAACTCTAGAATGCAGTGGCATTTGATGGCCCTCCAGCAAGTACTTTTCCAGGAGAGACGGAAGCTGTGGTGAGTGAATACCAGTAGATTCTATGCTAGTACTTTGCTGTTGCCAAGGCAAACTAAAAAGTGCAACACTGCACTGGAGGAATATGTTAGTACTGATAAAATGGCCAATATTTTTAACCAATTTTGTTAAGAGACTTTTCTTTTCTTTTAATTATCTCCAGGTACATTCTAACTTGATTCTGACCATGTCCATTTATTTTTATAAAGAACTCCATATGCTGGCATTTGCTAAAATTGCTCTTCAACACTTTAAAATATTCTCTTCAATTGTCAACAAAAACTTCTCCAGGGTAAATGAACAACATACCAGGCATAGAAAATGTTATATGGCCCCATTTAACTTTTTTTTTGGTCTTTCAGAGATTTAATTCTGACTTCAACATTACTTATTCATAGATGAACATGTCAAATAAGCAGCTAAGAGCATAGTTACTGAACAAAGTATAGGTTCATATGGAGAGTCAGATTAATGGAATGCAAGGAAACATGTCTACACATGGCATGGGTTTGATGTTCTTTAAGCTAAGTGAATATTACCCATTGGGAAACTGAAAACAAATAACTTGAAGATTCTTTATATACAACTTGTCTCAACCATTTTAAGGTCTGTTCCTCATTAGATAGCAGAGCTTAGAGATAAGAAAAGAGAATGTTTTTTTTATACAGGTTCATAGCATAGCCGTATTTCCTAATCCGTATTATGACAGATCTCTGTAACCACCTGGCTAAGGGGTGGGTGTCAAGGGCACTAGGTATTTTGTGAGGTCCATGGTCAATCCCTATCTCACATTCCATGCACAATTGGTTCCTAATTACTATATACATTTTTAATAAAAGCCTAAAAAGAGCCTTTGAAGACATATGCTCATCACTGTTTCTATGGGCCCATTGGCTATATTCAATTTGATGAGAAAAGCTTATCTCCTAATTAAACTGTAGGTGCAATTCAGTAAGAAAACTTATGTGAATGTTTATCACATGAAAATTCTATTCAAGTCTATGGGGAAAAATCTAGAATGAATTACGAAATTTGCCAAAATATTTGTTTCCAAGCAATGGGCCAGATTCAAATCAATGAAAAAAACATTAGTTTATGGTTTGACACAAGAACACTAATGGGTGAGATTTAGAGGATAAAAAAAGGTTCTCCTAATTCAGTTTCCATTTTTTACTTTAGACTTCAATAGAGTTTTCATGAGAGAGACAGTGAGATAAGTTTTACTCATTGAACTGCACCAGGTTCAATAGGAAAATATGAAATACGTGTTTACAATGCCATAATTATACACATATGGGTTTATGCAATAAAAGGCACTACGTTTGCCCAGAAATCAAAGACTTTTTTCAATTACCTTCCATTATTTATTTTTTACTGTTTTTCCAAAATCCTAAGCTTAAAGTTTAATGTCGTGTCTCAGTGGTGTTTCAGTCTGGCAGCTCAGTAAATTAGGTGCAGATTTTGCAACATTTACTTGATACATTTCTCAGCAGGATCTCTGGAGTATTAGCAACGATTGTATCAATTCTAACATCTGCCTGTAATAAAACCCAGAGATTCTGCTCAGCAGGGACAAAGATAAGAAATGTATCAACTAAATGTATCAATTTAGAACAGTTTACTGGGTCGGCGACCCCCCCTCAAAGAGCTGCTTTAGAAGGTGAAAAATGACACTTTAAACTTAAATATTAGAAAAACGGTGACACATGGAAAGTAGAAAGTAATTGAAAAAAGTAATTATTTCTGGTGGGCTGTCTGAAAACAACTAGTTGTTTGAAGGTGAACAACCCCTTTATTGTTGACATATCCATGCAAAGTAATGCAGCAGAGCTTATGGGCAGATTTCTCCCTTCAGGGACCAACAACACTGAGCTTTTCGTGGGCAGTTAGGGTCAGTCTGGTATTCACGTCTACTGGGTATGCGCTGGAAAGTTCTGTAAATTGCCAAAGGAAAGGAAGAGGATCTGAAGATACCAAAGAAGGCACCTATGAGCTTTGCTGCGCTACTTTGCATGGATATGTCAGCATTACCACCAGGGACAACTTTTTTAAGTAATGGACAATGCGAGGAGGAAGCAGGAAGGGGGCAATACAGGGAAGGGGATTGGGGCTTTCTCTTAGTTCTCCTCTAAATATCTGTTATGCTGTTGTGTTCTTACAACGTTCTATTAAAAAGAAAAGTCTACAACATGCCAGACAGCTTTTGCGTGCAAACGGGAAACTCATTCTAAAAGCAGTATATATTCTAAGGATGCTTATGGCTAAACACTTAATGCTGGGTTATAACATAACAAACAAAAGCATTGAATTCATCAACAGCTGGTTTGAGCTCTCAGTGCTTTTTCCAAGGCAGTCCTTCAACATGTGGTACAAAGCATAAGCTAATAAATATGTATGCTGATGGAAATGTTTATAGGCTTTCTATCATTGTAAAAACATCAGAATACCAATACAACCAAAAGCTGTCAGCTTTCTAATTCATTTTAAAGTGTTCAAAAGGAATATCTTGTATTCACAGATGAATTGGGCAGACCTACGCTACATGTTATATATTATTAAAGATTTTGGAGAATTCAAAAGAAATTGCTGGGGACTTGCTGAGAAAATGAGTCAAATCTGACAACCAGTTTTCAGAAATACTATATTAATGATTTATTAATTAGTACTTTGCTGAATGTGCTTAAGACTCATGCTGTTTGTAAGAAGCAGAAGCTATACAAACATCAGAAAGTATATTATTTGGGTATATTATTAGCTCTATGCGTATATAGCACTACTAATTTTAAGACATACGATTTTTTTCAGGCACTGTAAACCCTTGCCTGAAAAAAAACCCCTTCAAAATTAAAAAATATTTTTTTTCAAAATGGAAAGTGTACACTTTGTTTTTTTTTTTACTAAACTCCGAATTTATCTCATTTTCTTTTTGAATTAACCAGATCGGAGAAAAAAACAGACAAAATTAAGCAAGAACCTGGATCGTCCGATTTATTTGGACTTCCCTGAATAGCTTGATTTTTCCCTGAAAACCCCAAATTTTTCAGACTATTGGGCTAAACCCAGTGCAAACCATAAAATCTTCAAATTGGGATAGGTGCCTCTCCCATTGACTTATACAGGACCTTGACAGGTGTGAGATGGCGGATTTCTGGATTTGGGCTTTTTGCAGCATCGGGGTATATAAATCTCGAAAAAATAATTAGGTTTTTTTTTCCACAAAAAAATTAAATTTTTTGCCCCAAAAAGCCCAACCACATAAATTTGAGGTTTAGTAAATAATGCCCTAAATCATTATCCTATGATACCAGAACTCAAGCTAAACAAACATTCATAAGAAATTGAATACAATGTTTTAAGCTAAGAACATAAAATAAGATATTGTAGGAGTAAAATCATCAGACACCCTTCCATTATAATGATAGAGAAGATGGTGCTGCACCATTTTACACAACCATCATTCTCTGCTTAAGTACATCAGCCTCTGATGCTGTACTTTTATCTTCTACCAAATCCATCAATATCTGTATTTCTTTATTTGGCCCACCTGAATTCCAAGAATACACAACTTGCATCTCTATCCCACAAAACATAAGCTACTGCTGCAGCTCTTTTCTACCACTAAACACACAAAGGCAATGCATGTATATTTCCACCAAATACATCAGCCACTGTAAGTCTATACCTAACGTAAATTAAATCACTGTCTTCATCACTGTGCTCACCAAAATCCCACCATCTACAATACAATAGTCTCTGCATCTCTCTACCCACAAAATCCATTATCCTATGCATCTCATTCTCTCCACCAATAAAAGTTCCTCTGCTGTTTGGTTTTTCTTTGGTCACCTCCTCACCCTACCCCAAAAAAGAGAAATACAGACTAACAGTGACTTAGAGAAAATGTGTTGTTCTGCCAGACTCACTTTATAAGACATTATAAGGAAAAACATGATTGAGCTTTAATCAGATAAAACAAAACTTACCACTTGCAGTTGAATATGACAAAAAGGAAAAGGTCAGCCAAACAGACAGGTATTTATATAGAAGACTATGGAGATAATGTATCAAAGGCAGTGACAAAAAAGTTTTACTTTGAATTAGGTTTTAAAAATGAGTTTCTCCTGAAGAATTACACTATTTTTCGATTTTAGCTCCTTCTGGCCAATATTTCTTCAATTAAAAATTTAGAGAGCTTATATTTACCAAGATCCAGTGAAACCAACATGCAATCAGCTTTTGTCTGATATCACTCCATTTCCAGTATGAGCCGATTTATCCCCATTTCAAATGTTTCTCTACTTACATCAGATGATGTCAAAATAAATAAAATTTTGATAATACTAAAAACATTTTAATTCTCATTGTGCTAAAAACCTTTTGATCCCGCTTTTTGGCATCACATCTAAATACTGTTCCTTGATTTGCTTTTTTAAACCATTAATCAATTAGTTACCAATGGGAGTGCTGTTGCCAGACCCCATTTTAGTCTTTCATAACTGGCTGTTGGCAGTTAACGTAGAGGAAAAGCTTGTTTAATGTTAAATTGTGCATTTTTATATATAACGATATAAAAATAAACTCAGATTTCATTCATGCAATCAATCATACTGTTTCTCAAAGTAATTCCCTATTAATCAAAATAATTTTGGAATAGAGAGAAGCATCAAGTATCAAAATAAAAAAAAAAATCACAGCTGAAAAAACACTGAGAATATATACATGATATTTTCTGTTTACAGAACTTGTAAATTCATATAAACAGTTTGCTGAGTGTCATATAAGTAGCTGCAGAAAACAATTCTCTAATATATGTTCAGGAATGCTTAGATTTTGAAAATATGTCCATGTGTATATATATGACAAAGTTATTATAATTATTGTCTTTTATTTATGAGTATCTTTATGTATGCACGCCAGGAGCCCCGATGAAAAGTCTTGTGTGCATTTTCTTCATAAGGTCGAGGTCAGAGATTTGTGTTCAATAGGTCTAATGCAAGCTATTTGATTAGTTTCCTTGATGTATGATTGTTTTGTCAATCAATATAGTGTGATTTGAGTTTTAAGACCCAAATATCAGGATTTTTGAGATGTATAATATAACAAATTTGAATTGTTGAAAATTCTATCTTTCCAGCTCAGTTCTCCAGAGATGCTATAGATCAATGGGATAGTCTATTTGGTGGATTTACATTTAAGGAAAAAACGTTGGCAATGTGAATTTTTTGCCTTTGCGGACATTTTGCGAAACCTTTGTGGATTTCATAGTTTGCGAAAAAGTTAATGAAAAAGTTGTTACATTTCCTCCAAAAGTTTACGGCACCTTCAAGCACGTCTTAATATTTGCGATGCGCAATTAAGATTCACAATGCAATAAATGCCTAATGAAGAATATTACATTGTAAATTGTTATGCTTATTTGTGCATAACTTTGTTCTCTTTGTGAATTTTATTGCATTTTAGTATCTTATATTACATAACCCCTTAGAGTATAATGCCTTCGATAAAATACAATCAGACTTCACGGTTAGATTATTAAATTATGCAATTGATGTTACTTAAGATAATAAAAGATAAACACAACCACACAATCTTCTTAATCTGCTCTTTATTCTGTATCAATCCCAAAAAGTAGGCTATTTTACAAGTCATGCAATCCTCATTTAATTCCTTGGCTCCACTATATGTTTTCTGGTTGCGAAGAAACTACAGTATATAATGTAAGAAAATATTATGCCAAATTTTAACTGCCACAAGTGAAATAAAACCATTCAAGTAATTGAGAATGTATCAATTTACTAGACAATAACAACACATGAACAAATAACAGATTACAGTGATGATACAACAAGGTATACAGCACAGAAACTATATGAGAGACCTGGAGATAAAAATGTATTAAAAATGATCAAATTAATATGCTGTTTCCTTCCTAGAAAGGAATATGCAAGGAAAGCCATTTAAGATTTCAAGCCAATCAAATCCATGCCTATCCATGTTTGAACAATTGCTGTTTGTTCAATTAAGATATTTGTTGCTGTCTGTCTATGCAAGGAACTAGTATGTGTGGAAACATTTATTGTCTTCCCAAACCCCAACTGCTAGGATAGGCATATTAAAACAAAGTGCCCTGCCCAACTGATAACACAATATGCCTCCTTGTCCTATGACCTTACATCCCTACTTGCTAGTAGGATAAACATTTAATGGAACCATGTGAAGTAAAAAACATTAACTATAATATATTTAAAGACAAAGATAAACTGTTTAGGTCATTTTCTGATCAGATAGGTGGGGTTCATTATATTTCTGGATGCAACCAGAATTCACAAGAAACCTTTTTAACTGCATTCCCAGGCCAGTGGTTAGGAAATGGCTCAGAACCTTGTAACTTGGCACATTGTCATCTACTGGATTATGCTGCGGGGAGATGGGGAGTTGATCAGTTCCTCTTGGGCTGAAAATATCCCTTTAATATTGTCTGATTACAATTTTATTACTAATTGAAAATTCAGAATGCTGTCCTGCTGATTACATGTTAATTTAATATGTACAGCGTCTGTTGCCTGAGCTTTACATTGATTATAAATATTTCCTACAAGTGTTTGCTTTACTTTTCAAGCTACTGTTGATTTGTATAAAAGATAACATGTTCAAGATCAAGCATTTAATTAAAATGATTATTCTAGCCACTCTTAGCTATGCAACAGAGGCTCTGTAAAAAACAAAAGGGTTTGGGGCCACAGAAAAAGAGTTCTGACAGACCAGATTGATCTATTGTATATGTTCCTTCAGAAGCTTTTGGCTAAAGATTTAAGCAAAAATAAGTGTAAAACAAGCAACCAAAAAAATACAAAAAAAGTATAGGGTAATAGAGGTCAAGCTTACACTAGCTATGGTGTAATAAAACATTTACTGACCAGTTCCTTATCCATATATGCTTTCTCGCTAGCATAAGACAACCTCAAGATAAACATACTGCTCTATAGTTTGCAGATAGTAACTAGTAAGCCAACAAATGTAGAGCCTTAAAGGGGTTGTTCACCTTCAAACAACTAGTTGTTATCAGATAGATCACCAGAAATAACGACTTTTTCCAATGACTTTCTATTTTCTATGTGTCACGGTTTTTCTAATATTGAAGTATAAAGTGTCATTTCTCTCCTTCTGAAGCAGCTCTGGGAGGGGGGGTCGCCGATCCTGTAAACTGTTCTAAATTGATACATTTAGTTGATACATTTCTTATCTTTGTCCCTGCTGAGCAGAATCTCTGGGTTTCATTACAGGCAGCTGTTAGAATTGATACAATTGTTGCTAATACTCCAGAGATGCTGCTGAGAAATGTATCAACTAAATGTTGCAAAATTGTAACAGTTCAGAATCTGCACCTGAATTACTGAGCTGTCAGACTCAAACACCAGAGACAGGAACATTCAACTTTAAACTGAGATTTTGGAAAAAACGTAAAAAATAAATAATGGAAAGTAATTGGAAAAAGTCATTATTTCTAGGGAACAATCTAAAAACAACTAAATTGAAAAAAGTGTTTGGAAGGTGAACAACCCCTTTAAGCATCTGGCTGCTGTATGTATTAATACATATATAATATTTTATCTCCATGACAGGTTGGCTATCAATATGCAAAATAGAGAGTAATGAGTGAAAACTGCTAATTTATTATATAATTCTTATTATACACTGACACATATCCTTATATGGGTCAGATTATGTTTACAAAGATTTTTGTAAGTGAAAAAAATTAAGAAAACTTTTTAGCTAAAAAATCTCAATTCTTATTTGGTTATACACAATTAGCTGTTTAAATCCATCAACAATGAAGAAGTGACTTCTGCCCCAATCTCAAAGCGCTTGTGCTTGAAACAAGGTGCAGTATCTAATTAATTAGCAAAATTCACAACTCCCTTATAATTCAATTATAGTAAAGTGAGCAGTGCTTAATTCATTAAAACAGTTAATAAAGTGGCATTGCTAACAAATTAATTTGTGAAAAAGAAAGAATTTGTCTCCGATATTGATGTAAATAAAAAAACAACTGATTAGAATGTATGATTAGAAAAGGAAAAATGGTGGTGGTATCAACAAGTTCACTATTGGCTAATTCCTGGGGATACCACAAAGACGGAGAAGACAAGAACCAAAAGGCTGCAGTCTCAAATTTTAACTTGCCTGACACTGGTATTTAAGAGGCCATGTATCTTAAAAATGCAAACCTCAAGGGCCTTGTAGTTAATGGATTAAAGGAAAACTATACCCCCAAACAATGTAGGTCTCTATAAAAATATATTGCAAAAAACAATTCATATGCAAAACCCTGCTTCATGTAAATAAACCATTCATAATGATATACTTTATCATAGTATGTGAGATTGGTTAATCATAAATTGAAAATTGTTATTTTAAGTGCTAAGGGCTGCCCCCTGGGATCCAATGATTCATGGTGCAAAAAAAAAACCATACATGTTAGGTCACATGAGCCAAATAAGTCTTTTGTTTCCACACTTCTTCCTGTTACAGTTAGAGCTGCAGTATTTTTGGTCAGGTGATCTCTAAAGAAAAACACAGAACATCATGAAACAGTGGTTCAAGGCAAAAGATGTAAAAGGGCAATAATTACTTGGGAGTAAATTTTTCCTTCAACTTAAAGAAGTCAAGGGGAAAAGTAAACAATTCAGTTAAAATATGGCCACTTACAAATGCTTATTCATACAAACACAAAAATATACCTCAGCATGTTGTTTAGCCGGTGACTGTTTCAGTTCTGTGCCCCGTATGAAGGATTACACAACTCATCTGTGGTTTATTCCCTTATACATTATATTATTATATATAGCATATACAGGGCTGCTTTAATAAAAGGGCACATGGGGCATTTGCCTAAGGCCCATCAAAGCAGGAAAATTAGCACAAAAAAATCTTAAAAAGTTAGTACTTGAAGAGGTTACATGAACAACCAGGGGAAGTGATAGAGATAAACTGTTGTTGCAATGTGAAGCCAAATGGATTGACATGTTAAACACACTATTACAAATGTTTCTTATGATCTAATACATACTTCTTTTTTACAGAATGAACAGACTATATGAAATTGAATATGGATTTTGTAACATAGAGTGTAGGATACCGCCTTCTTTGTTGTATGAATCATGTAATCTATGACATGATACGAATGTCATCCAGATTTTGGTGCATTACTGGAGTAGGCCACTGGATTGACAGTACAGCCAGTCCCCAGTTTACGTACGAGATAGGGTCTGTAGGTTTGTTCTTAAGTTGAATTTGTATGTAAGTTAAAACAGAAACATTTATTTATTATATGCAACAAAACAGATGTTTGTCTTAACATAGTATTTATTTTTACCTTTCTGTGCATATGCATCTTTGCCTTTCTGTGCTCTGCAGTAGACAACACACGCCAGAGGTGATTGGGTCAAGTGCTTTAATAAAGCTAAATGCTAATAAACAAACCACAGTACATTACTGTAATAGCCTCTGTTTGTAAGTATTAGAACTGTATGTAAGTCGGTTGAATGTAACTTGAGGACTCCCTATACTCTAAAAGGTGATTATGAAACATTTATTGAAATGTTCCTGGTCACACGATGGAGTTGGCACAATTGTTGCATTTGTTTAAACTGTGATTTGGGTTATGTATACGGTTAACTATTCTTATTCTTCTGACTTACCAAATATGAAGGGGGGGTCCAGGTGCTCAAGCCACAGACCTTCAGCTCGGGGAGGCAAACATCATGCAAATATTTAAAGATAGGCTGCCAGCCTATCTTTAAATATTTGGTTCATAAAAATTAGCTTTTCTAGTAGCATGTGCTACTGTATAATCCCCTCACATGCATGGTAGGTTGCATCAGTGAATGAATAGAGAAAACTGTGTCTTTTACTCTCACACTTGTTCCTGTTACAGTCAGAAACGCTTTATTTCCTATCAGGTGATCTCTGACTTTGAGGGAACACAGACCATCATGTACAGTCAGTCTACATGCTTCTTTATTAAACATAAAGGCAGACATGACCATCTGGTAAAATGTATGATGTGGTAAAGGCTGTCCCACTTCAGGCTTCCCAAAGCCTACACTCATGAATAGTACATACATGCTCTTTGGACATTTCTTTATATAAATCACTAATAATTGGGCAACCAGGTCTTTATCTGTCTTCAGATTTTAGATCTATTTTTACAGGGTATGCACATTAGTAGTTAAAAAAGATGCGTTCACTGTATTAGTGATAAGTATTGTGATATTATGAAACAGAAGCCAGCTTGATTTTCAGTATGCAGTTACGGTATTATATTTTCTCTATAAATCTCTTAAAAGGCACGCCTTAGGAAAAGCTGCTTGCCAGACATCTGCAGTCTCTCCTGTTGAGATAACTGAGCATACAAACAAGTGTTGTTGCCATGTTCAAACACAGGGATAACTCATTGAGCAAAATGGTGTCCTATGTAAATCTGTTTTAGGGGAATTTAGAGTTAAGATAACAACATTGCGAATGGAACAGATTGTGTTCAAATCCTGCTGTTTATAATTAACATATTGCTTCCAAATCCTCCAGGGGCCCCAGTAAATAGAGTTCTGTTAGAAACCAACCAGCCCAATCATAGCTCTTTCATCAGATTCCATGCTGGGACAGCACCTGTTTGGACAGATCCAGTAGCGCTAAAATACTCTGCCTGGCCAGTTATGTCAATTGTAAAACAAAGCTTGGCTTAGTCATGCCTTAGTCCATATGGTTTTGACACAGGTTCACAGGAAAAGTAGAAATAGTGAAAACATAATTTTGACAGCTATAGCAAATACAACTTAATAGAAATATGGAGTTGGAACAAATGTTTATAGATTACAGAACACCCACACACAAATACGAATATATTGAAGCTGGAATACACTGAGCTACTGGCATGATAAGATCAATGCAGATACAAACATATAGATTGCTACACTGTTAATGTACTACTAAAAGGAGTAATGGGTTATGTACACTAACAAACATCAAAACATCTTTGGAAGCATATGAAGCATATGAAGATTAGAAGCAGAACACAAACAAAGCTAGCAAGGACAGAGAAGGGCAAGTACACAGCAGAAGAGAGGATTACAGGCAGACAAATATAGCAAAAAGCTAATTGCAGAAGAGATGAATTTAAAGACTTAGCCAACAAAGAAGGACCGCTCAAGGTTCACTCTCCCTTTTTGCTGCTCCAATCGGGTGCTATGTCCGCAGCGTCCCCACTGCTGAAATCCAATTAGACACCAAGAAAAAGGGACGGCACTCCGGTACCAAGGCATGGCCTATGATTAAGGGAGTGATTCCTGAAACGCGTAGGGCGTTGGATCCTTACATGAGCTTGGAATAAAACTATATTCCTTTATACCGGAGTGCCGTCCCTTTTTCTTGGTGTCTTATTGGATGAATTAAGAGACCTGGATCTTTAGAGCAACTATACATGTCAGATATAGTTGGCAGCTATAATCATGGCCTATGATTAAGGGAGTGATTCCCGAAACGCGTAGGGCGTTGGATCCTTACATGAGCTTGGAATAAAACTATATTCCTTTGTACCGGAGTGCCGTCCCTTTTTCTTGGTGTCTAATTGGATGAATTTAGAGACCTGGATCTTCAGAGCAACTGTACATGTCAGATATAGTTGGCAGCTATAACTACATTTAATGGGACCATGGGACCTTGACCAAATCAAGTGATATTTTGCTCATTTACAAAAACTAGGCAAACATATGGAGTTGTGATTTTGCCTGCAATAGACTTGTCAAAGCTAATTTCTGATAATATATAAACTTTCTGTTGAAATGAAATCTGCCTAATTGTTTGTTGATTCAGATGAAAGCAAATAGCTTTCTAATACTGACCTCAAAGGACAACAACACATCAAGCATTTTAAGGTTAAAGGAAAACTATACCCCCAAAATGAATACTTAAGCAACAGATAGTTTATATCAAATTGAATGACATATTAAAGAATCTTACCAAACTGGAATATATATTTACATAAATATTGCCCTTTTACATCTCTTGCCTTGAACCACCATTTCGTGACTCTATTCTGTGTTTTTCTTTAGAGATCACCTGACCAGAAATACTACAACACTAACTGTAACAGGAAGAAGTGAGGAAGCAAAAGGCAGAACTCTGTCTGTTAATTGGCTCATGTGACCTTACATGTGGTTTGTATGTGTGCACAGTGAATCTTACGATCTCTGGGGGCGGCCCTTATTTTTTAAAATGGCAATTTTCTATTTATGATTACCCAATGGCACATAACACTAAAAAAGTATATTATTATGATAATGGTTCATTTACATGAAGCAGGGTTTAATACATGAGCTGTTTTACTCAGTATTTTTCAATAGAGACCTACATTGTTTGGGGGGTATAGTTTTCCTTTAAGGGAACAGTTCAGGGTAAAAATAAAAACTGGGTAAATAGATGGGCTGTGGAAAATAAAAAAATGTTTCTAATATAGTTAGTTAGCCAAAAATGTAATGTATAAAGGCTGGAGTGAACGGATGTCTAATGTACCAGAACAGAACCCAACTTCCTGCTTTGCAGCTCTCTAACTCTGAGTTTGTCAGTGACTTTAAGGGGGCCACATGGGACCTAACTGTTCAGTGAGTTTCAAAAGCAAACACTTCAAGTCAATGATTGGTTACTGCCTGGAAACCAATCAGTGGAAACCAAGATAGTAAGTAGTGTTGGCTATTATGTTAGACATCTAGTCACTCCAGTTTTTATACATTACATTTTTGGCTAACTCCCTATATCTATTTACCCAGTTTTAATTCTTACCCTGAACAATTCCTCTAATTAGGGTGAGATTTGGGGAAAAAGTATATTTGATAGCCTATGTATTCTTGTATTCTATGTATTCTACAAATACTGCCCTAGGTCTATCTGCTGACTCCAATCTTAATTTATAACCCTTTCAATAAATGCCTTATTCCTGAAGTCAACAAGGTGCTTATGCTCACAACTAGCTATATGGTACTCTACATATGGTTATAATTCAGTCTGGCAATCAATCAGGATCATTAATTGACATTGTTCTGAAGAATTATAGGGATCAATTATGACCTCTGATGTTGTTTTTTGCACTTTTCAGGCTGCCTTTATCTCTTGAAGAATTGCCCTATTTCCCCACACTCCGAAACAGTGTGCAGAGACCTGTGGCTAAGATGAGTAACTGTAAGAAATTATATATTATATATATATATATATATATGTGTGTATTAGATATATATCAATTTTTGTGGACTTTTATTTATACATAAAAAAATTTATTTTACGTATTGTTTCTGCTGTCAAATTTTAGGGTTTCTATAATTCAATAAATGAAAAGTCTGTTCTGCATTATTATTAAATATTATATATACACTATGGGTTATCTAGAGAATTAAGTGAATTGGATTTATGTTTCAGGATCTGCTTTTCTTTTATACCAAACCTATTCCAACATTTTGAATTTTCATCACTGTATACACAATGACCTATATATGTCTTTACATTACATTACTTTACACAGACACAAAACAAAATGCATCAGCTGAAAGTGAGAGAAGGTCTTTTTGTACAAAGGAGGACTTGCAAGAGCAGCAGGATAAAGAATTACTAGAATATGATACACAATGCATTCTTTCCTCACTAGCAATTATTTGGCACAGTGAAATCGTCAGTCTCACAAAGGATCTTTTGTATAATTAAAGATATCCATTTTCAAAAGAATCACAAGTTTTCAAATTAAAAGGGTAGAAGAAGAATGGAACACTGTAATGATATGTTACATTCATTGTGAAAAGTAGCACTTTCTAAACTAATGGGCATATTAAAATATTATGTTAATTTCTTTTTGGATAATAATGTATTATTTAATTCACAAAACTTTTTAACTAAACTTTTATATCCTGTTCTTGAAAAATATCCTGTGCACAAAATAAATGTACACTCATACAAATGTCAAAAAAGATCAAATTAGGAACTAAGGAAAAAAACTGATTGGTATATGGCCAACCCTGAACTGCTGAATGACAGTTAAAGTGAGGCCAATATAACAATAGAAGAACGTAATTTTGTTTAGTTTACAGCAGTTCAAAGAAACATAAAGCTGGAGCTGTTTCACACTAGGCAACATTCAGAAAATGAAATCCAGGTGCAAGCCACCAGTAAAACAATGACATTGTCTTAGCTTTCTAGATCTGAGCTCCAACAACTAACAGAAACGGAAGACTGAATGCAAGGGACTAATTTCCTAAAACCACCCAAGTTGTAACCATAATCAGCAGCTACACAGATAATGTTGTCCACATTGCTGCTGAACACCAGTTTTATTGTGGTCTTTACATTTTATCAGTGCGACCTTGCTGATCTGCCACAGATGCTCTAGACCCTCTGAAGCTTTTGTTAAAGCAGTCAGCCTTCGTTGTCTTGCTTTTATATGGTTATGGAACTCCTGTGTGATGTCCAATACATTTATAAGTTACAGCATGGTACATTAGTCACTATATACAGTCAGGTATATAAATATTTGTAATACACAAACAAAAAGGGGATGGAGAGAGCACTCCGAGTAAAATATATATAGTATGTAAGATGGAAGTGCAAATGATATGGCCAAATTACTCACAACCATACAAACCATGAACATTTCCTGTTTCATTAGCAATTAAGTATCTGTGCAAGTACATATATTTTCAAAAACAGGGATTTTTACTTACAAAGCTATGGTTAAAATTTAAACAACAGCTTTTTCTTGTGTATTTCTGTTATTATTCCACAGGAAGAATGGGCAACCTTTCAGTCGTTGCAGCTCCCCATACCCGTCCCATTTATGATGGTCTTATCCCTTTTAAAATAGGCTTGGTCTGGGCAGTCTCTCTCCTGTAAAAGTCAACATGCAGGGGTGGATTAAGCTATTGAAACCAATCTTTCTCCTGTAACGGCTAATGGAGGGGGAGAATCAAGCCATGTAAGTGCCTTGATCAGGAGGCACTTTTTCAAGAAATGTAATCATGGAGGGAGGTGCTGATCTATGATAGCTATGACGAGACAAATTTGTTATCATAACTTTGTAACTAAAAACCCATGTTTTTGAAAATATAAACACATGCACAAATAATGAATTACTAATGAAACAGGGGTCCAGAAAATGTGCATTAACACCTACCATAATTATTTGGACATTGAAACAATTTTCATAATTTTAGTTCTAGACACTACCCAATGGATTTGAAATGAAGCAATCAAGATGTGATTGAAGACTACTAGCCTTTCAGCTTTCATTCAAGTGGTTTCATTAAAATATTGTACAACCATATAGAAATTACAACCATTTTTATACATAGTTCAAACATTTTCAAGGGTTTAAAGGTAATTGGACTAACAATTATGATTGTGAATAATAATTCTCAATACTCTTTTTTACATTTGTGGGGTTACCGCTATAAGGATACATCCGCATTTCATAACATTGCCTCTGCAATGTTTCATAGATTCTTCATAATCTTCACTTCTTATCATTCTGGGACATGTTTATTTAGATCTGGGCATGTTTTTTTTAGATGTTTTCTTGCAAAGTCTAATGAGCCTTCCTATTCATGAGTCTTACCAGTGGTTTGCACCTTGTGGTTAACCCTCTGTATTTGCTTTCATGAAGTCTTATCTTGATTGTAAACTTTGACAATGATGGAAAGTGTTCTTGACTTGGCTAGATTTTGCAAATTGGTTTTCTTCACCATGGAAATACTTCTGTAATCATCCAGTACAGTTGTTTTCCATGGTTGTCCAGTATTGCTGAGCTCGCCAATGACTTCCTGCTTTTAAAGACTGTACTAAATTGTTCATTTGGCCACTCCTAATGTATGTATATACGTCTTTGATGGGTTTGTTTTCTCGGCCTAAAGATGACCTGCGTTACTTGCATTGACAGCTCTTTGGAACTCATTAAAAGCCCACAGTCACAGCTTCCAAATGCAAATTCTATACTTGGAATCAACCTCTTTTTTATTGGCTTAATTATTAATGAAAAAATTAGGTAACCGCTCACACTTGGCCCTAAAACAGCTTGTCAGACAATTGTTCAATTACTTTTCGTGCCATGAAAAAGAGAGGGCTAAAACTTGGATGTAAATATCTTCAAGTTAAAGCTGGCAGTCTGCATTCATTATATAACTCCAATTACAGTATGTTTCCGTAAAAATCTAGAACAACAATATTTTTTTTTTTGCAGGTACTGTCCTAAGCACATTAATAATAATAATAGTGGGTACTGGAAACACAAGTAGAATATACACACAGGGTATAATTTTTAATTATTAATGTTGCTTGAACTGCAGTGGCACCACAAGCATGTTTTACAGTGAAAGACAGTGGATACTGGCACACCAAGCACATACAGTAATTGACAGTGGGCACTGATACCGAAAGCACCCCAACACAATGTTGTTAGGTTATAATTAAGGTACAGTTTAACCACTGTGCCATAAAGCAACATCAGTCATAGGCCCAATATATATATATATATATATATATATATATATATATATATATATATATATATATAGTACATCCAAAAAAACGCACTACTCAGGTCTTATATCAATTTAAAATAAAGTATTTTTAATGGGACATACTGACGTTTCGGCTGCAGCCTTTCTCAAAGCACAAAGTACAGTATATATATACCCGGGCAGCTAATGGATTATTTGGATATATCTATATATATATATATATATATATATATATATATATATATATATATATATATATATAGATATAGATATAGATATAGATATATATATAGATATAGAATTTTTGTGCTAGAGTTATATCTCATTATTACATATTTTTCCCACTCCTCTCACATATGCCAGTTTATCAGCCACCTTTCCCAAATCCACTCTCTCTCAATTTCAGGTTCTCTGCACATTTATTTGCTCTCCTTTCTGTGTATTTCAGTTTTTCCCCACTATCCATAGCTTTCCCTGAACCATTCCTCTTCCATCTAATATTTTTTTCTGCTGGATAATGTTCTCATGGCTGATTCTGTTGCCTTTAAAGGAGAACTAAACCCTAAAGTTAAAAAACCCCTACCCTACATAGACCCCCTCTCTCCTCCCTCGAGCCTAAGTGTTACCCTGTGCAAATGCCCCTAACGTTTTACTTAACCCGCAGAGCAGATTCAGGCATCTGAGTTAACAGGAGCCATCTTTAGCTGCTTCAGTAATCTTCGGAATGAGACCGGTGCTTTGGCAATTTTCGTGAGTTTTGGCACATGCGCAGTTGTCGCAAAACAGAAAATTGCTCCAACTGCGCATGCCACGTTGGTCTCATTCCAAAGATTTCCGAAGAGAAGAAGATGGTGCCTGTGAACTTCAATGCCTGAATCTGCACCGAGGGGTAAGTAAAACGTTAGGGGCATTTGCTGGGGGGAGGAGGGAGGGGGTCTATGTAGGGTAAAGAGATAGGGGTTTTTTAACGTTAGGGTTGAATTCTCCTTTAAGAGGGGCTTGGATATTTTCTTGGACAAGCATAATTTCATAGGCTATTGTGACACTAAAATCTACAATTAGTATAGATATTGTTATGTATAGTTTGTGAGTGTATGGTGGGGTTGGTGTGAGTGTGTGTATATGTAATACATGTATAGACGCTGGGTTTAATTTGGAGGGGTTAAACGTACTGGAGTTTGGTCTTTTTTCAACCAAAATTAACTATGTAACTATGAAGAGACCATTGTGGCAAAAGTTTTCATGAAAAGAGAAAGGCATGGGAATCTGCCAAGGATAATGACAAAAATCTTCAGTGACTTAACAGGCAATAAATAAGAATGCAATATTGGTGCAATGGCAGGAAACACTATGGCGAAGTAAGGCTATTACTGCTGGCAGTGAGGGGTACACTCAAGTCAAGAAAAAGCAGGGCAATCCTCTGCTTACCAGTCCATTGGCACTTGGATCTCCTTAGCAGTAATACAGTAAAATAAAGTACTAAGTAATAATGTAAAATTTACAGGTTGTTATAGTAAACTGTAAACTGTTCTAATTATTCTTAGTATTTGGCTATTTATCCGAGAAACTTACATAATCATATAATTCAGGTCCTGAATTCTTTCCTTGGGGCAAATTTACTTAGCTTTGAAGTTGTGCCAGCGACTGCTTCACTCAATTTGCAACACTTCGGCAGGCGTAGATTAGCCAGGGCAGTGCAAATTCACGAAGATCCGAAGTTGCACACAGGTTACCGAAAAGTTGTGAAGTTGCGCTATCAATAATACGATAAGCAGTCCAAAGTTCTGCTATCGATGCCTAATTAGCATGTGGAGTGATGTTAAAGTACAATGGATGTGTATGTTGCAGCAACTACATTACACTACACAAGGCCAGGGAAACATAATAAAATTAAATAGAGGTCTTATATTGCCCTACACATGTGCCCACTGTATAGTTTAGGTGCCAAATGTAAGGGGGAAGGAGGGTACCCCAAAAAAATTATTGGCAATTATTCACAGTATAAATGGCAATGAACATTTTTCTTTGTCCATTAATTTTTAATGTTGATTCAGCCAAACCACACAATCCTTCAGATTCGGCCAAATACAGAACCAAATCGGAACCCTAATTTGCATATGCAAATGAGGGTGGGAGGGAAAAACAGTGCCACGCACAGCTAAAAGGATTTGTATTTGGCTCGGCCAGGCACAAGGATTCAAGGATTCCAAGGCAGAATCCTGACCAAATACCGGTGCATCTCTATATGCCACATTAACTATGTTGTTTGTTCCTACATTTTGTAAAATAAAATTTTCAATAATATTTCTTACATTCATAATTAATTGTGTAACTTCACTCGAGGCTGGATATATACATATTTACAGAACATACCGAACTGAAGGTAGAAATGGCTGCATCTAGATCATCTCAAATGTGTAAGTTACTATAAATTTCCAGTGCTATTCCCATGCAGGTGCAACATTTAAGTTAGTCATATATAGTCTGACATTGGCTGCTGACTTGGCCACTCCAGAGTGGAAGCTTATTGAGCTTATTGTCCTGTATATGGATTTAAAATGTTGGCCTATCCAACTGTTTTGGTCAGGTAGCTATGTCATGTAGCTATCTATAAGACAGGTTTGAAAATCCCATCTGTCAGAAACTGCATTCAACAGTTATTCATAGGCCCCTTTTATGATCCAATAATTGGTTGTGGTGTTTCAGGTGATGGTTACATTTGGCAGAAAACCACACATTTTGTTACTCTACCAAACTAACATGTTTCTGTGTATAAACTATAACAAACAAGGGAAAGTTGTGCTCACCACTATTTTTTAAAACCATTAGGCAATGAGGCTCTGACCACAAAATACATATAGTCAAATACAAGAGTCCTCTGCACTCAACCCATTATCAATATATTTAAGACAGAGACATTTTGTGCATACTGCTACTAAAAAATGCCTTACCCTTCAAACAAAACAGGGATTGTTTGTCCATATATTGCAATATATTTAAGCTGGCCAACTACGTCAAAGTCATCCCATATCTGGCTAGTCCTACGCTTAATTTTCATCTGATTCATTAAGAATTCTATTGCTTCATTATACATTTTACAAAGGGACTAGGTTTTACCTGCAACTTACTTGCTGCTTGCAGGTAAAACCTAGTCCCTTTGTAAAATGTATAATGAAGCAATAGAATTCTTAATGAATCAGATAAAATTGAGCATAGGACTGGCCAGATATGGGATGACTTTGACGTAGTTGGCCAGCTTAAATATATTGCAATATATGGACAAACAATCCCTGTTTTGTTTAAAGGGTAAGGCATTTTTCAGTAGCAGTATGCACAAAATGTCGCTGTCTTAAATATATTGATAATGGGTTGAGTGCAGAGGACTCTTGTATTTGACTATATGTTTCTGTGTTTGACCAGCTTTAGCAAAAACATATTTTAAAAAAATGCCTTTAATACTCCTACCAGAAATACGACTCAAATGTCATACTTTCTGGAAATGTTGGAGAATTTTCCGAATTGCAGATTTAGTGAACTTTAATGTTTAAATGCTTTAAATCACTTGTATGACAATTTCAAATTACATGTATGAAAGCCACAGTAGATTCTATTTTCAGTTACAGCATTCTATATAAATAAGACATTTCTCAGTATCATACTTATTTTGAAAATAGGTCTGCAGTTGACTTTGAAGGTTCTAGAAAAACACTGTGAACATCAGGGAGTGCAAAGATTTGTGGCATAGAATAAGTTCTGTATAATAAACAGGTGCAATGAATAATTAACAGAACAGCCAGCTCACATCTACGGGATGTTATTAAGGATTAGAGTACCCGCTAAGTACAGCTTAGAGTTTGCCTAATTAAATTTTCTCTGGTAACAGATAAAACAGGAGCATTGTTATAATCTTTGAGATGAGCTGAATATTCACAACCAAAACAATAGGCATTCTTGTACCACCCTATGGGTTAGTGGGCCCATGAGTCTGTCTATAACAAGCAGTATTTGAGACTGCCTGCTGAATAAAACAGCGTGGCCTAATCCTTGGTCAAATGAAAGATGTTTTTGCTTTTGTTCCCTTTAAACAGAAGAGTTTGCAATGCATTAAAGCAACTCATCATAGATCTCAAGAGTAAAGAAATAGTAAATACACAGATAAACAGTGGCCTAAGTCTATGAATGTGTGTGTGTATGTATTACCCAGCCTTCCCTAAAGGTTCTTTTACATGATATGTAAATATATATTAAGATACTGTAGATATGCAGGTATAGCTCATCCAATTTATTTCTATAACAGCCATAGTATGGATTATATAGTAGTTTCATAGAGCCAAAACATGTCAGTAAAGCCATATAGTCAACCAAGTCATTTTGCTTGGCAGTTATGCTCTTATATAATTTATTTACATTGTGCTGTGTAGGGAGAACCTTCAGTTATAAGTGTTATTGCACAGTTATAAGTATTTTCTTTATCAGGAAACACCAAAGGTGCAGGAACAAAGGAATAAAATTGATACCATTTTAGGAGCCCTGATCAACAAGAATAATGTTAGTTATTAGGACATTTTATTGAGCCACACAAAGTGAGGTCAATAGTTCATCTTCAAGGCAAAGCTTTACTTTAATATATAGTAGGGGACAACTGCCTTTTCAGTGTCATATCATGCAACTAAATAACAGATACAATTGTTGCCTTGCAAGAATATTTCCCAGTGGTGCAAGATCCGTAATTCAAACTCTTGCCAGTGTATCAGAATAGCCTGCAAGTAACATTTTTTAGGCTGTATTGGGTGCTCATTAAAACCTTTTTTTAGGATCTCCTGTAAACCTGCTCATCCTGCTCTATATTTCCTTGGAAAAATATATTGCTAATATGAAGGCAGCTCTGCAATTTTCTTGCTGTGATTCACATGAATGTGCAATGATCTAGCAGTAATGACATACTCGGGTTAGAATATAGAAGTTGGGAAATATGTGTGTGTTTCCCAACTTCTATATTCTAATATTGTTACAAGTGGGATGTCAGTGATGGAGCATCCAGGGAACTACTGAAAATACCATTTTTTTTTACTTATCCATAGGCTAAAGTGTGCATCTACAATATGTGACATACTTGGGTAGGGTGTCCCAGGATTCCCCCTTCCATATCTGTCCAGAGTAACAGCTACTGTAAAATGGTAAAGTGCATATAATGCTTTGGACACAAGGCTGATGGGGGACTTAGAAGAACCTCCAAAGTGCTTTTGATTTTTGCAGAAATCACAGAAGCTTTATTTCAATTTATAATTATTATTTTGTTTTTAAATATGTATAAAGCATCAACATGTTTCACAGAGCTGTTCAATAAAAAGGTGTATACATTGAACATACAGATTACATACAAAAGACAATAACTGATAACCGATACAAGAGGGCCTAATCGATATACATTAACACTGAAAAAACTGTAATTGTGATATTGTATAATACTGAATGCTTTTGTAATAATAATAATTCGTGTTGCATTTATGTTTAGCTTGACAAAGGGAATGTTATGGCAATGAAGGTTCTAGTATTTGATGTATGTAATAAATACATAGAGGGTGACACCTACTGGCTTTATCAAACATAGAATATGTTTAAGTGTATATCATCTTGCATTTAGTTGAGGAATGAATATGCAACTAAAAATTGCCAATATTCTCACATAAATAAATCAAGGGACAAGAAAATCAAACTATGAATTAAATTAAGAACTAGTCAAGTTGTTCAACAACAGGTTGTAAATGTCAAACTTTGTGTTGTTTGCCCAATAACAATTTCAAAGCACAAATAGAACATTATATACATTATATACATTTTCATAGAATAATATGCCCTGCAACATAAAAGTAGGGGCATAAAATCTCATATAATTTAGGCTAAATTGTCTGCTGTACAAAGTTTTCGTTGTACAACAGATTAAATCTATTCATTTGTAACATAGCAACAGAACACAAAAGGAACAGAGGCAGAAACGCTATATCATTAGTAGCACTGTGAATTCAAGAAAATGCTGACCCAGATTTATTGAGGGCTCCATGGGTATACACTTATAGTTGATCACAACTTTTTATTCTACAGTACATTACATTTAGAATGTAACATATATATTTTTTTTAAAAACATACAGATCACATGTCAGTGGGCCACTGACTCAATCTAGTTGATATCAAGCAATATCTTGATGTCTTTATGGGAACTTTTCTATGTATTTAGAAAAAAATAGTAATTGTATTGCTTGATTTCAACCCAAATGTTTAACTTGCTCCACTGAAAAGGTATTGTGGCTGTATATATATATTCTATATATATATATATATATATATATATATATATATATATATATATATATATATATATATATATATATATATATATATATATAAATTATTATATATGTAATAACTCACAGGCCATGGAAACACAAATGCTGCTCTCAGCTGCAAAGAGCACATGATGGAAAGCCATAAATATCTCAGATATTTTAAGAAAAATTGTCCAGTGTTTCAGATAATTCAGTTTTAAAAGTGTGCATTACATTTCCTTGACTGTATAAAAAGCTGCCATATTTTTTTTTTATTTCCATTTACCAAAATATTCTTTATGGAAATGGTTTGAAATCATAATAAGGAAAGAATGATTGATTTCCCTTTATTTGTATTTAGCCTCCCTTATGAAATATATGTTATATAATTTATTATTTATATGATAAAGTTATACATGCAGTACTTACAGTATGCCAAAGACCTCTAGGACAAAATTCAAGCTTCAGGCTCAGTGTTTTTCCAGCTTTATTATCTTCTGTGGCAGCTTCTTCTGGTCTAGCCCTCTACTAATCAAGGAGAACCAGGATTAAATATATGGGATCATTTGCTTCCGTAAGGGGTTCCATGTAATAAGTTATTCAATATACATCATGTTTGTGGGCCAGATTATATAAAAAGTGAATTGTCATCTTAAGGCTATGGAACTCATTGGCCACTGAAAAATCTAAATAAACCCAGTATTTATTTAGGAACAGAAAGAAATTCCCTGTAGTCACTAATCATTTGATGAAATACATATTGCTGTCAATGTAAAAATAAAGTTGCATTGCTTTAAATGTTCTTTGTAAAAGGTTATATTGAATTAAAAGCATATAACCAAAATAAAGGGGTGAAGCATCCACTATTATCTCAGTGAGTAGATGACGTAAAGTGATCTTGATTTAAAGAAAGCGCCATGAGATAGAGATCCCAATAGTCATAATTGTTCTTCTATTGTTAGTGCTGATTATAGAAGCCATTTTACAGTGTCTCCATTTGAGCATACAGATGGACAAATTCAGTTTGTGGATTAAAAAGAATTTTTAATTTTGACTGGGGTGATTAGGTACAGAGTCATGCAGGGCTGCAGGCCATTTCCAGAAGAATATTTTATTATTCCACTGGCATAAGCACAACTGAATTAGCTTATGTCACAAAAGGGGGTATATTTTCTCTTTAAGAAACAGGGACCTAGTCCATCATTTCATCTTGACTCCAAAACAGCAATATTGAACCAATCCAGGGGAAAAATGTACTACAATGTATGTACTAATACCAGTTAGCTTGTATTTATGATGGCCAAGAAATGTGTAACTCATTATTGAAACTACTACATCTAATATATCCCCCATTGTTGGTACCAATCTAAATAAAATTGTGCAAGTGGCGACAAAAAAGAGCTGATAAAAAATATATTACCTAGGATAATTGTACAAATATATTTGTTTTTGCTTTCATACTACCCATGCAAAAGGATCAGTAATAAAAAGAAGCAACCAAAGTGTTGACAAGATAACTTATGCTGAAAGAATTATAAATATTGATTTGGATGCTAAAGAGGGCAGGAAACTGCAGCATAGGCAGTTAGAGGTCTGGTCATGAGGGAGATGAACACCTCATTGATCAAGCTTTTGATAAAGTGCCTAGGCATAACGTGATTCACCTACTGACCTTATCTCTAATCATTGGAAATCTAGTTAGAATTATTGAAGCATACATTAAGGCAGCAGCCGCCAGCTTTTTTATTTATAATAAGAAGGCTTGCTATATTTCCTCCTTGTTTCATTGAAGCCATATATTGTACATCTGCAACATCTTCATTTTATTGGTTTTTGCCAAATCATTATTTGAAAAATGCAGACCTATACTGCATGATCAGGTACTATGTTTTCCACAACCATATACTACTGTTGCATAGAGGCAATTCAGGGGAGGACTGGCCACAGGGTCAAGGGGACTTTTGCCACCTGAGTCACTCTGCCAGTTTCAAATAGAGAACCACTGTGTAAGTCACTAACATTTTAATGTGGCAGAAAAGATGTGTAAATACAACACATTGCATTTAAAATAATATTTAAATGCAATAATAATATAAAATTATGTTTACAATTCGCTTTCTTTGCTTCCCACAACATAAAACTGCCAGCACTCTGTTGAAACCAGTGCAGTCTATAGCATGCACCTCAATTAAGTAGAGCTAGCTTTTGTATATGATAGAAAATAGGGCAGGTTAATAAAATGAGAGAGACTTACAAAAATCCACCTTTCAGTCCATTTCAGATATATGAGTGCCCTGCTGTAGGTGATCAAGGAAATAATGGCATATAGACTTCACTAAATCTTAATAAGTCACACCTGCACCTATGAAGGTGGGACCTGTGCGGGATGATTTTATTATAAGAAATGTGTTACACAGGATAATTCTTTTGATGGATGCTCTAAAAACCCTATTCTTTCATTGGATGCCACTTGACTTGTCAATACACCAGCACTGATAGAGCATGTTTAATCTAAAGCACTTACTGCACTTCAGACTGATTTTATCATCCCATGGTGCGATAAATGCTTTGCTCTCCAAAATGTCTCTCTGCTGTCATTTAATTCACATAAGCGTTAGCCTTGGGAGCAGGGGCTGCTGATTCTTTAGAACTGATATGTTTTATTTATTTTGTTAGTGGTCTATGAATGCTGCAGATTGTACAGCACTGTGGAATATGTTAGCACTTTATAAATAAAACATGGGACATGTTCAATTTAAAATGTATTACATTTCAAGCACCATTTTTCACTGGGTTTGGAAAGCATTTTTGCAATTTACTCTTTGCTACCATTATCACTGCTATTTTTACTCCAATAAAACATCAAAAAATGAGTAGAACGGGTGATCTTTTTCTCCCTATAGCCTACTGAAAAGCATTAAATGTAGATCATATTGCATATAAGTCAAGTTATATGGTTCACATCCTCTTTATCACTCTGACAACTTGCATTTAATTTTTATTTTACTTTTAAACCATATTTAAGATCAGGGTAGTGTTCATTCAAAATGTATAAATGTTTATTTTAAGATGAATTATATAATCAGGGTTCTGTAAAGAGAGAGTGGATAATCAGCTAAGAAAAGGGTTCATTTCTCATGAGTCATGTACTCATCTAATCTGTAATGAGGGTGTAAACCACAATGTTTTTTGGACTTTTTCACCCTGCCCTACACATTGCTCCATCCTCCCATCAATATAGCACTAATGGCAATGATCAGCAAAGTATTCACAAGGGTGGGTAACGCAGGGTATCCCAAACCCAGAACAAATCCCAAGGTTCCGGTCTTGGCCGACTCTTCCGCCTGTAGCAGGCGCCTTTGGCTTTGGGTGGAGTCCTCCACTACTCAGATGCTGCCAGGTCTTATACAGGGAGAACCAAGAAAAGCGTTCTGAGCGAGCAAGGGAACCAAGCATAGTGTTGTAGAATGAGAACAAGGAATGTAGTCAAAATTTAGGCCGGTCGGTAACAAACAGTCTATATGGTACAGATGCAGGAGATGTAGGAATGGTCGGGGTCACAGGCCAGGTCAAACACACCAGAATCACAGCACAAAATCAGAATCCAAAAGAGTAATTAAAATGGGCAATAATCAGGACAGGCAGCAGACAGGACAAGAACCAGGGACAGGCAGGATCAGTAACAACAGGAATACACAGAAGAATTGCACCCAGGAATTTGGCAATGATTTCCCCATTGAAATCCCTTTAAATCTTTGAATTTTGCACCAGTCAGTGATGTTAAATATAATAACACTGGACCAGCAGGCAAGTTTCTTGCATTTCACCCCCCCTAGAGGGGACCACTGGGCCATAGGCTTGTCAGGGCCCCTGGCATGAAACCGCCTTTTGAGATGGTCAGCATTAACATTAGAGGCTAGAACACAAGAAATCTCCTCAGGACCATAGCCTTTCCAATGGACCAGGTACTGCAGCTTACCCCTAAAAAGACATGAGTCTACCAATCTTAGCACCAAATACTCAGGCTGACCCTCAACAGAAACTGGAGGAGAAGAACGTTGGACAGTTCTAGCTGGCTTTAACACAAATAAACATGGAAAGCATAATACATTTTAAGTTCAGGAGGGAGTGCTAGACGGACAGTACAAGGATTAATAATTTCGGACACAGAAAAAAGGACCAATGAATTTTGGTCCTAGTTTGGCAGAAGGGACCTTTAGAGAGATATTTTGGAAGATAACCAAACCTTGTCACCGACCTGATATTAAGAAGATACCTAGCGATGCCTATCACATGCTCTCTTTTAGGCAGCTACTGCAGAAGTCAACACATTTTGAACCCTTTGCCAAATCTCAGAAAGATGGTCCGCCAAAGAATTTACAGCAGGCACGTCTGATGACTGACCTGAAAATGAAAAGGCTCTGGGATGATAACCAAACACTGTAAAAAATGGGGATTCTCTGGTGGAAGAATGAGTAGCATTGTTAAAAGCAAATTCAGCCCATGGAAGAAAATCCGCCCAGAGTGATTGATTACTATAAATAAAACACCTGAGGTATTGCTTTAAAGATTGATTTGTCCTTTCTGTCTGACCATTGGTTTGAGGATGATAAGCAGACGAGAAAGATAAAGTACCCATTAGAGATGTCGCGAACTGTTCGCCGGCGAACTTGTTCGCGCGAACATCGGGTGTTCGCGCTCGCCGGAAGTTCGCGAACGTCGCGCGACGTTCGCCATTTTGGGTTCGCCATTGTTGGCGCTTTTTTTTGCCCTCTCACCCCAGACCAGCAGGTACATGGCAGCCAATCAGGAAGCTCTCCCCTGGACCACTCCCCTTCCCTATAAAAACCGAAGCCCTGCAGCGTTTTTTCACTCTGCCTGTGTGTGCTGAAGAGATAGTGTAGGGAGAGAGCTGCTGCCTGTTAGTGATTTCAGGGACAGTTGAAAGTTTGCTGGCTAGTAATCGTTTTGATACTGCTCTGTTATTGTAGGGACAGAAGTCTGCAGGGGTTTGAGGGACATTTAAGCTTAGGTAGCTTTGCTGGCTAGTAATCTACCTTCTACTGCAGTGCTCTGTATGTAGCTGCAGTGGGCAGCTGTCCTGCTTCAGATCTCATCTGCTGACTGCTGCAATAACAGTAGTCCTTGTAAGGACTGCTTTTATTTATTTTTTTGTTGTTTTACTACTACTACTACTACTACTACTACTACTACTACTACTACTATAAGAGCCCAGTGCTATTAGTCTAGCAGTGTTGGGGAGTGGGACTGGTGTCCCTGAAATCACTAACAGCTCTCCCCCTACACTATCTCTTCCAAGCACACACAGGCAGATTTTTCAGATACATTTTTGCCCTTGATCCCCCTCTGGCATGCCACTGTCCAGGTCGTTGCACCCTTTAAACAACTTTAAAATCATTTTTCTGGCCAGAAATGTCTTTTCTAGATGTTAAAGTTCGCCTTCCCATTGAAGTCTATGGGGTTCGCGAACCGTTCGCGAACCGCTCGCATTTTTGCGCAAGTTCGCGAATATGTTCGCGAACTTTTTTTCCGACGTTCGCTACATCCCTAGTACCCATGAGAAAACAAAAGGCCCCCAAAATCTAGACACAACTGAACCCCTTATCAGACACAATGTTCAATGGGGCTCCATGAAACTTAAACACCTTATATACAAAAAGTTCAGCAAGTGTCTTGGCAGAGGGGAGGTTGGGAAGGAGAATGAAATGGGACATTTTACTAAAACAGTCTACTACCACCCTGATAACAGTGTTCCCTCTAGAGGGAGGCAGTGTCGGACTGGGACACCAGGGGCCCACCCAAAAACCTTAGATCAGGGGCCCACCAAAAAAACTTAGGCCAGGGGCCCACTCTCAGGACTATTATTCTTGCTATTCTCACTAAACCTCTATTTGCCTATTCTGGTTTTTTTTTACATACTATAATCTATTATTCCATCTATTTAGCCTCTGTTCTCATAGAAATAGGAAATGGCCATGAAATCGCCCAAATATTTAGCAGCACAAAGGCCCACTGATACCTGGGCCCACCGGAAGTTTTCCTGGTATCCTGGTGGGCCAGTCCGACACTGGAGGGAGGCAATACCACAATGAATTTCATGGCTTCTAGACAGGGCATCTGCTTTCGTGTTCTTTTCCCAGGGCCTGTATGTTATCACAAAATTAAAGCGGGTAAAGAACAAAGCCCACCTGTCCTGCCTGGGATTTAGGTGCTTATCGGACTTAATATATAACAGATCTTTATGATTCGTAAATACCATAACTATATGTTTAGCGCCCTCTAAAAGGTGTCTCCTTTCTTCGAAGGTCAATTTAACGGCCAGTAATTCCCTGTTACCAATATCGCAGTTCACCTCTGCCGGAGAAAACTTTTTAGAAAAAAACACACACAAGGGTGAACCTTATTGGTAACAGGTAGTCTCTGAGACAAGACTACTCCCGCACCCACCTCAGAAGCATCTACTTCTACCAGGAAAGGAATTTGAATGCTCGAGTACTGAGGCTGAAATAAATGCTTCTTTGAGAGACTCAAAAGTCTGCCGATTCTAATTGGTGAACCATAAAAAACCTCTGAATGGCCTGCAGGGACAGGGGTTGTGCCCAATCTAAGATAGCCAGAACCTTAGCTGGCTCCATTTCTAATTCTTTTTTGGACAAAATGTACCCAAAAAAGTTAACGGAGCATACCTCAAAAACACACTTTTCTAGCTTGGCATAGAGTTGGTGTTGCCTTAGCCTCCATAAAACCAATTGGACATGGCCACGGTGAACAGATAAATTGGAGGACAAAATCTGGATTTTGTCAAGGTATACCATGACATATCACCCCAATAAGTCCTGAAAAATATAATTTACAAATTCTTGATAGACGGCAGGGGCATTACATAGACCAACAGCATTACCAAGTACTTGTAATGACCATACCGGTATTAAACGCCATCTTCCACTTGAATCAAGTTATACGCACCCCTAATATCAAGTTTTGAGTAGCGCCCCTAACTCTGTCGAACAGCTCTGAAATTAAGGGAAGGAGTAACGGTTTTGTACTGTGATTTTATTGAGGCCTCTATAATCAATACACAGCCTGAGACCAGCATCTTTCTTTTCTACAAAAAAGAATCTGGCACCTGCAGGAGAGGATGAAGGCCTTATGAATCCTCTCTCCAGGTTTTCCTTAATGTACTCCTCCATAGCACGAGAGAGAGAGAGGATATGTTCTACCCTTAGGAGGAAAGGAACCTGGGGACAAGTCAATGGCACAATCATAGGGCCTGTGCGGGGGCAGGGTTTTGCCCAGCTTTTTTGAAAAACATCAGAAAACGCAGCATATACTGCAAGCTAGAGTCCTGCAGCAGGTCGTGTACCCGCGGGTTACCCGCAAAAACCTGCAGTACCCTGCGGGTTGTGGGTAGAAGTTCCAGGTGCGGGTATAGACGCGGTTCTGCGGGTCTCATTGGTGGACCCGGTGATCCTCATTTTTGGACAACTGCTGCCTCTCACCATCTATCTAACATGAGCTATACACAAGCTACCCTTACTCTAGCTGGCCTAACTATATGACAGTGCAAAGGTTTACCACTGAGCTGCGTTATTTTGGGCTCCTTGCTATATGCTCCTCTCTTAAATACATCCAGCTAAAGAGACCTTTGTTGTCTCCTCCCCTCCTTTTATCTCCTCAGGACAACCCCCTCATTTTGTTTGGCATTGAAGGACCTCATACCAGGGCTGCCATTGTGGGGTCCTACAAGCATTGGGGGCTCAGACAGACATGGAGGTCTAGACTTGTGGGCCCTGTAAAATATGGAGTTTGCAGAAAATGGACAGGGTTCAGGTGGCTAGAGATGTTTGGGTTCACATGCTGTAGCTGAGTGGATTTGGGAAGTGGCAGTCTTGGTCTATTTACTGTAGATTATGCCATTTTATGATTGGGGCCCTATTCTACTTAGTCAGTAGTGCCTACCATGTAGGTGACCATGGCAGATTGCCCGGCTAATAACCTGTATAATAAAGCTGAATGATGTGTAATGGTAGCCCTACTTCCTACTAATGGAACCTTTTTTACTATATGAGATTCTCAATCGTGATGTGCGGGTTGACAAAAAGTCAATCCTAGCAATGAGTGGCCAGTGTAGAAAGATAGAAAAAAAAAACACAGCAAAAATCATTTAGGGCCACTAAATTTCCAGAACTGTAATTATTAAAGGGGTAGTTCACATTTGAGTTAACTTGTAGTATGATGTAAAGAGTGATATTCAGAGACAATTTGCAACTGGTTTTCATTGTTTGTGGTTTTTGAGTTATTTAACTTTCTATTCAGCAGCTCTCCAGTTTGCATTTTCAGCAATCTGGTTGCTATGGCTAAAATTTGTCTAGCAACCATGCATTGATTTGAATAGGAGACTGGACTATGAATAGGAGAGAGCTTTAACAGAAAGATCAGTAATTAATAGTAGCAATAACAATAAATTTGTAGCTCCACAGAGCATTTGTTTTTTGGATGGGGCCAGTGACCCCCATTTGAAAGCTAGATAACTTGAAGGTGAACCACTCCTTTAAGACATTGCTACTTTGGAAAAAATTTGTGTTTTAAATGCATTTCACAGCCAAATTTCAGTTCACCTTAATCCATAAATCCTGGTTTTATCCCTTCAGTTGCACCTATTCTTTCATTATTGGTCAGGATTTGCCACACTACCATTTTGCAAGGATTTTCAAGAGCATTTATCTGCATGCTCCATCTAGTGGCACAAAGCATTATCTATTTATATGTATTTAAATTATAGTTTTTGTTAAAAGTATATAAATGGATATACAGTATGTAACTTTAGATAGTATAAAAATCTGTAAAAAAAAGAGTAATAGTATATTTTTTTTATTTATTAACAATAACATTATGTTGTCCACTGGTGATGAGGCAGATATAAAGGAAATATTTGTTCTTTTGAGCAGCTTTTATCGGTTTAATATGAGTGAAAGCTGTTATTGCAAGCAAAGTTATTACTAAAATAGATCTCCCTGGCCTCATTTAGAGAAAAGAAAATTCAGCAGATATTTTTCAGTTGACTGTTATTGAAACTCTTTGCTTTTGCCCAATATAATAAAAATCCCTGGATTAATAAAAATCTCTAGATTGCAGTAATACAGCTCTCCGTTGTTCAGTATAATAATCCACTGGTCGGTCATTTGGAAAGTTAATGTAATCAGTATTCCCACATAACAGAAATGGTACCTTTATACAATATGGTTTGCATTCTCAGATTAAAGCTTCCCAGGGACCCATGGGTCTAAATGAAACAGTGCTTTCAAGACTTTACTTTTAAAACACTGAGCTCTGAGATTTAGGATATGTAATCATCTGTACTGTACATTCAACAGGATGCGTTTATGTGCTAGCCAATAATGTAACTAGCAGGGAACAGACCCTGTGATGGGGGGCGTCTATTAAAGACTCATGAGCCCACTTCATTATGGGTCAACCTCTCACCCCCTTGGCGTGCTATTCCCATTCTGGACCCCCTGCAGCTTACGATTCCTGTTACAGACACTGTTATGTCACAGGGGCTAATAGGACACTCAGTGGCCCTTTCCATTCTGGGCACTACTGGTATGGGATCCGTTATCCGGAAACCCGTTATCCAAAAAGCTCCAAATTATGGAAAGGCTGGCTCCCACAGACTCCATTATATCCAAATAAGCCACATTTTTAAATATGATTTCCTTTTTTTCTCTGCAATAATAAAATAGAACCTTGTACTTGATCCAAGCAAAGATATAATTAAAGGAATTGTTCAGTGTAAAAATAAAAACTGTGTAAATAGATAGGCTGTGCAAAATAAAAAATGTTTCTAATATAGTTAGTTAGCCAAAAATGTAATGAATAAAGGCTGGTGTTATTTGATGTATAACATGTCATTCTGAACACTACTTCCTGCTTTTCAGCTCTCTTGGTTTACACTGACTGGTTACCCTGGCTACCAGGCAGTAACCAATCAGAGACTTGAGGGGGGGCCACATGGGTCATAACTGTTGCTTTTGAATCTGAGTTGAATGCTGAGGATCAATTACAAACTCACTGAACAGAAATGTACCATGTGGCCCCCCTTCAAGTCGCTGACTAGCTCAGAGTTATAGAGCTGAAAAGCAGGAAGTTGGATTCTGGCTGTTTTATTAGACATCTGTTCACTCCAGCCTTTAAACATTACATATTTGGCTAACTAACTATATTAGAAACATTTTTTATTTTGCACAGCCTATCTATTTACACAGTTTTTATTTTCACACTGAACTATTCATTTAATCCTTATTGAAAGCAAAACCATTCTACTGGGTTTATTTTTAGGTTATTCACTAAACTCCAAATTTATCTGTTCAGTCTTTTAGGGGCAAAACTCAAATTTTTTGTTTTTCTTTTAAAAACTCGAATTTTTCGAGATTTATTAAAACCCGATGCTGCAAAAAAGCCTGGATCTGACATCTCAGACCTGCCGAGGTATGTATAAGTCAATGGCAGAGTTCCTTATCCTATTTTGAAGTTTCTGTGGTCTGCGCTGGAATTAGCCTGAAAATCCAACCATTTCTGTCTTTTCGGGCAAAAATCTGAAAAATTCAGGTTTTTTAAGGAAAAGCCCGAAAAAATCAAGGGATTTGGGAAAAAACTTTTCCCTGCTCCCCGACCTAGTCACTAAAGGTGCTGTCCCTTTAGGGCAATGGCTTTACTGGGCCTTGGTGTACCCCTAGGGCGGCAGGATTTTAGGGGGCGGCATGCTGCCCAACCACAACCACATTAGTTCAGAAACACTGGGGAGGATACAATAGTTTTTTATATTTCCAGTGCGCCAGTCCCTATTGCTTCGGTCACGATGATGAAAATTTGAGTGAAGAAAAGGGAGGGGATATGGGCGATGAAAAACTAGGGGCCTAGGGGAACCCGCTATTTAAATCCAGCCCTGCAGGCATCCAGTAGGTAAGGACACCAGTAGCCAAAGAGGAAGACCCACCCCTTTCCAAACACTATATGGAAGTGTGGTAGGAAGTGGTCATTATACCTCTTGCTCAATAATACTGGTTATATAAATGTGAACTAGATACATGGGCCTTTGCCCAGCAACTAGGGAGAAAGGAGGAAGGGTAGGGATCTAAAGCTATAGGAGCCTATTAATCCTACATATATAATACATAATATTATTATAATATTAATCATTCAGCTAGTTGTCAATAAATATATGTTGAATATATAGATGTTGGTTATAAGGATGAATTTCAAAACCTGCTTAGCCCCTTAGTGGTCTTGCAAGTGCACCCCCCCCCCCCTCCAGGTCATAATTGACCTCTATTATAACTAATTATATAAGAAAGTTTCTAAATATCATCAATTAATCTTTACGATGCCAAAGGAAGCAAGGGCTAGTGCTGTATTTGCCCTATGTCCTACAGAGTGCTGATCATGTGGCAGAAAAATTGGCGCAGCCATCATGTTCAGCCTAATGGAAATCTATATCTTATAGGTGTGCAAAGCCCCAGTAAATTTGCAACTGTGTTTTGAAACCCCAACCCCCTATTAATGACTGTGAGACAACACCATAGACACATCAGAGCGTGTTCTTAGGTCATAAACACCTCTCTCGCTACACATGGATTCCAAAAGGATTCACATCTCAATTACAGTTCTTGCTTCTCTATATGTGTGTTTTCTCTGTAGTATTAGCAGGCTGATATTGCCCTCTAGTGTAAATAGCAGTAAATTTAACATGTTTGCAAAAACATACAGCACTTTACAGAGTTAGTTTATTATTCATATCAGCTCCTTCCCAGTGGAGTTTACAATATAGGTTCCCTATAATATTTATTGTAAAGGGGAAACCCACAAAATTAATAATGGGTTGTGCGACTTCAATATTCAATTTAGTGGTATTTGATATGAATATTGTTAACCCTTGGATTAATTTACTGTGCTTTTGTGTATAGTGAGTTAGGCATTTATTTGTTGTGCTTTCGTTTTTGCGTTAAAGCATGAGCTGAATGAATAGGGATTGTGCTGAACATACTTTTTGCCTATTATCTTTAATTAAGAGATTACTGTGTTTTTTGTTATTTCTGGTGTTTTAAGCTTTATTCTCTCCCTTTAACAATATTGGCTATTTCGTAAGTGATCCAATAGGGCTGCTTGTAGACAATAATCAGATGCAATTTTTAAACTTTAAAATAGTTTATATATGGCAGTATATATGGCAATAAAATCAGGGATCCACTAGTAGGTAGTATCAATAGCCACTATGTATTTGTGGTAAGAGCAGTGCTAATGCTACTTATAAGTGAAACCATCCCCATATGCCAAAACATATACATGATTCTTGAAATATACATGCTAAATAGTGCACATATTCATGCTAAGTAGTGTTTAGTGCAACTAATTATACATTTTTTTCACTGGAACTCTGGGAAGCTATGGTAAAAACATGGTGATTTAAATCCTAAATATGTACACTGTACTATGCATTTTGTTGAAAAATTAAGCTTTAAATGTATATTATTTTAAGTGAAATTAAAGCAAAAAATGTATATGGTTTGATATGCTTTTTATTCTAAATGAATGCACTACTCCACCACTAGGGGTTCAGCAGCAATATTACTGTAAAATATTGGCTTTAAAGTTGTTCAGAGGAGCTTGCCATCTTGGATCTTGTTAGCAATCTTTTGAATTTCAGTGACACTCATGCTTATTTGGGCAATTGTAAAGCTAAGATTAAAGGGATGGAGAAATCATCAGTAAATGAGGTTTGTCTTTCATAGAAGCTGATACTATATGGCTGATTATTAAATGTTGATGCTAATTAAGATGTGCTCTGAATCAGAGGAGAAAATGGGAGGCTACTGAATGTGTATTCAGGGTCACACTTCTCTTGTGGTCACCTTGTGGTCACCTTGGGCTGTAACAGCCTACTTCCTTGTTAAGCTTTAGTTTGCCTTTTACGTTTGGGTAACTATAGGATGAAGTTAAAAAGATAAGTAACAAATGTTCCTAAAGCAATACAAGAATTTCTTCAAGGCCGCCCCATTTAAGTACATTTGCACACCTGTAAAATGGCATTATATATACTCTGTTGGTTTGCTGTTATTCTGTGTTCCAATCATTAGATGGCAGTGCAAGACAGGTAAGCTTTCAAAGCATAGGCGGTGTTCCCTCAGAGTCAATCAGGGCAGAGGTGATTTCTTTGGAAAGTCTAGCTGGTATTATAGGTATGGGACCTGTTATCCAGAATGCTCGGCAGCCTGGGGAATTCCAGATAACATATTTTTCCGTACGTTGGATCTTCATACCTTAAATCTACTAGAAAATCAGGCAAACATTAAATAAACTAAATAGACTCGTTTTGCTTCCAATAAGGATTATTTATATCATAGTTGTGATCAAGTACAAGGCACTGTTTCATTATTACACAGAAAAAGGAAATCATTTATAAACATTTGGATTGTTTGGACAAAATCGAGTCTATGGGAGACAGCCTTTCCGTAATTCAGAGCTTTATGGAAAATGACTTTCTGGATAATGGACCCCATAACTGTATCAGGTTTTACCAAAATTGTGTGACTTTTTTGACATTCGTTGAGTTTTTATTTTGAATAGCGTGTGTAAATAAACAATTTTCATAATAATATACTTTTTAGTAGTATGTGCCATTGGGTAATCCTAAATAGAATATTGCCATTTTAAAAAATAAAGACCGTCCTGTGGGATCCTAGGATTCAAGGTGCACAGAAATAAACCATACATGTTAGGTCACATGAGCCAATTAACAGAGTTATGTCTTTTGCTTCCCACACTTCTTCCTGTTACAGTTAGAGCTGCAGTATTTCTGGTCAGGTGATTTCTGAGGCAGCACAGAGGCCTTCACGAAAATGGTGGTTCAAGGTAAGAGATAGAAAAGGACAATATTTACTTATATATATATATATAATCTAAATGCAATAAGGTCCTTACTCTCAGGACTTCTTAAAAGGAAACATCTTTATTATAGAAGTTACAGACTGACGTTTTAGTCCAGGCACGTGAACCTTTTGTAGAGAGTGCTGCCAATCTGTTGCTTAAATATTCATTTTGGGGGTAAAGTATTCCTTTAAACCAAGGGCACACAATTCCAATGAAACGGCACTTACTCTTCGGTCCAATTCTTAGTCCGGGTGCATGTCATAAAGCCTGTTCACAAGAGCTTCTCCACAGCATGCGTAAATCTTCCACTGACAACACTCGGTTTTTTCATAAAATTGCCTTTGTTTTATCTTGTATCATTGCAGCCAGTGGCGTAACTAGTTGTTACTGGGCCCCATAGCAAATTCAATTTAGGGCCCCAAAATATTTATAAGTTGGCCTATTTTACCAAGATATATTAAAATTGCTAATTAATTAGGGTCTCACTGGGCCCCCTACACTCCTGGGCCCCCCTGCAACCGCAGGGTCTGCTTCCTCTATAATTACGCCCCTGATTGCAGCAAAAAGAATGCAATGTTTCAAGTGGCACTCCACTCTTTATCAAGAATAAAACACCATACAATCACATGATCTGATATACCTTGGGGCACACTGCCCCCTAGTGTCACAGATATTTTTATTATTCTTAATGTCCAATAAAAATCCATATACTTTATCCATACAGCATAATAAAACAGACACTTATCTGAACATCCCAGTATCCAATACTAATTATAACGTATTCCTGTAGGGAAAATTCAATTTGTTCTTGTGATCGCCTACAAAAGATTAAATCAATTTAAAATTCATTTAAATAAAAACGGATTTAAGTCATATTCATAGTTAAGTCCATGTGGGGACATAGTTCATAATTTGCATATCCACTGTGCTTCTGTACCTAACAATTCCTTGTCTCTATCTCCCCCACATCTCCTTCTTGGTACAGAATTTAAAATCTGAAATCGCAATTGACTAATGGTGTGACCATTTTCAAAAATGCTTGGCAACAGGTTGGTTTAGCTTATTCCTAATGGCTGACTTGTGTTCTTTTAACCTATCTCTTACACTCCGAATGGTTTTTCCCACATATGTTTTTACACGGACATTTAATACTGTAAATTACTGTAAACTACATATGTGGATGCACATGTGTACTAACCTTTTATTGGATTACAGGTGCCCTTCAATGGATGGTATACCTATTCGACCTTCAATACATTACCACAATGACTGCACTAGTGATGTGCAGGTCGGGATTTCCCTGACCAGGACCGGACCCTAACCCGCCGTACCTTAGCCCGCGCCCATCCGCATCGAACTTCCGGGTTGCTTTTATAGACCCTCACCGACCCCCAAGCCGATGATGTCACAAAAGAGGAGGGGCGAGCAGGCGCAGCATCTATAAAAGACGAACCCGGAAGCCAACAGCGAAGAAGAGTGTGAGGTCCGAACCCACCCCGGGGTAAACTAAATATAGTGCAAAAAAAGGAGAAAATAGGCCACTCCACACCCCCTGTGTGTACTCTACCCCTGTCAGTGTAGCTCCATTTGTTAATTAGTGTGGTCCGGGTGATCTGCCATCAGCGTCCCCACTGGAATCTTAGTAACTCAAAAGATGAAAAGGCGGCACTCCGGTTAGATAAAAAGGTGGTTTATTACAACAGGTCACTGACCAACATCACCTGACGCGTTTCGGGAGTAACTCCCTTAATCATAGACCTATGACTAAGGGAGTTCTTCCGAAATGCATCAGGTGATGTTGGTCAGTGACCTGTTGGAATAAACCACCTTTTTATCTAAACGGAGTGCCGCCTTTTCATCTTTTGAGTTACTAAACTAAATATAGTTTGCTCAGGTAAACTCCTCTCCAGGAGTCCCCACTCTCTTTTCAGTATTTTTTCTATCTCGCCACCTAACAGATACAGATAAGGCAAATGTGTTAAATCAGTTCTTTTCTTCAGTGTATACAATAGAGGAGTCTGGGTTCACAGGCTCACTTTATAACTGCACGAATGGTTCAGCTCAATCTAGTCAGTGGCTGACTCAGGATTTGATTGCATTTTCTAAACTGCTTTCTAAACTAAGGTCTGTTGGGCTTAATGAAGTCGTTTGCACGTGGATAGGAAACTGGCTACAGGATCGGGTACAGAGGGTGGTTGTTAATGGGACATTCTCTACTTGGAGTCCTAGCCACCAATATTTTTTTGTTTTTTTACTGTGTGGGGCGGATCCGTGGGGTGGAGAGGTCGGACCTGTAGGTGGGGCTTGCGGTGGGCGCAGCCCAAGGGGCCCAGGAAATTTTGTCGTATGGGGACCTGCGATATCTGGTGGCGGTCCTGGTAGCAATACCAACATTTAAAGTATAGTTGAAAGTCACAATCAGTGTAAACAAACCTGTTTTCATAAACATCTATATTTTGCTGCCATGATATAAGATAAATTAAAGATAATGTTATGAGTGCTGTCAGTGGGAAGATTTACGTAAGCCAACACGAACATGCTAGTTTACATCAGCCAATAGCTGTGTCTTTTACTCCCACACCTATTCCTGTTACAGTTAGAGCTGCGTTATTTCCTGTCAGACCATTACAAAATTGTGGCTCAACGTAAAAGATGTAAACGGGCAATAAACTGATACGTATATACAGTACATGCTATTCTTTAATAGGACATTCATTGTGACATACATTATCTGTTGCATCAGTATTCATTCTGAAGGTATGATTTTCCTTTAATAAAGCTGTTTAATGATATTTCAGTTTAATACACGGGGAGGCCCATTTACTATTGGTCGAATATTGAGGGTTCATTAACCCTTGATATTCGGCTGTGGAAGTAAAATCCTCGACTTCGAATATTGAAGTCGAAGGATTTACCGCATTTTCTTTGTTCGATCGATCGTAGGAAAAATCATTCGATCGGATTTTAATCCATTGATTGAACGATTTTCCTTCGATCAATAAAAGCTAAGAAAGCCTATGGGGACATTCCCCATAGGCTAACATTGGTGCTCGGTAGGTTTTAGGTGGCGAAGTAGGTGGTCAAAGTTTTTTTTAAACAGACAGTACTTCGACTATCGAATGGTCGAATAGTCGAGCTATTTTTAGTTCGAATCGTTCAATTCGAAGACGAAGGTCGAAGTAGCCAATTCGATGGTCAAAGTAGCCAAAAAAATACTTTGAAATTCGAAGTATTTTTCCTTCTAATCCTTCACCCGAGCTAAGTAAATGTGCTAATATATCAGGTTGTATCCAAGGACAAACTTTGGTTTCCCCACAGTTCAGCACTTGCAGGTAGTAAGTAAGTAAATGTGCTGTTGGAATACAGGTTTGTATGTATTAGCAACAACCATATCAATGTAACATCTGTTATACTTTATTGTCAGTAGATGGCAGTGTTGTGAGGGATAGTCATGTGACATACAAGTTCCCTGTGTTTGCTGTGTTCTGTTATAATAAAGTTGTTGTTGATAGCTGTGTAAGAAAGCTACACCACAGAGACTGTCTGTCTGCCTTATCTTTTGCTTAGCTTCCAGAGAGGTTTTTCTATCAGGTTATGGGCCCAGGATACGCTACAGAAGCCCAGGATACCTTACAGCAAGCTACAGCAACTGAGTGCAGGAGACAGCAACAGATACAGAAAGACATACAGCAGAAATGGCTGCCAGCATCCCCTCAGCAAAGATCTCCATCGCAAATCTGACAAATCAGAATTACCAGTCCTGGAAATTCAAGATGAAAATGCTGCTTATAAGAGAAGGTACGTGGAAATGTATAAATGAACCCCGACCTGCACAGCCCACAGAGGATTGGCTAGACAGAAATCAGAAAGCTCAGAGCACAATCTCCCTGTGCATAGATGATGATCAAATCATACATATATGTAACTGTCAGACTGCTAAAGACGTGGGAAGAACTGCAAAAAGTGCATGAGAGAGCTAATCTCAGCAATAAACTGTATTTAATCAGAAAGCTCTATCAGACTAAGCTGCAGAAAGAGCAGAGCATGCAGGACTATATAAGACAGACCTTAGAGATGGTGGAGAGACTGAGAGGAATTGGAGAAGATATAAAAGACTTTCATATTGCAGCTCTATTATTGAGTGGCCTTCCTGAAAGTTATGAGACCCTTGTCACAGCACTAGATGCACGTCCTGATGATGAACTGACACTGGAATATGTTAAAGGCAAGCTTGTGGATGAATACAAGCGCAAAACAGAGAGCATAAGGAATGCAAGTGTGTCCAGCTCAGAGACTGCTTTAAAGATGAAAAATAAAACTAAAAACAGCAATGTGCAGCTAGAAAAGCGGGAATGCTTTGTGTGCAGAAAGCCAGGACACCTAAAGGCAGATTGCAGAATCTGGAAAGCTAGAATGCAAAAACAAAGTGGATTGCAACAAGCTAAGAATGCCACTGAAACACAGGAGTATGCATTTCATTCTAGAAATAATATTACCTCTGTGCAAGCATGGTGTGTGGACTCTGGGGCTACAAGTCATATGACTAATGACAGACATTTCTTCACTCAGCTTGATGAAAGCAAATCAGAAAATATAACTACAGCTAATGGACAATTAATGAAATCAGACGGAATAGGAGACGGCGTTCTGTACTGTCCTATCTCTCCAGATATCACCAGAAAAATCCATATGAGGAATGTTTTGTATGTGCCAGATCTTGAAAGCAACCTTTTGTCAGTGAAGAAACTCACTAACCAAGGCAAGATAGTCACATTTCATGGTGATAGTTGTGTCATCACACAAGGGGACTGCTTACTCGCAAAGGCTAAAATTACAGATGAACTATATCAGCTGAATTGCAGTGAAATGGTTAATATTGCCAAAGAAGATAAACATTCCAACTGCATCCACACTTGGCACAGACGCCTCGGGCACAGAAGTCCTGATATAATAAAGAAAATAGTTGAGAACAACTATGCAAGTGGTATTCAGATCAATCCATGTGATCAGACAATGACCTGTACCAGCTGCATTAAAGGGAAAATGACAAGGAAACCTTTTCCAAAGCAGAGCAGCAGCAAAGCTCATAAACCTCTGGACTTAATTCATTCAGATCTTTGTGGTCCAATGAAAACTATAACTCCAGGAAAGAAAAGGTACTTTCTTACTTTCATTGATGATTACTCTAGATATACCACAGTGTTCCTACTTCACAGTAAAGATGAAGTTCCAGAGAAAATAGAGGAGTATCTTGCTCAAGTAAGTAATAAATTTGGCAGAATGCCCAGAGTACTAAGAACAGACAATGGCTCGGAATATACAAGTGGTAAAACACAAGCCAGTCTCAGAAAACATGGAATAATGTTCCAGACAACTGTTCCATATAACCCAGAGCAAAATGGAGTTGCAGAGCGGATGAACCGCACATTGTGTGAAAGTGGGAGGAGCATGCTATTTGATGCTGATATGCCAACAACATACTGGGGAGAAGCTATTATGACTGCATGTTATCTTCAGAATCGTTTGCCAGGAAAAGCAACAACAAAAACTCCATATGAACTGTGGAACAAAAAGAAACCAGATTTAAGACATATCAAAATTTTTGGAAGTAAAGCCTATATACACATTCCAAAAGAAAAACGTACAAAATGGGATGCATGTGCAAAAGAAGGAATTCTTATGGGTTACAGTGAATCTCAGAAAGGATACAGAATTCTGCATCAAGACACAAACAAGGTTACAGTCAGCAGAAGCGTCATTATTGATGAAAGTTCTGTGCGTTTAAAGTTTGAACAACCAACAGAATCTGCCCAAACTGAGAAAGAATCTTCATCAATCACTGAAGAAAACAAAGAAAGTGACACAGAAATAGAGATAACAGAAAATTCAAAAACTGTAAATGAACCAGAGGAACCTTCAGTCAGAAAATCAACCAGAACCAATAAAGGTGTTCCAGCTGAACGTTTATCCTACATGGCTCGCAGAGCTGTCCAAACCGAACCTGGTTCATGGAAAGAAATGCAACAACTGCCTCAGCATGAGAAGCAAAAGTGGAATGAAGCCGCTGATGAAGAGATGACATCACTTCATGATCTCCAGACATGGACACTTTCAGAGCTACCTCAAGGTAAACATGCCATAGGATGTAAATGGGTTTTTAAAGCCAAATGCAACTCTGAAGGAAAGATCTGTCGTTACAAGGCAAGGTTGGTTGCTAAAGGTTACTCACAAAAGTTCGGTGAGGACTATGATGCTACTTTTGCTCCTGTTGCTAAACAAAGTACTTTTAGAACACTTTTGACGGTGGCTGCCATGCATAAGATGATTGTGAAACATCACGATATTAAGACAGCTTTTCTTAATGGTGATATAGAAGAAGAAATTTACATGTCTCAGCCAGAAGGATATGTTAAAAAGGGACAAGAGCATCTTGTATGCAAATTGCAAAAATCTCTTTACGGCCTTAAACAATCAGCCCGAGCATGGAACTTAAAGATAAATCAAGTTCTATTGAATGAGGGATTTACAAGAAGCAAGCTGACCCATGTCTATACTCTAAACAAATAGATGCTGAATGGATGTATCTGCTAGTTTATGTAGATGACTTGATTATTGTTCACAAAAGCAACAATAACATTGCAAAGTTAACAGGAGTACTCAATGAGCACTTTGAAACCAAAGATCTTGGAGAAGTGACATATTATCTCGGAATTGACATCCAGCGTGAGAAAGATGGAAGTTTCCTGTTAAACCAGAGTGCAAAAATTGAATCAATTCTCCAGCAATTCAACATGACAGAAGCCAAAGGAGCAAGTACACCTATGGATACAGCCTACCCAAGGTTAGAAGGAGAAGATGATCTTCTCACATCCAATGAAGAGTACAGACAAGCAGTGGGGGCACTTCTCTACATTGCAACCACTACTCGTCTAGACATTGCAGTCGCCATGTCTCTTCTTTGCAGACGAGTTGATAAACCACGTCAAAGAGACTGGAATGCAATCAAAAGAGTTATGAGATACTTGAAACAGACAAAGGACTTATGTTTGAAACTTTCAGCAAGTGATGACTTGAACCTCACAGGATATGTGGACTCTGATTGGGCCGGTGATCACAGTACACGCAAATCCACAAGTGGTTACTTATTCAAATTGGGAAACAGTCCTATTTCCTGGTCAAGCAAGAGACAGATGTCAGTGGCATTGTCTTCTACAGAAGCTGAATACATATCAGCAGCTTTTGCTTGTCAAGAAGTTGTATGGTTACAGCAATTAATCAAGGATCTTGGAAAGCTGACATCAGAACCTACTGTGTTATTTGAGGACAATCAGGCATGCATTAAGCTTGCAACAAGTGAGAAGATGAATGCAAGAACCAAGCACATCGACGTCAGACATCATTACATTCATGACTTAGTTGATCAGAAAGTGATTGTATTGATATATTGTGAGTCTGAAAAAATGATTGCTGATGCCATGACAAAGCCACTCGCTAGAAATAGATTTGTGGATCTTAGATCAGAAATGGGACTGACATAGTTAGTAGTTGTTGAGTGGGGGTGTTGGAATACAGGTTTGTATGTATTCGCAACAACCATATCAATGTAACATCTGTTATACTTTATTGTCAGTAGATGGCAGTGTTGTGAGGGATAGTCATGTGACATACAAGTTCCCTGTGTTTGCTGTGTTCTGTTATAATAAAGTTGTTGTTGATAGCTGTGTAAGAAAGCTACACCACAGAGACTGTCTGTCTGCCTTATCTTTTGCTTAGCTTCCAGAGAGGTTTTTCTATCATGTGCCCCCTACTATGAGTCTCTTTTTTCTGTTTTACATTACTTTTTATGAGCACATTAGAGGAATAAGAATGACATCTATTTTTTTTAAGGCCAGGCCAAAGTTTTAATTTAAAATGTGGTTGTTTTTTTCATTTTCCTAAATCTTCCATCTGCATATAAAATATATGTTGATGAGTCTTCCTCATCGTCCTCTAATCAAGGAACTCTATGTTCCAATGCATAATTATTTATCATTTCCTTAAAATAAAAAAGTCTTTATATCGTCTCCTTCCAGGGAAGATATCATTTACATCATCTACAGATTAGCACAATTAACCATTTCAATGTAGTGTAAGAACTGTACCTGGTGGTCTAGTGGGAGGGGGTCTGCAGGGACGCATGCAGCCCCCTCAGCGGGGACGCCCGCCACACTGCACCGCTTCTGGATCCTCTTCTTAGGGTGCCCGTGACGTGCTGCTTCCTGGTTTGTAGCGCTGGCATGATGAAGTCAGCGCGCAGTGGTGCGAAATTCAAAAGGTATTTAAAGGGACTTCAGTGTGTAATTCAGTGCCCGTGATAGGAGTTTGTTCCTGGTGCTTCTGTGAGTTTGCTATCCTGTTTTTGAACCTGTTTTGATTCCTGTTGTGACCCCTGTCTGGCTTTTGACTATTCTGACTTCTGGATCCTGACCCCTGCCTGAATACCGACTACCTCTTCTGCTTTAACCCTTCTGATTGACTTCCTGGACCCTTGCCTGCCTGACTACGTTTATTCTCTGCCTGCCCCGACAAGGCCTGATCTGACTACTCTATTGCCTAATGCCTTGTACTACGACCTTCTGCCCAAAGACTCTCGCTAACAGTCGTGCCCGTCTGCCTATCCAGAACATCTAGCCTTGCACCTCTCGTTTAAGTCCTGGTGGCGTCCAAGTAGCTGAGGGCTCCTCCCGAGGCCAAAGGCAGTCACACTACAGGTGAAGCACGAGCCGAGACCAGGGTGCTTGGCATTTGTTCTGGTGTTGGGTGCCGACCGTGACATTATCACGGGCCTAAGATGGACGAAGAAGGTCACGCCGCTGCTGCCGCTGTCCCTTCCACCACTGAAGCACTACTCACCACACTGTTACAGCGCATGGAAGAACACGAGCAGAGGCAAGATTAATTGATGCAAGGTTTTCACAATTTGACCCATCGACTAGATGCTTCTGTTCTGTCTCCAGCTCCAGTAGTCACCCCTCCTGTGGTCGCTCCTGTGGGTTCTCCTGCTTTGTTGGGTAATGTATTTAAAACCCATGAACCCAAGATTGTCTTCCCCGACAAATTCAATGGGGACAGATCTAAATTTTTTGTGTTCCAAGAGACAAGCAAATTATACCTCAGCTTTTTCCCCCACTCTTTCGCTACTGGCGAAGAAAAAGTGAGGTTCGTAATGACCCTATTACAGGGTGATCCCCAAATTTGGGCTCTCAGATTGCCCCTCTCAGATCCTGCCCGTTTTTCCCTTGATGCATTCTTTAAAACCATGGCTGTACTTTATGATGACCCGGATCGCGCATCTTTTGCCGATTCGTAAATTGCACCAGGAAAAACGGATTGCGGAGGTGTATTGCACCGAATCCTGCCGGTGGGCAGTGGAAACTGGGTGAAACGACATGGCTCTTCGCAACAAGTTCCGTATTGGGCTTTCAGATTCTAGGATAGCCTAGTAAACTATCCTTTATCTTCTAACCTGGATCTTATGTCTCTTGCCATCCATGTAGATAAAAGACAGAGGGAGAGAAGGGGTGAGAAGGGTTCTTCTTTTTCTGGGTTTACCAATGTTAAGTCTAACTTTCCAAATGTGGTGACCAATGTTATGTCCCCTAATCCCTCGGTGCCTCTACCTCAGGAGGAACCCATGCAATTGGGCATATCCCATCTAACCCCTGAGGAAAAGGCTCGCAGGCGGTCCCAAGTTTTATGCATTTACTGTGGGGAGAAGGGTCATTTTCTGAATCAATGTCCTAAGAGGCTGGGAAACTTCCAAGCCTTAATGGAGAAGGGGAGCTCCATTTGGGTAAAGAAGTTTTCTCTTCCCAGTCTACCTCTAGGATTTTGATACCGGTTAAGTTAACCTGGCCTACGGGCTCTGTCAAGGTGTCCTCTTTTGTGGATTCAGGGGCGATGGGGAATTTTATGGATGCTGCCTTCGCAGCAAAATTTTGTGTTCCCCTAACCCCTCTAAATCCTCACATGACTCTGGTGACTAAAAAGACTAAGGTCTTATCCTTGTGTAGTAACAACTTGCACTGTGAGGAATTAACCTTTTTTATTATCGAGGGTGCTTCCTCTCCTCTCATCCTGGGGTTGCCATGGTTGCAAGCACACAATCCACATATTGACTGGGTAACAGGGGAGGTTCTTCGTTGGGGTTTAAAATGCCAGGGGTCCTGCATTCCTCCGGTGGTAGCTACTACATATTTAGAGGGTTTACCTGCAGCTTACACAGATTTTGCAGATGTCTCTTCTAAGAGAGCCGCAGGGACCTTACCCCCACATAGGCAGTATGACTGTCCAATTGACCTCATCCCTGGGTCTACTCCTCCTCGAGGTAGAACTTACCCTCTCTCCTTGCCTGAAGCCCAGGCAATGAGAGAGTATATTCAGGAAAACCTTGAAAGAGGTTTCATCAGACCCTCTAGTTCCCCTGCTGGCGCGGGTTTCTTTTTTGTTGGAAAAAAAGATGGTGGTCTTCGCCCCTGTATTGATTACAGGGGTCTAAATAAGATCACCATAAAAAAACGTTACCCCCTTTCTTTAATTTGTGAGTTATTTGATCAGGTTAGAAATGCCAGTATTTATTCCAAGCTTGATCTTAGAGGTGCATATAACCTCATCCGTATCAGGGAAGGGGATGAGTGGAAAACGGCCTTTAACACCAGGGACGACCACTACAAATATTTAGTAATGCCGTTTGGTCTTTGTAACGCCCCCGCAGTGTTTCAGGAATTTGTCAATGACATCTTCCGGGACCTGCTGGGGTTATTCGTAGTGGTCTATTTAGACGATATCCTGATCTTTTCTTCCAACTTGTGTGGTCACCATTAACATGCACAAGAGGTGTTACGCAGGTTGAGGTAGAATAACCTCTATGCTAAGCAAGAGAAGTGCACCTTTGAGGTTTCGTCTGTCAAATTTTTGGGGTTTAACATCTCTTGTAAGGGTCTAGAAATGGATACTGGGAAGGTTAAGGCGGTTCTGGACTGGGCTCAGCCTCTTTGTTTGCGGGCAACTCAAAGGATCTTAGGGTTCGACAACTATTATCGCCAATTTATTAAAAACTTTTCCTTGATAGTGGCCCCTATCACTGATTTAACTAAAAAGGTGCAGATCTGAGTATGTGGCCCCCCCAATGCTACTCAAGCCTTCGAACTCCTCAAGAAGGAGTTTGTGTCTGCTCCCATTCTTCCTCACCCTGACTCCACTCTTCCATTCATTGTTGAGGTTGATGCCTCAGAGGTTGAGGTGGGGGCAGTCCTTTCTCAAAGGCATCCAACAACCAACAAGGTACACCCCTGTGCCTTCTTCTCTAAGAAATTTTCGCCTGCTGTGGCTAATTATGATATCGGGAATAGAGAATTGTTGGCTCCTAAATGGGCCTTTGAGGAATGGCGACATCTGTTGGAGGGGGCTTAGCATTTGATTATGGTATTTACTGACCACAAAAATGTATTATACATTGAGTCTGCCAAGCAGTTCAATCCCAGGCAGTCCAGATGGGCTTTATTTTTAACCCAGTTTCAATTTTCCCTTACCTACCGACCTGCGTCCAAGAACACTAAGGCGGATGCACTCTCTAGGAGTTTTGAATCTAATTTGTCTGAATCTAGTGAGTGCATTCCTATTATTCCTAGTGAACTAATTGTGGCAGCTCTGGGAACAGACCTCGCCACACTATTATCCTCAGCTCAGTCTTCCGCTCCTGTAGATACTCCCCCTGGGAGATTTTTTCTACCTGAGGATCTTAGGTAATAGGTTCTGGGTGAGGCTCACAATTCCAAAATGGCAGGACACCCTGGCATCGCCAAAACAGTGTCTCTTTTATCCCACAATGTTTGGTGGCCTTCATTTAAGCAAGACGCTAAAAATTTTGTTAGTCTGTCAAAGGTCTAAATCCTCTAGGCATTTGTCACAGGGGTTGTTGAGGCCACTACCTATCCCTGATAGACCCTGGTCCCATCTTTCGATGGATTTCATTGTTGATCTTCCCCCTTCTCAAGGGAAAACTGTGATTTGGGTGGTGGTGGATAGGTTCAGCAAAATGAGCCACTTCATTTCCCTCCCACACCTCCCTTCTGCCAAAACTTTAGCTGAATTATTCATTTCTAATATTTTTAAGTTACATGGTTTTCCGGTTAATATTGTTTCTGACAGAGGAGTACAGTTTGTTTCGAAATTATTCTGCTTTCTGGTGGGGATTGAGTTGTCTTTTTCCACCGCATATCACCCTCAAACCAATGGTCAAACCGAAAGGGTTAACCAGTCCCTCGAACAGTTTTTGAGGTGTTACGTGTCTGACAACCTGTCCTCATGGGCTGAATTATTACCCTGGGCAGAATTTGCTTACAATAATGCAACTCATTCTTCAACTGGTGAATCTCCATTCTTAATTGTTAATGGTTTACATCCCAAAGCTTTTTCTTTTTCTGGTTCTTCGTCCCCTGTACCTTCTGTTAATTCTGCTGTCAAACAGTTTGCAAAAATTTGGTCTGGGGTGCATGACTCTCTTTCTGCAGCTACAGCCGCTCAGAAAAAAAGCAGCTGATAGGTCTCGGAGAGAGGCACCCAAATATCAGGTAGGAGACTCTGTATGGTTATCTACAAAGAACATTAAGCTTAAAATCCCCTCTCTCAAGTTGGGTCCCAGGTTTATTGGTCCATACCCCATCATTGAAATAATTAACCCCTCATCTGTTCGTCTCAAACTCGTCTAATTTCAAAATTTCACACTCTTTTCATGTTTCCCTCCTGAAACCTGCCACACAGGTATGCCAACAATCTTTTCCTCCCCCAGTACCTGTAGATGGTCAGCCTGAATTCACTGTTCAAGAGCTCCGCGATTCTCTGCTTGTGCGAGGTAAGCTCCAGTATTTAGTCAAATGGAAGGGCTATGGTCCCGAGGAAAATTCTTGGGTTTTAGTTAATGACATCAGGGCTGATCGTCTCAGGAAACAGTTCCACCTAAAGTTTCCTGAGAAACCTGGGGGTCCAGTGGCCCCCCCTAGAGGGGGGGTAATGTAAGGACTATACTTGGTGGTCTAGTGAGAGGGGGTCTGCAGGGACGCCTGCAGCCCCCTCGGCGGGGGCGCCCACCAAGCTGCGCCGCTTCTGGATCCTCTTCTTAGGGTGTGCGCAGCACGCCGCTTCCTGGTTTGTAGCGCATGCGTGCTGGCGTGATGACATCAGCGCACAGTGGCACGAAATTCAAAAGGTATTTAAAGGGACTTCAGTGTGTAATTCAGTGACCCCTCCCTGAATACCGACTACCGCTTCTGCTTAAGCCTTCTGATTGACTTCCTGGTTTGACCCTTGCCTGCCTGACTACGTTTATTCTCTGCCTGCCCTGACCCGGCCTGATCTTACTACTCTATTGCCTAATGCCTTATACTACGACCTTCTGCCCAAAGACTCTCGCTAACAGTCGTGCCCCTTTGCCTATCCAGAATATCTAGCCTTGCACCTCTCGTTTAAGTCCTGGTGGCATCCAAGTAGCTCAGGGCTCCTCCCGAGGCCGAAGGCGATCACACTACAGGTGAAGCATGAGCCGAGACCAGGGTGCTTGACATTTGTTCTGGTGTTGGGTGCCGACCGTGACATGTAGTTTGGCAGGATTTTTTTCACAAGTAGTATAGAGCATTACCTAGCATATGAAGAATTGGTATTGCTGGCTGTTAGGTACTTTACTTTCAGCACAGTCAATTTTAAATCTAAAACTGTAAAGGTGGCCATAGACGATCCAATAACATCTTACGAAACACATTTTCATATTATATTCAGTGCGTGTATGGTGGGAGAGGAGTCGATATCGGCAGAAGACTTGGATATCAGGAGGCTCGTTGTTTGGGTTGGCTGGAAAATTTTGATTGGGCGCCTTTGTGGGCATCCGAACATTGTTAGCACTGAATCATCAGAACAATGTTTCCTGGAAAGATCTGGGTTCAAGGTGTATAAGGTGAATGCAGGCTTAATGTGGTTGACTATCTTAAGCACAGCATAGTTAACAGCCATAACTAAAATACAGGCAGAAAACCAGAGATGTCTTAACCAGTGGTAACTATTCACATTTCAGGTAAACTTACTTTGGGCAGGTCAAACACGCAGTGTTTGTAATCATAAAACTAGGGCACAATATCTATAGTATATAGATACTGTATATAAAAAGAAATATAAATTATATAAAATTGTCATGGTTCCTCTATGACATGTTTTTTAATAGGCTAAATGTTAAAGGGCCATTATAAACTAACTGGGCAACTAATCTTCCTGTCTGCCACTACCCTTAGGGTGACGACACATTGATCTACTAGCAGCAGCTACTTGTCACGGCTACAAAGTGCCAGAAAATACCCTGCCATAGACAATGCTGAGAATTGCCTCTGTGAAAACACTTGTAGAGACAGTCATCAGTAAATTATAAGCATTGTCTATTTTGGAGCCATGACAAGTAGCTGCTACTAGTTTACCGTTTGGGTTAGATTTGTTTATTAGTCTGAAACGATTAGTCTTTTTGCATAGCCTCAGGAAGTGCACCTGAGATAATATCAGGGGTCTAACTACAGAGGAAGCAGACACTGTGGTTGCAGGGGGGCCCAGGAGGTATAGGGGGCCCCATAAGGCCCAAATAATGAGCAATTTCAATTTCTATTGGTAGAACAGGACAACCTCTGGATATGCTTGGGGCCATAAAATTAATTTGATGTGGGCCCAGTAACATATAGTTACATCAATGGATAAGATTGACCCTTTTTGAATGTAACTGCTTGTGTGCTTCTTTCTGAGACCTTAAAGGATTTTAAAACATGTTTTTTTTAGAAATTGTATCAGTTAATAGTGTTTATTCTTCAGAATTGAAAGCATTTTTCAAAAGCGGTAACAGGCTTTTATATATTTCATTTTAATGGAGCTAGACATGTTCTTAGTTTGCCAGGTGCCCTTAGCCATGTGACTTGTGCCCTGATAAAATTCAGTAATTTTTTACTGCTGCACTGCAAATTGGAGTAATATCTCCCCCCCCCCACACACACACACATACACACACACACACTCCCAACAGCAGCAGAACAATGGGACAATACAAGAAAACAGCTTCCTAACACCTCTGCTAAAGGAATCATCTGCCTAAACTGATAAGATACCCATGTTTTGATGCTGCTGGCCTTGCTCTTCTATGGGCAAAACTGCCCATACTGCATGCCATTCACTTTAGGGTAATGGCACATGGAAAGATATATTTCCCACAAGAAATCTGCACTGCACTGGCACTGGTGTCAGCAGGAATGTCCAGAGCAACCCTGTCTGCTTGTCACATTTTCTTATAATATGAAATATGCTTTAGCTAACATATAGAGTGTGGTTACAAGTGGAGGACTGACTTTCATTCTCCATGTGCTTTTCATTAGCTAGTACAGGCCTGTGCCACATCCTAACACTGGCTAACACTGCTGTATTTTTGGGACAAAAAACAACTACTTGCTTCAATTTACAGTAGGAGGAGGCATTGGTGGTTTCAGGCATTTCTCTACCAGCTAAAATACACTATGGGAAAACCACATTGTACTATTAGCCTAGATTGGCTTGTAAAAACAGTTAAGTGACTTCCAAAAACAATTACTTCAGGTCTTAAGGAATACTTTAAATAAAGTTAGAAGCAGTAGTAACTTTGAAAAAAGATAACTCAGGTCTCTCTCTCTGCTTAGTATACAAGAGGCTTTCAAACTTCAGCTGCAGCCTGCAGAGGTGTCTTGAATAATGATGCTTCGGTACCAGCTTTTTGGCAAAGTCTGAACTTACCACAGAGGTCTGTCCTTTGCCCTTTGCTTTTCAACTTGTTTATTAATGAGCTGGAGGTGGGCATTGAAAGTAATGTTTCTATTTTTGCAGATGATACTAAATTGTGCAGAACTGTAAGTTACATGCAGGATGCTGCCACTTTGCAGAGCGATTTGGCTAAATTGGAAAACTGGGCAGCAAACTGGAAAATGAGGTTCAATGTTGATAAATGCAAGGTTATGCTTTTTGGTAGAAAGAATATAAATGCAAGTTATACACTAAATGGCAGTGTGTTGGGAGTTTCCTTAAAGGAGAACTATTACAAAAATGAAAATTTAATATAAGCTTCGTCATACTGAAATAAGAAACTTTGTAAATACAATCAATTAAATATTCTATACCATTTCTGAAATAATCAAGTTTATGTTCACTATCCCACTATCCCTTGGCAGTGATCGCACTAGACAGGAATCTTCCAGCAACAGGTTGGTGAGTAGGGTAAGGGGGGTGAGTTTATGAGCAGAGGATAGGCAAGCGGAGGGGGGTTGAGAGGTGAGAAGTAGGCTAGGGGGCCTAGTATAATTAAATCCGGCCCTGTATGGAAGGCCTAAAGCTGGCCATAGATGTTCAGATTTTTATTTCCTAAGAAGGAGAAAGCACATGGTTTGCATTTAAAACGTATTATTACAAAGAATGAGGCCTGCCTCCTATGCCGTCTCCCAACTACCCTTCTAGTCCACCCTACTCACTGTTTTCCATTGTATGTGGTCGACGACGTATTGCCTCTGTTCCAGTTTATATCACAACTCTGCACATGATGTCATTGACCTGCCCCCTGATAAACCCCCCTGGCCAGAAAGAACGCAGCCAAAAGGTGGCAACCCATTCTATTGTGCATTTAAAATAAAGTCCCCCAGCAAACAGTGTGACTGAGTGGTAAAACCATGTTGTACTTACGCTTAACTCAGGAGCTCTAGTGAGAAAGCAGGGAGCTTTTACGCCCCAGCCAATTAACCTACACCTGTAAATAATTCCTTGTTGTAAAGGCTGAATGGCGGCTAGAAGCAATATTAGGCTACAATTTGTTTTGTGAGCTTACATATTTTGGCCAAAGTGTGGTACTTAACGCCTCTGTTTTTACAATAATTATTTTTAAAAGCAAACTGTAAGCTGGCAATCTTTCTCCTTCTTTTTGTGTACAAATAATGGCTTTTTATTGTTTATAGCAGATGGTCAACTCCAGAATGTGGGTTATACCAAGTGCTTTCACAAGGGTGCTTATAGCAGCTGGTCAACACCACAGGTTAGACCAATCATTCTGTGTTTAATGTAATAGATTTTATTCCTTCTATGACAGATGTTGGGATGTCATTCATTTCAATGCAGCAATCTAAAACTAATAATTAAGATTTAGAGTACAAAAACATAATAAATCAGTTGATGTTCTGGCCAGCAATCATTGGAAAGTTATGTCCCAGAAATAGTAGTGACAGTCACCCATGGATATCATCAGACACTACATGCAAAGATATTATCATTAGCCAACAGAAATTTTCTAACCTGTCTGATTGACTAAACTGGCAATCTCCATGGTACAAAAACTGTTGGTTCGATTATTTGAAGCCTTCCCCTGTAACTGACATAATGGATAACCTAGCTTCAACCACCTTTTCTCTATCTCCCACTTTCTGTAGCTCTCTATGTTCTCTTTTTTTCATTTTCTAGGAAGTTTCCCTGTAACACTTTTTTTTTGTAAAATATGGACTATCCTCTATATTTGGAATAGTACAACTCCACTGGTGTTGAACATATAACAGTATGCATGCAGTCAGCTTCATATTGAAAGTCTCAGGAACACTTATGTGTGTAAATGCACAAGATGTAAAGGAAAGGGTTTGGAGGGGAAAGAGTTAATATCAGAAGCTGACAAGAAACCACTGCCCAGCTCTACAGCTGTAAATCTCCTCCCCCACCCCCAAATGTGACAACAGCTTGCCACACTGTTTCTCCACAGATTCCTTTATTTTAATCACAGCACAGACAGAACCAAAGAAAGAGGAGTGTGAGCAAACATGACTTTCTTGCCTGCTGCTGTATTTAGGTGACAACAAGCAGATAACCATACCCAGCCCCAGACTACCCACATAGCCCAGATTTCATCTTCGCCCTCTCTCTTAGAGCAGTAGCTGCAGAAATCCAGCCCATTTTCCTGGCCCATGTGAGTCAGCACAGCCAATGGGAGTCTTAGAAATACGTAGAAGCATTATAGTATAGTTGGGGCATTATGAATGCAGGCAATTTGGGCTATAGTAATCCTCTATTCTGAGCCCCTAGTAAGTGCAGTACAGCAGGCCCCCCATTCGACCCAAAACTCACTCAAAACTCAACTGTCCCCTCCTTGATGACGGTCCTGCATATCATTGTAGCATCCTCCCTTCCAAGCAGCCCCCACAGCTCCTTTTGGTACCGTCTGCCTGTGGTACCTGGAGATGCTGGGCTGCCATTGGCACTTGCTGTCAGTCAATGGACAGACGAGCACAAATCTCAAGTAGCCAGAGCAAGACAGATGGGTTTTGCAGTATAATACAGACTGTGCCACTCTTGCATTACTCAGTGACTCACGGCAGCCCTGAGTCTGTCCGTGTGCGCCGAGTACCGCTGTGCTATCTCTTCCTTTTGTGGGATTATCGTGTGTTTAGGGGCTGCCATGCCAGATGCTGGCTTAGTCATGTTATCCCCTCAAGAAGCAGCCAAGATTTACCATGCTAATTACATTCGGAACTCTGGGGCCATTGGGGTGCTGTGGGCAATATTTACTATTTGCTTCGCCATTGTCAACATCGTGTGTTTCATCCAGCCATACTGGATCGGGGATGGAGTGGACACCCCACAGGCTGGCTACTTTGGCCTCTTCCATTTTTGCATCGGCAGTGGCTTTTCAAAGGAGCTCACTTGTACAGGAAGCTTTACCGAATTCTCCTCCATCCCTTCGGGAGCCTTCAAAGCCGCATCTTTCTTCATTGGCCTGTCCATGACCCTCATCATTGGTTGCATCGTGTCCTTCGGGCTCTTCTTCTTCTGTAACACAGCGACGGTGTATAAGATCTGCGCCTGGATGCAGCTCTGCTCTGGTGAGTGTATCATGTACACACGAGTCTGTGCTGCTTTGTGCCATTTACCCATTTTATCATTTATTCCTTTTCACCCTTAATAAACGAATGTAAAGTTCTTGTATCAGTCAACCCAAGGCTTCCCCCTGCTCTTTGGAAGCCATGTACCATGGTTACTCTGCAGGCCCGGACTGGCAATCTGTGAGTTCTGGCAAATGCCAGGGGACCAGCTGTAAGATGCCATAGTCAGTCACTGTGAAGTGGGCTGGTGGGGGACTGGTTGGGCCTCTGTGTACTACTGCCAGGGCGTGTTTTGACTTCCAATTCAGACCTGTTACTCTGCCTCCCTCCTCACAATGTCCAAATGTTCCCCAGCAACTTCTACTTATCTGTCAGGAAATTAATAGTTTGTAGAGGTGCAAAGAGATTATGAGAGATGCTGTGATGCCAGGGCAGCCATCAGGCTTCTAAAAGGGTTACAACTCTAGGACGCCTCATAATTTTTGGCACCCTTTACACCAGTATTTAATATGGCTCAATATGTCACAGGGGCAGAAGATGCAGGTGGTGCAAAGTGGGTGTTTGGTGGCATCCCTGTGAGGTGCTGACACAGTCAGTCAGCAATTGTTTTGGATAAAGAATGTGCCAGTAACTTGGTTACAGAGTCAGTCGGAGAGAGTCCAGGGTAGAACAGGGTGACAGTTGTATGTAACACAGGTTGTTGGTTAGAGATTGTCAGGAAGCAGAACTAATTGTTTGAAGCATTTGCCAAGGGGCACAGACTGTTTGTTAGAGAGTCACAAGGAATTCAAGTGATGTGATGGCAGACAGCTTCATTCAGCTTATAAATGTGAGATTCTGATAACAAGTTCAGCTAATTCTAATTTCAGTGTATTAACTACTGCAGCAATCAATGTTGTCATCATCTCAGATAGGGTTGTAAATAGCTTAATAGTTGTTTTTGTAGTTACATAGTTATATAGTTAGTTACATAGTTAAATCGGGTTGAAAAAGGACAAAGTCCATCAAGTCCAACCCCTCCAAATGAAAACCCAGCATCCATACACACACCCCTCCCTACTTTCACATAAATGATATATACCCATACCTATACTAACTATAGAGTTTAATATCACAATAGCCTTTTATATTCTGTCTGTCCAAAAAATCATCCAAGCCATTCTTAAAGGCATTAACTGAATCAGCCATCACAACATCACCTGGCAGTGCATTCCACAACCTTACTGCCCTGACTGTGAAGAACCCCCTACGTTGCTTCAAATGAAAGTTCTTTTCTTCTAGTCTGAAGGGGTGTCCTCTGGTACGGTGATCCTCTTTATGGGTAAAAAGGTCCCCTGCTATTTGTCTATAATGTCCTCTAATGTACTTGTAAAGTGTAATCATGTCCCCTCGCAAGCGCCTTTTTTCCAGAGAAAACAACCCCAACCTTGACAGTCTACCCTCATAATTTAAGTCTTCCACACCTCTAACCAGTTTAGTTGCACGTCTCTGCACTCTCTCCAGGTCATTTATATCCCTCTTAAGGACTGGAGTCCAAAACTGCACTGCATACTCCAGATGAGGCCAGGGACCTATAAAGAGGCATAATTATGTTTTCACCCCTTGAGTTAATGCCCTTTTTTATGCAAGACAGAACTTTATTTGCTTTAGTAGCCACAGAATGACACTGCCCAGAACTTGGTATGTACAAAAACCCCATGATCCTTCTCATTTAAGGAAACTCCCAACACGCTGCCATTTAGTGTATACCTTGCATATTATTTTTGCCAAAGTGCATAACCTTGCATTTATCAACATTGAAACTCATTTTCCAGTTTGCTGCCCAGTTTTCCAACTTAGACAAATCACTCTGCAAAGTGGCAGCATACTGCATGGAATCTATAGATAGATTTAGCATCATCTGCAAAAATAGAAACAGTACTTTCAATGCCCACCTCCAGGTCATTAATAAACAAGTTGAAAAGCAAGGGACCTAGAACAGAGCCCTGTGGTACTCCACTAACAACACTGGTCCAATTAGGAAATGTTCCATTTACCACCACTCTTTGTAGTCTATCTTTTAGCCAGTTCTCTATCCAGGTACAAATATTATGTTACAGGCAGGGCCGGAACTAGGGGTAGGCAGAAGAGGCAGCTGCCTAGGGCGCAACAATTATGGGGCGCTGGGCAGCTACCTCTTCTGCCTACCCTTAGACCAGACTCTACCACTCGCCAGACTTTCTCACTTACGCGAGCATCGGCGTCACGCATCGCATATGCTTGTGTAGTCTGCGTGCATGCGCGTCGCGGCGCTCCATCAACGCGCTTGCGTGTGACGTCACTGCGCAAGCGACTGGGGAAGTGAGGGCGAGCTGGCCGGCTGGGTCGCCTAGGGCGCCCGGCTAGCCTGGCCCGCCTCTGGTTCCAGGCCAACATTCCTTAATTTAACCAGTAACCTTCTGTGTGGCACTGTATCAAATGCTTTAGCAAAGTCTAAGTAAATCACACCCACTGCCATCCCAGAATCGAGGTCCCTGCTTACCTTCTCATGAAAATAAATTAAGTTAGTCTGGCAAGATCTATTACGCATAAAACCATGGCATACACTCATAATATTATGATTTGCTATAAAGTCCAGTATCTTATCCTTTAATAAGTGCTAGAGATGTCACAAATGTGGAGTGGTCAGAGTCCCCTCTCTGTGATCTGTAGCAATGGTATGTTGGTCATATTGGTGGTATCTTGGTTCTATGCAGGGAAGGCCACTGGTTCCTAATGCTGTGAGTCTCTGGTTTTGCTTGCTTTTTCGTTTAGTGAGCATTGTCTGTGGTTCGGATGGACAGACTGAAGGCAATGTGGTTTGGATGGCTAGATTGGAAGCAAAAAATCTGTCAGTTTGGCTAACTTTCTCACATTTAATAGTGACAAAAAATGAGTTGTTAGTATCACACTTTGGCCAAAATAAGTAAGCTCACATGCCACATGAAGGCACTCATTGTATGTGAGTCCTACATTATCTATTAGCATTCTGTAGTGCATTTAAATCAAGTCTCCCAGCAAACAGTGTGAGTAATAAGACCATGTTGCACTTACCCTTAACTCAGAATCTCTAGTGAGAAAGCAGAGAGCTTTTAAGCCCCAGCCCATAAACTTACACCTGTAAATATTTCATTTTCCTAAAGGATTAATGGCACTAGATCTTACATATTTTGGTAAAAATGTGGTACTAACGCCTAATTTTTTCAAACAATAATTATTTTTAAAGGCAAACTTTGAGCTGGCAATTTTTCTACTTCTTTTTGTGTACAAATAATGTATTTTTATCATTTAAAGCAGCTGGTCAACTCCAGAATGTGGGTTAGACCTAATGCTGGCACAAGGGTGCTTATAACAGCTGGTCACTTGCCACAGTGTGGGTTAGGCAAAGTGCTGGAGATTTCTTTCTGTGTATTGTGTACTAGATTTTATTCCTTGTATAACGAATATTCAGATATCGAGCTTGTTTCAATGCAGTGATCTAAAACTAACCATTTGGATTTAAAGAAGAAAAATATCAGATGATGTTCAGGCCATTAATTGACACATAGCAATCATACATAATGTGTTTTGTCCTGGAAATAGTAGGACAAATAGATAGACAATATATTCAAAGATATTGTCATTAGCCGCAGAAATATTCTAACCTGTCTGATCGACTTAACGACTGATCTCCATGGCAAGAAAATTGTTGGAACAATTATTTGAAGCCCACTCATGGTCTGGAAGTCATATGAAACTCAGTTTCGTATAATTATATCTCCATGTCTATTACCAGCTTTAGAGACGTTCCTACCATACTATGTGCTGGCCAATGGGACACAAAGATTGGTGTCTTTTTACTCATTTGAATACAGAACAAGACAACATATTCCCTAGTGAGACAAAAACTCTCTTTATCAACTGTAACCCAACACAATAAGGCAACATTACACACCATATAAGGGCTATTCATTTCTGGAGAATGAAAAATCCTTTCTACATCACAGTCCTCTGATACTATGTAAACAGTAGTAGATTTTTATCTCATAACTTCATAAGTATACCCTGAGCTGCTAATACATCCTGCAAACACTTACTTAAAGGGATGGTTCATCCAGGGGTGATCCTGCCCCTTTACCGCCTGAGACGGCTTCCTACTGCCGCCCCCCTCCTCCACCTTTTTGGCACTGGAGGGGGTCCAGGGGGCTCTTAAAGTTACCAGGAGTGCCATTTCTACCGCCCCTGGTAACCAGCGGGGCGCTGCCACCTGAGGCGAGTTTCTCAACACCCCTGGGTTCCCTTTTACGTTAACTTTTAGTATATTATAGAATGGTCAATTCTAAGCAACATTTCAATTTGTCTTCATTGTTTATTATGTATAGTTTTTGTTATATATAGTCTTTTTCTTCTGACTTTTTCCAGTTTTCAAATGGGGGTCACTGACCCCATTAAATAACAAATGTTCTGTAAGGCTACACATTTATTGTTATTGCTACTTTTTTGTTTAGGCCCTCTCCTATTCATATTCCAGTCTCTTCAAATCAATGCATGGTTGCTAGGATAATTTGGACCCTAGCAACTGGATTACTAAAATTGCAAACTGGAGAGCTGCTCAGTAAAAAGCTAAATAACTCAAAAACCACAAATAATAAAAATGAAGACCAAATAGGCTCAGAATATCAATCTTTGCATCATACTAAAAATTAATTTAAAGGTGAACAACCCCTATAATTCATCTGAAGGTGTCAACTGTGCTGCCAAAAACCTATAAAAAGCTCAATTTTCAAATAAATATGCCCATACACCAATGACACTGCATCTTTATAAGAGTTCAGGCATTGCACTTACATAAGTGGGTGGAGAGGTTTATGCAGTGTGCTTGCAGCTTTTGTGTCATTTGCAGCAATGCCCCGACATATCATGAGGGCTGCCATCACAAATCACAGGGCCCTGTACAAAAAAATTATCTGGTTCCTTTTTGTTTAGCAGCAGAACTTGCAGGCTTGTTATACAGTGAGGGACAGTGGCTACTCACACCCCAAGCACATTATATAAAGTAGGAAGCACTCCATACTGGGTGCTGAAACACCAAGGACAGTATACACAGTGAGAAGCAGTGGGTACTGGCATTCCATGGCATTATATACAGTGATAGGCATTGGGCACAGTTTACAGAGATTACACATCATTCACATCAGTATATAACATATAGGTGTATAAAAATGTTCAATTAACCTCTTTTTGTCCACATGGCCTTTGCTTTACTTACCCTTTTCTTTCTTTGTCTTTTCTCTACTTGTATCTGTTCTTATGCTTTTCACTTATGAATGTATTTTTTTCTATATTTCTCTTCCTTTAACTGTCATAATGGGTAATCTAGCTTCCCCCACCTTTTCTCTATCGCCCACTATGTTCTCTTTGTTTTTTATTTTATAGGATGTTTCCTTGTAACATTCTTTTTAATGGACTATCCTCTATATTTGGAATATATGCAGTATGCATGCAGTCAGCTTCATCTTGAAAGTCTCAACCCTTATGAGTGAAAATGCACAGGATGTAAAGGAAAGGGTTTGAATGGGAAAGGGTTAATATCAGAAGCTGATAAACCACTGCCCAGCTCTAAAGCAGTATATCTCCTCCCCCACCCCCTACTTACAACAGCTTGCCACAATGTCTCTCCACAGATTCCTTTATTTTAATCACAGCACAGACAGAACCAAAGAAAGAGGAGTGTGAGCAAACATGACTTTCTTGCCTGCTGCTGTATTTAGATGACAACAAGCAGATAACCATACCCAGCCCCAGACTACCCACACAGCCCAGATTTCATCTTCCCCCTCTCTCTAAGAGCAGTAGCTGCAGAAATCCAGCCCATTTTCCCGGCCCATGTGAGTCAGCACAGCCAATGGGAGTCTTAGAAATACGAAGAAGCATTATAGTATAGTTGGGGCATTATGAATGCAATTTGGGCTATAGTAATCCTCTATTCTGAGCCCCTATTAAGTGCAGCACAGCAGGCCCCCCTTTAGATCCAAAACTTACCGGGCCCAGGACAACTATCCGCCCGTTGATGGCGGGGATATCATTGTAGCATCCTCTCTTCCTAGCAACCCCCACAGCTCCTTTTGGTACCGTCTGCCTGTGGTACCTGGAGATGCTGGGCTGCCATTGGCACTTGCTGTCAGTCAATGGACAGTCGAGCGCAAATCTCGAGTAGCCAGAGCAAGACAGATGGGTTTTGCAGTATAATACAGACTGTGCCACTCTTGCATTACTCAGTGACTCACTGCAGCCCTGAGTCTGTCCGTGTGCGCCGAGTACCGCTGTGCTGATATCTCTTCCTTTTGTGGGATTATCGTGTGTTTAGGGGCTGCCATGCCAGATGCTGGTTTAGTCATGTTATCCCCTCAAGAAGCAGCCAAGATTTACCATGCTAATTACATTCGGAACTCTCGGGCAATTGGGGTGCTGTGGGCAATATTTACCATTTGCTTCGCCATTCTCAACATCGTGTGTTTCACCCAGCCGTACTGGATCGGGGATGGAGTGGACACCCCACAGGTCGGCTACTTTGGCCTCTTCCATTTTTGCATCGGCAGTGGCTTTTCAAAGGAGCTCACTTGTACAGGAAGCTTTACCGAATTCTCCTCCATCCCTTCGGGAGCCTTCAAAGCCGCATCTTTCTTCATTGGCCTGTCCATGACCCTCATCATTGGTTGCATCGTGTCCTTCGGGCTCTTCTTCTTCTGTAACACAGCGACGGTGTATAAGATCTGCGCCTGGATGCAGCTCTGCTCTGGTGAGTGTATCATGTACACACGAGTCTGTGCTGCTTTGTGCCATTTACCCCTTTTATCATTTATTCCTTTATATACTTCAACCATCAGGTTTGGACTGACAATCAAAATAGGCCCTGGCATTTCAGCTACACAGAGGCCCAATCAGCCCACACCAACCCAATAAATAGTGACAATCTATGGAATCTTACAGCAGCCCCTCTGGCATTTGCCAGAACCCACAGATTGCCAGTCCGGGCCTGTCACCCAATAATACATATATAAATGTAGAAAGTATTGTGTCAGTCGACCCGAGGCATCCCCCTGCCCTTTAGAAGCCACATACTATATTAACTCTAGGGGGAACAACGGTCTCTGAATTTCTGGCACCCTTTACATCAGTATTTAATATGGCTCAATATGTCACAGGGGCAGATGATGCAGGTGGTGCAAAGTGGGTGTTTGGTGGCATCCCTGTGAGGTGCTGACACAGTCAGTCAGCCATAAATTGTAATTGTTGTTGGATACAGAATGTAAAAGTACAGTCAGAGAGAGTCCAGGGTAGAACAATGTCACCGTTGCATGTAACACAGGTTGTTGGTTAGGGATTGTAGTAAAATAGCAGATCCAATACCTGGCTGTATGATGCAGCAAACGGGGTAATACCAACTTTATTACATGGTGCCTATGACACTTCACACATGATCAAACGTTTCAGTACCACTCGTCCCTTCCTCAGTGAAGTTCCACACTAAGGAAGAGACGTGTGGTCCGAAACAATTGTTCTTTTGTAGTGTCAGTTTGTATTACCCCATTTGCTGCATCATACAGGTATTGGGTCTACTATTTTCTTACTATTATATCACTTATGTGTGGCTAGACCAGTACCAATGCCTTCACCCTGCCTCTCATACTTCACTCTGTTGTTAAGGGATTGTCAGGAAGCAGAAGTTTGAAGCATTTGCCAAGGAGCACAGACTGTTTGTTGGAAAGTCACAAGGGCTGCAAGTTGTTGGTTGTGTTGGTTACAGTGGAGGTTAGTTAAGCAGGGCCGCTCCTGCCATGAGGCAAGGTGAGACCCTTGCCTCAGGCGGCAACGAGCGGCCAGTTACAAGGGGCGGCAAAAAGCCGCCTCTTGTAACAGTAAGAGACGAACTTCTGGGTTTTAACCTGGAAATTCGGCTCCGCTAGTGCAGAGAGCGCTATTGCACTCAATGCACTAGTGATGCTGCCCCCCTTAGACCCTCTCCGACACTAATTTTTAAGTGCAGAGCAGAAGAGGATGGGGGGCGGCATCTGTGCCCAGGATTGGCACTGCAGGTAAGTGGTCATATTCATCTACCAATGAATTATGATGGCAGACAGCTTCATTCATCTTAACTTAATATATAATATTAATAAATGTCATCATCTCAGATAGGCTTTTAAATAGCTTATCTAGTTGTTTTCACTGTGCTAGAAATGTCACAACTGTGGAGTGATCAGAGTCCCCTCTCTTTGATCTGTAGCAATGGTATGCTGGTCATATTGGTGGTATCTTGGTTCTATGCAGTAGGGATGCACCGAATCCACTATTTTGGATTCGGCCTAACCCCCGAATCCTTCGTGAAAGATTCAGCCGAATACTGAACCGAATCAGAACCCTAATTTGCATATGCAAATTGCATATGCAAATTAGGGGTGGGAAGGGGAAAACATTTTTTACTTCCTTGTTTTCTGACAAAAAGTCACGTGATTTACCTCCCGCCCCTAATTTGCATATGCAAATTAGGGTTCAGATTCGGTTCGGCCAGGCAGAAGGATTCGGGCGAATCCGAATCCTGGATTCGATGCATCCCTACTATGCAGAGAGGTCCACTGGTTCCCAGTGCTTTGAGCCTCGTTTTTGTTTGCTTTTTGGCTTAGTGGGCATTGTCTAGGGTTTGGATGGACTGAAGTAGTGATGTGCAGGCCTGCCTGATACCATCGGGACCCCGGGTTCGGGTTGACCTCAGCACACCCTTTGCGGGTTATTTCCTGCTCTCCCTGCCTGCAACCTTACACTGCCAGCTTCCTGCTTCTGGCATCCTTTTTTATACTCTCTCGTTCACCCAGCTCCTTTTGTGATGTAATCTGCAGGGCAGGCTATATATAGAGGGCAGGAGGCAGGTTCAGGTAGAGAAAAGCAGACAAAAACCAGTGAGTTTGACTTACTTTGTCTTACTTTGGTTTGCTCTCTCTCAGACCTAGCTACCAGTAAATTGTGCATGCATTTAACCCCCCCCCATTCACCATGGTGGCACAGACTGCCTGAACGTGTGCCCCCCATTGACTTTGATGGGATCACTTTCTGGGTAACAGTCACTTGACATGGACTTATAACAGGGCGTTTGGTGGAATAATTTTGGGTTTGGACTGGCCGACAGGGCACTGGGAAAAAACCTGGTGAAACCCTGGCTCTTGTGGGCCATGCTGTTCCCTGCGCTAATCTTCTTGCCACAGGTCGCGTAAAATACAAGGTGCACGCGTGTGCCCACCGGGAGGGGGGCGCCTTGGAAGGGGGACCTGGAGGGGGGCCCTGCAACAACAGCCCCAGTGGGCCCCTGTCCAACCCTGCCATAACCCTCTAGCTGGTATGCCTACTCCATTTCGAACAGCACAAAATAAATGGCAGTTACAGATACCGGAGCTTAACCAGGAATACTGGGATGAAGCCACGGAGACAATGTATTCTAGTATAATACCAGTGAACGACAGCTCCAGTTTAAAGTCTTCCATCAACTTTATAAAACCCCCGGTAAAACTTAAAGCTGTGAGCAAGACAGACAATTATATTTGTCCTAGGTGTAGAAATCCTGCTGCTAATTTTATACACATGATCTGGGCCTGTCCAGTAATCAGTGCATACAGGTCTTAGATAATGGCATCCCTAGCAACCACCCTTGACTTCTCACAGGTGCTATCTTCTACGGTGTGTCTACTGGGGGTAGTAGACCAAGTAGTACCTACTGCCCATGCAAGAGTGAGATTTAAGGCATTACTATATTATGCAAAGAAAAATCTAATTATGCAAGTGACTCCCCCCAAGTGGCTCATGGATAAACCCTTGATCAAGCTCACACACGAAGCCAGGGGCACGGCCCGCAATATTTGACAAGATATGGAGCCCATGGTGGGAGTTGGGCCCTAGCACTCAACCAAGTAGTGATATGGCGAGGGAATAAGGGAACTCTTTTGCATATACAAAACACATATATTAGGTCAACCTGTAAGAAAGGGATAACCAATCTTTCGCAATGAAAATAAAACCAGTGACACACAACTATATTTATTGTCAATGTTTATTATTTGTAAAACAAGTAAAGCATTACCTTTAAAAAGAAAAAAAGCAGAACAATCTGAATACAATCTGAATATTGATTGGATTCACAGAACAGAAATAAACTTTGGAACATAATCTTGAGCCTTCAAATAACTTGCCCACTGCAGATATCAAACCTATGGGCTTGTAATTGCCAGGCTGACATCTCTTTGTAAACATTAAAACTACATCAGCTTTCCTCCAATCCATAGGTACCATACACGGTGAGAGAGAATATGAAAAAAGAGGCCTGCCTAAACTTAATTAACCTCTCTAGCCCAAGGTTGTATTCCATCAATCCTTGGTGCCTTAATTACATTAATTTTTGAGTACACATTTATGTACCATATCCTGAGTCAACCTGTTATGATTGAGCAGACCATCTGTGCCCTATTGAGTGGGTCTTGAAACTCTGACTTCTCTACTGACTTCTCTATTGTATACAGCAAAGAAAATAACTGATTAAAATAACTGATTAAGCACATTTGCATATTTTTACTATTAAGATAACTATAATATAAATATTATATAATATAAACTTTTGGGGATTCGTTTTAGTCTGTGCCACAATCAGTTCCTCATTTTCTTACTTCAACTTTTGACTAATTGCTGTTTTACAACACTTGTTAAGGTATTAAAGTGATACTGACACAAAAAACTACTCTTCAAAATATTGATATACTTACCTATAGTTACCTATAGGTCATTTTGATTGTTTCTTGCTGATAGATCTGCTTTTGTATGTAATTGTTGTTTGAATTCCTAAACCTGACTGTTTTGCCAGCCTGACTCTCCCTTCTCACCCTGTCAAAGTTTCTAATGCTAACAGACAACTGCTGGGGGATCAGAAAGTCAATGTAAAAACATTGGGCAAATATTTTATGGCTAAATTATAAATAGCATGCAAACACAATGTTATGATAGTGATGTTAAAAAGATTTAATTTATAGTGTCAGTAGCTCTTTAAGGGTAAAGACCCATACAGCTACTAGTAGCAGCTAATTGTCACAAAATAGACAATAGGGATAATTGGCTTTGCTTTAACAGAGGCAATTCTCAGTATTGTCTATGGCAGGGTGTTTTCTTGGCATTCGTATCCACAAAAAGTAACTGCTACTAGTAGGTCCAGAGATACTAGTAGCATCTACTTGTTGTGGCTACAAAGTACCCTACCATAGAATTGCCTCTGCTAAAACACACGTAGTGTCTTAGCAAAGCCAATTATCACTTCTCTCTATTTTTAGCTGCTACTAGAGTCCTGCAGCGTGTCGGTTGCCTGCCGGCTAGCCGCAAAACATGCGATACCCTGCGGGTTGCAGGTAGAAGTTTGGGGAGCTGGTATAGACGCGGGTCGGCGGGTCACCGGGTTTGCGGGTCTTCTCAATAGTGAGTTTTACTCCTTTTTTCTGATCACGCCTACTTCCAATGATGCCATTTCTAGTTTACAATGACAGCACTTCCTGTTTTACTCCTTTTTTTCTGAGCATGCCAACTTCTAATGATGTCACTTCCGGTTTACAACGACAGCACTTCCTGTTTCATGATGGTCATTGGGTCGTGGATCGGTTTGCGAATAAGGTACTTGTGGGTCGGGTATCGGGTTCAAACGGGTAAGTATGAGAGTTGCGTGTCCAGTTGCGGGTCGGGTACGGGTTTAACAAATTGGTTCCGCGCAGGACTCTAGCTGCTACCTAGTAGCTTTGTGTGTCTTCACCTTTATATTATTTAAAGGGGTTGTTCATATTTGAGTTAACTTTTAGTATGATGTTGTAGAGAGTGATATTTTGAGACAATTTGCAGACTGATAAAAATTGTACCAGATGTGTAGGTATTTTTATCACTCAGACCTCGTTTATAAAAACAAAACTCAGAGAAAAGGCTATTCAAATAAGTGAGGTTATTTATTAGACAAAGACAAACAAGACAAGAGTTTTGCCTAGGAAGTTGTCACAATCACACCACAGCATAGTACTTAAGTGTGACAGGAGAACTTCCCAAAGACACTCCTCTTACAACAAGCTTTTATACCTTTTTACAGAGCATTTACCATAAAAACAAAGGGTACACGGAAATACCATACATGGTCAAAAGCCCTCCTCCTATATTAGAAGGCATGTAAGCTTACTATAGTAAATATTGCAATACCTGTTACATCATTTTATGTTTCTCTGATTCCAACAAACACAAACTATAAAAGCTATGTCTGCTAGTTTGAGACAGGATGGGGGTTTGCAGTTCTGAAGCAACACTTCTGTATCTAACTGTTGTTTGACTTCTGTCTGCAGAGTCTTGACCTTTGGTCATCATGTCATTGTATGATTATTACCTGAGACCACAATCATCAGCATTCCCTTCCCCCCTATCTGCCTTAGGTCTGGCCTTTGTAAGTACCAGGACAAGGGGGTCTTGAGCTTTAATTTATATTAATAGTCCTAAATACCAGCCATTACCCTTCATGGAATAGGATGTTCTCATTATTCTATTGTAAATATCATTATTTTATTGTCAGGTGACAGAAGTTTGCAGTGTATCAAACCAAAAACAGTTTTTGCACAGTGAAATGTTATTATAAGCAACTTTCCAGTTTACATAAATAAAACATTTTAATGGTTTTTATGTTATTTGAAAATGTAATTGCTATTAAAAGAAATATACCATTACTGCCACTGACTTCTGAAATAGAATTGCAAACCAGCTGATTTAGGGCAATGGCACACAGTATGTTTTGTCACCCACGCTTAATGTCCTTCAGCACAGGCAAGAAAGTGTCCAAAAATACATTTACATTTGTGTCACTGTGAATTGCTGCCAGTAAAACATCTTAAAGGAAAACTATACCCCTGAACAATGTAGGTCTCTATCGGGTAGAACTCCAGATGGAGACGCAGATGTCAAGATTCTAATTGGACTGGATGAAAAGTCTCAGGTAAAAACATTACATCTGACGCAACACGACTTTTGGATGTGGTCGCAGAAACAGCGTCTTCATCCGTCTTACCGTGTAGTTGTTACCTCCGACTTTTCATTCAGTCCAATTATATCTTGACGTGTGCATTTTGTCGCCGGGTGTCGATCCGACGAAAAAAGCTAGTGAAGGTTGACCCTTAAAATATATTGCATAAAACAGCTGCAAAACCCTGCTTCAACTAAATAAAATTTTGATGCTAATATTTGTAGTATGTGCCATTGGGTAAAGGGCAATATTTACTTAAATATATAATCCAGTTTGGTAAGATTCTTGAATATGCCACTTAATATGATATAATGATATATGATACTGTTGCCATAATATTCATATAGTTTTCCTTTAAGCACATAGCTCCTGGAAATTACCTTCTGCATTTTCTGGTGGTTGCGCAATTGAAATGTTTTACCAGTGCAAAGGTATCTTTGGACATTTCTTTTAACTCAATAGAAGAAATTAAGGCCAGGCAACAACACATACTGTGTGCTATTACCCTAAAGCTGGTTAAAATACAAATAGGAAAACTGACTCTTGTTACATAGTGTTTTCTTTTCCTTTAAATTAGGAGAATAACTGGAATTTTTACTTCCACATCCAATTCTGCAACATAATGTGGGTCACCTGAGAAACAGAGTTAAGAACCTGTCTATATTCATATTAACGGATATATGTAAAGGGAATTTCCCCTTCAAGTAAACGACTTGCCTTATAAAATAGGTTTTGTTACTTGAATGTTTAATCTCTGAATAACTTGGGGAACAAAAGCGTCCACTCTCTTGTTTGTGACAGATGGCATCTCAAAGTAGCTCCTTTCTAATCCTAGGGCAGATTAAAGTTGATTAGGCAATCAAGTTATTGTACATTCAAAAGGAATTTAAAAGAAGCATCCTGCACAAACTAATTATTTTGTAGAAGAAATTCGCAGTGACAAAGTGGTTACAATCATGCTCATGCTTTAACCATTTAATGTCTGATTGCAGTCACACAACTGTGGATCTTGCCTTTACTCTTATGGTGCTTACACACAATTGTTTTAACCTGTGCTTACCTATGTTGGATCTTTCATCCAGCACAGGGGAAGACATGAAGAAACTCAGGCCTGCATATGAGTTGCAACACACCACTATATTAATTCACTATGCCTGGTCGAAGTCTGGCGGTGTAGTATCTTAAATTGGTTCACGGCCAAGTATAAACTTGCCAAAAAAGAAGCTTAAAATTAAAAAAAAAGATTTTATCAAATTTGAATTCATGAGTTATTGAAATCAGAGTCTTATATTCAATGAACAAGAGTTACCAGCATGCATGCTAATCTATGAAAAGGACAATCAAGGCAATGAAAATTGCCAAATGAATTATGCTTAAAGGAGAAGGAAAGCTACCGAGGCAGTTTATTGCCAATAGATTAGCCACAACAGTGAAAGCTAGAACACCATTTTTATTCTTTAGAATGCTTTTCCATACCTGAGTTAACAGCTCCAGACACTGTCTTTGTTTGTTATTGTTAGGATAGCAGCTGCCATATTAGCTTGGTGTGACATCACATCCTGCCTGAGTCTCTCCCTGCTCGCTCAAAGCTCTGAGCTCTGATTATAGCAGGGAGGGGAGAGGAGCAAACTGAGCATGCTCAAGCCCAAGCCCTGGAGGGTTAAGCTGAAAGAAGGACGTCTGACACAGAAGCCCATGTGTACACAATAGAAGGCAAGAAATGTGGTGTTTCTTTTGACAAAGGACTCTGAGCAGCATTAGTTTGAAGGTTTACTAGTATATTCATATAGACCTTCCTGATAAAGCTTACTTAGTTTTAACCTTTCCTTCTCCTTTAAAAAATCATTCATAAAATACTAAATTCATTGTAAATGTCCATTCTTTATAAAGTGCACTATGCTGTGAGTAGTGGCAAGCAATTCTTTGTGCATGACACAATTTATTATGTGCATTGGGCTTGTGTACTACACAAAAGGAGGCCTATAAAAGGTGATATATGAAGTGTGTGGCTACTCAGCCTAAGAAATAGCTGAACCTTGGCCAAGGACAAAACTGAAAACAGAGTAACTAACACCTTCATGGAATCGAAGGGAGAAAAAGCAAATGGAAATCATATAACTAATTATGAATATTTCCATTTGAATATCTAACAGGAAAATAAAATAATAAAGGTCTAGGTACCACTGGTTATAGAAACACCAAAAATAGGAAGGTGTCAAGCCTAAGGCACATTTTAATGCTTTTACTTGCATTTTAACTTATACTATTAGAAATTGCTATAGTAACAGTGTCCCAATTTCTTCTCTTTTAGCTGCTTGCCTTGTACTTGGTTGTATGATTTTTCCAGATGGCTGGGATGCAGACGAGGTAAAGCGAATGTGTGGAGAAAAGACTGATAAATACTCTCTTGGAGCATGTTCGGTGCGTTGGGCATATATTCTAGCAATCATTGGAATCCTGGATGCCCTCATACTTTCGTTTCTGGCTTTTGTGCTTGGTAATAGGCTGGACAGTTTAATGGCAGAGCAATTGAAATTGGAAAGTAAAGGTACATGTTTTTAATTTATTTTATAAAATGATGTATTTACTTTTATATTTGATTAATTTATTGTCTATGTTATTTATCATATTATGTGGACACCAAATGTATGTGGACTCCTTCATTCTATGCTGCTAAAACTGAGGAAGGCTTTCTCCTAGATATTGCAACATTGTTGGTGGGATTTGCTTCCATTCATACACAAGATGATTGGCATTCCAATTAATCTCACAGGTGTTCAGTTAGGTTGAGGTGAGGACAGTTAAATGATTCTACTCTGCAAATTAGTTTTATATGGACAGAACGTTGTGTATGGGTGCAAGGCCATGCCAAAACTGTTGCCACAAAGTAGGAAGCACATAATCGATAAGAGTATCTTTGTATTGTTTAGTAACACCTATGTCAGCAATGGTGGGTGTGACTTAAACAGCCAATCCAAATAATTAGAGAGGGTGTCCACATAATTCTTGGCCCTGTAATGGATCTGTCATCAATGAACATTGGCATGTACAAATGAGCATTATCTTAGTTTAACTTTAGTTACTTGGTTCATGAACATAATCTTTAATTATAAATATGATAAGATAAATATGTTAATGGATCTTACATCACCTTTTGGGTGAGAAATGTCCAAGCAAAAACCTTTAAGAAGGGTTTAATGCCTACATACAAGAAAAATATAAATTTTACAAAAAGTCAGAATTTATAAACAACTTCTGGTTAGACATCTAGGGCAATTAGCCTTCCCACCTTTAGACTTCACTGTAACAATGCTCTTGAAGGAAGATAATGGATAAAGTAATGGGTAGTACGGTGTGCTTAATTGAAGTACAGATGCTGACTACTGATCATTTTCTAAAACTAAAGTTTTAAAGGTAACATTCCTCTCTGTGGTGTTTCAGTCTGGCAGCTCAGTACCAGGGGCGCTCCACCAATGAGGCGAGGTGAGAATCTCGCCTCAGGCGGCAGCGCCCCTTTAGGTACCAGGGCGGCAAAAATGCCGCTCCTTGTACTTTAAGAGCCGAATTTCCGGTTTTCTAACAGGAAATTTGGCTCTTCTAGCACAGAGCTCTGCACTAGCGTCCTGGGCCTCTCCACCGCCCTCACGGACTCCCCCTCAGACGCAAAAAGGAGAGCGAACGGGGAGGGGGGTGCGGCAGCAAGAGCAAGCTGCCTGAGGCAGCGGAGGGGCCAGGATCACCCCTGCTCAGTACAGTTCTGCTTGGCCCTACTCAGTCCTTCCTGCAGGTCATATCTTTACAGTTCCCTTTGTGCCCCATGTTAATAGTTGCAGAGTACTTGCATCTACAGAATTGGGCCCACAGGTTACTCTAGCACCAAAACTGGAAATTACACCAATCAGACTTGGAGAACTTTCGTCTCAATTCAGTATTAACATAAACAGTAAAAGGACAGTTCCCATAATAACCAACATGCAGACTGTAACTGTAAATATTATACATAGAGTATATGCTGTAGGGCAGTAGGCCTAACACATACCTCCCAACTGTCCAGTTTTTCAAAGGAACAGTCCTGATTTTGACAGCTCAACCCGAAGTCCCCGTTTGTTACTAGAATGTCCAGACTTTCTCTTTAATCTCCTGCACTGAGCAGCCAATAAAAGATAATTGGCAGAGAGCCAAGAATAGATACTTAGATACTTTTGTAACAATTTAAGATAAGCAAAGATACGGAGAAGCAGACGGCAGAGGGCACTTCTGAAAATGGGGTTTATTGGAGTAACTGCTGATGACACTGTGTCATCAGCAGTTACTCCAATAAACCCCATTTTCAGAAGTGCCCTCTGCCGTCTGCTTCTCCGTATCTTTGCTGCTTCCACAGTGGGGACACTGTGAGACTGAGCACCTGAATCGTGGGGAAAACGGTGAGCTGGTGCGGTCCTTATTCTTCTTTCTCACCAATTTAAGATAAGCAAATAAGTAATTGTAACCATTTAAAATAAACAGGTCTCTTGGGGAAACTGACTTGCAGCTTAAAGGGCAATTCACCTTCATTAGCAAAACTAATATAAAAAAACACAGAAATGTGTTCAAACTTGACAAATTTTGTAAAATGAACATGGTAATTAGGGGTGTGGCAACAAAGACAGTCTCAGCAAATCTATTCGTCCCACTTTCTATTTCACAAATGTTAGGAGGTATTCTAACATACCTCCTATTGTTCATCTTGCATCAACTTTTATGATGTAGAGAGTTATATTTGCAATTGTTTTTTATCCAGCAGCTTTCCAGTTTGCAGTTTCAGAAATCTGGTTGCTAGTGTCTAAATTACCTTAGCAACCATACATTGATTTGAATAAGAAACTGGAAAATGAATAGAAAAAGGAGTAATAAAAGCAGCAATAACAATACATGTGTAGCCTTAAAGAACATTTGTTTTTTTTAGATGGGGTTAGTGACTCCCGTTTGAAAGCTGGAAAGAGTGAGAAGAGGAAGGCAAATAGTTAAAAAACAATAAAAAAATATATGATGGAAACCAATTGAAAAGTCTCTTAAAACTGGCCATTCTATACCAAACTAAAAGTTTACTTAAGATGAAACACCCCTTAAAATACAGGCTCTAAATGTTCATTTGCTGCCAATAAACTACAAATACCTTAAAGTGGACCTGTCACCCAGACACAAAAATCTGTATAATAAAAGTCCTTTTCAAATTAAACATGAAAGTAGGATTTTTTTTATATTCAATTTTGAAATCTGACATGGGGCTAGACATTTTGTCAATTTCCCAGCTGCCCCTAATCATGTGACTTGTGCTCTGATAAACTTCAATCACTCTTTACTGCTGTACTGGAAGTTAGAGTGATATCACCCCCCTCCTTTTTCCCCCCAGCAGCCAAACAAAAGAACAATGGGAAGGTAACCAGATAGCAGCTCCCTAACACAAGATAACAGCTGCCTGGTAGATCAAAGAACAGTACTCAATAGTAAAAACCCATGTCCCACTGAGACACATTCAGTTACATTGAGAAGGAAAAACAGCAGCCTGCCAGAAAGCATTTCTCTCCTAAAGTACAGGCACAAGTCACATGACTGGGGGCAGCTGGGAAATTGACAAAATGTCTAGCCCCATGTCAGATTTCAAAATTGAATATAAAAAAAATCTGTTTGTTCTTTTGAGAAATGGATTTCAGTGCAGAATTCTGCTGGAGTAGCACTATTAACTGATGCGTTTTGAAAAAAACATCCCTTTAAAAACAGTGTCCACAAATTGGCTGCTGCCTGCTTGCTATCATTTTGAATTCCCAGACTGAAGGAAACAAGATTCAAATAATTTAAACAGTGTAATTAAAGTTCATTTTGCTGGACTAACGTGATAAAATAGGATTTTGAATAATTTTTTTGGGTGACGGGTCCCCTTTAAATAAAATATAAAGATTTTACAGAATACAACACGATCAAGGTAATCAGTAATAAGGAAAAAGGTTATAACCAACTTATTATTAACACTAAAGTCACAGTGCCCACTTAGGGTGTTATTTACTAAACTCCGAATACCAAAAACCCCCCAAAAATTGTTTTTTTAGTATAAAATTAGAATTTTTAGTGGAAAAAAAATCACACATTTTTCAGAATTTATCATACCCCGAGGATGGAAAAAGTCCCAATCTGAAAATCTGCCATCTCAGACCTGCCAAGGTTGCATATAAATCAATGCGAGAAGTCCCAAAGATTTTTTTGATCTGTGCAGGGTTTTGTGCAATAATCTGAAATTTTTATTTTTCACTTTTTTCAGATTTTTTTCCAGCAAACAAAATTTTTGGGAAAGTGTATTAATTAAATAAGCTGAAAAAACCCGTGCAGATTTGGTCGGAGTTTTTTTTCAGAAAATATTGAGATAAATTTGGACTAAATGTGGCCTCTGATAACAGTATTTATGCTGGGTGTATCTGATAAGAAATTGCCATTTCCTCCCTGACTTCTTTCTTCTTATCATTCTCCTTGGGGTCTGCAAAGCCTGTCCGTAGGATAATAGCCTGGAAAACAGTTCCAGTATGCTTTCTGGCACTACTCCTCCTTTGCCAAATTTACACCACCATTAAAAATGGGACTGCCCACTGGTTGAAACCTGTCAGCTTTTGTGATGTTGCCCCTTACAGGGCAGGGAATAAGCATCAGAAAGGTATTACAGGCAGGGCGGGAACTATGGGTAGACAGAGTAGGTACGTTCCTAGGGCACATAGCTGGGGGTGCCAGGCACATACCTTCTCTGACTCCTACCCCTAGTCCGGTCCCCTCTCTCCACTCTCATGCCAACTGAGAGGGACTGTGCACTCGTCTATGTCCATATGTGTTATGCAGTAACACTTCAGTCATAAAGATAAGCTTTCCATTTTTCCAGATCTCTGTGGGTTCAGAGGCTGTAATTTTCAAGTTGTATAATGAATAAATCCCTGTGATGACACTTGTGATGGGGCATCTCATTGTCTGTGCGTGTAGTACCAATTAATCTGGTGAAATTGCATAAGGCACAAAGACTTTGATTTTAAATAGGTTGTTAACATCTGTTGAAGACTGGTATGTGCTCTTGGAATTGTTATCACACCTTTCAGCCAGCATTTATTTATATAAGTAATGTTTCTAGATGTATGTATATTTCTTTTCCACTTTTGCATTTTCTGTTGAAACTAGTATGCCCTGTTTATATTCGAATGTGGGTGAGACTTAGATTTGTTCATTTTATATTTGTTGCTGTGTGATTGTGATTCCATCACTGAAGAAGGACCAAGAGAGAGGCACGATGGTGTAAATATAGAGGAAGCAGACTTGGGGGGATAGGACAGCAGGGTCTGCTTCCTCTATAGCTGTAAGAAATTTCCCCAGCCGCTCTCTTAACGACCCAGCATGGGGCGGCCAGTAGAGGGAGGTATGGGTAGGTGCGCACCAGGCACCTCTGAAGTTTTGTTTTTGTAGGGGGAGGTGAGGCATTGTTACTCTACTGCTGCAGCATTTATGCGGCTAAAATTACCCTGTTTGCACCAAATATTACAAATGTATTTGGGTAAGCCTTACTGACTAATTTACACTGATTTTTCCAAAAATAAAAAGTTTAATATGAGTACAGGATTACACTTGATGGAACTTTGTGCCCCCTCCCTTCCCAACTCTTTGTTACTGTGTATTTTTTTTGCGGGGGTAATGGCACTGATTTAATTTCAGCTTTTTTGGCTCAGGTTTTTGTATTGAGTTCTGATCTTTGTGTATCACCAAATTAGTCATTTATTTATTTACTCAAGATCTGTTGACAGAAAATCCATTGGATCATTGATTAGACTGTAGCTCATTGTGCAAGGTGCCAACACCAAGTTTACATTCAATTAATTCTTGCAGCCATTTTTTTGCATGCAAAGATATCTCAGACTTAGTTCCAGACTTAAATACGTTTGCTGAGGCTTGTTTTGGGTCTTGAGAGACATGTTTTGCACAGCTCTACGAAACACTCAAATCCCATTCATTTAAATGTAGGTTTCCAGAGCACATGGTATATAATGAGGAATTCCCATAATTTATGCTTAGTCAATCTACCAATTATACCCTAACAAGAATATTTTCACTTCCCTACAGATGATGGAAATGCCTAATATTAATAAGGTATGTACAGTGTAAGGCTGGATGGTGTTTAAGCATGGCACTTAGGTGGCCAATATGTGAAATGTATACATGTGCTTCTGCCTTAATATTTTGCATGGCTTCTTGTCACTAGATTGTGTTTGGCAATGTTTAGGCAATCTATGTGCTTTATTTTTCTGTAGTTTTTGTAGTCTGGGTTTTTTTTCTATTAGTCTGTGGAATACCCACCGTTTTAATACGTCATCGTTGACTGGAAACCAGTTAAGACGATGTAGATTCTTGATGTCTAGATGTCAGATCTAGGCTTGTAACAATAGTAACAGTTAGTAAATTACTGGATATATTAAAAGCAACAATCAATTGTGTATTGCAATTAAACAAGTTTCTTGTATGATCTGAATCCAAGATTTGACTAGAGACCTGCTGCAACATATATGGTAAATTAGGCTATTAAATGTGTACATGGAACACATAATAAAAGTTTAACACAATGCTGTACTTTTACTTGTTTTTTCGGAACAATAGTGGTGAAGATTGAAAATTTCCCCCAATCATTTGCATAGTAGTGGTGTGCAAGCACTGATTTACTCACTTAGAGACACTAAGCTGCACCAACTGCAACTTGGGTTAGTGGGTGGAATAGGGGATGCCTATGTGCAACCCCCTAATCATTCATATATTATTTGTAATTAGAAATCAGTGTATGTATTATAAGTGCTTTAAATCTGGTTTATTCACTAAGCAGAAATAATTCTATATTTTCTGCAGGTAGATGTTAAAGATATTTTACATGGATGGATTCAACCAGAAACTTAAAATAGTGTTATCAAGTGCTTTTAATTTTGTTCTCAAAGTCCGGAAACATTAATAAACTAAAATCCCTAACACCTGCAAACATTATATACTACCATATTAAACTTTGCAAGTTGTCTATAAGTTGTGCTGTTCAAACAAGAGATTTGCCAGAGATTCAAAGGAAAAAAATAAAGATTGCAGTGACAAATGCATGAACTTTTTCATAATCAGTGACTACGCCACTGCAAATCTTTGCCAGTGCACTAAATGTGCCACCACAATTTTCTCACAAAAGTAATTTCCAGTCTGGCAAACTATCATTATAAAGATATAGAAGCCATTTTGCATTATCTACATACAATATACACTGCATGCTAATATCTAAAATACGTCATTGCTGTGTTGATAATTTGCCAACATTTTTTCACCGTTACAAATTACAACACCGCAACATTTTGCCAAAATAAAGTCCCAATGGGCTCATTTCAATAATTAATAAATAAGCAATGTACCAATGCACTTGGCTAATTGTTGATATTTTGAGGGTGACCAAGAAAAAACAAATATCTTAATAATTAGCCCCAAAGGTTGCTTCAAAATAGTGCTAAGCTGGCACCCGGTTTGGCCCTGTGCATGGGTGTCCAAATGGGACCCAGATCCACTCATTTTGCAACCTCTGTATGCAATGTAAAAAGTCCAAGTCTACAAGTTGATGGCTCACTATTAAATTTGTTGAAGATCCTTCTAATAAATTATGTTATGGGACCTTTATATTTATGTGTAAATTTTACAACTTGTAAGAATCTGCAATTCGCAAACTGATAATCATAGGACCAAGGTACATATTAAATACTAGTGCCAGATGATACAGATCTGGGCCTGCGGACAAATGCAGGCTGAGAATCCGCTCCTTCGCTGCTGCCCTGATACTTGATGTTCCTGCACCGAATAAACGAGATTTTGCATCTCCCTGCAAAGGAGGAGGAGATTCTCGCACTGCGTTTCTCCACAAGCCAAGATCTGCAATATCTGGCCCTAGCCATCGATGCAACACGTTTATATATATATATGGCCACCTTAAAGCATGTGTATATATACACAAAAGCCATGAATATCTTGTAAATGATATCCTTATAAACGGTGAGTTCTAATGTCATCAGTTATAAACGGTGAGTTCTGATGTCATTTCTGTCACATGACTCACTGAAACTTGTGCATTATAATAAATAAAGTACCCCTAGTTGCAAAATATGAGGATATTAGAAGTTACCTCGGAGTTCCATGACCTGTATATAAACACTCGGCCTTCGACCTCGTGTTTTTATATGGTCATGAAACTCCTCTGTAACTTATAATATCCTTATATTTTACAATTGTACCAGCAAGGCAAAGGGGTATGATATCCAGGCCCTTCCCAGTAATGTGTTCATAAAGGATTTTGTACCATTAAATGTTTTATAAACAGGCAGCACTGGCCTCTCAGCTGGTTAACGCACACAAAGGGTATGAATATGCATCATACACTACAAGGCCTAAGGCTAACTTTGAAAATCTTCTTCATCAATACAAGCAACCATGTGTGTCTCTTAAGCTTGGTACTTAGCGGGTTTCGTGCATTACCCCAAAGTTTTCAGACAAATAATGGTAGTTTGCCAGACTGGAAATCTGAGTTTTCGGTGAAGAATCCAAAAAAAATCATGAAAATTTGATTTTTTTTCCCCCGCAAAGCAAATTTTCAGGAAAATGTAATAATAAATAAGCATAAAAAACCGTGCAGTTTGTAGCAGAAAATGTTGAGATAATATCGTACTTTGATATATAACCCCATAAGTGTATAGCAATATTACTTTATTTCAATACAATATATGAATTTCCATATTGGTGTTTCAAAATTAAAGTACTATTGCTTGTTTAAAGGGTATGTATTGTTTTACAAAATTTTGATTTAAAATACCTAGTTCGTAATGCTGATCCATGTATTTTTACGTAAATCTGATCTATGCAAATATACACACCTGTCAGGTATGAATATAGGTGTGAAACTGGCAGGTAGGAGCCTATGTGCTTGGTAACGTGGTGTTCCAGTGTTAACCAGTAATATGTTATTGTGCACAATAATAGATTTAATAAGTAACTTGAAACTGATGAATAACGGCTAAGAAAATGGCAGACTTCAAATCAAGTCCATGTAACACAATTAGATGTCAGAGCAGGCAGCAAGATGAGAAACAGATCTAAAATCTGAAAGGTCAAGGCAGGCGGCAGGCAAAAACATGTTTGTATAATCATGTCAGGGGTCAAACCCAGAGGCAACAGAATGAAGAATAACCAGGAACTCAGGGACTTAAGAACAAAGGGGGGGTTGGAAACCATAATGTCACAATGATCCAGCAAAGAGGCAGGAGGAGGAGGCTAGGTTAAAACCACATAGTCCAGGGTTTGAATCTTGACACACATGCCTGTTGCTATATAAATGATAAATAAATCTTAAACGTAATGTAAAATTGCTCAATGTGCTTTTTAAAGCAACGTGTAAACATTTTTTCAGTTGCAAAGCTATTACTGTCTATAGAATAATTTTTATTTATCAGGGCCTCCTGCTGGTCAGTTGCTGTAATAATACAGTCAAAGAGTGATACCTTCAGAAGGAAAACCGGGAAGTGTTCTGATGTTGCTCTACTCAGGAAGAAGCCTCAGATGTCCTTTCCCATATCATTCCTGAGCAGAGCAACAGCACTCTGTTTTCATTCTGAGGGCAATGGCACACCAGGAGATTAATCTTCAGCGACAAATCTCTGCTGCTGCAAGTGACAAATCTCCCGTAAAAGCTTTCCCATAGGCAATAATGTGAATCGTTACTGGTAAAACCCATGTGTTGCTTTAGTCTCTCGAAATCACTTTAGAGTCTGGCCACAGATTCGGGGGAAATCGCCAGGTGACAAATCTCCTCCTTTGCAAGCGACTAATCTCCTCAATCTACCTTCCCCTGGCTAAAATGAGAATCGCCTGGGGGCAGGCACTTGGATCGCTTTGTTTTCCTAAGTCGCCCGAAGTTTCCTCGTGAAGCAATTACGAGCGACTTCGGAAAACTTAGCACTCAGAGTGCCTGCCCCCAATCGACTTTCATTTTAGCCGGGGGAAGGCAGATCAGGGAGATTAGTTGCCGCAAAGAAAAGGAGATTTGTCGTCTGGCGACTAGGGATGCACCGAATCCAGGATTCGGTTCGGGATTCGACCAGGATTCGGCCTTTTTCAGCAGGCTTCGGCTGAATCCTTCTGCCCGGCCGAACCGGATCCGAATTTGCATACGCAAATTAGGGTCGGGGAGGGAAATCTTGTGACTTTTTGTCACAAAACAAGGAAGTAAAAAAAGTTTTCCACTTCCCACCCTTAATTTACATATGCAAATTAGAAACTGCTTCATGTGTACAAGATGTTACATGTCATGCATTTGTATGATCTGTCCTTTAATCTTATGCAGGAAGGTTCATTACAATGTTAGATGAATTTGACTGGAACCAAAATCATAGCCCTTTAATGAATAAATCCTACTGATTAAACTATAAATACATTGGGGCTCATTTATAAACACTGGGCAAATTTGCACCTGGGCAGTAACCTATGGCAACCAATCAAATTGTTCAACTGACAGCTGCCTGTAAAAAGCCAGTCACTTGATGGTTGCTATGGGTAACTGCCCAGGTGCAAATTTGCCCAGTGTTGATCAGTAAGCCCCATTATTCCTACTGGTTGTTCCACATTAATGTACTTACGGCATGTTCTGCTATGTTCAACAAAGAAAATCCTTTTGTTTATAGCTGGGTTCCGTGGATATATAAAATGCTCTCAGCCAGTCAATAGATTTTAATTACAAATTAAAATACAGTTTTGTGTCCAATTTGCAGCATTAGAAACCTGTTAGGTGTCACTGCCAGCTTCACACTTACATTTGTTAATTTGTTAATTAGACTATCTTATATTTATCTAGAAGTGTGAATGCTAGATGACGCACATAAATATGGAAACCAATTAAGTAACTAGAAGTGGTGTCTTTTGAGATGAAATTTGTTAGGTAACAGCCATGTATCTCTGATATAGATACTTAATAGTTAGCTATCAATATTATTGTGGCCTTAATTCTACTGCTTTTGTAGGTAGCCACATATTTACTAACAACCTAGTAACTTACTAGACAAATAAGATAAGATAGATCCACTAAATGGTTGTGAGTATTTCATAAATCTGTGTCTGTCTTTTTTTCCCTTCATTGTTTATATATTTAACAATGCATTTGTGCTTTCTTCAACCTGACCTATTTTTAGGTGAGTCGCTGACAGATTTCACCTGCTCTAAGACAAACAGCATATTGTTTTCAGTAGTAAGACATGTTAGCTTGAGGTCACACATTAATAAATGGATTTTTCTTTAATAAAAACAAGAGTCCTTTAAAGTCTGAATATAATTTGTATGTCTATGGCATGATAAGGCAGGTAAGACACAGATGATAGCACAGTGGTGCTACTTTCCTCACAATTTGTTGTACAGGTATGAGACCTGTTATCCAGAATACTCGGGACCTGGCATTTTCCGGATAATGGATCTTTCTGTAATTTGGATCTTCACACCGTCACACCTGGGTTTCTGGATAACGGATCCCATACCTGTACTGGGTATAAGGTATTGTATAAATACTTTATAAATACAGTGTTAAACTTCACACTCACAAGGCATCTTGGTACTTGGAATTTAAATAGATAATTCTGAGTAGGTAAAAGCATTTTCCCTTCCCTCTCTCGAAATGTTTTTTTTATATGAAACTAATTTATCTCAACTTTTAATATAATCTGTCTCGTTGTGCTTGCAAACGTAGATATTTTTGTACTTTGTAAACATCCCTTATAATGTCCACAATGATGTGCTGAGTCAATTGAGGGCTGTTCCAGATGCGTTTTTTTTTATAAAAACTGCCTTCCATTACTTGCAGTATTCTCATAAGTGCAGTGGCATAACTATAGAGGAAGACCTCGCAGTCGCAGGGGGGCCCAGACTGTGGGGTATGCTTCCTCTATAGCTAATAAAAACCCATAATAATTTCTTGGAGAAACATTCAGTGTTGCTGGCTTGGATGATTTTTTGGACAGACATAATAGGCTATTGTGATACTAAGCTCTATACTTAGTATAGGTATGGGTATATAGAATTTAATTAAAAGTAGGGAGGGGTGTGTGTATGGATGCTGGGTTTTCATTTGGAGGGGTTGAACTTTATGAACTTTGTCTTTTTTCAACCCAATTTAACTATGTAACTATGAATATGGTAAGATTTAAGGGTTAACTTACCAAAAAAGATGGGGGGTCCAGGTGCTCAAGTCCCAGACCTTCAGCTCTGGGGGGCAAACAGTATGCTAATGTGTAGTGATAGGCTGGCATAAACCAGACCACACTCCATTAATTGATACAGTTAAAAAAAGTATTTATTTTAGTAAATAATCTCAAAAGAGCCTTATGTGTTTTGTGCCTTGCGGGCACTTAGTCATAAGTGCCTCTCCACCCCAGCTGCTCTCTTTTACCGGCGAGGAAAGGGGAAGCAAGTCGGGCGGGAGCGGGTGGAGTCGGTGGGATGTGGGTGAAGTCGGGTTGGATGTGGGTGGGGCGAGGCGGGACAGAAGTGGGCAGGAGCATGGGGATCGGAGTGCACCCGGCCCCTCTGAAGATTTTTTTGCATTATCATCATTATTTTTCCATAGGCAGCATGGACCATTTCTCCACTTTATATCACGATACAAACCTTTTAGAGTCATGGCTCTTGGCTATTAGAGTAAATTACATAACCATTGTTTTAAATTCATAAATCAGTTTGAGCTATTTGACTAATTATTTTATTGTAGCATTCACAAAGCCTGGTCTGTCTCAGAGTATTTGTATATATGACAGGTTATTTTATTCCATTTTGTACAAAAAATAAAAAAACAACAACAAAAAAGTGATTCATTCTCTCTCTCTTTATCTTTCTTTCAGTTTTATTAAGCTAATATCTACATAAAGAAGCACAAATGAGACAAAGTAATAGCTTTTATACATCATTCTCCCGTGTTAAGAAGACTTCACTCACTGTATGTGGACAATACAGAGCCGGGTAACATTTCAGAAGCATTCAAAAGGAAAATTACTTCAGAAGATGTGAAAATGCATTACTGCACTCATCTTAATTATATTTCATCTCAAGAGAACTATTTTCTATTCAATCTTATTGTTATATTTATGCGTTTCTCATCCTAGAAGTTCTCTAAGAAGTTATATTTGATGTCTAGCAAATAGATTGTATATTACATATTTTATTAGCGACATCACCAAATTGTAAATAAGCTTTGCACTCAAGACATTGAGATTGTTATTAACATGGTCATATTTAACTTGAATATGCCATTGTTTCCAAAATGTCGGTCATGGAGGCTGCATACTTCCAAGAAACTGAAAAATATAGATTATACAGGGACCTGGATTGTGCAATTCACATAAAGAGTGCATATTTGTCGTAAAAACGACTGCACTCCTTCATCAGTTTACTACATTGCCTGGAGGGTATTGAATTTGGATGAAGGTTTGAAGAGTTCAGATCGCCATCACTGGGAAATATAAATTGATTCTCACTTTTACTAGAGAAAATACAATTGCAGAACCTGCATCCCTGAACTGCTTTTCATATACTCCTAAACTGGTCTCTGGGTCTTTTCCTCATTGTGTCTGTTGCATAGGAATTGTTCAACTTCTGATTCAGTAAAAGTTTTTTGTTAGTAAATTATTACTGTGATAGAAGACAAAGGAACAGAACAAATTATGACTATGAAATACTACAATGTTGTGTGTAATTGTAATGATGTTAAAAAAAAGGCATCTCTAGGACCGTATTAAACCCTTGGTAAACTGTTGTAGCACAGAATGGATCTGAAGTAAGTGCTCCATGTTATTCATTTATATCACCTCACACCTCAAAAGAAACTGTTGAACCTTAATTAGAAAACTTCTTAAAAATATATGTATATATATATATATATATATATGTGCTAAATATTGTGGGGATCCTACATTTATGGTAGTAAAATATTTTAGTACTATTACGTGTGTTACTATGTTAAAAAACAGTATTAATGAGAAAGCATCATAAAAATCACCACACATCCACTTATATAGTGTCATGCTGTTATAATTTCATTCATGTCCATAAATACACAAATATAAATGTCTAAGCAGAAAATCCAACCCGGTTTTCCAGTGTATACTTTATGAATGCCTTAAAAGTGCCATTTTAATTTCATTTTGATTTAAAAGTCTTGATGTTTGTTTCATTTCAGCTGTGGATACAAAGACTAATGCAATCCAAATTTTGGATTCATTCAAATGGGAGCGAAAAAGAGAAAAATTAAGTATTATAGTGTAATATTCTTTAATCAACACTCCATCACTAATGTTTCTGATTTAAAGTAATTGTTCAGTGTAAAAATAAAAACCTGGTAAATAGGCTGTGCAAAATAAAAAAAATCAATTTAATATAGTTCGTTAGACAAAAATGTAAAAGATGTCTAACATGGACTCCCCACATGATGAAGATCCACACAAAAACAACAGCTAAATGCATCAGAATATAACAGGGTAGGAAGACCTACTGTATAGAGAACCTTTGAAAAGCCATCAGGGGGGGACAGGGGGGGCCCAGTCACGCCGCACTTTCGTGTTCAGCCGGGCCCCTTTCTTTCTGAGAGCTGCTGACTTCGGGAAGGCAGGACGGGAGCACAAGGGGAGGTATCTTCTGTCCAATACTTCCCCTTATTGGTCACCGAGTTTAAGTCCCGGGTGAGCTGCTCAGGGATTGGATAGCTGAGGTTTGAACTTTTCCTCCAGCTCATCCAATCACCATGCAGCTTTACCAGGACTTGAAATTCTGTGACCAATAAGGGAAGAAAATGCAGCCACCTGTGCACCCCTCCTCCCTTCTGTAGTTGGCAGCTCACTGACAGCAGGTGGGCCACAGTAATGAAGTAAGTGTAACATGGCTGGGCCCCCCTAAGGATAACCCTTTGTGGTCCCTGTTGTGTGGTGGGGCCCTGGGCACCAAATTTTTTTAAACTTCTGGGGGGGCCAAGTTTTTTTACATGGACGTTTAAAGGGGGCCCTGAATACAAATTTTCTTATAACGTGGGGGGGGCCCCCTGGCCACCAATTTTTTTCCCCATGTGGGGTCCTAGCCATCAATATTTTTTAATGGGGGGCCCTGACCACAAATGTTTTTTTAATGGGGGGGCCCTGACCACAAGTGTTTTTTTTCAATGGGGGGGGCCTGACCAGCAATATTTGTTTATTAACATGTGGGAACCATAGCCACCAATGTTTTCTTTTTTTTTAGTGTGTGGTGGGGGGTGGACATGTGGGGTGGGCAGACCTGTAGGGCACAGCCCAGGGGGCCCAGGAAATTTTTTCGTATGGGGCCCTGCGATTTCTGATGGCGGCCCTGACTAGGTATATACCCATGATGTCCCTGATGTATCTGGGCCTTTTCATTTGCCTTTCTGATTGTTGTAACTAGTCCTAGTACCCTTAATGGTCACTGGGAATCTCAGCACTTATCTATCTGCTCATATATCTTCCCAATGTCTATTCATTGCCTAAGTTTGGTCATCAGACCTTGCCAAAAGCTTGTAGCATGCTATGTCTCTGTTGTGCTCTCAACATTAGTTCTGTTCTGCCTGGAATACCAATTACACCGATTTGCTGCATGCTCTGTCCTTGGAATATCTGACTATGATTCCTGTCTAGTAAACAGTACACTGTTTTACAGTAGGATGCCTTTAGATCTTCTGCCAGCTTCTGCCTGTCGGTACAATTCATATCTTGAGGTTTACAAAGCTGACCATGAGACATAGACATAAGGAATGGACATTTTGATTACTACATTTCTTTTCTCAGAGGACTGTGGAAAATGAAAAAATGCCCATGCCAAATTCTTTCACCATATGCAAAAGTGCAGTCTGAAATATGGTACTAGTGTTGTAACAGGACTAATAAAAGTGTTACGGATGATTCTAATGCCCCTTCTATAAAAGCAGCCTGGTATGTTTTTGTTATGATGTAGTAACATAGTAATTAAGGTTGAAAAAAACACATTCATCAAGTTCACCCATTTAGTCTCTATCAAACCTAACTGCTAGTTGATCCAGAGCAAGGTGGAAAATCCCCATTGAAATCCTCTACAATTTGCCTTGAGGAGGAAAATATTGTTTACTGATTCCAAGAAGGCCCCGGATCAACTTTGTTCAAAAAAGTTCTTTAGGAAGAGAATTCTATAATTTCACAGCTCTCTCTGTAAAAACACAAATGTTAAGATGGAACCTCTCTTTCTTCTATTCTCAGTTGATGCACTTGTGTCTGCTGGAAGGACCTACTGGTAAATAAAGCATCAGAACCCTACTCCAACTGGATCTGTGCTTCATAAAACCATGCTGATTACTACATAACTTGCCTGTGATAGTATGGACTTATAACATGACAGACCCAGATCATAATCCCTTTTTAAATATTTCACTGAATTCCATCAGCTTTCCTCCAGTTCATAGGTCCCATACCTGATCAAAGTGAGTCTGAAAAAAAAATCAAAAAAAGTGGTTTAGCTGAAACAGAACTAAGTTCTGTAAGAACCTGAGACCAATAAACATGAATTCTTTAAAGGTAGGATTTCCTTTGGAGTTATTTTTTTGCATCTAACCACAAAGTGTAGCATAGATAACAATCGCTTTAAAGGGGACCCGTCACCCCCAAAAAAATATTCCAAATCCTATTTTATCACATTAGTCAAGCACAATGAACTTTAATTACAATATATATATATTGTTTGAATCTTGTTTCCTTCAGTCTGGGAATTCATAATTATAACAAGTAGACAGGAGCCATTTTGTGGACACTGATATTAAGGCAAGCCTTGCATCATCTCAGAATCTTGTTTGTGCACCAGAATGGGGGACCTGATGTCCATCCCCATGCACTGGCTACACAATTAAATGGTAAAGAATTTGGGGAAAGCAGTGACATCTAGGAAGTGCCTAAGGCATAGAGGAGGGTCAGACAATATTTGATTGACAGCTGAGATTTTTAAATTAGCTTACAACAGCTGTGAATGCTGTAATAAAAAATAGAAATTGGATTTCATGTTTAATTTGAAAAGGACTTTTATTATACAGATTTTTGTGTCTGGGTGACAGGTCCACTTTAATGAGCTTTATTTATTTAGAAGAGCCTACTAGTCAAGTAAAAAAAAGATAGACAATTAGATACTAATGTGAAATACCCTGTGTCTGTTTTTATGTAGGTCTCCCTTTTCAGGTTTCTAGTGCTTAGTTTTCAGGTCCATCCAGGGCTGGAACTAGGGGTATGCAGAAGACATTTGCCTAAGGTGCAAAGATAAAGGGGCACAAAGCTGCTCTAGTTCTCCTTCTGGCCCAACTCTAGATCCATCTGTCAAACAGCACGTCACTTCATTTTGGGGATACAGAGGGTGGCTGGCATAACAATTTGCAGCTGGACCTTTTTTCGGAGGGGGACTAGTTTCAACAGTTTAACTTTTTATTCTGACTCTGTTTATGGCATGACATTTACAGCATATGGTTTCTGGTCAAAAGCAGATGAATCCTGGTGTTAGATTTTTTCATTATATTATCACTTGCCTTTCTATTCAGACACCCTCTGCTATGCTTCTTTCAGTCTGCCATTAAAACAGCTGCCCTGGGGGCAAGAGACATTGGGTCTTTAGCAATGTGAGACCAACTTAAATTCCAAACTGAAAAGCTACAGGACCACACCAAAAAAAGACTACAAATGAAAAACAATTGTAAATTATCTGCATCATACTAAGGGGCAGATTTACTAAGGGTCGAATTTCGAAGTTAAAAAAGCTTCGAAATTCGACCCTCGAATTGAAATCCTTCGACTTCGAATATCGAAGTCGAAGTATTTTTAGAGTATTCGATCGAACGAACAGAAATCGTTCGATCTAATGATTAAAACGATTTTTAGCAATCAATCGAAGGATTTCTATTTGATCAAAAAAAGTTAGAAAAGTGCTGTGGAAGGTCCCCATAGGCTAACATTGCACTTCGGTAGCTTTAATTTGGCGAAGTATGAAGTCGAAGTTTTTTTTAAAGAGACAGTACTTCTATGGTCGAATATTCAAACGATTTTTACTTCGAATCAAAGTCGAAGTAAATTCGAAGTCGTAGTATCCTATTCGATGGTCGAAGTATCCAAAGAATTACCTCGAAATTCGAACTTTTATAACTTCGAAAATTCACTCGAGCTTAGTAAATCTGCCCCTAATTGTTTTAAATATAAAAGTTCAATACAGTATTTAACAGTATATGAAATACATTTGTATTTTGTTATAAATATCATTGTCTGGATTGCTATAGTGATATATACCTGTATGTTAACACATTTTTTCCAAGCACAAAATTAATAGCTCAGTTGAAATATACTGTTAAATATGTGTTACTGTAGTTAATGTTGTATTATTCATTAGGATTGGAATAGTAGATATATTGAAGGCAGCAATCTAGTGTAAGAATGAGTTCCAGCGAGTTAGTGGTGTCACTCTAAGTGTATTTTATTGCATGTAAGCCATATTGGAGCAACACTTCCAAGCAACTTTTACATGTGAGAGATGCAGGTGGGTTTACCTTTTGAAATCTAAATTGCAGAATCTAAGGGGGGCTGCAAATATTGTGGAGGAAAATAGGCTCACAGATAGGGTTGCCACCAGTGCTTGCCCAGTGCTAGAGTTTGGCATGGGTTGGAGTGAGTACACAGATTATTGGGAAAGGCTGGGGAAGACCCAGTGGTCTTGATACACAAAAATGTCTTGGTGACACAGTTTGAGAAGGGGGGAAGTTCTTAAAGGAGAACTAAACCCCCCACGGTGATAAGTCCCCACTGGCCTCCCCCTTGCTAAGTGTTACCCCAGAATTGTGTCCCCTGTAGGATTACTGACCGTACATCCAGAGTGAGTGCAGCAGAGCTCACAGGCACCATCTTCATCGCTTCAGTAATCCTCGTAAAGTGAGCGGCGTATCGGCACATGCGCAGTTGGAGCAGTTTTCCGGTTCAGTACAACTGCGCATGCGACGGAAGTGATGGAAATTGCAGAAGCACCGCCGGAAGATGGCACCTGTGAGCTCCGCTGTGCTCACTCTGCATTTGCGGTCAGTAATCCTACAGGGGACACAATTCTGACACTTAGCAGGGGAGGCAGGGAGGGGGGGCAGTGGGGACTTTACACCTTGGGGGTTTAGTTCTCCTTTAAAGGAGAAGGAAACCCCCAGGGCGCTAAACCCCTCCCCCCCTCCCCTGTGCTGCCCCCCCTCCCTCCTCCCCCCTGGCCTACCTGTCCCCCTGGGCAAATGCCCCTAACTTTTTACTCACCCCTCTGCGCAGGTCCTGTCCACGGAGTACGCAGTCGCCATCTTCTCCCACGCGCGTCTTCTTCCTGCTCTGATCGGCGTTTTCTGGCGCATGCGCAGTAGGAACAGGTACCGGTACGGCTCTACTGCGCATGCGCCGAATGTCACGAAGTTTTCCGATTTCACTTCGTGACATTCGCCGCATGCGCAGTAGAGCCGTACCGGTACCTGTTCCTACTGCGCATGCGCCAGAAAACGCCGATCAGAGCAGGAAGAAGACGCGCGTGGGAGAAGATGGCGACTGCGTACTCCGTGGACAGGACCTGCGCAGAGGGGTGAGTAAAAAGTTAGGGGCATTTGCCCAGGGGGACAGGTAGGCCAGGGGGGAGGAGGGAGGGGGGGCAGCACAGGGGAGGGGGGGAGGGGTTTAGCGCCCTGGGGGTTTCCTTCTCCTTTAAGAACTGGGGGGGGAGACTGCAGTGAGTAATTGTTTACAACATAGGTTAGATGAGGTAGTGGACATATAATGAGAAAATGGGGGTGGAGACATGGTTGAGAACATCAATAATGGCAGGGACGACCACAGGTTGTATATTCTAAATTTACAAGCTGGCTCCACTTTTACATGTTTGTTTATGAATGTGAGAAGCCTGACTGGTAAAATTGAAGCGCTGGAGGGGAAACATGATGTCATTTGTAATGATAAAACATGGCTGAATGGGTCAAATGACTAATGACTGAGCAGTAAATAAAGATGGGCTATACTTTGTTTTGGATTGTAAAGAGTCCAGCAAATTAATTATAGGAGTATGCTATAGACCCCCTATAGTGAAGAGGGAGAGGATAATCTCCTGTTGCAAATAGAAAAGGCTGCTGTTTTGGGGCAATTAATGACAATGGGGGATATAAATTACTTCTACATATTGACTGGAGCAACAAAGGGGTTTTTCACCCTTAATTTCACTTAAAGTATGGTGTAGAGAGTGATATTCTGAGACAATTTGCATTAGGTTTTTATTATTTGTGGTTTTTGAGTTATTTAGCTTTTTATTCAGCAGCTCTCCAATTTGCAATTTCATCAATCTGGTTGCTAGGGTCTAAATTACCCTAGCAACCATGCACTGATTTAAATAAGAGTCTGGAATATGAATAGGGGAGGTCTGAATAGAAAGATGAGTAATAAAAAGAAGCAATAACATTAAATGTGTAGCCTTACAGAGCATTTGCTTTTAGATGGGGTCAGTGACCCCCATATGAAAGAGTCAGAAAAAGAAGCCAAATAATTAAAAAACTACAAAAAAACAATAATGAAAACCAACTGAAATGTTGCTTAGAATTGGCCATTCTATAACATACTATAAGTTAACTTAAAGGTGAACCACCCTTTAATGGCAGGATAGTTAGTGGGAACAAGCTTATAACCTTGTTGCATGACAATTGTATGGTACAGGTTGCTGAGGAGCCAATCAGAAATCATGCTAGTGATTTCTAATGACCCAGAACATAGCAAATGTGCAAGTGGTTGAACCATTGGGTACTCGTAAATAATTGTGAATCTCGTATCCATGTAGAGTAGAGCTCAAGGGCGCCATCTTCCGATCTTTGGTTTTCTTCAGGAAAGGACCACTGATATATTTGGAACATGTGCATTTGGAGCCAGTCCAGTGTTCGCACCAACTGTGCATGCACCGAAAACTCCATAAATGGCAGAAGGGAAGGAAAAGGATCCAAAGATGGCACCCTTTAGCTTCGCTGCGTTAAGGTGGCCATAGACGTGCAGATATAATCGTAAGAATGCTCGATACGTACGATTTTCGGACAGTGTGTGGAGAGTCCCAACATTTTTTGTACCATGGAGATCGTTGTTTGGTCGATCGGACGCGTTAAAAGATTTCTGTCGGTTAATGATAATATCTTTGCATGTATTGCTGATCTGACAATATCAAAGGGAGTTAGAATTTGTCGGACATAACTTTTGGTACGATTGCTGTCACGTGCTGGATATTGTTCCCTTTGCTCCTATTACTACTTTATTTGATCTGAATGGTTAGTGGCAGGTCGGAAGATGGCACAGATATGAAGGCTATACCTGCACGTCAATGGCCAGCTTTACTGCATTGAGATTTACAATTAGGGACATTTTTTTTCTCTAATGCACTATGCGGGGAGGAAGCAAGGAGGGGGCACTATGGAGGGTAGTGAATGGTGCTTTTCACATTAGGGGGGTTTAGTTCTGCTTTAATGAATATAAACACTATAACAAATGTAAAACAGCAATCAAGGAGGCAAATATAGAAAATGAGAAGCACATTGCGGCAAAGGTGAAAAGTTAATTAATAGGGGTATGGGATCCATTATCCAGAAACCTGTTATCCTGAAAGCTCCAAATTACGGAAATGCTGTCTCGCATAGACTCCATTTTACCCAAGTAATCCAAATTCTTAAAAATGATTTAATGAATTAATCAACACTCTATCACTAATGTTTCTAATTTAATGTGAACCACTATTTTATGCACAAATGTGCTAAACACAAACAAATGCACTCCCATTAGTGGATTTTTCTGTGAAAAGGTATTAAAATGCTAGTGTAGCCCTAATAAATTGTCATAGCCTCCCCCCATGTCTAAAATTGTTTACTTTCAATTTACTACAGGTATGGGATCCCTTATCAGGAAACCCATTATTCTGAATGCCCCGAATTACAAAAAGCCAGTTTCCCATTTACTACATTTTAATAATCCAGATTTTTAAAAATGATTTACTTTTTCTCTGTAATAATAAAACAGCATCTTGTACTTGATCTAAACTAAGATATAATTAATCCTTTTTGGAAGCAAAACCAGCCTATTGGCTTCATTTAGGGGCAGATTTATTAAAGGTCAAATTGTTTTTTCCACAGAAGAATGTGAGGGTATTTTTGAGTCAAAATTTTTACTCAAATTTTCAGGATCAATACAAACTCAAAATGTTCGAGATTTATTATACCCTGAAGCTGGAAATAGCTTGAATCTGAAAATACACCATCTAAAGCCTGTTGAGGTCATGTAGAAGTCAATGGCAGAGGTCCCTTGAACCATTTGAAGATGTTAATAGCCTTCCTGATGTTCAAGTTTTTTTCAGTGGGTTATCAATTCGAGCCATCCAAGTTTTTGCTAGCTGAAAACTTATTAGAGAATTTGAGTTTTCCACCCCGAGTTTTTTCCTAAATTAGAAAACATTTGAGCTAGGAATTCGTTTGAGGTCTAAAAAACCTCACAAAGCTCTAAAATTTGACCGTTGATAAATAACCCCAGTGATTATGCATTTTTCTTGTGGACTTAAGGTATGTAGATCCTAATTATGGAAAGATACGTTATCTGAAATTGAGCATTCTGGATAACTGGTACCATACCTGAGTAAAAAGACATGGGTTGTAGTGATATGCGGGCCGGCCCGATACCCACGGGTCGGCCGACCTCGACCCCCATTTGTGGGTGGGGAGCTGAGCTCTTCTTCCTGCCCGACACCTTGCACTGCCGGCTTCCAACTTCCTTTATATAGACACACACCTGCTTGCCCCACTCCTTTTGCGATGTCATCAGCGGGGCGGGCACGGGTCTATAAAAGGAACCCAGAAGTTGCGCGTGCTGAGGGAGGGCGGGTTAGGGTCGGGTGCAGATCACTAGTGGTTGAGAATGTAATGGTAATAATATGGTTATAACGGATACTGAAAATGCAAATGTGCTAAATCAGTTCTCTTCTTCATTCTATACAGTAGAGGAGTCAAAGTTTCAAGACTGATGGCCCAGCTCAATCTAGTGGTTGATGCAGGACATGGTACGTAAAGGCTGGTTCAAAATTAAAATGAACAAGCCACCAGGATCAGATGGAATACACCCTCACATACTGAAAGACCTTTGAGGCTTAGAGTTTCTTGTTGGCCCAGCTCCTCAGTGATTCCTTTTCTTATTAGAGGGGTGCATGCAACATCATGTGTTCACCTTCACATGCTTTTTATACTGGATACAAGGAATTTGAAGCACTCCCAATGCTTTGTCAGCTTGAAAAACGACCAATGTAGGTCCGAAACGTTGCTGCTATGCCATATATGAAAGAATAAAGGCGGTTTACAGTATATTAGCATTGGGAGTGCTGCAAATTCCTTGTATCCAGACCTTCGAGGCTTGTCTAAAACTGAACTATTTCTGATTTTCTTAATCAATTCTGGCAATTATAAGCCAGTAAGGTTGACATCTGTGATTGGGCAAGTTATTTGAAGGCTTGTTAAGGGATCACATTCACAATTATTACATTATGGGCAATAATCAGCATGGCTTTAGTAAGGATAGATCATGTTAGACAAACTTTTTATGTTAAATGTTTTTTATGATGAGGTAAGTAAGATGCTGGACAATGGGGCAGGCTTAGTAAAGTTGTTTGTGCACAGATAGGAAATTGCGTAAATGGGTTGTTGTTATTGCTACATTATCTGCTCGGGGTAAGGTTATTTGTGTGGTCCCACAGAGTTCTGTTTTGGGGCCACTTTTATTTAACTTGTTCATTCATGATTTAGGCTGTAGCAAGCAATGCTAGTCAGATGCAGCAAGGGCAAACAAAGTTTTGAGTTGTATTGCTAATACACACTAGCGCAGTAAACCATTTGGAATCATCCCATATGCCATTGTTCTTTTAAAGCAAAAAGCTTTGTTTTTATAGCTATGTTAGCTATACATGTGGTTCTGCAGTCATTTTGTATTGTTGCCCTCGATTGTCGTGTTGGGATAACAAATTCAGCCCTTCAAGAAAAAAGGTACTGTATTTACATAAAACTGCCCACGACTTTTACATTTAAAAAAAAAAAAAGTTTATAAAGAGCATTTTGTCTTTCTTTGATGTTCAGACCTAGCCAACACAATCTCTAAATGGAAAGCCCCGTACCTGTTTTGTGCACATGCTTTTGGACGGAAGAGGATATGGGCACAAATTAGTGTTTTAGCTGTTACTTGTGAAAGGGGAATATCTTGGCAATACTGTAGAGGAAAAAGTGGCAGTTTTGGGAGAAGTATTAATATGATTAAACAAGGAGAGAGAGCACTCTGGACAACCTCCTAGCAATACCCCAGCATGTCGTACATTTGCTAAATTGGTGGACACAGCCCATTTTGACCAAGGGAGTTCTAGTCCACTCACTAATTCTTATAACTGATGCCAGCAGGGAAGGGTTGGGGGGACAACAACTCTAGAGCAAGGTATATGGCCTCGTGAAGAGGCAACTCTTTCATCCAATCACCAGGAGCTCCTGGCAGTCATAATCATAAAACATCACAGTTGTGTCCTATACAAACAAGCAAGGAGAAATACACAGTTCCCGTTTTGTGAGAATTGATCTTTCAAATCCTGTGTTGAGCAGAGTATCACCTGCATGCACTTCTGGCAGTCCACATCAAGGGGCTGGACTCCACCTAATTCAGTCTTCGAACCATCTTGCAGTAGATCTGATGGCTACGAGGGAGAATTGCAGAATAAAGACCTTCCTTTTTTCTCTATTCTCAAGACAAGTCAGAAGCAGTAGATGCTATCTTACAAAATTGGGCAGCAGTTTGGCTTATATATTTCTCCTATTCCAATGGTGACCAGAATTTTGCACACGATCATTATATGCATGATGTTGCTTCTTTATATTATGAAAACTTTTTTTTTTATAATTGCTGTAATTATAGCCCTCTATTTTGTTACAGAAGTGAAATTGCAAATAAATAACCAATAGTAAAAAATATTCAAAAACGGTCTAGCAGAAAAAGCAAATAAAGTGTCAAATTCTGTTAGCAGTGAAATGGTTATGCCATTACTGTTATTTCAATGTAATTACTAAAATGGCCACTAGATGTCTTCATAGCACAAGTCAGAAAACCGCTAATAATCATACGGTCCTGTGATCCTATTTTTAAATGCGAACTACGTGAGCATTGCAGTTTGGTCATTTGGAGTAGAAATGTAATTACTAAAATTGGCCACTAGATGTCTTCATTGCACAAGTTAGGAAAGAAGGTGCTACAATAATAATCATAGGGCCATCTGATCCTATTTTTATGCTATAACGGTAACCCTTGTTTGCTAAATTCAAAATGTAACATGTATTCATATTCCCTAAAACTATCAGAAATGATACTGGGGATGCACCGAATCAATGACTCGGCCTTTGCAAATTAGGGTTCGGATTCGCCCGATCCCAAAATAGTGGATTCAGTGCATCCCTAATTATGCCTATTAGTCCACTTGAACAGCTCTCAATATTTGTGTAATTAAAATGGAAGTACCTGAAAAACAGAAGTAGGATCATTACAGGTAGGTGTAGTCTACCTCCACCAAATATATATGTGAAACTTGATTAATATATCATAGTAACATAGTAAGTTAGGTTGAAAAAAGACACATGTCCATCAAGTTCAAACTTCTAACTTTTTTTTAACCTGCCTAACTGCTAGTTGATCTAGAGGAAGGCAGAAAAAATCTGAAGCCTCTCCAATTTGCCTCAGAGGGGGAAAAATTCCTCCCTGTCTCCAAAATGGCAATCGGACTAATCCCTGGATCAACTTATACTATGAGCTATCTCCCTTAACCCTGTATTCCCTTAGTTGTTAAAAAGCAATCCAACCCCTTTTTAAAGCTATCTAATGTATCGGCCAGTGCAATGGATTCAGGGAGAGAATTCCACATCTTCACAGCTCTCTGTAAAAAAACCCTTCCGAATATTTAGGCAGAACCTCTTTTCTTCTTATCGGAATGGGTGGTCTTGTGTCAGCTCAAAAGACCTACTGGTAAAAAAAGCATTAGTTTATTATATGATCCCCTTATATATTTATACATAGTTATCATATCACTCCTTAAGCGCCTCTTCTCCAGCGTGAACATCTCCAATTTGGCCAGTCTTTCCTCATAGCTAAGAATTCTCATACTGTACCTTTTACCAGCTTAGTTGCCCTTCTCTGTACCCTCTCTAATACAATAATGTCCTGTTTGAGTGATGGAGACCAAAACTGTACGGCATATTCTAGATGGGGCCTTACAAGTGCTCTATACAGTGGAAGAATAACCCCTTCCTGCCGTGAATCTATGCCCCTTTTAATACAGCTCAAGACCTTATTTTCCCTTGATGCTGCTGACTGGCATTGCTTGCTACAGCCAAGTTTATCATCTACAAGGACTCCAAGGTCCTTTTCCATAATGGATTTGCCTAGTGCAGTCCCATTAAGGATATAAGTGGCTTGGATATTTTTACATCCCAGGTGCATGACTTTACATTTATCAACATTGAATCTCATTTAACACTTAGCTGCCCAGATTGCCAGTTTGTCAAGATCCTGTTACAAGGATGCCACATCCTGGATGGAATTAATTGGGCTGGATAATTTTGTGTCATCTGCAAACACTGATACATTACTTACAATATCCTCCCCTAAGTCATTAATGAACAAGTTAAATAAAAGCAAACCCAATGCTGAGCCCTGAGGGACCCCACTAAGAACCTTACTCCAAGTAGAGAATGTCCCATTAACAACCACCCTCTGTATCCGATCCTGTAGCCAGTTTCCTATCCATGTGCAAATGTCTTCATTAAGCCCAACAGACCTTAGTTTAGAAAGCAGTCGTTTGTGGGGCACAATATCAAACACTTTGGCAAAATCCAAATAGATCACATCTACTGCCCCCCACCGTCCAGCATCTTAGTTACCTCATCATAAAAAGCAATCAAAAAGATCCAGAATAGCAGTTTTTTTGGTTAGCTCCTCAACAACCTGTGCCATAAAATTGTCATACAACAAATTTATAAACTTGTTCCCATTAACTGATCTAGCAGTACCGTTGCTCCAGTCAATATCTAGGTAATTAAAATCCCCCATTATCATTACTTTACCCAAACTTGCAGCCTTTTCTAATTGCATCAGGAGCTTAGCATCCTCCTCACTTACATTAGGGGGTCTATAACATACTCCTACAATTAATTTGCTGTACTCTTTACAATCGGTGAAGAACTCCACCCATAAGACTTCTGCCCCCTCATTTTCTAACATAACCTCCTCCTTCATATAAGCGTTTAAATCCTGCCTAACATAGATATACCCCTCCTTTTCTATTGCCTCTGTCCCTCCGAAAAAAAGTATAGCCGCTGATATTAACTGCCCAGTCATACAACTCATTCAGCCATGTATTGGACACACCAATCACATCATATTTTCCCTCCAGCTCTCCCATTTTACCAGTCGGGCTCCTTGCATTTGCAAACATACATTTAATACTGGTCTCATATTGAACAAATGACACGTGGTCCTCCCTATCCTTAACAGTACCCCCAGCAAAATCTCCTCCCCCATTTTCCCTTTCTTTGCCCACTATCTCATCCAACCTTTCTTCCACTGAATCCTGTACTTAACCCTCCCCCTCACACCTAGTTTAAAATCTCCTCCAACCCTCTAGCCATCTTCTCTCCCAAGACAGCTGCACCATCATCATTGAGGTGCAGCCCATCCCTAGCAAAGAGCATGTAGCCAACTGAGAAATCAGTCCAGTTCTCCAAAAACCCAAAACCCTCCTCCCTACACCAATCTCTCAGCTATGCAGTAATATCCCTACGCTCCCGCTGTCTTCTTATCGTTGCTCGTGGCACAGGTAATATCTCTGAGAAAAATACCTTGGAAGTTCTCGCCCTCAACTTTACACCTAGTTTTTTTTAAAAATCATTCTTAAGGACTTCATCCCCTCCTCTAACTTTGTCATTGGTACCTATGTGTACCAAGATTGCAGGGTCTTCCCCAGCCCCTCCCACTAATCTGTCCACTCTTTCCACCACATGCCGAACCCTAGCACCAGGCAAGCAGCAGACTGTTCGGAATGCAGGGTCCTTGTGGCAGATTACTCTATCCACCTTTCTAATAATTGAATCCCCTATAAACTCAAACCTGCCTTTTCTTGCTTGGACTTCCCCCACTTTCCGTATTAGAGCCACTGCCTCCTATCCAGGGAGATCTTTTATTAACTTAGCACTGAAGATTTACATTGATCTTATGAAATGTTTAATACCTAGTGTGGCAGTACACTGTAGCATTCACACAAGTGAATAGGTCTAAAAATATAGAAGTACATGGTCTCTTCAACAGCTGTACCAATACTGTAAATATTCAATAAAAACAAGTGATGATGCAGCTGTTACTTTATCAAAGGATGCTGGTAGTTTAATTAGAGCTGGAGAACTGCTGGTTGGACTTACTAATCATATATTTTTTTAGCGGTACATCTAGGGAATAATGTCAATCATCTGGAATAGGACTTTAACCATGTGTCAGTGACCAAACAATCTATAAGCTGTGGATCTGTTGGAGTGTCACCGATTAGACAAAAAAATAATAAAGTGCTGCAGATCATAGAATGTATAAACTCATCAGCTGTAAGCACTGATTGATTTGGAGCTTGGTCTATACATGGTCCAATAACATCTGATAACTCGTCACTCCTAAGCAGTTTATCGGCCTATGTATGGGTGCTTGTATATAAAGAGAAGCAGAGCGGCAGGTAAGGGTTGGATGCGGATCAACAGCACATCAATAATACTGACACCAGAGATTAAACCTATTTTTTTACATATATCATCATTTTGCCATAGACGTATTTGTCGAATGCTTTTACATTATCTCACTGATCCCCCATGTTGCTCTATAAGGGGGCTGCCATATTTGTGCATTAGCTTTAGAAACTGACAGGTTGAGAAAGGACAGTCAGGTTGACAAAATATCAGGTTTAGGAATATCTTGCAAACAGCAGACCAGTTGGAAATGATCAACATGACCTATAGAAAATGTTTAATGTACATGAATATTATGAAGAGTAGTTTGTAGTGTCTGTAATCTCTATAAGGTCCCCTATCTACCATTAATTTGTCACCAGTACAAATATGTATCAAGACAGCTGGGTCATACCCTGCCCCAACCAATACTTTGTCTACACAATCAGCTATGTTCAGAACCCTGGCACCATGAAGACAGCAAACAGTTTGGTTGTATCGATTCAGACAACAATTTACCCTATACACTTTCCTATTAATCCCCCATAACCACAATATAGCTCTGCTCTCCTCCACACCACTAATAGAGAAACTGGACTCCCAGTGGTTAGAGAGATCAGCCCCATCTAGACAAATCTGTTGGATGCACAAACCACAGAGCAGTCTCCCTTTCCCCCAAACGAAATACTCTGTTACCCAGCTGACTGCCTAATCATCCTGCTGCTGTTCTCCTGCCCAAATTATCTGATCCCTCTAGGTCCTACTCCGTAGTGATGTGTGGGTTGAAATAAACTCGACCTGCACCCGAACACGCCCCTGCCTCCTCCCCTCTATTTCTAGATGGTGGTAGTGATGGTGCTTTGCAAGTATGCGATGATGATGCAATACACACACACACACATACACATAGACAACATTAACATTTGTATATTAGGCTTTTAACACTGACCTGTGGGCTGGTCAGCTGAAGCAGATGGATGCAGGGGTTACTGGCTCTGCAACACTAGGGTCCCGTGGTTTGGAAAATATTTATGTTTTTTTTTCTATATTCCACAGCACTATAATGTGAAGGCATTAAAAATCAGCAATAAATTGATCATGGTTATCCTTTTAGCAGAAAAACAAAATGGCTAAAGCATTGAAATCTAAGTCCATTTCTCTTCCTCTTCCCATTTTGTCAAAAAAGATTGATTTGATTACGATGAACGAAAAGCTCACTAGTTTCTTGTCCAATACCCATGCAAAATTCCTAAAAATCTGCCAGCCAAGGATTGAATTCAGACAACCAAATCCCTCATTGCACGTTGCTATACTTTTAGGTTATGGCCACACGGGGGACAAAATCAGATAGCGCCGATATCAGCCCTACTGCAGTCAGTAGTTTCCTCTCTCTTTAGCATTTAGAAGAGTTGAATTGGAAGCGGCACAAACAGAATTTGGCTCAAAATGCAGAGACTTGCAGTTCTTCGCAGAATCTGTTTGTATCTATTCAAATTCAACACTTCTGAATGCAGAAAAGAGGAGGCTACTGCCTGTGGTAGGACTAAAGTCAGCCAGTGTATTTCAGCCAGGCGATTTCCAAGAAATGCTCAACCAGTGTCTAGTTTCAACTGTGACAGACCGTGAAAATCTCTGTTCAAAAATGTGTTCACTACAACAATCCTGTGTTGGAATAATGACCTCTACATAAAACCATAAATGCAGATTGTTTTTTGGTTTACTACATGCTTATGATTTGTACTTTAAAGTAAGCCTCCATAAGGTGATTTTATATGTTTTGCTGTAAATGTTAAATTACAATAGATTGATCTAAAGAAAGCAAAGTAAATGAAAACCACTCTATGTGCCTTTGTCCTGTGCTTTATCGGCTATATTTTAATCACCAATTGGTTAGTGGAATGCACCTCCAGATGCACCTTCCTCCGTGGCTGTACTAAAACTGGTAAATATATATATTTCAGCTAGATAAAAATGTTTTTTAAAATTCTGTTATAAGACCCAGAGCCTTTTCAAAAGGCATAATTCACATTTTAACACTGATAAAAGAAACTCAGAATAAAAAATGAAAATAACTTTATTGTATTTGCAGATCACATGAGAAAAAGAAACATTTATATGAATAACCAGTAAACCATGATAAATATAAGTTAACATTGTTGAGAGCTTATTCTTTCAACAGTCCATGTTAAAACATATTTTTAAATATCTTTTAGATATAAAAGGAATATGCTTGAAAAAGCAGTGTTTCTAGTTACTTTATTGAAAAATTGTGCAAAATCTCTACTAGTCTCGCCCATCCATTCCACCTCCTGCCCGCTGAATTGTCTAGCTGTGCAGGGGAAGGGGAACAAAATTATGATCTGCTTTAGTGGGGGAAAAGTTTAGGTATGGTCGGGTTTTTAGAAAACAATCTGTTTTTGGCAAATCCAAAAGTGTTAACACATACTTTCCTGAAGCAGTTGTAGACTGGTTAAAGGAAAACTATATCCCAAAATGAACACTTGGGCAACAGATAGTTTACATCATATTAAAGAATCTTAACAAACTGGTCTAAATATTTAATATAGCCCTTTTACATCTCTTTCCTTGAACCATCATTTTGTGATGGTCTGCGTGCTGCCTCAGAGATCACCTGACCAGAAATACGACAACTCGCGTGGAAGCAAAAGACAACTCATCTGTTAATTGGCTCATGTGACCTAATAAGTATGGTTTGTTTGGTATGTGTGTGCACAGTGAAACGTACGATCAAAGGGGGCGGCCCATATTTTTTAAAATGGCAATTTTCTATTTATGATTACCCAATGGCACATACTATTAGCAAAGTATATTATGAAAATGGTTAATTTACATGAAGCAGGGGTTTACATATGAGCATGTTTAATGCAATATCTTTTTATAGAGACCTACATTGTTTGGGTCATAGTTTTCCTTTAAGAGCTATAATTCACATTTCAAAGATTTACAGCATAAACTACACATCACATGCCAGGCCAAGAAGAGATTGTTGCATACAGACAATTATAGGATTAGACCAGATCATGTTCTGTTCATTAAATACAGTACAGATGCAGTGCAACCTCATTGGAATTATTGGTGGAGCCCAAATATATTTTACAAATAGGTCTTTAAAGGAAGTTACTTAGAGGGGTTGTTCACCTTTTTTTCCCATTTGAGTTGTTTTCAGATAATTCACCATAAAGACTTTTTTCAATTGCTTTCCATCTTTTACCATTTTCCCAAAATCGAAGTTTAAAGTTCCTGACTCTGGGGTTTCACAAGCAAAAAAAAAACCCAACTTTAAAAAGGAGTAAAATATAGACAATATTACATAAGAAAAGAAATTGAGGATACCCGCACCTGAAAATACTCCTCATTCCGCAGGGTGCCCTTTTTTTTTTTTGCAAGTAACCAACCTGCTGCAGGACTCTACGGGGAGCATTTTGAACTTTTACAATTTGCTACATTTAATAGATACAATTAGTTGATACATTTCTGATCAGTATCTCAGGATTATTAGCAACTATCTTATCAATTCTAACAGAAGCCTTTAAAGGGGAACTCCAGCTTCCAGACCAAAATTTGATAAAGAGGCCCACATAACACAAAAACCCCTAATATATCCATCACAGTTACCCGTTTCTTCAAAAAGTATAAATAAATGCCATTTTCTATGCTGAAATCCAGCTGTTTAACAGTTCTTCTCTTTCTGCATTGAAATCCTGGCAGGGAAGGAGGGACTAAACACTGATGTTACAAATTGTAACAACTTCTCCACAGCTTACAGACAGCATGCAGTAACTACATATCCCACAACGCATTGCACTGTGATGTTCCATTCCTTACTGAAATCATGTGTGCAGGGAATTGTGGGGTTTGGAGGATGCAGACTAAGGACAGATAGCTGTTGATACAAAGTAACAGTAGTCAGCTCAGCAAAGTAGTCAGAAAGATCAGCAGAAGAGCAGGGGGCTAGGCTTAGGGAACTGTCAGAAACTATTAAAAATCATGAAAAGTCTGCAATTTTTTAATTGATGTATATTGCAAAGTTGCTTGAAGTTAGGTTTACTTTTCAAAAAGCTTAAGTTATGGTTTTGTGGAGATCCCATTCAATGAAGCTAAGGGATTCTGCTCAGCAGGGACAAATTTATCAACTAAATGTATCAACTTAGAACAGTTAAAAAAGTCAGCCACCCCCCTACCAGAGCCGCTTTAGAAGGTGAAAAATTAAGCCAAAGGTTATGGACACACGTGTTTAACTGTGGCGAGTTCGCACTGCGATTTTTAGAAAAGCTGACTGCCAAGCCGAGGTTTCAAGTCAAGGCTATAGTGCTTCCGCTAGTGTTTGTTACAAAGAGGTCAGCTTTTTTTAAAAACCGTGGCATTAAACGTGTGCGTGTCCATAGCCTTACAGAAAAATTAAAAAATCTGTGACAAAAAGAAAGTAATTGGAAATAGTCTGTTTCTGGTGAACTATCTGAACTGGAAAAAGTGTTTGAAGGTTAACAACCCCTTTATATGGATTTTGTATCTAAGTTGGTGCCTTTTTTTCTATTGCTTTTCTAAAAACAAAAAACCCTGGCACACAGCCCTGGAAAGTCCCTGCATTGGTTCTTCCAGACTGTAATGTTAATTCTATTTGCACCACACCCTAACCTTTCTGGTTCTTCCATGACTTCTTATGGCAATGGTTTTACAGAGCAGCGGATGAAGGCAAGGGTTTACACACAATAGATTTAAATGTCAGCAGGAAGGCCCTGTAAAATATACTGTGAAGCCCCGTCTAACCTCCATCTAGCGCTGGGATTTCCTCCCCCTTTCTACATCCGTCTGTCCAGTTGGAACTGGGCCAAACATATTGCTATGCAACTGAATCACATGATTCACAGAGGACGTGAACATCATAAACACCTCTCAGGGCGCCATATTGACGTGACGCACCAATAATTAAAAGCTATTCATTCAAACACTCTAGAAAATATCTGCGCCATATTCTAGAAACTCGTGAAGTCGTCGTGGGTGACACACGGTCATAATCCGATTTCGTGGAATTTAGAAGCGAGTACTCCAACGACGAATAACATTCGTACTGTAACATAATGGCGCCGAGTTCTCCCTCCGCACCCGCATCCCCAGGCAGCTCAAGAACCACCCACCTGCTGCAGCATGATGTCACGAGCAGCCAATCAGCACACAAAAGGGATTCTTAAATCGCACAACTATTGGTTTAATTTCATACCCCGCCCCCTTCACAAGAGATAACGCACGTCTGTGACAGGAAGCAGAAAGGGCGTCCGCCGCCATTACAACCTTCCAATACAAAGACAAAACCAACATACAAAGTTACGTAACCTATTAAAAAAAATAATACATATCAATGTCACAGTGCGAATTAAACAGTTAAATAAAAATACTTAAGAACATCATCTGTCCATTCACCATCCGTCATCGTTTTCTGAAAGACTCTGTTAAGAGGCATGACTGCAGTACTGTTTTTTGTAAAAAGTACGGAACACACGCGGAATTCTGAATTGACTATCTCTGCTTCTCCTTCATCACTCAGTTCTCCTTCCATGGAAACAAGGTGGGAGTAGTCAGCCGCCTTTTATGAGCCGATACGAGCTTGCGCAGGATGTAACAGCCCCTCAAGCACTACTTGGGAAACCCCACTACAACAGCCACTACCAAGCCAGTAAATACGATGGTAATAAAACGCAGACCTCAGCAAGGAAACGCCTCCATTTTACCTACAACATTTCTGCGAGTTACTTTATCCGAGACTTCCCCCCCTCCTCCTCCATTTTCCTTAGTTACTAGAAATGATATAAAGAGACGCCAATGTATTCGCGCAAAACGAGCTTTTACAGTACTGTCACGACCCTCTCGTTACCTTTTATTCCTCAAGGCAGCCTCGTTAAGTTTAATTGTGTCAGACGCAGTGTGACTAAACAAAACAATTTAAATCGAACTCGAAAAGTCAACCTTGCATAGTTCTCTAAAGACAACACCGCATCTCTGGACGGCTTGAGGGTCCCTGACAACTTGGACTTTTAGATTTAAGATAAAATCGATGCAGTCAGATTTTCTTGCCCTGCTTGGGCGTGATACAATGTACGTTTCACCGATCGACGTGAACTCTTTTCCCTTTTTGCATACAAGGAAAGCCCACAATACAGTAAACCGCAAGTCCACAACCACTATGCAAGCTTTCGCCATCACGCAAAATGGCGACCTCAGGACCAGCCTTTACATTGTAAAAGCGAGATGGGCGTGGAAATCGCAGAGTACGTTTTTGCCCACACGCAAAATGGAGACTGCGGCTGAGGTCATTTCACCATATATATTATGGGCAAATACCTTAGCTACTAGTTCTTCATGCCCGCAATGGCTCTGTTTTCAGCCCCTGACAGTTTGGCTATGGAACCCTGTATGATTAGAGGACGCCATTTTCCAGAGAGAGGCAGTGACATAGAGCCAGCGTAGGCTGAAACACGGGAGGAGCGGGTTTTGTACACATTGGGGTTCTACTCACCACTGGCGCAGCGAACAACGTTTTTTTTTGGTTTTTTTTTGGTTTTTTTTTCCTTCTCTCTCTCATCACCATCATACCATACCTGCACGCCGAAATCATCGCTTTCTTTTCTTTCAGCTTCTGCGCTGTATCTATATTGATACTTCACCGATAATTCGCCCTCAAAATCTGGTTAACGGTCCCGGCTGCTACTACTGACACTGATTTTGCAGTCACCGAAATAGTTGTCAGTGGGAGTGATTCCCGTAATTGTGTTTCTAGTACGGCCATACCAAACCTCTGCTATTAGGGGGGTGTGTTCGTGGTGTAACGGGGTCCTCTCGTCTGGCGTTTGATTACAGTAGGTAAGTCTCACTATCGCATTTCTCTTTCTATTATATGACTATCCGCATTTTCACATCATAACCTGCAGCAGCAATAGTAGGTCTTGCAAATGTTTCAGTAAGCGGGTTTCCTGTTTAATCGTGTAGATATACGTGCAAAATACACACACGGGCTGCGTGTTCGTGTGTATTTATGTGGCATGGCGGTGTGTACGTCTGCATAGCTTTATATACACTTGCTTCGATCTGCACTTGTCTCTGTGTGAACTAGCCACTTTCTAATGGGGTTAGTATTTTACTGATAAATATGGCGGGGCTCTGCTGAGCCTAGCTGCTTCTGACAAATATTTTTATAATCATATACAGAATTGACTTAAAAAAAAAAAAGACTCTGTAGTTGTAGTCCTCCAGCTGCTGACATGCAACCCCCCATCATCCCTCTTTTTCATGTCTTGTAAAGGGCTAGAAGGATGACATCTTAGACTGCACTTAGAGCTTCTGCTGGATCATTTGGAACTAACCCTAGAAAGAAATAAGTGGACTCCCCACAGTTTTCTTTGTACAATAAATGCACCCCACACACACTTTTCTTTATACATGTATGCACCGTACACACACCCATTAGTTTTGTTTATCTTGCACAATGGTTTTTTTTTTTCCTTCTCTGAGGCCTCTTCCATTTCCTCTTTTCAGCCTCTTCAGGTTTTATATTGTGTAGGCACGGATACATAAGGGCCGTGTTGCTGCTGGTTGGTAAAAGTCAAATATGGGTTTAGCATAAAGAATGAATCTTTTCTGTCTGTGTTTTATAAAATATATGTTTAATCACAAGGCAACAAAATAGGCCTATGTGTTAAATGGTATTTTGTGAAATCAAAGGAATAATTAACATACTGTGAAAATTTTCATATGTGCATTTTCATAATGTATTGTATATTCACATTTGATAAGAGTTGGATATTGTGATGTGTGTGTGCGTGCGCGTGTGTGTGCGCATGCACCTTAACCCAGCCTGTAGGTCTCTCTTTCCAGGGCTTTCTGCTCATAAGCTGCAGACATAGAAGGGGGTGGAGAGTAACAAACGGTCCACTGTGTGTGTGTGTGTGTAACCCAGGCCAGCACAGACACAACACCAATTCACAAAGAATAGACTAGGAACCGTGCACCCTTCTGTCCTTTTATAAGATCAAGCTCAGTACACCGTTTATCTAAATTAACATTGAATATTGTCAAAATAGGCCTGAGTGCAGATATTTTTCAAAGGTGTAATGTCAGGGTTTTTTTTTTTTTGTGCATAAATCTTTTCTGTATTTTCTCAACATGGCTATTTTGAGGCTTTAGGAAGTTGCTGGCATTAACTGAAAACAAGTTTTATTGGGTGGAAACCTTTTGTGTGTTCATGGATTTATTCATTGTTTTAGAGTTTAGTAGAGCTGCTGAACTGAAATTGCCTGTACATTGCCTACTTGCTTCATGTTTATCAGCTATTTATGTACCTATGCAAATATGTTTAGCATAAGCAATATTTTTCTTACTTACTAAGAATGTGTGCATTTTGATGGCATTTCCCTCTTTTGTCCTTTTGGAAAGGCTAAAAATGGCGGCCCCCGGCTGATGTTGTGGTAATCTAATCATCTTGGGTTCTCCACACCCCATGCAGCACATTTGTCTGCAGCACACACGCTGGTGTTTAAAGGCAAATAATAATCCCCTAACTTGAGTACTGGAGTCTTAGATATTGTATATTTAATTAAAAATGTGCTTGTAATTTAGTCTGAATATAGAAGTTTTATTATAGTATATTGTTATCACAAATTATTAAGCAGTTTCCGATGTGAAATGCTGATAACCATAACACAATTTGCACTTTTTTAGGTAGCTTTCCCTCTCTAAATAACTATTTTGCAAAATCCCTTGTTCCAGACATGAACATTATTTATTGCTCTTGCCTCCTGTTGCTGTCATAGGATGCATTATCTAGCTACCACCTACTAAAACAATTTTATTTATCTTTCTTTAAAAGCAATGTTTTAGGATTGTTTTTTCTTTTGTTTAAAATGACATGGTGTTTACTTTTAAATTAACTTTTAGGATGATGTAGAGAGTGATATCCTGAGACCATTTGCAATTGATTTTCTTTATTATTTGTGTTTTTTGAGTTATTGGCGAAATCAGCAGCTCTCCAGTTTGCAGTTTCAGCAGTCTGGGCCCAAATTACCCTAGCAACCATGTATTGCTTTGACTTGAGAGCCTAAAATATGAATAGAGTTCCTGAATAGAAACATTAGTAATAAAAAGTAGCAATAACAATACATTTGTTGCCTTATGGGTTCAGTGACCCCCATATAAAAGCTGGAAAGAGTCAGAAAAAGGCAATTAATTTAAAAACTACAAAAAAGAAGAAATGAAGGCTATTCTATAACATACTAACATTTTCATGGTTAAAATAATGAAACTATTTTATTGATACATATGATTAAGTGTCATGCAAATCTGCATATTTTGACTTGGTAGATTTGAAACTTGAGATTTCATTGATCAGATCACACTCAAATCTAATAATATCCTGTGAAATGCATGGAGTAAAGCATGTGTTAAAAAGTTGGATGTTCTTGATGTGTCTTATTGGGTATAGCTAGATTCAAGGGTGGTCTAAATTATAAACAACATCAAAATTCATGATGACTGTGTGTCCCTGTGTAAATGCGAATCTGTAGTGATAGAGAATTTACTCTTTTGGTTTTATAATAATTCTTTTTCTCTGACCATTATTATGGTTCATATACATTTAAACATTTTTAAAGTAACCATCCCTCTGCAGGTAAACTTAATTTCTTTGTATTGGTACATAGAATTTTTTGTTGCTTCTTTTGCTAGAGAGAAATGCTGAAGACAAAATAGCTGAAATTGTTTGAGAGAAAGGGCTGTGGTAATAGTCATGGTTATTGTCCACGCAGGTCATTATCACATGAAAACCTGTATATTTACAGTGCAAAGGTGGCAATATACAGGCAGATTTAAGGTGCTGATTTGGACCCTTCAGTCAAATTTGGCAGCTCCTCTACTCGTGTAAGGGGCCCTCGTACAGGCCCACATGATTTTTATCCAGTTGTCGGGCAGGTTTGATTCTCCTGTTGGGTCGAGGTCTGCACCTGCTCACTGTCTTCTCCAACTACTGGCATTGGAGCAATAGGACCATCTTTAACAAGTCATATCCCAGGCAGATTTTAACCCACTCCCCCCATGCAGGAAATGTCACCTTGTCAAAATGCTACAATATGCCTTGTGTGCCATGATCCTTATTCATAACTGATGCCAAACCGCTGGTTTCATGTGTTTGGGGGACTGAAGATCCAAAGTAGGTTCCAAAAAAGGGTAGTGGTTTGATTACTCAGGTTTTGAAATAAATATTAGTACCTGTACCTCACACAGTGTTGGTAGATTAGTTATAGTTTAAAGAATCAACGTTGGCTGGACATGCATTAATTAAGCTTTTATCCATGATAATACATAGATGTAAACAATGCAGCTCATGCAGCATAATCTAAAGGGATTTTGGCTAGGTATACCCAAGACTAAAGATACGCAACTAGAAACAGGCAGTGATGGACAGAGTTGGAAGGGAAGGAGGCAAGGGCCCGAACTGGGCTGTAGTGCTATTGGAGAGAGATACCAAAGATTGGCAGGTTCAGGTTACAAATACCCGCACTAGTGGAACTACTACCTTAGCCCCTACAGTTGGTATAACCAAGGGTTTTGCCTTGGTTAGGTGCAGGGTTTTCCAAGGATCGGTCTCGGTCAATATTTTTATGATCACTAAAATTGAAACATTACTGTTTTTTAAAGAAATGTGCTAACATTTCTTTACAATCCTTCCTGTCACTTTAATGTGAAACACTGGGCAGGAAGATGACCCAGGTGGCTTAAATATTCATGTAAGCAGTCCAGTCCAGCCTTTAGGGCAGTGGCTGAAGGGAAGATTCAGAAATAACTGAAATCACCGGCAGTAAAACAAATATATCGCAAAGTCGCCCATAGTTGCCTCTGGAGGAAATTGTGGGCAACATTGCGATATGTTTTACTGCCAGCAATTTCAGTTATTTCCAATCGAGACGCATTTTCAGTAGATTTGTAGCCCGCAGCCATGCATAAATAATCGCAGGCGACAAATCTCCCCATCAGCCACTAGCCTTAGGGCCTTTACCACACCCACACGTTTGCTGGGAGAAGAGATGTTTGAGTATGGGGACAGGTAAGTAACATGGGTTGGGTGTACCTGGGAATGCAAGGAAGGATAGTGACAGGAAGGGTTTTAAAGTGATATGAACATGTTTGAACTTAAGTGTGTCAGTATTGGTTTTTATAGAAGAACAAATGCTATTTTCAAACAGTGGAGCCCCTGCCCCCTAACTGACTTTAAAAAATGTTCACTGTACTACTGTGCTGTGCCCACTGCAGAGCTGCAATGCAGGGTTGCTTTCCTGCGTTTATCTGTGTCACGTCCTGTCAGAGGTTTTAAAGGAGAACTAAACCCTAAAAATGAATATTGCTGAAAATGCCATATTTTATATACTGAACTTTATTGCAACAGCCTAAAGTTTCAGCTTCAGCAATGTTCCAGGGATTTGAACTTTTCAGAGGGGGTCACCATCTTGGATAGTGTCTGCAACATTCACATGCTCATTGGGCTCTAAACAGATGTTGAGAAGCTAAGATTAGGTGTTGTCACAAATTATCCAGCATAAAATGAGATTTGTCTAATAAAAGCTGGTGCTACAAGGCTGATTATTAAATTCTGATGCTAGTTGCATTGGTTTCTGTACTGCTATGTATTAATTACTAATCAGCCCTATATTGTGACATTTATATTCAATTTGTACTGTATATTGTGAGTAGGTCCATAAGCTCAGTAAGTGACAACAGCACCATGTGCAGTGAAACCGTGTTGCCCCAAAGAAGAGGAAATTTGTCTCCGGGCAACTAATCTCCCAGAATCTGACCGTGTGTTTCTGCCCTAAAAGCAGTTATTACCAAGTTGGAGTATGCACACAACCAACCTGATACCAGTGTGTATACTGGGGAACTGTACAGTGAAGTGAACATTACAAGGGTTGATTTTTAGCAGCTTATCTGCTCATGTATGGGGCACTCTGACGGGCCTACCCAACCAATATCAGTCCGAATGTATGGCCTCCCTTATAAAATTTTTTTTTACCTTCAATAGAACATCCAGAACATCCAGCAGGCATTCTCCATATATTCATTCAATGTGTAATGGTATCAAGATGTATTTTTTGTTTATCCTGCCAAAAGTCTGTAAAGGAGGTAAATGTAATCACTTGCCGAACATTGTAAAAGCACTTTTGTGTTTGTATGTACTGTTACTCTTGAATGGGTTATTCCTTTGTGTTATAAAGCAAAAATACTTTGATTAAAGGAAAAACTATACCCCCAAAATGAATACTTAAGCAACAGATAGTTTATATCATATTAAGTGGCATATTAAAAATCTTACCAAACTGGAAGTAAATCTTGCCCTTTTACATCTCTTGTCTTGAACCCCCATATTGTGATGGGTTGTGTGCTGCCTCAGAGATCACCAGACCAGAAATAATACAACTGTAACAGGAAGAATTGGCTCATGTGAGCTAAGAAGTATGTTTTGTATGTGTGCACAGTGAATCATACGATCCCAGGGGGTGGCCCTTATTTTTTAAAATGGCAATTTTCTATTTATGATTACCCAAAGTCACATACTACTAGAAAAGTATATTATTATGAAATTGGTTTACATGAAGCAGGGTTTTACATATGAGCTGTTTTATGCGATATCTTTTTATAGAGACCTACATTGTTTGGGGGTATAGGTTTCCTTTAACAGCTGATTTTGCATTGTATACATGCATAATGCTCATCTGAAACCCGTCTTCCTTCCCCCAAAACATTGTACAGAAGCATCTCTAGATTTTGATCTTCATATCAAGTAAAGTTGGGGTGGTGAGTTCTGTGTATATAGATATGTTTAAGTTCTTAGTTATACGAGATATCTTTGTTGTGCCATCAGTACAGTACTATTATTTTGTAAATTTAAGATTTTTACTTTCTCATTGTGCCTTATATTCTTTATTTGCATATACTCACAGAAACTGCTACAACGGTCTGTTGTCATGTGTTAGTCACAGATGGGCAGTAAGTGGATAGTCAAAAAAAAAAAACTTCTGTGACTTTACCCCTATTTTTTTTGTAGAGGACTATGCCCTTTATCTTTTGGATATGTACAATGGGTCTCTTAGATGACCTGTATGTAACCAAGAGTAGCAAAAAAAAAAAAAAAAAAAAAAAAAAAAATATATATATATATATATATATATATATATATATATATATATATATATATATATATATATATATATATATATATATATATATATATATATATATATATATATATATAGTGAATAAAGTACCCCCTCTTGTAAAATATAAGGATATTATAAGTTACCGAGGAGTTTCATGACCATATAAAAACACGAGGCCGAAGGCCGAGTGTTTTTATACAGGTCATGGAACTCCGAGGTAACTTCTAATATCCTCATATTTTGCAACTGGGGGTACTTTATTTATTATAATACACAAATTTCAGTGAGTCATGTGACAGAAATGACATCAGAACTCACCGTTTATAACTGATGACATCAGAACTCACCGTTTATAAGGATATAATTTACAAGATATTCATGGCTTTTGTGTATATTATATATATATATATTTTGTAAATTGTAAGTTTGCACAGGTATTGCCTGTTTAACAGGTGTTGGGTCCTTTTACTTGAAAAAAGAACAAATCAAATCGTTTTTTTTTTGTTTGTTTTTTTGCTTCGACTTTTTGTTTGTCAAATTAAACATTGTGTTTTATTGTAAACTTGTGAGCTAGAAATTAGTGGTATGTATATATCTAGATCAGAAAGCATACTATAAGCTGTCTTACTGTCATTTATTATGTAGAAAATGTGGCACAATTGGTTGGCACAATTGAGCTTTACTGAAGAGCACCTATATAAGCAGTCTGCCTAGGAACCCAGCTCTTCTAGTTAAGGAGAATTAAACTGAGTTTGTGCTGCTTGTTATGCACTGTTAAAAGTTTCTTTATGAAAAAAAACTCAGTTGTGAAAAAACAGGCACCTTCTGTTTGAAGTTTCGATGGGTGTTGTTGTCTTTTACTTCAGAAAAGGTGTGGCCAAGTCTTCCAGTCCACATGTGGTGTATCAAATGTGGGCATGTCCTAATAGAGATAGTGTTGTTAAAGGAACAGTAACATCAAAACTTGAAAGTATTTTAAAGTAATACAAGTATAATGCAGTGTTGCCCTGCAAAGGTAAAACTGCTGTGTTGGCTTTAGAAACACTACTATTGTTTATATAAATGAGCTGCTGTGTTGCAATGGGGAGCAGCCATTCAAAAGAGAGAAGGCTCAGGTTACACAGCAGATGGCAGATAAGCGCTGTAGAATATATTGGTATTATCTGTTATCTACTATTTAACCTGTGCCATATAGCCTTTTTTCAATTTCCGCCATTGCTACAAAGCAGCTTGTTTATAAAAACTATAGTAGTGTTTCTGAAGGAAACACACCAGTTTTACCAGTGCAGGCTAACAGTACATTATATTTTCATTATTTTAAAAGCACTTTATTTGCTTTGTTTTACTGTTCCTTTAAAGAAATGGACACCTGTTTAAGAAGTACCTGTTTATTAATTTCATCCAAGACTGCGATTTATAAAGCAGCTAAGTCAGGCCAGTATTATGCAGCAAAGGCTCGAGGAAACAAACTATCCAGGAAGCGCTAAGACAAGAAAAGACATGAGGAAGCCATGGTTATGCAATAGCCAAACCAGCAAGAAACCTATGACTATTAATTACGTAAATCAAAGCACAAACACAGACCAGTAAAGCTGCCTTGAAGCAGCAACATAAGGGAAACTGTAATTTACAGCAAGGAGTACAAGCCGTGGCTGAAAATCAACAGTGATACTGCCCTGGTCCAGGCACCAATCGCTTACAAAGCTGCACAGAATTCTCTACAGAAAATATCTACAGATGACATAGAGGCAGTTTTTGAACAAACAGCAGCATGAAAGAGAGGTTACCAATAAAGCGGTGAACTGGGGTGATTACACCATATGTAATTAAAGAATCACATTAAGAGAGTGGCATTGGACAAAAACATCAGATCTCTCCCACGAAGATACAGCACTGGGTTGGACAATGAGGCCCCAAAGATCTAGAACAGTTTGTAGAATAGTGGCTTTTTCACCAGGCTTGCATAGGATCTTCACTGAGGCACATCATGGATGTTACAGGAAGTGCAACTTCAGCACACCTAGTAAGAATGTTCCTTAAGGACAATGATACACGGGACGTTTTGTCGCCTGCAAGGAATCCTCGGAAAGTAGCAGCAATGCCCACCGACAGTATCCATGTAAACTGTGAGAAGGAAACAAGGGACGTTTAGTCGGCCGCAGTAGCCAAGATCTATTGTGGGCGACAAAATGTCCGGTGTTTTATTGCCCTATGAGAGGGTGTTCAAAAATGATCAACAGGGGAAATTTGATTTAAAGAGGCAGGTAAAATCAAACCCAGCTTGGTTGTGATAACGCTAAAGAACATATTTTACAGACGTTTTTCTGGCTAATTGTACATACCAAGGTTGATGTATTCTGACACTGCATTATTGGTGTTGGTTAACTTCTCCTATGCCACATTGTTGGAGCTCACTGGTACCTTTACCCATAATAGCATACATATGTACTGATACCTCTTGATTATGCTTTATTCATCTTATGAAGTTCTTTATTATTGCTGCACTGAGCATCTTTTAGTTTAGAAAAGGAGTAGAAATATGTTAGCAATTTCCCAGATGGTATCAAAACTAATGTTCACCAGCCATGTAGTGACAAGTTAAAAGAACAATAGCACCAAAAAATTAAGTGTTTTAAAGTAATGAAAATATAATATGCTGTTGCTCTGTACTGGTAAGTAAAACTAATGTGTTTGCTTTAGAAACATGCACAGTCTGTTGCTGAAGAGCACAGAGTGGGGTTCATTTGTCATCACTGGGCAAATGTGCCCGTGGGCAGTAACCCATGGCAACCAATCAAATTGTTGCATTCATTGTTCTCTCTGCAGCTGGCTGAAAAATCCAATCACTGATTGCCTACTTTGGGTTTCTGTCCACAGACACATTTGCCCAGTGTTTATAAATAAGCCCCAGATTGTTGCTGAAGTGCACAGACTTATTGGTGTAAAAAACCTTATGGTTTTTTTTTTCTCCTTTGGGGAGAACACTAGGCCCAGTCACAGCTCAGACCACATTCCTATGTAAAATAAACCCCCTTTTCACCTGACAAAGGGATAAGCACAAAAGAGCAAGCTAAAAGTGTAAATTCTGTAATGCATTTAAAGAAATCCAAGCAGACTTACTTTGCTGCAGTAATCAGTTAGGGTGTGTAGACTGTTCATATCCAGTATGTGTGGGTGGTGTTTATATAATGTGTGCTTTTAGTATATACAATTCCTCTTAAAAGAATTCAGAACCTCGATTAATTCTCTCATTTTACAGAATAACAATTTTATCAGCAATATATTTATTTAAAATGACTGAAATGTCAGTTTAGTTTTTCAATGTAATATTCTTTCACGTTCTAAACATTTCTTAAGTATTAAATTGAATTGTTTATTATTCAGTGACGGTTACCGGTCAATGAAATTGTGTTATAAGAAGTAATGAACCCCTTTAGTGAAGTTAAAGTGACATTGGAATTCCATGGGCATCATAATAGCACTTGATTTATGGCCTTTATGGTCATTCGTGGCTTGTTTTCTAACTCATCACATTTTCACACAGACTGTTCTAGTATTTGGGCTTTGGTTTAGGCTATGGTTGATTTCTGAGCCAAGATTTATTTTGTTTGTTTGTTGAGTGACTGTCACATTACCAATAAGCCAAATATTCTACAACGGATCCCATACTTGTACTACAAATTTTAAATGCAACATTTTGTGGCTCAAGTTGTGTGGCACTATGACAGTATAGGTGGATGGTGGGCCATACTGACGGATGTTAGTGTCACATATGCATTTGCCTATTTGCAGATTTGTTATGACACACTAACCGTGTATCTTGGTCTTCCCAGCAGTTAAACTGGGAACCCACACATAAATGAGTTATCAGCTGGTCAGTTGAAGATGAAGTGAATTCTCTTGCTCTTCATATTCAGGCGCTAGTGCAGTAATAGCACATGGGGCAAGTGCAGTGTTGCTTTCACCACTTTTCCTGTTTCTAAATTGGTTGTAAAAGTGTTTCTTTTGGACTACCCAGCTCTTTAAAAATGTGTTCGCTTAACCCATAGCTCGTTAAATCTTTTGCATGAAGTTTTTAATAGAAGCTGAACAGAACTGACCTGAAGTATTGGATTCTTCAGAGTAACAATTGAAGGAAAGGGTGGGATCAGTGCTCTAAAGCTTCCCTCCTTATGTATGACATGGGAGTAAAAAAATAAAAAAAACAATTTATGTGGAAATGGTGTGATTGGATTCCTTCCTGAGTAGGCTAAAAAAATGTCGCTTCTCTGCATTCATTATAAGCGTGTTTCTTTACTTAGTGGAAGGGACCAAAATTTTGACTTCTGCCTTATGCACCAAGATTTTGTTTTCAATTTACATTGTGTCTCCTGTTTAATATTGTCCATAAATGTTGAATGTGAAAATGTTCATGTATTAAAAGGGAATGCATCCTGTTGCAAAGTTGCCAAGACTGCAAGTCTATGCTTGGTGTTTCCCAAATCATAAGATTGTCCCTCCTATCTCCAATATCCCTGCTTAGCTCAAAAATAACAAAAAATATTTTCAGCAAATGTTTTATTCATGTAACTAATTTAGCTTATATATATTTTCATAAATCAGTGACTTAAATGTAGCTTTCATTAACAGAGGATAATGTTGCTATTGTTACTAGTTAACTATATCATAAATGTATGTGTATATATATATATATATATAGATAGATAGATAGATAGATATATGTGTATATATATATATATATATATATATATATATATATATATATATATATATATCTATCTCTCTCTCTATCACAAGGGTATTACCAGCACTTCCACACACAGGACTTAAAAATCAATAAATGGTGTTTTATTCAATATTCAGTCATTTGAATAAAACACCATTTGTTGATTTTGAAGTCCTTTGTTTGCGGACCCTTCTTCTCTGCGCTATATTTTATATATATATATATATATATATATATATATATATATATATATATATATATAATGTGTGTATATATATATATATTTTTTTTTAATATAAATTATTGAAAGTTTGGAGCATTTTGAGATTGTTTTTGTTCTTGCTTGAATGATTGCTGAGCTGTGGTTTTTTTTGTTTTGTTTTTTTATTCATTTTTGGAAGTCTGGGAAAATACAATGTGCCTTCTTTTCTCTCACTATAGATTTGTGGATGCACTTAGATGTTTGCAATGAGCACTGTGGCTGGCATGCCCCAGTGGTTTGGATCCCGATGCAGAGGACTCCGTAGTAAGCGAATCTATCAAAAGCGAACGTCATGAGTATAGTGATCCCTTTGCGGGTTGCGACAACAGAGGCTCCGTATCTGGAAATGGCTGCAGGCTCAGAGTAAGTACAACATGAAAAAAAACCCTTTGTTTCCTGTTGTGCTTTGTGCAACTGGTAGTTGCAATCATTCAGAAGATCTTATTTTCCTACCTTCTGCCATAATGCCCAGGGTATACTGTACTCATAAATATTATTTTGCTTGTCCCTTTCTGATCTGTTGTTCTCCATTCTTATTCTTATTCTTATTCAGTAGTGCTGTTCATCTCACAGCCAAATAAAGTTTTTTATTTAAAGATAAGTTTCTGTTGTGGTGCTGTCTACACTATTAGATGCACAGTGTGATTGCTACAACTGTGGATTTTCACAGAGGGGAAAAAGCAGTCAGCGGTTCAATGGTACTCTGTATGAGGCAAAAATCTTGGGAAATAATTCCACTTCTCCGCAGCACTGACCTTTTTGCAACATTTAAATGTTAGAAAATTAGTTTGTTGAAAGAAATGCCCTTGATGCTACTATGTGAGGGAGAATTCAAAATGATTTGTTGCCCAGGTAGCTCATGGAGACCATAATAAACGTGCACGTATGGGAGTATATGTGTGTATCAATATTCAATGAATAATGTTGTTTCTGTATATTCGTATTCATTAAAAAAAAAAAAAATTAAGAATCATAGTTAACATAATAATTGAAGGTAACAACCTGTTAATAAGTGCAGAACATATATTTATAAAGTGCCAGCATTCTACTGTGCAGTACAATAGAAGGATGTATTTAACAAACATACAAATAGTGACTGATACAAGAGCAAAAGAGGGCCCTGCTCATTCAGTTTGGAAATTATGGTCGGAAACTCATACGATTTGTTTCCATGTCCTATGGAATTATTGTGGCGTATTACACAATCTCATTTATGTCCAAATTTTACAAAGTTTCCTTGTTGTGTTAAATGTTACTAGCAAAAACTCTTAATTTTATGTGTACCCTGATGTCTTCCAGTGTTTATCAGTTACTCCAGTTGATACCTGGAGATAAAGCATGTATTTAAATCACTAAAGATTAGAGTGCGTTATTGCTGTTTTTGTATAGCCTGTTTTTATAGCCTTTTTCGTATACCTGCGAAGGAAACATAAATTAATTGGTGATGTCAGATGTTAGGCACCACCACACTGATTGTAATTGCTTACCTGAAACCTCAGAGTGATGCTTCTGTTAGCAGAAACCTGTGAGCACCACTGAGCGATCCTCTTCTTCATACTGCCTCTTTAAATCTTTCTCTCACAAGGTAATTTTCAAAGGGTATTTTCTGTTTTCACAGTGGTCCCTTATTGCTACTGTGAGGAGCAAAACAGTGAACCAGTGGTGTTTACACAGACTTTGTCTATAGTGAGTTTTTGTGGTTGCCTTATAATTCCACCTTTGATTAAGTAAACATTATGAGGTTTGACAGATTGCACATATAAGTCAACATGACATTTGTGTTACCTGTCATATTGCTTCAGTTATATGTGCCTGTTGCCTGGCACCCCTCTAGTTGGTTATATGGGACACTTACTATTTCACAGTTGAAGTCAAGTGGAAAATGCTTCTAAAATTCTATTGTAATTCAAAATATATTTGTTTTACAGGCCAGAATCTGTAGAAGCTAGCCCTGTCGTCGTTGATAAGTCAAATAGTTATCCACATCAGTTATATACCAGCAGTTCTCATCATTCGCACAGTTATATTGGATTGCCTTATGCTGTAAGTATGCTTTGATAATTAGTTCTTAAATTCTAACCCAAACAGACACCGCAAAACATAAAAGTTAATTTTACATTCTTAAGGGCTTTTAGCACACAGGCAAATTCGGGGAGACTAATCGCCTCTTCTTCGGTGTGACTTTTTCCTCGTGAGGCAACTCCGGGCGACTTCAGAAATTAAAGCGCCGCGAGTGCATTGCCGCAGGCGATTTTTCATTTTAGCAGCGGGGAGGCAGTTCGGGGAGATTGTCGGAAAAATAGGCCAAGCGACTAAACCCCCACCCCCCACCCCCGAATCTGCCCGTGGGCCAAAGCCCTAAAGGGGTTGTTCACCTAGTTGTTTTTAGATGGTTCACCAGAAATAACTTTTTTCCAATTACTTTCTATTTGCTATGTGTGACAGTTTTTATTATTGAAGTGTGACATGCCATTTTTCTGGGAGGGGGGTCACCAACCCTGTAAACTGTTTTAAATTGATACATTTAGTTGATGCATTTCTTATCTTTAGCCCTGCTGAGTAGAATCCCTGAATTTCTTTACAGGCTGCTGAATTGATACAATAGTTGCTAATACTCCAGAGATCCTACTGAAAAATGTATCAACTAAGTGTTGCAAAATTGTAACCATTTAAGTCTGGCAGCTCAGTAATTCAGGTGCAGACTCTAAACACCAGAGACATGAACATTAAACTTTAAACTTAGATTTTGAAAAAACAGTAAAAAATAAACAATGGAAAGTAAATGGGAAAAAAAGTCTTTATTTCTGAGGAACAATCTGAAAATAATTGAACTGGAAAAAAGTGTTTGGAAGATGAACAACCCCTTTAATATGATATACATAGCTGAAGAGCTTCTTGTATTGGTCTTAAATGGCTTTATTTATCTTTTATAATGTTAATTTTGATAAAGGTTGCAGGCGGTTGTGTTTTATTTAGTCCTTAAATTCAATTGCTCTCTTGTGTTTGCTAAAGCATTACTTTAATCTTTAATTATAAATCAATAGGATCATAACTATGGTGCTCGCCCTCCACCAACACCTCCAGCATCTCCTCCTCCTGTTCTTAGTAAGAACGAAGTAAACATATTTACTGCTCCTAATTTTGATGAGACCTCCAGTGCTACAACAATCAGTACTTCAGAAGATGGGAGCTATGGTACTGATGTCACTAGATGTATCTGCGGTTTTACACATGATGATGGATATATGATTTGTTGTGACAAATGCAGGTAAAATATGCTGTGCTTAAGTTTTGATTTCACATGAATAGTCAGTGTTTACTTTTCACTTATAATACTAAATGTATGGTTCAGATATGTCAATGTGGAATCATTTTCCCCGTGGAAGCTTTTGAAGTTTTCTGGGAATGGGCACTCACTAATTGGTTGTTCTTCAAATTTTCTCTGTTAGTTTTTCAATCTGTATAGTTGTCTGCCATCTTTAGAAACAGAACAAGAAAGTAGTGTCACATTAACATGTAATCCACCCAAGACTTCTTATCATGTAGTTCAGGGTCTTTATAACCTGTGTGCCAGGGTCAAAATTGGTTTCCCTTGCTGTTTTGTTACGGTCTTCATAAGCAGATACAATAATGTTATCCTATAATATTCATTTAAAAATGTAAATATTCAGATGTTATCTGGATCTGTTAAAGTTAAATGGATACTGTCATGGGGAAACATGCTGTTTACAAAATGTGTTAATTAATAATTAACTTCAGGATATCAGGCAAGCAAAGCCGTTCCTTTATTTTCCCAGGATTCCCTCAGTCTCCTGAATTGTGCTTTGATAAGCTGCAGTCTTTCTTTAATGCTGGCCAGCAAGTTGATATCGGTACCCCCAAGCTGATTTTAAAGGGGTGGTTCACCTTTGAGGTAACTAGTGTGTTCTAGAAAGTCCTATTCCTAGCAAATTTACATTTTAATTATTTATATTTTATAGTTTTCGTGTTATTTGCCTTGCTCTTTTTCCTCTTTCCAGCTATCAAATGGGGTCACTGACCCCATCTAAAAAACAAATGCTCTGTAGAGCTGCAAATGTATTGTTACTTTTGTTTATCACTCCTATTTCTATTCAGTCCCTCTCCTATTCATATTCCAGTCTCTTATTCAAATCAGTGCATGGTTGCTATGGTAATGTGGACCCTAGCAATTAAAAATTGCAAACTGGAGAGCTGCTAAATAAATCAAAAATAATAAAAACATGGAAACCAATTGAACATTTTTTCAGAATATCTACATCATACTAAAAGTTAATCTGAAGGTGAACAACCCCTTTAAGCAGAGCCGGGCCATAGAACAGTGGACAAGATAAAAGCCTGAACTGATAATGCCATGTGTCTGAGCTGCTACCACTGCTATGCATAAGGTTACTAGCACATGCCAGTCGAGAACTATCCAGTATTTTATTTAGCGAGTGGAAAAACCAGCCAAATCTAGCCATGCTTTTCCTTTCAGTTTAACGCCTACTGCACATTAAAATCATGACTGTATCCCTTTAAGAAATACTGTTGTAGAATTGGAGTAAAATGTACTGTTGCAAAATTGTCTAATGCAGATTATTTTTTTTTTCCCTCAGTGTCTGGCAACATATCGATTGTATGGGTATTGACAGGCAAAATATACCAGACATCTACTTATGTGAGCGTTGTCAGCCTCGGTAAGTTATTCTGTCCTGTAAAATGTTTTTCAAGGCATTAAATATACAGTATACAAGTGACTTAAGTTTACAGAAATGGCAACATCATATTAAAGTAGACCTGTCGCCTATACATTAAAAAGCTGAAAAATGAAAATCCTTTGCAAATTAAACATGAATCACAATTCTTTTTTTCATTAAAACATACTTCTTATAAAGCGGTTTAAATATTTGAGCTGTCAATTAAATATTATCTGCCCGCCTCTATGCCTGAGGCATAGAGGTGGGGCAGTCTTTTACTTTCACTTTCCATTCAGAACTTTCTATATGCCTCTGCACTTTTCACATTGTTCCTTCCCTCCTCAGGCTCTTTAATTATGTAGGTTCATACACAAGATTTTGGGGTGATACACAATTTGTCATAAAGGAACAGTAACCCCAAAAAATTTAAGTGTTTTAAAGTAATGAAAATATCATGTAGTGTTGCCCTGCACTGGTAAAACTGATCTGTTTGCTTCAGAAACACTACTATAGTTCATATAAACAAGCTTCTGTGTAGCAATGGCGGAAATCGAAAAAAGGCTATATTGTACAGGTTAACTAATGGATAACAGATAACACCATTAGACAGAGCTTATCTGCTATCTGATGTGTAACCTGAGCCTTTTCTCTTTTGAATGGCTGCCCCATTGCTACGCAGCAGCTTATTTATACAAACAATAGTAGTGTTTCTAAAGCAAACACAGCAGTTTTACCAGTGCAAGACAACACTGCATTATATTTTTATTACTTTAAAACACTTTTATTTTTTGACGTAACTGTTCCTTTAATAACAGTGTCTACAAAATGGCTCCTGCCAGCTTGCTTTGATTTGTGTAATTCCAAGACTAAAGGAAAAATTTTTAAATAATAAATATAGTGTAAGTAAAGTTTATTTTGCTCAATTAATGTGATAGAAAATAATTTGGAATTATTTCTTAAGGTCCCCTTTAAATAACAGATATTGCTTATATATATATATATATATATATATATATATATATATATATATATATATATATATATATATATATATATATATATATACAATATCAAAACAGGGGGGTTGTGGGAGCACTCTAAAGGCTTTAAAGTATATATAAGTATAATAAATGCTATTGCATATGTACCCAAAACAGGGGTTATTTTGTTACAAAGTTATGATCATAAAATTGATAAGCCACCATACCACGTCAAGGTAAACCCCGAATGGCGGTCCCTAACTTGTTTTATATTTTATGTGCATTTTAGCATTACCTGTAATCAATGTCCGTTGAACGCTGTTTTTTCACTAAGGGCTAAATCTGGGCGTTTGTTTTGGGAATATCTCTCCTTTAAAAGCCTGATTGCTGGCTGGGGAGGATTTAGCCCTTAGTGAAAAAACAGCGTTCAACGGACATTGATTACAGGTAATGCTAAAATGCACATAAAATATAATACAAGTTAGGGACCGCCATTCGGGGTTTACCTTGACGTGGTATGGTGGCTTATCAATTTTATGATCATAACTTTGTAACAAAATAACCCCTGTTTTGGGTACATATGCAAAAGCATTTATTATACTAATATATACTTTAAAGCCTTTAGAGTGCTCCCACAACCCCCCTGTTTTGATATTGTGTATATATATATATATATATATATATATATATATATATATATATATATATATATATATATATATATATGTATATGTATATGTATATGTATATGTATATGTATATGTATATGTATATATTGTATATATATATATATATATATGTATATATATATATATATATGTATGTATATATATATATATATGTATATATATATGTGTATATATATGTGTATATATATGTGTATATATATGTGTATATATATGTGTATATATATGTGTGTATATATGTGTGTGTATATATGTGTGTGTATATATGTGTGTATATATATGTGTGTATATATGTGTGTATATATATGTGTATATATATGTGTATATATATGTGTATATATATGTGTGTATATATGTGTGTATATATGTGTATATATGTGTATATATATGTGTATATATATGTGTATATATATGTGTATATATATGTGTATATATATGTGTATATATATGTGTATATATGTGTATATATATGTATATATATGTATATATGTATATATATGTATATATATGTATATATATGTATATATGTATATGTATATATATATATATATATATATATATATATATATGTATATATATATATATATATATTAATTTTTACACATCTTGCTTCAGATATGTTTTAATATGTAAATGGGAGGTTTCTCTCTGAAAGCTGAATTTTTTTTACCTTTTCTACCTTCTTAGTCTGCTTTGATTGTATGGTATACATCTGATGAATGAAAACATTTTACTTGTTAATTGACAGGGCTTTGGATAAAGAGAGAGCAGTTTTACTTCAGCAGAAAAAGCGAGAACATTTGTCAGGTGGGTTTAAAGTTTTTTTTTTTTTTTTGAATAAGGAAAATACTAAATAAAAAAAATAAAAATATATATATATATATATATATATATATATATATATTTTTTTTTTATTTATTTTTTTTTTTTACAAAGAGTATGTCAAATTACTTCAGTCTTTGAGAACTCTCTCTAGTTTTTAATTTATGGCATATTAGGTGCTAAAATTATTACCCTTGCTTTAGAGTTTTAGAGTTTAACGGTTGCCATAGACTTAACAATTACAATCTTTCCTGGAAAAGATCTTTCCAAGAAAGATTGTTTGTTTCAATACACACGTGTAGAGCTCAATTGTCAGATATACAGGTAGAAACAATAGAATTCTACCTTTATCTGATGAATCGGCAAAGGCACTCCATCAAAATATTCTGCCTGGGCCGATCGATGAACAAATCCATATCCAAGTCTTCTGCTGATATCGATCAGCTCGTTTACCACCATACACCCACCGAATATTGTATGAAAATTAGTTTCTTACCGTTATATTGGTGCTTGTTTGGCCACCTTAAGGTTAATTTGGCTAAGATAGCTCAAGATAAGGCGAAAGCATAAGGTCCATGGTACACAGGCCTAGTAATCACCCCAGTCTTTGTAGGGAGAACTGTGGACATTTATACCACTAGCAGCTTCCCAATCACTGAAATACAAAACACACAAGCGTTAATTAAAAAAACAAAAAAACAAAAAACAAAAACAGATTTGCACCTGATCAGTAACCCATAGCAACCAATCCGTAATTAGTATTTTTTTTTTTTTGCCAGCTTCAGGCAGAACACTAAGGGAGTTATTTAATAAAACTCGCATTTATCTAATATTTTTTTTATCTTATTTATCAATAAAATAACTCGAGAAAGTTGGGAAAAACCTAAATTTAGACCTGAGTTGTGCTTTTTTTCGGGTTATCGCCCGGAAATGCTGAAATTTTGGGATTATCGGACGAAACCCAGCACAGACTATGATATCTTTAATTGTAGAAGGGACATCACCCATTCACTTATACAGGATCTCGACCAGTTTGAGATGGTGGATTTTCGGATTCTGACTTTTTTGACTTCAGGTTATAATAAATTTCAATTTTTTTTTTATAATCTAAAAATTTGATCTTTGACCTGAAAAAAAATCGAGGTTTAGTAAATAATCCCCTAAAAGTCGAGGTTTGATCATTGTTACGGGTTACTGACGAGGTACCAATTTGCTGACATAAATGAGCCCCAATATCTTACAGACTGCCACTATCCGTTGGGTATTACTTTAAAAAGCACAAGTGAGTTACTGAGCAAAACCCATAGGACAGCACTAATGTTTTTGATATGGACAGATAAGTGTGTAGCCGCTGTTGTCCACTTGTAGAAGACTGTGAGGATCATAAATACCTGTGTGCTATTGGACCCAAATGGTACCCAAAAAGAGTTAAACCTTTTTGTTTTGTTTTTCTTAAAACATTGGAGAGAATATTTACAGAACTCTATGGGGTTTCCTTAAAAATCATTTGAAATATTTAGTTCTCCATCAGTAGGTACATAGAAAATGGTTGCTATTGGTTACTGCTTTAGAGAATCTGTTACAGTTCTTTCTGCATGACACTATTTTTAAAGGAGAATCAAACCCTTGTTAAAATCCCCTACCCTACATAGACCCCCTCCCGGCTCCCCCCCAGCCTAGGTGGTACCTTTTCTAAATGCCCCTAACTCTACTTACCCCTCAGTGCAGATTCAGGGCATCAGAGTTCACAGCAGCCATCTTCTTCTCTTCTGTAATCTTTGGGAATAGAGTGGCATATCGGCGCATGCGCAGTTGGAGCAATTTTCGCGACAACTGCACATTTGCAGAAAGTCACGGAAATTGCCGAAGTCCTGGAAGAAGACCTGGAGGTTACCAAAGCGGCTGAAGATGGCACCCGTGAACTCCGCTGGACAGAATCTGCACCCACCTAGGCTGGGGTGGGGCAGGCAGGGGGTCTATGTAGGGTAGGGGATTTTAGAAGCAAGGGTACTTGTTTTGACAGTTGAATGGGTTCATGCAGTTGGGCAAATGTTCTCTTCTATTGCTTAACAGTTTTTAAAGGGGCAGTATACCCCCTTGTTCAGCATGTGCTCAGTGACTTATGCTTGTGCTGAGCATAAAGTATTCTTATTGTTTTAACCCCAACACATCTGTTTTTTGTGATTTCAAGCTAAACAGGAACTGAAGTTATTCCAAGTTTGCTCCTTGTTAATAGGCAACAAAATGCTCTGCACAAGCCCTATTCATTGAATGTTGTATTTGCCCCTTTAAATCATGGAGACTATGGCCTTTATTTCCTGATTTACCTCTCTTAAGACTTTTATGATGGGGGTTAATTTAAAGCCTCATCCAATGAGTGACTGATTAACTTTTTCAATTAAGAGTGCCATACAATTCAGTAATGTCTGGCAAGATTGTGTGACCATTGATCTGTGGGTCCCTGAATGATAATTTTAAGTTATCACATGAGTTAACTGCTCAGAACATACTGTAAGGTTGATGACCCCAAATGTCATATATTTACTAGTCACCCTGGTATAGTATGCATCTGCATTTTTAATATAAAAATATTTTATATATTTCTAATCATCTGTTTTAATTTAGGGTCTTACCTTTCCACTTTCAGGGTTGTCTTATAGCAGCGAGGAACTGCTCAAAAGAAAATGTATACCAAATACGAAAATCACATATTGAAATTTCTATTATGATTAATACAATGAATCAAATACATGTAGCAAATAGGCAAATTTACCTTCATCTAATGCTAAAACATTTTTTCTAGTATTTTTGAATTACACAGCTGCATAGATCATCTCCATGGTTGGGACAATAGTGAAGCCTATTAAGGAAGCATGACATTCTTTGCCAGTGGGATCTAGTATTTACTTGATCTTGCTCAGAGGCAGAGACTGTTGATGCGATAATGAGTTAATAAATCCTAATGCCCCACATACCTTTAGGCTTTAACTTTTGTGACTCTAATGCAGATGATCTTCAAACCTGCTACAATGGTAGAGGCAACAGCGGAAGTCTTTTGTCTGGTAGGTACCATCTCAAGTGTGACCTTTACAAGCCTAAATTACCCAGAATCTTTCTGTATAAGGAATAGCGCTAAATTTCCTCCTACATTTGAGTCCTATAAACAAACCATTCCAAATCATCCATTATGCATAGCTAAATAACTACATGTTCTGTTTGCATACATATCTGAAAGCAAGCAGAATTGTATCCGAAAGCTTTCTGATGCCAGCTAATTTCATATTTTCTGTGATTTTGACACATGATTTTAAATTTGATATATAAATATACAACTCCAAGTTTGTAAAGACCTATTTCACTGTTACTTTATTTAATGTCCTTTGCAAAAATTACTTTATAATCACTAAATTTATTTTGATAAATTCAGTTGATCTTATTGGAATGATATGAAACAATCCTTTTTAATTATGTGTTTCAGTCTAGATTATAGTCTGTATCCCAGTCTATAAGCAATGCCTGCTAATGCGCTTTGTACATATACTACACTGATTGGGCATCGCAGCTATTATTATTATACTGTTTATTTTTAAGTAACGCTGGTTTATTGTGAAGAGCTGTCAAAAACTTTGACTAAAGTCAAGAACCTGCTATTATTTTGAATGTACAGTCATATGAAAAAGTTTGTGAACCCCTCTCAACAAAAAAGATAACAATGGTATGTCTTTCATTTGCCAGGAACATCTGAGTACTGGGGTGTTTTCTGAACAAATATTTTTAGAGAAGCAGTATTCAGTTGTATGAAATTAAATCAAATGTGAAAAACTGGCTGTGCAAAAATTTGGGTACCCTTGTAATTTTGCTAATTTTTTTTTTCTATAATGTTTTTATTTCTTTATGCTTTACACATAAATTGACATGTTACAAATGAAATAAAGTAAAATAACTATCAAGTACAAATCAAGTATTTATGAAATCAGAAATAGTGATTAGCATTTATACATTTTACCAAAGTCACCATCATACAGTACAGGTGTATCTCTATTTTCAAAAAAAAAGTAAACCACTTTATCAGTTTGTTTTATGTAGGTAGTGTGCCAGGTTACAAGTATTATTTATGGTTGAGGTAGATGACCTGTCAACAGTATGTCGGGGGGGGTTTCATTTTATTTTGTAGATGTAGATTTTCATACCATGTGGTATATTGAAATGTTTGTATAGTTAGCTGTCTAGTGATTAATGGTAGAGTATTTATGTATGTTAACCAGGTGTCAAATGTTTTCTTTTCTTTATTTGTCAGGGTTTCCACCCAGTCCAGGTGAAAGATATATTGTAATATTTGTTGTACTAGAGATATAGGTGGGGTTTATTGGGATAACCACTTAACCACTGGCTGCTGCTGCTAAACGTTCAGTTAGGGCTTTTTCTGGTTTAGAAATATTTGTAGTGGATGGGAATTTACTAAATATGGCCCAGGCAGCACTAATGAGCATTGTTTTCCAAGATAAATCTTTCCAATAACTGGCGATTTCCTCCCAGAGTAACTGCTCAATACTGATTACTGGTAACACCAAATTGGTTAGATTAGTTTGTCTTGAACTTCATAGGCAGTGTCAAATCATGAGAAAAGGTATTTAAGGTGACCAATTGCAAGTTGTGCTTCTGTTTGACTCGCCTCTTTAGAGTGACAGCATGGGATTCTCAAAGCAACTCTCAAAAGATCTGAAAACAAACATTGTTCAGTATCACAGTTTAGGGGAAGGCTACAAAAAGCTATCTCAGAGGTTTAAACTGTCTGTTTTCGACTGTAAGGAATGGAATCAGGAAATGGAAGGCCACAGGCACAGTTGCTGTAAAACCCAGGTCTAGCAGGCCAAGAAAAATACAGGAGCGGCATATGCAGAGGATTGTGAGTGTTTACAGACAACCCAAAGATCACCTCCAAAGACCTGCAAGAACATTTTGCTGCAGATGGTGTATTCTGTTCTACAATTCAGCACAATTTGCACAAAGAACATCTTTATGGCAGAGTGATGAGAAAGAAACCCTTTCTGCACTCACGCCACAAACAGTCGCTTGTTGTATGCAAAAGCTTATTTATACAAGCCACAGTCATTTTGGAACAAAGTGCTTTGGACTGATGAGACAAAAATTTAGTTATTTGGTCATAACAAAAAGCGATTTGCATGGCGGAAGAAGAAAACCGCATTCCAAGAAAAACACCTGCTACCTAGTGTCAAATTTTTCCATCATGCTGTGGGGCTGTGTGGCTAGTTCAGGGACTTGGGCCCTTGTTAAAGTCGAGGGTCGGATGAATTCAACCCAATATCAACAAATTCTTCAGGATATTGTTCAAGCAGTAGTCACAAAGTTGAAGTTAGTCAAATACAAGAGTCCTCTGCACTCAACCCATTATCAATATATTTAAGACAGCGACATTTTGTGCATACTGCTACTAAAAAATGCCTTACCCTTTAAACAAAACAGGGATTGTTTGTCCATATATTGCAATATATTTAAGCTGGCCAACTACGTCAGTCATCCCATATCTGGCCAGTCCTACGCTCAATTTTATCTGATTCATTAAGAATTCTATTGCTTCATTATACATTTTACAAAGGGACTAGGTTTTACCTGCAACTTACTTGCTGCTTTCAAAGTAAACCTCCATACTTGGCTGCCCTTTTATTAGACACCAGTGGGATCACCTGACTATAGCTGGGAAGGGTGGGAGCTACAAAGTTGAAGTTACACAGGGGTTGGATATTCCAACATGACCATAACCCTTAAGACACTTTGAAATCTACAAAGGCATTTATGCAGAGCTAGAAGTACAATATTCTGGAATGGCCATCACAGTTACCCGACTTGAAAACCTATGGGATGATTTGAAGCAGGCTGTCCATGCTCGGCAACCATCAAATTTAACTGAACTGGGAAATTTTGTATTGACAAATGGTCAAAAATACCACCATCCAGAATCCATACACTCCTCAAAGACTATAGGAGGCGTCTAGAGGCTGTTGCATTTGCAAAAGGAGGCTCAACTAAGTATTGATGTGATATCTCTGTTGGGGTGCCCACATGTATGCACCTGTCTAATTTTGTTATGATGCATATTGCATATTTTCTGTTAATCCATTAAACTTTCTCTGCTGAAATACTACTGTTTCCATAAGGCATGTTATATATTAAAAGGAAGTTGCTACTTTGAAAGCTCAGCCAATGATAAACAAAACTCCAAAGAATTAAGCGGGGTTCCCAAACTTTTTCATATGACTGTATGCTTCCCGATAAGATAATCCTCATGTTCATGTATGGGATCCGTTATTCGAAAACCCATTATCCAGAAAGTTCCAAATTATGGAATGGCTGTCTCCCATAGACTCCAATATAATGAAATAATCCATTAATAAAACAGTACCTTGTACTTGATCCTAACTAAGGTATAATTAAGCAAAACCAGCCTATTGTTTTTTTTTTTTTTTTAAAGTTTACATGATCTTCTAGTAGATTTAAGGTATGAAGAGCCAAATTACAAAAAGATCCATTATCCAGAAAACCCCAGGTCCCCAGCATTCTGGATAACCGGTCCCATACCTGTACTATAGATCACATTTTTTATACTTCATGCACTGCTTTTTTATAATATACTGCTTGTCATTTTATGTATTTTTGCAGATGGCGACACCAGTGCTACAGAAAGTTGTGATGAAGTTCCCATGGAACTGTACACTGCTTTCCAGCACACTCCAACAACCCTTACTCTCACTGCCACTAGAGTTAATAAGGTTAATGACAAAAAGAGGAAAAAAAGTGGTGAGAAGGACCAGAATAATTCTAAAGTTAAGAAGGCAAGTGTAAAAAATCAATTTTTTTTAAGTATCTTCTGTATAAAGCAACATGGTAACAGAAATTCTCTTGAGGAAATCTGGAATACATTTACAAAAAACGCGATTGTAAAGTGTTTTACATTAATTCATACTGATGGTTTACATATTTTAGCACTTTGATTGTTTTAGCTTCTGAAAAGTATATGGTCCATATTTTCACTCTATCTTGATATAGTACTTCCTTTCAAAACAAGTAGAATGTTTGGGTGTAGCCATGGAGCTTATATTGATATTTAATTAAATTATAGTGTAAGACCTGTTTTGAGCTCAATGTTTGTGAAGATCACTCCATAGATTCCAGTTGTTCTTCACCATTTCACAGTCCAGCTATCCATTCAGCAATTCATTGCCTACATTTGTAAATCACAAGAGATGTTAAACAGGGCACATACAATGCAGTAATTTTGTTTTGTATGTAGACTGTGAGTACACTCATTCAAGTACATGGTGGGCTAAGGGGTTTATTTGAGGCAGTAAGGGGAAACCTGTTATTGAGACACTATTCAAGTACAAGGATCTTTTTTTTTTTTTTTTTTTTTTTTGAGATCACAATACCGTGATGATGCTTTGTGCTTGTTTGTATTTATAGTTGGAGTTCTTTAGTTGGAGGCTTCATAGGAATTGACAGCTATGCAATCCTGTGTACCAAGATTAGCATATATTACTGTTGTAGTTGGTCCCATGGGGTACAGTGTGGACTGTAATTGATTTTAATTTATAGCACAGTGATTTATATGACAGCACTGGATTTGGGTTGGAATTTAACTGGCTAAGAGCCTCATAGGTATTGATTCTTGGAAGTGACTAAAGGTGGCCATACATGGGGCGATAAAAGCTGCCGACAGACCAAGTGGGCAGCTTATTGGCCCGTGTATGGGGGCCCCCCGGACGGGCATCCCCGATCGAGAGATCTCGATCGAATGGGACACAAAATCCCGTCGGATCGCGGCCGCATCTGATCTCAAGGTGGGCATATCGTAGAGAGATCAGCTCGTTTGGCGACATCGCCAAACGAGCGGATCGCTCTGTGTATGGCCACCTTTAGTTAAGCTTACTATATAATCATGTTAAGAATGGACAGCTCTATAATAAATAGGCCATGTAGTTGATTAGCAAAGCTTAGTGCTTTTCCAGCCTTACATTTTTTTTTCTGTTCAAAACATCTGTACCACTGTTTATTTTTTCCAAATGCTTAATTTTAAAGGGATAATTTGTAAGCCCTAATTGTGACAGTTGGACAGCCCATCGGCTACCCTATAAAATAGAGTATGAAATCTGTCAACTTTCTTTCTGATTAAAAAATAATGCTTAATTTTTCACGGGAATTCAGGCCGCATCAGGCAGCTGTTTCAAAAACATAAAAAATAACTATCTTCATTCAATCAAAATAGTTTAGCTGCCCTGGCTGATTTGCCAAAAAGGGGACTATATGCACCTACATCCACATGAACAAAATGAACTAAGCTTGTATTAAAAATATAGTCTGCCTTTTTCAATATAAAAAACAATCTTTTACCCTCCCTAACACTCTTTCCATCCTCTGGAATTTTGTACTTTTTTATCTATTTGGTGAATTAATTGTATTCTATGGAGTCTAAAACTACCATCTAGCTTTTTAAGACGCATGAAACTTGAGTTTGGGCACATTATTTTTTAGGCAACTGAAAGAATTAAAGGCACTGTTGTCGTTTCAGTAAATCTGTTAGATAACTTTTTAATCTTAATCCAAGTACAGTTAAAATTGGCCAATTCTGATTAAACATCCCCGAATCTGTACTTTTACTTGTCTCTTATGATCTACTTAAAACCATGATTTCTTTCAGACATATTTGCAAATTTGAAGTTCACAATATTGCTTATAATCAGTTATCAAGTTCCTATAATATCATAAAATAGATTGAATCACATCATAAAGGGTGGTGTAGCCAATGAAGGCATTCAGCAGGAAAAAACTGTTGTAATAAGAGTGCTTGTTTTCGGATACTAGAAATGTCCAATATATAGACTTAGATTCAGGAAAATTGTATGTTGCTTCTTGTTTCCATATATTTTACTAAGATATGTCAATAGCTTGATGTCTTTATTTTTATTTTTTGTCTCCTTTAGGCTTTTCGTGAAGGATCAAGAAAATCATCACGTGTTAAGGTACAGTTTGGTGTTATTTTTATGTGCATCTTAAAGGGATAGTATAACCATAAAAATGTGTTGCACCAAAGGGTTGTAGAACTTTGACTATGGCACTGATGCAATCCGAGCTATGAGTCCATTTATTTCTCTCATCCAGTTCATACTTGTGCTTCTCAGAGTAAAATGTAGGCACATGTAGCCTGCACCCCTAATATGCAACAAAGATGAACAAGTCTGTTGTGCCAAACAGAAGTTTGACTCTAATGATACATTCGAGAATTACAGACAGCCTAAAAAAACACTGCCTCCTTCCTATAAGACTATACACAACAATGCACACAGGTCAGTAGTTAGCACTGACACAAGGTGACTTAATGGAGACCTACATAGCATGAGTGTGCAGATTAATTTTCTGCTTTTCATTCTCGTTTCTATAGATGGTTAAAAGGAGAGATTTATTTCACAAACCGTCCTAACACGTGAAGTATATTTATCCTTTTAACCTTCTATACACGGGTCCTGTTCTCTTAATCTGAGCCAGTTGGAACCTACGAGTAAAAAAATAAATAAATGGAGGTCTTGCTTCTGTCATAAGTCCTAAAAGTAGTTCTGTCTCCTGTGCTCTTTAGTTGGAAGAGCACATTCTTTATGGTAGAATCAGTGTTCACAAGCTTGTAGCATTCATGCTTTTTTACGCTTCTATGAGAGTTCACTTCATGTTAGTCCCGTGTTGGAGATTGAATTTTCTTACCTAAGGTTTAAAAAAAAAAAAAAAAAAAACTTTTGATCACTTGGCTTTGCCATATATTTGCAATTGGTTGGATGTAGAAAGTACAGTCTTACTGGAATAAGTCAATATATTTTTGATGTGTTCAGCTTTTGTGATGTGATCAATATCCATAGGTCCTTTTTCTCTCTACCAAAAAAAAAGCTAAAGAGAAGTTTGTGTCTTAAGTGAGTACACTAAAATCCCTTTTCTGCTGGCTGGGAAATTTGAATTTGTAATACTCATTCACATTTTTAGGGCTCTGCTCCAGAAATGGATCCCTTAGACAATTATGCTTTTGGATGGGAAAATAAAATCAAGACATGGATGGACCACTATGAAGAAGCAAGCAACAACCAATATAGTGAAGGAGTTCAAAAAGAGGCACAAAGGATTGCTTTGAGACTCAGTAATGAAAATGATAAAAAAGAACAGATAAAGTCCAGCTTTGACACCAGCAATCTAAGTTTCAAACCACCAGTAGAGGTGAGCTCTTTGCTTTTCACAGAGTACTTTGTTCAACATACACCTTCAATGTCTTGCATTTTGTTAAATCAATTTTTTTGGGGAATACTACAAAAATGATGTAATATAGACAAAATGGAAATAGGTTGTATTTAGAAAATGTGATTTGTTCAATAATCAAATTGCTCTTCAATATTCTGTTATCGGCTTTCTGTCTCTCTTCATCCTCTCTTCATGCAGTAGTCAGATTTTGATTGAGGGATAACTAAGACAGTTGGCTCTAATACATTATCTAGGCAAGGTAAGTGAACATGTATAATAAATAGGGACCGCACCTCTAATCCATCCAGACCCTTACACCATCCAAGCATAAATACAGCATGAGGTGGTGCTCCACTGGAAAACAAAAAAGGTTACTATAATGGACAATTTTTTCTTTTGTTTTTTTCAACTACCAGCACTCAGGTTAATGGTAATAATTCTGGCTAGAAAAAAACTAATTAAAACAAAAAAACTGAGCCCGGGATGCAAGTTATCACACAAATGCTCCAAAAATATGGTTAAAACACATATTTCTTTATGTACCGGTTCATAAATAAGTTATTACCACTGACCTGAGTGACAGTAGTTTGACTGAATCTTTTTTTTTTTTTCTTTTGTTTTTACCTTAAGGTTAGTGAACACCAGTAATGTATTAGAGCTGTCAATTAAAATCCTCATTTAGATTTCCGCATGGAGAAGAAACGGGTTGCTGAGAGGGCAGTACTTGATTATCAGAATTTGTAATTGATTATATTTGAAACATTTCTTATTTCCACTTCTTCCATAGACATTTCCTTTTTAATTCTTTAATGTATTGACCTCCAGTTATCTCAACATTTTATTGTTGTAAGCCTTTACTGCCTATTACTTTGGTGCATAGACACAATTACTGCCCTAATAATACCTTCTTCTCTTGGAGAAAACTGCAAATGTTAGCTATGACGGAGGTAAAATGGAATGGGAGGGCATGATCTGGCATACTAACCCTAACTGAGGCAGGCAAGGCCACACTTGATTTTGATGCACCAGCAATACATATTGTGAATTTTATGCAGTAAAATAATGTCTTGTCCCTACAGAGCTATCTACAAAAGAATAAAAAAATTTTAAAGGCTGCCAAAGACTTGCTTCCTGAAACACTAATTATAGAATACAGGGGGAAATTTATGCTCCGGGAGCAGTTTGAAGCAAATGGGTATTTCTTCAAAAGGTATGTGTGTTTTGGTTTTGTATTTACTAAGCTTTATTCAACATAAGCCTTATGCATAAATCATACGCTTAAATCAAAAGTGTAGCCAAAGTTATTTGCGGCTTCATTAGGTGTCACTGATAAAAAAAAATTAGAAATTCAGCCATTGGAGAAGTTGCTCAACTACAGATACCCCTATGCAATTAGAATTACCATTTATGTACTGTCCATGAACCAATTCATGCCTCTTCAACAAAATGAGGGTACTACACTGACTTTTTGGTCAACAGTTAATGTGTATAAATGTGCCACAGAAAACTTTCCACAGTGGAGTGATAGATGTGCTTGTTTAGCAGCCTTACTGTTATTAGTTATTTATATAGCGCTGACTTATTCCTCCACTGTGTGCAGAGATAATACATCATTCACATCAGCCTTGACAAACAAGTTTATCTGCCTGCGGAGCATCGTCTGTGTTGACATCGTCTGGCCCTAGCCTAAAAGTGCATACAATGTGACCTTATTTGTGTGGGTAGATAAAAGCATTTACTTACTGGATCTTAAAAGTCAAAATGTATTGGCAAAATAAACCAAAGTAGTTAGGAAAAATTGTGCAATTGTGTCGATTCTATTGCTTTGTTATTAAAAGCGGTAAAACAAAAGTATAATTTACTCTTATACACTTAAACTTGTTTGGTTTATCTTTTTTTTTTTTGTTTGTTTTTTTTTTCCTTTTTATGCTTTCCATAGGCCATACCCTTTTATTTTGTTTTATTCTAAATTTCATGGATTAGAAATGTGTGTTGATGCAAGGACATTTGGAAATGAGGCTCGATTTATACGACGTTCCTGTACCCCTAATGCGGAGGTATGTTTCGGACAATTTATATGGTATTGAATAAGTTAAACGTTTATGTCTTGAAATTCTTGAACAACTTTCCTGTTGGTACAGGTATGGGATCAATTTTTCGGAAACCATTTATCCAGGAAGCTCCAAATTACGTAAAGGCCATCTCCCAAAGACTCCATGTTATCCAAATATCCAAATTGTTTGAATGATTTCCTTTTTCTCTGTGATGATAAAACAGTACCTTGTACTTGATCCAAATCTGTTATCCAGAAACTCCCAGTTCCTAAATATTCTGAATAACAGGTCCCATACCTGTGTAGCTAGCAGAGATTACCCTGGCAACCAGGCAATGTTTGAATGAGCGTTCTGAAGATTAATAGGAAAGGGCCTAAATAGAATGTATCATAAAAGTAACATTGTTCTTGCGATTTTAAGACTTTTTGTCCAGGCACCCATTTTTGGTCTGAAATATCGTAACAGACCCCTTTAGCATATAATATGGCTACATATAGAAAACAAAACATTGCTATAACATACTATACTATAACTGGTACGGTTCCACAGATATCTAATGCTTTCAATAAGTATTTCCACTAATGTACTCCATGGCTGGCTTCCCCTTCCATACAATTATTATTGCCATCCTTTCTTTTTTTTTTTTTTTCTCACATATTTGTGGGTCAATTCAGATTTCATTACATTAACTTTTGTTACCCTTAATTCAGCAAAGGAACAACTTGCCTGCTTTTTGAGACATTACAGTAGCAGAAGGTGCATGGCAACCGTAAGTGGAAAGACACTATCCATCAAGTTCAACCTTTTAAGTCTATAAATAACCTGCCTAACTGCTAGTTGATCCAGAGGAAGACAAAAAAGCCCCATCTGAAGCCTCTTCAATTTGCTTCAGACGGGATAAATTCCCAAGATGGTAATCGGACCAGTTCAACCCCTTCTTAAAGCTATCTAATGTATCAGCCTGTATGACTGATTCCACATCTTCACAGCACTCACTGTAAAAAAAAAATATATATATTTAGAAGGAACCTCCTTTCTTCTAATCAGAATGAGTGCCCACGTGTCGGCTGGAAGGACCTACTGCAAAATAAAGCATTAAAAAGATTATTATATGATCCTCTTAAATTGTTATACCTAGTTATCATATCCCTCCTTAAGCGCCTCTTCAGTGTGAACAACCCAACTTCCTTTCCTCTGAGACCAAAACTATATGGCTTTTTCTAGATTGGGCCTTACCAGTGCTCTGTACAGTGGAAGAAGAACCCCTTCCTCCCACTAATTTATGCCCCTTTTAATACAACTCAAGACCTTGTTTAACTTTGAAGCTGCTGACTGGCATTGCTTGCTACAGCCAAGTTTAGTTTCTACAAAGAATCCAAGGTCCTTTTCCATTATGGATTTGCCTAGTGCAGTTCCATTAAGGGTATAAGTGGCTTGGATATTTTTACATCCCAGGTGCATAACTTTAAATTAATCAACATTGGATCTCATCTGCCACGTAGCCACCCAGATTGCCAGTTTGTCAAGATCCTGTTGCAAAGATGCTGAATTGTGGATGGAATTAATTGGGCTGCATAGTTGTGTTATCTGCAAACACGGATACATTACTTACAATACCCTCCCCTAAGTCAACTGAACAAGTTAAATAAAACTAGACCCAATACAGAGCCCTGAGGGACCCAACTAAGAACCTTACTCCAAGTAGAGAATGTCCCATTAACAACCACCCTCTGTACCCGATCCTGTAGCCAGTTTCCTATCCATATGCAAAGACTTCATTAAACCCAACAGACCTTAGTTTAGAAAGCAGTCGTTTGTGGGGCACTGTATTGAATGCTTTTCCCAACCGTCCGACATCTTACTTACCTCATCGAAAAAAAACAATCGAGTTTGTCTGACATGATCTATCCTCAATAAAGCCATGCTGATTAATGCCCATAATGTCATTCTCCATAACATAATTGTGAATGTGATCCCTTAACAAGCCTTCAAATAATTTGTCCACCACAAATCTCAAACTTACTGGCCTATACAGACAATACACCTTCTCCTTTCTACTGCCTCTGTCCCTCCGAAACTAAGGGAAATGTGAATTAGGGGAAATGTTTAGTTGATTCTTTTGATATCCATGGAGCTGTACCAGAGTTTATATTAGTCATGTATTCTTACGTACTGGACACCATGGTTAGAGCTTAAGGCGTTCATGGCCATTTGGCCCACAAATGTGTTATTGGACAACATGTCATCAACATAGACAACAAGTCTGCTATAATTCAAATGAAATTTAAAGTTTTGCTATAAGCCAAATAGTATTGATTCAGCAGTGCTAACCAAGATCAGTGCATCTTGGCTTTGCCTGCTTAGGCCCTGGTCTCAAACTTCATTCTTGCACCCTGTTTGACCTTTTTTTGTGAAATTTGGGTGACTTTTAGTGTGTTTCAGTGTAGCCGTTAAAGCAAGGATTTGGGTGCAAATTAGTAAAGGCAGGTCAGGGATCTGTTATGGGTAAAATGCTGAGACATGTTTAAATTAGGGTACAATGCAGGTGAGTTGACATGTTTGTAGATTATATTGTACGTAGTTTATCTGCATACCTGAAACCGGTTATACCAATAAGCTTTGATGGCCAAACTGTGATAAATGTTGCTTTTAGAGTTTTGAACTAATCCGCTCTGAACATACAACCAGAATTAGTAGTTTCCCAGATTAGAAATGTATAAAATCCATACCAAACAACAAGAGTGCATCCTAATGTTACATAGTGCCCATGCTCCCTGCCAATTTGAGGCTGCACTGTTAAACCTTCATATTTCTAAAAATTTGAGTCCTGCCATCTTTTTTTTCATAGGTGCGGCATGTTATCGAAGAAGGAACTATTCACCTATATATATACTCCATTTCAAGCGTTCCAAAAGGGGCAGAAATCACTATTGCTTTTGATTTTGATTATGCAAATTGGTGAGTAAGGGAGGATGGAATTCATATTTTTTTTTCTTTGTTTTTCTGAAACCTACAAGTAAATAAGTGACCCAATAGTATTATTGTATAAGATGTTGAGCCTTGGACCAACCATTGTAGGAAACCAAGTTACTATAACAATATTAACTCTATAGAGTGAATGACTGTCTGTTATTAATAGTAAATAGCACACCTGTCAGGTCTTTCTTCTGCAATCCTATGATCACTCTGCCAGCTAGAGAGTTAAGTATTTTCCACAATATGACTGTGACTTAGGAACATACAAGTTAGAAACACATAATCAGAATGTCCAAGCAAACCACCTACTGCCTCATAAATCTACTATAGACTATGAATTTTCCAATTAAATGAAGAGAAAGTGGTTATTAGCAGTCAAATGCTTTAATTTGTCACTTGATTTTTAGTGTTCAGAATTGGTTTGGCTAGGTACTAGATTTAACTGAATAGGAATTCTGCAAAAAAAAGTCTCTGGTCCGGCTATCTCTTGTAATTGGTGCTTCCCTAGAATACAAGACCTTGTTGGTTTTTTTTGTATTTTTAAACACACAAATGCCTCCCAAAAATGCTTTTAATAATGTGGAAATTTGTTATGCTTTAAAATGACTACTTTTTTTTATTTCTAAATCACAGTAAATATAAGGTGGACTGTGCATGCCTGAAAGACAATCCAGATTGCCCAGTTCTCCGATGCGGTACAGAGCCAACAGAAAATAACAGTGGCTATGAAACTAGAAGAAAAAAGGGAAGAAAAGAAAAAGAACTTTCAAAAGAACGAGAATCTCAAAACCAGAACATTGTAATAGATTCAGATGACGCAATTAACAAATTTAAAACATCAGATAATAAGCAAAGAAAGCTCTCCCCTCTTAGACTGTCAATATCAAACAACCAGGTAAGAATTTACATTTCTGTCATGATCCCTATTGACTTTGCAAAGTGCACAAGCTAAAATACTTTTCTTCCACAATATTTTAGCAGCCATAGCCAACAAACAAGTGAAGAATGTTAACAGGTTTACCACATAAGTAATCTTCCGTTTAGTTCAGGTTTGAATGCATAACTTTTCTTGTAGATGGTTTTCCTTTCAAAGGTGAGTATTCCCAGGACAAATCTAGGGAAAATATTCCTTTAAGAATGCAAATAAATGTTCTGCTTGTCAGGATTGGTATATACAGTAGCTTTATGCTATGAAAGTCTATTGAAACCATCATATGTACCCAAGGAGGCAATTTTTTCTGTAACAACTACATATTTAAAGGAGTATTACCTAAAAGCAAGCTGGCCAAATTTGGGAATGGGGGTGCATTTCAGGCTATTTTCAGCAGGCTGGAAGATGCTATGTCTACCATCAGCCTTTATTTAGCTTGGAAAAACGACTGCTTGTTAGACTTAAAAATTAACATTACATAATGAAGCCATTACAGTGCCCCTGACAAATTTTAAATCATTGAATATATTTCTGTGCTCTGTACCCTCAAACAGCTCTGAGCAGTTTTCAGCAGGTGCCACTTGGAACTGTTAACATCAAGACTGGTTTCCCCATAGTAATTTGCTGTTGCTTTTACAAATTTGAGCCTTGACATTTGAAGCTAAATGTATTTTAGCCATAGTAGTTGTAATTTTTTATCCTTTTTTTTTATTTTTTTTTTAAATAAAAATAAATGTACATGTCTGATTTCACCTCACTGGAACAGTATACTTCAGAGCCTGCATTGCTTGGAATTTTAGTTTATTTGTGTAAACCACTGACAAATTTATCGCCATAGGGTTATACTCTGGTTTAGTGGTTGAACAATAACTTCCAAGGTTTTTGAGCCTTTAGAAATGGACATACATGTCCATAGAAAATTGTATTGTAAACTAAAGGAAACTTTTTTTTTTTTAATTAGTATTGAATACTTTATTGTAAAGTTAACACTAATGTTCAGATGTGTCTAACACCACTGAAGGCTAGTCTTCAAAAAAACAAAATAAAAACAATTCTGGGGTGTATTTCTTGTTGTATTTAATAGAAAATACTTTTTTTAAGGGGGCAATTCATTCTCTTTCAAAACATGAGGGTTTGCAGTAGAATTTTACTTTTTGTTTTCCTCCAGCCAAACCATGTTTTTATTAGAGTGACTGTGTGATGTGCATGTTGTGGTCCATCACTAAAATGCTATGTTATTTACTCCTTTTTTCTGAGGAATATTGTGATATCAATAACCCTAGGTTCTTTGGAGCAGTTGTAGCCTGCATTTTTAAGGCTTTTTATAAATACACACTTTACTGGTACTTTTCAGTGTATTTTGGCACAGTTTAAAATGCAAAATATGGTTTTATTATTTCTATCATGAGTACTACAACGATAGCCTGGTTCAGTGTAGGAGCCATTTGAAAGGATTATTTTGGATTTGGTTTTAACACTGATTGATCCTCTGTTCATATGTAAATTGCACAGAAGCACCTTTGTTCAAAGATATAATTCAAGTCTTTGGTCTGGATTTGCTAGGTTTAGTATCCCTTGAGTAAATAGCGCAGCGGAGCTTCTATAAAGCAGTCATTTCCATCCCATCTTTCAGGAGCCAGATAATAATGATGATATAGAAGACAAAACTCCTCTTAGCATTGACGTAGAAATGGAAACAGAGGAGCAGATTGCAGAAAGGAAAAGGAAGATGGTAAGTCGGGGAAGATAGTTTCTAGTTAAAGCTGTCACTTGGCCTTGGTGACAACTGCTCTTCCCATGCTGACTGTTGCTTCCTCTTAGGCTTTAGACAAAGATATAATAATTGCTTCCTGTCTGCATCGTTCTCTAATACAAGGCTTGCTTAATGCATTCATTTCACTTGGCTCTATAAATGGCTCTTTGTTGATTTTTGTTCAAAGGCTTTATGTGGTTATGGTAAATACATTTTCTGCATATTTGCACTGCTTTAAAGGCTTTCCCTCTGCTCCTCATTGAATCATAAAACTTATTTGATATGCTTGATTTTGTACAGTATATATTTCAAAACTGTGTTTGAAAGTAAATGTTCTCGCACATTCTGCAGTTAACGTCGGTACAATTAAAAAATGTACTCAAATTTCCTGTTGATAATCAAATCAACTTGTAACACCTTCTTTGAAGCTTTGATTATCCATACTGCCAAAGTCTCCAGAAGCAGTGAGTAAAAATTGGGTGTGGGTTAAAAATTCTTTTTTTTTTGGGTGGTTTTTTTTTATAAATAAAGCACAATATTTTTTATAGGTTCAGACCATTTTATGCATCACATTTTAGCAATTCCTCAATCACTCCTAAGTTTAATATCACATTCATGCATGTCACTTTAGGGACCGTTTCGCTGAGAGCCCTCAAAGCAGGAGTGGCTATAGGAAACCCACACAGAGGTGAGGAGAACATACTAAATCCTTGCAGATTAGGGTTACCAGATAACTTGAAAATTCAGGCACACATCTAAAAAATCCAGCTAGAAGGGCTGCACTAATTGCAGTTAAATGTAACTGCTTCTATTAGACGTGTCCCTCAATTTTGAAGTGATCTGGTAACCCTATTGCAGATAGTTACCTATTCAGGATTGCATTCAGGAAGCAGTTCTGGTGGGCAGCAGTGCTAAACACTGAGCAATAGTACATCCTTATTTACAGTGTAGCAAATATCATAGGATGTTGGAATTCTCAATACCAGTGATCCCCAACCAGTAGCTCATAAGCAACATGTTTCCCTTGGATTAGAGAAAAGACTCACATGTCAGTACCCAAGAGGCCACTCCTCCATTGTGCCCATTCTCAACAGTGCGTAGATTTCCTCGTGCTGGTCTCCATTCCAGTAGACATCAAGTATGGGGGGGTATAGTGGTAGAGAAAACCATTCCACACGTGTAGAATAAAATCAAAATATCCTGCTGTATTGGGGTGATTAAAACAACAAACAGGCATCCATTACAGATGTATTCCTACCCTATGACATGTTAGGTCACCTGACGCATTTCATGCCTCTTTCTGGCATTTCATCAGAGGCCTCCCAGTAGCCTCAAAGCAGGTGCTTGTTTTTTAATCCCATCCATAAGGGCAACACGTGTACTGCCAAACAGAGCCCCCTTTTGGATGCAAGTCCACATAGGAACTACCAATAGCCAATTACAGACCATATTTGGCTCCCCTAGAAATTTTTTGCATGCTTGTGTTGCTCTCCAACTTCTTTTTTTTATACTTGAATGTGGCTCACGGGTAAAAAAAAGGTTGGGGACCCCTGCCCTATACTGACCAGAAATGTAAATTTAATTTGACAGTGTCCTGTGCATATTTTACAATTCTTCATGATCCAAACTTAATATATAGTATCAGCAGCAGCTGTGATTAAAAAAAATGTTTGGTACATTCCTAGCATATGTTGTACAATCTATCTTTCCATTATAGTAACAATATGTTGTCACTTTATAAATATAAAATCTGTATAATGATGCCCTGAGGAGTCCTTCAGACATCTTGGACCTCAGACCCCAGCATTACACTGGTAGCAACAGGCGGCTTAGAACATTTCCATGTTTCTGCTTGAGTACCTTCTCAGGTCTAAACAGAAAGCATCCTTTTTAACAAAGTTTTTCTGAGATGACACACTTTTCTGTGGAACCAGAGAGGACAGAATACCTAACTGTTAACCTGAGACTTTAGCTGATTTAAGCTTATGTTCATGCATTTTAAAAGGAATGAAGAAGAATTAATAATGTCACTTCTACTCCATATTTAGTATATTGTACAGTGACAATGTATCGCTTCTTTTCCATAAGCCCTTCTCAAGAACATATGTGAACAAAGAAAAAGTGCTGTTTAAAATGCATTTAGTACATAACCTAGTACTAAAACATCAACCTGTGATACGTGATAAAAAGCTTGTCTCTTATCATAAGCGTAACTGGAGGGGGGGCGGGCCCTGGCGCAGGACGCGCAGCCGGGCCCCCGCCCCCCTCCGTACACCCAGAACTTTCCCCCCTGTGTTTATAGACACCAGTGAAATGTTCAAACAGTGAAATGCTAGAATTTTCTCTTGCTTCATTTTAATCAAGCTCACAAAATCCACTTGCCTGGTCCTTTAAAGCATCGCTGCTTTTTATAAAGATTCTGCACTACATATTTAGCTGGGGTAGCCTTTCCCATGTTAATTCACCTGAGGATGGCTATTCCAGGTGCATCTTCTTCAATGAAAATTCTTTTCAACTGTTGTTCTTTTTTAGCTTATTTATGTACGGAACACACAGTGCCAGATTTGTTGACCTTATAAATTCTAAAATGACCTTCTTTGTCTCATATGGGTGTTAATCCATATTTAAAGACTTTTTTTGTTTGTCCAGCTTAAAAGCTCTATCCTTGCTGACCAGTGGAACTGGGATATTGACCAGCAGTCTCTCCATTTTTTAAAAAATATATTTTCTTTATTTCCTTGTTGGTGATTTTATTTATATTCTGCATTGTTCTGGATTACTTGTTGGCTCTCTAATATTTTGTGTGAGAAGTTTCATTTTGTAGCCTCTGCTTGCCACATACTTGGTAATGCTATGAATATTGGAAATCAAACTGTTAAAGAGATACTGACACCAGAAAATAGCCTTTTTTATATCTATCATAATATTGTATTTGTATACTATATATAATTTTGTCATAAACCTATTTGCTAGATGCTTTTACATTACCCCCATGTTCCTGTATGAGGGGCTGCCATATTTGTGCAGCAGGAGTCCGTTAGCATTAGAAACTCTGACAAATTTTGAAGGGACAGTCAGGTTGGCAAAACAGTCGGGTTTAGGAACTTCAAGTAACAATTACTTACAAAAGCAGAACTATCAGTAAAAAATGATCAACATGACCTATTGGTAACTTTTAATGTACATTCATATTTTGAAAATAACATTTTTAGTGTCCGTATCACTTTAAAAGATACCAGCATTCCAGCATTCTTATTTATCTTTGTACCTAAGAACACATGGGATATAACAGTCTGTAAAGTCCAAGCTTTAAAGCAATTCCACACATTTCATAAATGCTCAATTCAGCTTATTTATCATTCCTGAAAATCCATACTTTACAAAAAATATATTTTTATATTTTTGAGGTCAGCTGTTAGGGGCTCAAACAAAATGCAGGCAGTGGGTTTGTTTTGCAGCAGCCAAAATGCTAGAAATTATTATGGAATATTTTTGTTCTGTTTCCTGTGGGAAATTGTGGTGGGAAAAGCTTGGTGCATCCCAGGTTCTGAAAACAACTAATCTTTGTGTTAACGGAGTGTAAAATGCAAGCTTTGAGGCAAGTTTTCTGAAATTCCATTAATACTCAGAACATTTTCATCAGTTATCCATGGAAATTTGTTGAAGAGGAACTGTGTTGGTTTTGTATATTTTTAGTCAATTAGAGCAGTGATGGATTTTTTTTTTAATTTGAAAAATTAAGATACTGTTCTGTCTTCACAATTCCTGTGCTTTTTTCCTCAGGGGCCTGATTGTAGCTGAGTTTTGCTTAAAGGAACAGTAACATCAAAAAATTTGTATTTTAAAGTAATAAAAATATAATAGTGTTGCCCTGCACTGGTAAAACTGCATTGTTTGCTTCAGAAACACTACTACTGTTTATATAAATAAGCTGCTGTGTAGCCATGGGGGCAGCCATTCAAAGGAGAAAAGACTCAAGTTACACAGCAAAAGGCAGATAAGCTCTGTAGAACATAATGGTTTTATCTGTTATCCACTATTTAACCTGTGCCATATAGCCTTTTTTCAATTTCCGCTATTGCTACACAGCAGCTTGTTTATATGAACTATAGTAGTGTTTCTGAAGCAAACAGATTAGTTTTACCAGTGCAGGGCAACACTACATGATATTTTCATTACTTTAATTTTTTGGTGTTAATGTTCCTCTAAAAACACACTTGGTAATTCCAGGCATTTTGTTGCTTGTGTGATTTCCAGCTCAGCGGGCAGCAAACAAAATGCCCAAAATCACTCTCTGTTCGGATGTAATCTCCAACACTTGTGGGTTTCATTTGAGAGATTAGGTTGTAGTTGCTCAGAATTGCTGGTTGACACATTTAATATGGACCTGTCACCCAGACACACAAATCTGTATAATAAAAGTGCTGTTCAAATTAAACATGAAATCCAATTTCTATTTTTTATTAAAGCATTCATAGCTGTTGTAAGCTCATTTTAAAAATCTCAGCTGTCAATCAAATATTGCCTGCCCCTCCTCTATGCCCGTGGTGTAGAGGCGGGGCCCGACAATTACTTTCACTTTCCATCCAGCACTTCTTAGATGTCACTGCTCTCCACATATTCCCCTGTTTTAGTCACCATTTAATTGTGTAGCCAGGGCATGGGAATGGACATTGGGTCCCACATTCTGGTGCACAAACAAGATTCTGAGATGATGCAAGGCTTGTCTTAATAACAGTTTCCACAAAATGGCTCCTGCCTGCTTGCTATAATTTTGAAATCCCAGACTGAAGGAAGCAAGATTCAAATAATTTATACAGTGTAATTAAAGTTCATTTTGCTTGACTAATGTGATAAAATAGGTTTTTGAATATTTGTTTTGGGTGACAGGCCTGTAAAGGAATAGTTCAGTGTGAAAATAAAAACTGTGTAAATAGGCTGTGCAAAATAAAAAATGTTTCTAATATAGTTAGTTAGCCAAAAATGTAATATATAAAAGCTGGAGTGAACAGATGTCTAATAAAACAGCCAGAATCCAACTTCCTGCTTTTCAGCTCTATAACTCTGAGTTAGTCAGCGACCTGAAGGGGGGCCACATGGTACATTTCTGTTCAGTGAGTTTGTAATTGATCCTCAGCATTCAGCTCAGATTCAAAAGCAACAGATATGACCCATGTGCCCCCCTCAAGTCTCTGATTGGTTACTGCCTGGTAACCAGTCAGTGTAAACCAAGAGAGCTGAAAAGCAGGAAGTAGAGTCCTGACTGACATGTTATACATCAATTCACTCCAGCCTTTATACATTACATTTTTGGCTAACTAACTATATTAGAAACATGTTTTATTTTGCACAACCTATCTATTTACCCAGTTTTTATTTTTATACTGAACAATTCCTTTAAGCCACATTTTAGAGCAACTTTCATCTGGCCTGTAAGTGCAACAATGACTACAAAGAGTATTTATCAAATAAATGTGGAGTTGTTCTAGTGTCCCAGTTGCTCTAATCTGTATTCCACCTATCACAACTTGTAACTGCATGAGTTGCTGACAGGAGAAAAGATTTAGAGAAGCACATGATTACGCTTATTTCAAGGTGTTTCTGAGTCCGCAAAGAATCTCCCAAACCTGGTAGTGCTCTAATGGATTCTTGCTGTCATGATGAGGTGGATTTTGGGGCCAAAATCTGCAGTGACACATGGAATCCATTCATTCAAATGACACTCCTCCACTGAATTAAAAAAAGCTATAAGATACACATTGTGCATGATATAAAGAGAATGGTATGTACCTTGTCTTATGGCTTTTCTTACAATTAAATATTTTCAGTTCTTATATTTAAAACTTTTTAATTACGTTTTGCTGACAGCAGATACCATGTCGTGGGATCTCTTTTTCTCCCCTTCTGTCTCTTTCTTGTGTTCCCTCCACTTCCATTGTTCCCCAGGGTCATCAAAAAGATTGCATACCTCCCAACTGTCCCTTTTTCGGAGGGACAGTCCCTCTTTTGACAGCTCAACCTGCAGTCCCTCATTTGTGCTGGAAAGTCCCTCTTTTCTCTGCACTGAACAGCCAGAAAAAGAAACAAAGTTTCTCACTTAATTGGCTTTTAGCAGAGAGCCCAGAACAACTAACAGGTGCAAATAAGATACTTTGTTACAATTTTGAGACACAAAAACACAGTTTAGATAAGGAGAAATATTTTCAAACTTTCATAACCTGCCAAATTTTGTAAAACAAACATGGTAATTAGGGGGTGTGGCCACAGAAAGGGGTGTGGTCAAAAAATTGCTGCGCTACATGCGGGAAAAAAATTTTTGTCCCTCTTTTTACTTCCAAAATGTTGGGAGGTATGAGATTGGAAGAGAATGCTCTGCAGCAAAGGGCTTTCCTCCAGTATTATCCAGACCATGCTCGCTGCCTGGAAACTAGTATCATTGTGCATGTATCAGGGCTTTCCTTTGCTTCTCTGTCAGGCCCAGATTTGTGGTGAGGCCTGTGGTGGCATGCCGCTCAGCTGCTTTATGGGGAGCTGTTCGTCCCCAGTTTGCCGGTGCTCAGGGCAGTGAGGGTAGTGCAGGCGGGTGCTAGGACTTCACAGCCTTGTGATTGGACCGCGTGGCCTAGAGGCACCTGCCACAGAAATCGGGCCCTGCTCTCAGTCACAAGTTTTCACACTGTCTTTTTCCAGAAAAAAGTAAGCCAATCTCCCATGTATGCACATTCCTTCAAGGTGTGGCACACGTACCTCCTTACAGAGCGCCTTTATCCCCATGGGGCCTTAACTTGGTCCTTAAGGCATTACAGAATGCTCATTTTAAGCCCTTTGCTGCTATTGCAATCCTATGGCATTCCTGAAACTTCCTACAATGCTCCATACCTTAATTTTTGCCCATAGTAGTGTCTGGATTGGTAAAACTTGGTGAACAAGTGTACGGATGACCCAGTAATTTCCAGCAGATGTCGTTCATTTTGGGAGGAAAGTACTGCAGGCTGCAGTGATTTCAGTTCAGGCCTCTCTTTCTTCCGTCCCTAGTTGTGCGCTTAAGTATGTCCCCATGATCCCTGTGTTACTTACCGGTACTCACCAGTTGTTTTATATAGTTCAGTTATATAGTTCGGTTATATAGTTCGGTTCGTTATCATGGTTACCTGTTGTTGTTGGACATTACTAAGCCTCTTATGCATATAGCTGGGAGGTATAGCATCAGAGGGTGTTTTTTTTCCTAGTGTTGGATGCTATACTTCATGGTTCCTATGTCCCATAGACTTGGAGAAATGGATTTAACCGTGAGTAACACAAAATCCCTTTTTCCAACGCTAACCAGTGTAACTAAACATTTGATATGGATTTTAGGTGTAGGATTTTTCTCTATTATATCTATTTTAAAAAGTTCAACTTCTGTTAGATGTATTAGAAATTCTAAAAAGATTTTACATATTTTTGAGCTTATTTGAAATGTATTAATTAAGGGTTGTTTTTTTTTTTTTTTTTTTTTTTTAAATGGTTAAACACACTTCTGTAACACAAATATCTGTTATTTTCTTAGACTAGAGAAGAAAGAAAAATGGAAGCTATTCTGCAAGCTTTTGCAAGACTGGAAAAAAGAGAAAAAAGAAGAGAACAAGCTTTAGAGAGAATCGGCACATCTAAACCAGATGTGGAAATAAAGGGCAAGGACTTGCAGATGATCTGTGAACCAGAGCTCCCTCAGGTATTTTATGTTGAGTAAATCTGACTGTAAGAGAAAATCTTTGTGACACGGATTTCTTAATAAACTGATGAAATATTAGTTATCATGGTACAGGTATGGGACCTGGTATCTAGAATGCTCGGGACCTAGAGTTTCCCGGATAATGGATCTTGCTGGATCATACCTTGTCTACTAGAAAATCATGTAAACATTACATAAACCCAATAGGCTGGTTTTGCTTCCAGTAAGGATTAATTATATCTTAGTTTGGATCAAGTACAACATACTGTTTTATTATTATGGAGAAAAATAAAATCACATTTAAAAATCTGGATTATTTGGATAAAATGGAGCCGATGGCAGACAATCATTCTGTAATAGGAACTTTCTGGATAACGAGTTTCCAGATAACATATCCCATACCTGTACTTCTAAGTCAAACAAAATAAGATATTTAAAGAGGCAGTATACCCCTGTTCAACAATTCAGTGTTCAAGTTCAATAAATAGGGATGTGCCTATTTTTAAATCGGAGAAAAATCTAGTGTTTTTGTTGTTACTTAATCTAAAGAGGAAAATTGAAGCCACTACATGTTTGTTTCTTATGAGGTTGATAATTAGATACAAGGGCAGTGATGTAACTAGAGTGCGCCTGGCCCCCCTGCAAAAAAATCTTCAGAGGGGTCCAGCACCTTATCTTCATCCTCCTGCCCACTTCCCACCTCCACTTCGTCTATAGTTACTCCACTGTACAAGAACACAGATTATGCCCAAGCATAACGGACTGCTTGTGGAAACAGCCACAACAAAGGGTGAGTGTGGGAACTGTTTGCATAGAGCTCAGTATCTCTCGTTAAACTAACTGTTAATTAAAGGTAAAATACTGCTTTATTGTAAAAAAATAACTACAAAAATATGCATTTAGATTACCAGTGCACAGATAATCACCCTGCATAATAGACTTCAGCTTATCTGTGCAAGGACGAAACATGGAGAAACTTGAATGTCTGTTTGACCTCTTTAAGACAATGAAATAACAATAATCGTAGATATTTTTTTGTGATAAAAACACAATACTGCCTCTTTAAAAGAGAAGGCAAAATGTATTTTCAGCTAAAGATTTTGCTTGTTTAATTTTGCTTATGTATCACTAAGTTAGATGTACTATAGCCTGCTGCTTATTATGATTCTATGTTTGCCTTAGGAGCACTAACAGCTTTGATAAAGCAGCATTGTTCTTCAGTGGTGTGAAGAGTTAAATATAGTTCCTAGTCTTCTCTACCTATCGAAATAAAATGGTTTTAATCTAAACAAAAAGGTAGTATACATTGGATAATAGCCAGGTTGCCTGACCAATTTTCTTAAAATGTAAAGCACCTCTCACCATTTTCTTTTCCCACATCTTCTGAACTAGGAACCAGTTAAGGAAGAACCTGTCAGCAAACCTACTCCTGCCAAAATAAATCGCACAAAGCAGAGAAAGAGTTTTACAAGAAGTAGGACTCATATTGGACAACAGCGTCGCCGGCACCGGACTATAAGTTCCTGCTCAGATATCCAGCCATCTTCCCCAGATGTTGAGCTCGTACCGCAGCAGAGTGAACCAGAAAATATTGCTGTCACAGAAGAACCTCCAAATGAAAGCAGCATTGCCGATACAGAAGAAGTTACAGAGACAGAATCTTGTGCTCAGAAAATGTGTTCTATAAAGTACCCAAAAACAAAAAAGGTATGTGTTCACAGAAAAGTGTTCATCCCCAAAGGCACTGACCAAAGCCAAAGTAAACACAATTTATTAGTATGTGAAACAAATCAGTAAGAAGTGTCTTCTTGCATAACAAATGGTCAGAAAATGAATGTTCTAGTCTAAGGGTATGGCACGTGGGGTGAAGTGGTGTGATTTTCCAGCTGCATCATTCTACAGGCCTCCAAACAGCCAGCCCTTTCCTCCATTGCCCACAGTCAGGATGGCGTTATTTGGCTTTCACTGGCTTCTCTTGCTAAACCACTTTTGCATTTTTTCCTGATATATTTCAGGGATATACATTTATATTTATAAATGTATAGGAAGACATACTGAATATGGCAAAATGAGTCCTCAAACATTCAGATCGTTTTTAGTTGAAGGCTAGTTAAATAAATTTATAGAAGATATACCATTATTTACTTAAATTGTGCCCATTGATAGTAAATAACCTGAAATAAAGACTTGTTATGCCTTTTTTTAATCCTTTCAAGTTTTTCTTTACAAAAAAAAAAAAAAGTTCTCATGTTCCGTCCCTTTCCCTTACTTCTGGTATTAAACTCTTCAATACATCTGTGAGTGGCCACCAGCACTTCCATTTAGACTCTAAGGACGTTTGGGAGATGCTTTCGAGTGATGCAAGTCTGGCCCTTTCTTTAGTCCTGCCGCCCTGATTGCAGCATATACTGGGAGTAAACAATACAGGTATGGGATCCCTTATCCGGAAACCCATTATCCAGAAAGCTCTGAATTATGGGAAGGCCATCTCCCATAGACTCCATTATAAGCAAATAACTCCAATATTACAAAGTGATTTCCTTTTTTTTTCATTCTAATAAAAGTTAAAAAGCCAGTTTAGAGTTTAGGGACTAAAAGGATGCTTTCCTAAATATAAATAAATGTAAAGGAAACATGTTTATTTTTTTTCCCTCAGCATTTGGTAAATGAGTGGTTAAATGAAAAGCATGACAAAGCTGGCAAACCTGGAGAGCCCATGTTGGAAAGACCTTTAAGAATAACCACAGATCCTGAAGTCCTTGCAACTCAGCTGAATTCCTTACCAGGACTAATCTATAGTCCTCATGCGTACACCACCCCTAAGCATTATATTCGATTTACATCACCATTCCTTTCTGAGAAAAAGAAGAAGAAAAATGAAGAAAATGTTTCCAGTTGTTGCAAAAAGGTATTTAAAATTTATTTTATTTCCATTGTACATGAAATGGGTCATCCGCTGGTTGCGGTACCCCGTTATCAATGTATACATATTAATACATAACAAATAAAGAAATAAAAAGGGAAGAAAATAAAAAAGGGGGAATAGAGTACATATTATTAGCATATGTTAAAGATAACAATAGTTATATGGCGGTGCGGTATTTAAAATATGTTTTTATCTACCAGGATGTGTTTACATTAAAACTTACCTGATTCTCATCTTCCCAGGCGCCTCCCTAAAAATAGTTGTTTACCAAGCTATCCTCAAGTGAATATCTGAGAGGCAGATTTTTGCTGTTCAGGTGCCATTCTCATGCTTTCAGCCTCAAATGCATCATTACACATCATATATTTTCAGACATACCAACTGATGACGTGGTTAGATTCTTCTTTAGCTAGAGCTTGCTTTGTCTCATTGATAACAGGACCTGATATTTAGGAAACTTGTATGTTTTCCCTGTGTCTGTGTGGGTTTCCTCTCGCGCAAAAAAAAAAAAAATACAAGCGGCTTAATTGCATCCTGATAAAACAAGGACTGATGTTAATCTCTGTAAAGTGCTGTGTAAATGCATTCGTGCTCTATAAATAACAGTAGATTTAGCTTTAGCTGTGTAGAGCTGGAGGGACGTAATGGCTTATTATTAAGGTTACTGACACATGGGGAGGTTAGAATTGTTTTGCTGCACCGATTTGACACCCCTATCCTATGATTCAGTGGTAATTACCTGGACCTGTGCTGCACTCACAGGCCAGACCAACATCAGATCAAGGTGCCAATGGGCAAAAATCAAAGCAGTTGCAAGGAGCGCTGTGTGGATCATTTTTTTTTATTGAAGATGTCACCTGCACATTCAGTTAACCCTAGTGCTGCCAACAGCTACCCTGAATGGCTGATGAGCCAAAAACCTGGGATTTACAAGCTAAAATGGATAATATCTCAGGAACCCCTGAAAAGGAGAGTTAGTCAATTGCAGAAGTGATCGAAGAGTGTGCCGAGTAAGTCTTTCCTTTTCTACTTGACTTTAGGTTCAATTTAAAGGACAAGGAAAGGTAACCTTATGGGGAGTGCTGATTTGTTAGGCCATTCCTTGTATTTTAACAATAACTGGAATCCTCTTGCTTTAAAGTAATACTTCTTTTAAGAAAAAATGGATACTTCCGTTACAAATCTTTTTTTTTTTTTTTTTTTATAAACTCCAGCGTTGGTTGAAGAAAGCTCTGGAAGAAGAAAATGCTTCACCAGTTAATCCACTTGGTTCTCCTTCTCAGGACCGATCCCAAAGTCCTATTACAATAAATGAAAACAAATGCCATCTAATAATGAATGGCAGCTCTCCACTGACAGGTGAGATAAAAAAAAATAATCCTTAGTTACTGCTAATCTATACTGTGGGAGAGGAAATAGTTTGCAAATTGTGTATTATTACTGCTATTTCCCTTTAAAAGTAAAGTGAAATTAAAAGAACAGAGGACCTTAGTTGCATTGCCTTTTAAAGATGAATACTTTAATGCTGCTGGATGCCTGTGATAGAATAAAGGTTACATTACCAGCTAATTGTTCATAGTACAATGTACTTTAAGGAGACCACTAAGGCAGTATGATTTCATTGGTAACCCCTGATGAAAATGGGCACAATGAATAGGATTTTGTTAAACTTCATTCTAACTATTCTTTTCATTAAAAGAAAATCCATATTTTCTGACATTTTATTTACTGTTGTAAAGCACTAATTAAAACTGGATTTTTTCACTGAACTGCACAGTAAAACTGGTTTCTCAATTAGTGCCAGATATAAGCAAAACCATAGATGCCCTGACCCCATCAACCAAATGTAGGAGATAAAACGACTTTTAGATTTGGATTCATGTTTAGAGTTTCCTTACTTTCCTATACAATATGCAGGTTAGAGTCAATCTGTTTGCACAAGCGGAGATGCAGTTGCTAATGTTTATGTTCCATTAACTTTTTTCATTCTGTATTTTACTTTCGTAGATTTAACAACTCCATTAAAGAAAAGAAGGTTGTATAATTTTCTGGATTGCGATTATTCTGAAAATTCAACACCAGTTGCATCTCCTTATGCTACCCCTACACATACGGATATTGCTTTCATGGATACATTTACTACTCCGCCCAGAGTAAAAGCAGAAGAGGACATTTGTCGCAACAGTTGCAAGCAAACCTATTCACCAGTTACTCCAGTTTCATCCTGCCTGCGTGGGAGCAACATGCATTTTGAGGTAATGTATTGAGCATACTGGCAATGACAAACCAAAGTGTATATACGTGACCCACATCCTAGAAATGTGTTCCTGTAATTTAAACCATTGTAGTCTAGAATCCTTTACTTACCAAAGCTGCAGCTGCAAAACAAAGGACATTTTTTGATTGGATCTTTTCTTTACAGAGTATTTCTTCACCTGATAGTTCGCCAGAAGTGAATCGAAGATCTTTTTGTCAGGAAGTAAGGGCATTTTAAATTTCTTAATAGCAGAAGCCATGCTGAGTGTGTGGCTAAATAAATGTTAAATTTTTTTTTAACCTTTTACAGGGAAACGAGCGGACATCTGCAGCAAATACCAGTTTGTCTGAAGTGGGGCTGCAAGAAATAAAGACTTTTGGCTACTGCAGCCCTAGGAATAGGACAGACATTTCTGGTCAGTGTCCTGGTGAAACTGATGCTGGAGCAGAGGTCCATATTGGAGTAGACATAAATGAACATAGTTCTCTGCAAAAGGCCATGGAGCCTCCACAGGAGAGGACTGAATTAAATAGCCTGCAGGAAACTGCTCACATTGGACAAGGCACCATGTATCCAACTTGGATTAAAAGTCCAAGCAGGACAGGGGTGAACTTCTTATCCGTGAATTCTAATTTAAGAGATTTAACCCCTTCTCACCAGCTTGAAGTTGGTGGTGGTTTCAGAATGAATGAGTCCAAATGCCTGATTCCAGAAGACTCTCGGGGTGTTTTTATAGATGGGGCCATCTTCTGTTCTGCAGAAGAAGGAATTGTGGCTGGATTTGGAAGGTCTCTTAGTTGCGACGGCATCTTAGATGGAAATGGGACACCCCTTATTCCTCCGCAAAAGAAAAAGGTTAGTGGGGCTTATTTTGTTGTTTTTCTTTTTTAAAGAACCTGCAATATATCTTCTTTTTAGCATACTTTCCTCAATAATATTCCTCTTCTACTGCAGCTGCAGTAATCTTTTTAACATTTATTTTTTGTCATGTTTTTTTTTTTTTTTTTTTAATCATAAAGCAAAATCATATCTTGATTCATACTAGTGATGTGCAGGCCGGCCTAATACCTGTGGGTCGGTCGGGTTCGGGCTGACCTCGCATCCCACATTCAACTTTTCGGCTTTATAGCCGCGTGCCTGCTCATCCTGCCCCTTTTGTGATGGCATTGGTGGGGGCGGGTCTATAAAGTAAAGCTGGGTGGGGGTCGGGTATACCCAACACGCACATCACTAATACATACCTAATAACAGCAGAGAGACAGTCTGTTAAATCTCAGTGATAGTAATTCCCTGCCTGCTTGATGTAATTATGAGTTCCTAGACTGAAGGAAGCAAGATTCAAATATTTTGTATAGGTTAATTTTGCTTGACCTATGTGATAAAATAGAATTTTGAATAACTTTTTTTGGGTGACGGCTCCCCTTTAGCACCATATAGACAAAATCCAATAATTTATGGGAAAGCTACCAATTAAGTGTTCCTGTACATAATTATCTGGGGGTATTATGCCAGCCCACATCTCAAATGTCAATCAAAAGAATATAGGAAGAGTCCGAGGTATATGACAAAGGCCATCACTGTATGACACAATAAATACAAGTTTAATAGTCACCTTATTGAAACCAAAGGGCAAAAAAAACCACAGCACCGAGTGGCCGTTCAGTGACAAATGACTGCAAGTTCATTAGGAGTTACACACCTGACAGTAATTGTAGACGTTCATCATTTTTCTTGTTCTGGCCACAAATGCATCTAGAAAGTTACTGCCCCCAGTTAGGGCTCTAAATATTATTTATGGATGGTATGTGAACATGGCCTCATTGATAATTGATTCATGGGCTTTTGAAGCACAACAGTTACACGGACACGTAATATTCATAACTGGATATGTCATTCAGTAGAATATCTCGTACTTTTTGGCCTGTGATTGAATGCTGTCCAGTTGTTAGGGGTCCTGGCACCTGTAACCAAAATAAAAAAAACAGATTGACTGCAAGGGTTTTTATTTTTTTTTTTTATTGCTTATATTTGTATCCTCCATTCTGTACTCTTCCACCATGTTTCAGAGCTCTAAACCCAATCAAGCTAATAATTCTGCTTTCCTTTCTATTTGTTTAGGTGTCATTGCTGGAATACAGAAAAAGACAGAGAGAAGCCAGAAAAAGTGGCTCTAAACAGGAGAATTTATCTCTGCTCACTTTGTCTCCCCATCCGGATGGTCTTGCTGGCAACTGCACCCCTTCTGAAAGCTGTAGTGTTGTGTCAGAGAGTATTGATCCCAATGATAGTAGCACTTGTCTAACAATGACACCTGAAGTCCAGTGTGTTCCTTCTGAAGAACCCGAGCAGTCGCCTCTAGTAACTGACCCCTCGTCCACTGAAAAAACTGATCCTGAGGTCCAATGGTAAGGACTCTAGTTCTAGTAGTATCTTACTTGATACTATATCAAGTCTGTTCAAATAGGACTTAAAGGAAAACTATACCCCCAAAATGAACACTTAAGCAACAGATAGTTTATATCAAATTGAATGACATATTAAAGAATCTTACCAAACTGGAATATATATTTACATAAATATTGCCCTTTTACATCTCTTGCCTTGAACCACCATTTCGTGACTCTATCTGTGCTGCCTCAGAGATCACCTGACCAGAAATACTACAACACTAACTGTAACAGGAAGAAGTGAGGAAGCAAAAGGCAGAACTCTGTCTGTTAATTGGCTCATGTGACCTTACATGTGGTTTGTATGTGTGCACAGTGAATCTTACGATCTCAGGGGGCGGCCCTTATTTTTTAAAATGGCAATTTTCTATTTATGATTACCCAATGGCACATACTATTAAAAAAGTATATTATTATGATAATGGTTCATTTACATGAAGCAGGGTTTTACACATGAGCTGTTTTACTCAGTATCTTTTAATAGAGACCTACATTGTTTGGGGGGTATAGTTTTCCTTTAAAGGGAGAAAATCTCCATCATAGGATTTATTTTATGCCACCTTCCACACACTTTCACCATAAAAAAAAGACTTTTTTCAATTGCTTTCCCAAAATGTAAGGTTAAAGTTTAATGTTCCTGTCTCCAGTGTTTCAGTCTAGCATCTTGGTAATCCAGGGGCATCTGAACTGTTACAATTTGCTACATTTAGTTCATACAGTAGTTGATACATTTCTCAGCAGCATCTGTGCAATATTAGCAACTATTGTATCAATTCTAACAGCTGCCTTTAAAGGGGTTGTTCACTTTTGAATTAACGGTTAGTACGATGTAGAGAGAGATATTCTGAGACAATTTGCAATTTGTTTTAATTTTTTATTAATTAAAATTTTTGAGTTATTAAGCTTTTTATTCAGCAGCTCTTCAATTTGCATTATAAACAATCTGGTTGCTAGGATCTAGGGATGCACCGAATCCAGTATTTGGTTCGGGATCCGGACTTTTTCAGCAGGTTTCGGATTCGGCCGTATCTTTGTGTCAGGCCGAACTGAATCCTAATTTGCATATGTAAATTAGGGGCAGGTAGGGAAATCACGTGACTTTTCGTCACAAATGAAGAATTTTTTCCACTTTTTTCTTTCCTACCCCTAATTTGCAAATTAGGGTTCAGATTCTGGTCGGTATTCGGCCGAATCTTTCACAAAGGATTCGGGGATTTGGCCAAATCGCAAATAGTGGATTTGGTGCATCCCTACTAGGGTCCAAATTACTCTAGCAACCATGCATTTATTTGAATAAGAGACTGGAATATGACTAAGAGAGGACCTTACTAGAAAGAAGAGTCATAAAAATTAGCAATAGCAATTAGGGATGCACCGAATCCAGGATTTGGTTCGGGATTCGGCCAGGATTCAACCTTTTTCAGCAGGATTTGGATTCAGCTGAATCCTTCTGCCCGAACGAACCAAATCCTAATTTGCATATGCAAATTAGGGGTGGGGAGGGAAATCACATGACTTTTTGTCACAAAACAAGGAAGTAAAAAATGGTTTCCCCTTCCCAGCCAAATCTTTCACGACGGATTCGGGGGTTCGGCCGAATCCAAAGTAGTGGATTTGGTGCATCTCTAATAGCAATTCATTTGTAGCCCTACAGAGCATTTGCTTTTTAGATGGGGGTCAGCGATGCCTATTTGAAAGCTGAATAGAGTCAGAAGAAAAAGGCAAATAATTAAAAAACTATGAACAAGTACTTGATTGCTATACTCAGTCCATAGTAAATTGGTCTCCACCAGTTGGGTTATGATGACCGTTTCTTTTGTTTTTACTTTTTCTAGTGTTTTCTGCTTGCATTGTGCTATGATGTTATATTGTCGAAACTATTGCTGGAAAAATTGGTACGCATATGTACATAAAATAGTTCTGTATCATGGCCGGTACATCGCATTCTGTAACAGTAACTGGATTATATATATTGATGTTAACAGAATGTATTTTGGTTTTATATTTCTGTTAGAGACTACACAAATAAAAATATTAAAAAAAAAAACTATGAACAATAAATAATGAAGACCAATTGAAAAGTTGCTTAGATTTGGTCATTCTATAACAGTGATCCCCAACCAGTAGCTCGTGAGCAACATGTTGCTCTCAAAGCCCTTGGATGTTGCTCCCAGTGGCCTCAAAGCAGGAGCCTATTTTTGAATTCCAGGCTTGGAGGCAAGTTTTGGCTGCATAAAAACCAGGTGCACTGCCAAACAGAACCTCAATGTAGGTTGACAATCCACATAGGGGCTACTAAATGGCCAATCAAAGCACTTATTTGGCACCCCAAGAATATTTTTCATGCTTGTGTTGCTCCCCAACTCATTTACTTCTAAATGTTGCTCAAAAGGTTGGGGATCCCTGTTCTATAACATACTAAAAGTTAATTTAAGGGTGAACCACCCCTTTAATCAAACTCTGAGATTCTGCTCAGCAGGGACAGAGATAGCAAATGTATCAATTTAAAACAGTTAGTCGGCAAACCCCCCCCCCCCAAGAGCTGCTTTAGAAGGTGAATAATACTCTTCAATATTAGAAAAACTGTCTCAAATAAAAAATAATCTGAATCTTTTATTTTTGGTGAAATATCTGAAACCAACTGAACTGAAAAAGTGTTTGAACAACCCTTTTAAAAGAATAAAATACCCCATTGTTATGTTATATTTAGTTGGGTTTATGTAACTGCCAATAATAAATATATATTCTGTTCAGTTTTACACATGTACACGATTCCTCAAAGTGAGAGGAAACATGTTTGACTGACCTGGACCATTTACCCACACCCATTAGTCTGTCAAGAGTATTTCAGCCCCTCCCTCACCTTGTTCCATTTTGAAGTGATAGATTCTGGGAATTGAAGTCCATTGCACTGAACAACCCTGCTAGCAAAACAAATTATTTGTATAATTAAATTCCCATTCTGTCCAATGTGTTTTTCCTTAGGGCTAAGGCAGCAGTTTAGGGTTTGTTTATACACTATCTACTTTAAATAAATAAATTACTTTCTTTACAGTTGAGAGATCTTGAGAAAAATGACAAGTTCTTTATAATGAAAGCATATTTGTCTATTCTACCTGTAAGCCTGTATGTATAGATTTACAATCCCTGTGTAGTTTTTGTGACTGTATTTCTATGTGTTTCTCAGGACTGCATCAACATGTGTAGAACAAGTCAGGGAGAGAAGTTATCAAAGAGCATTGCTACTCAGTGACCACAGAAAGGACAAAGATGGTAAGTGATTTGTATGCTCCTCATATATTCAGTCATTTCTTTTGGCTCACTGAATGCTTTTTCCCCAGATTAAAAAAGAAAAATGCTGTTTTTAATACCCCTGTGATAGTGTAATAGAGGAGCAGTAACACAAATATGTAAATGATTTGAACTGGGTTATTATTTCTATCCAGTTTCAGTAGAAATAGTTATAAAGTAGAATACCTCATTGTGACTACAGTGAGAGTGTCTCCTTTTTTTTTTTTTTGCTCATGTGCATTGTTGTTAAAGGGGCAATATATGCTCTTTTTCAACAAAACCTCAACAAACATGGGTCCTACTGTAATTAAGTTCTATCCTTTTAATACCTTGCGTCAAGCAAGAAAATTGAACCACTTTCTAACTTCCCATGTCACTATAGCAGGGAGGGTTTGTTTACACACAATTCATTATCTGCATTTGAACAAAATACCCTGTTCATAGAAGGTAAGAGTAAAGTGGAGCGCAGACATCACTCTTTCTTTCTTTGCTGTATAATCATTGGAGTGTACTCGACCTGGCCAGTGTAATATTCACTTAAGTATCTGTACTTCATTACTAAACCCAGACCAACTTACACTCCCATGACTCAGCTCCAAGCAAACTGTTAGTCTGATCTTTATAGCTGATGCATGTGACACATGTTGGCAAAAGAATGAAGAGTGAGATGGAGTTTGGTATTGCTGGAAAGAGAAAAAAAGATTGAACTAGAGATTATTACCTACTTAGGGACCAGTGCAGAAAATAAAGCAATATACATAAATATGTAAGAAGCTTTTCAGTCAACGCCCATGCCATTCTCCGCACACTAGCTGACAGTTTATTTTGTTTAAAGATGCTGACATAGAAAGTGGGGGCTCTGATAATGCCAAGGAATGCCAGTCGCCAGACGTATCCAATAAGAATTGCAGAAGTCCTAAACAGAATAAGGTAAGGCTTTGCACCTTCTAAAGGGACACTCTGTTTTTCATTTATTTTTTATTTTGTAAAGACCTGCTATCACCTTTTTGTTATTTAAAGTTCAATTTGCATTAGCAACCACACATTTTCCCAATCGTATATCTGTCTATATGCACGTGTGTATACAGATAGACATAAAATAGGTAAAATATCATAATTCCACATGTGCCCCATACCTACATTATATTGCACATATAATTCTGTATATGCTTCTTGCTTGGGTGATATGCAGTTTCTAACAAAGGTTAACAAAGAAGTAGGCTAGATCTACTGCACATGCTCTGTACTGCTGTCACTTACTGAGCAAAGGGACCCACTCACAATTTTTTTACATTTTTTATTTAATTTTGACTTGAGACAAGTTCCCTCAGCCGTTAGACTTGTGCTCTAAGCTTCAGTGTTTGCGGGTCCCAATGCTAATAGAGCGTATTAATATGCATCTGCACTGGCAGTGTTAGGCAGCTTCTAATGTGTGTATTTGCTGTGTCAGGCATCTGACATTTACAGTAGAAGGAAGTAGCTGGGGTGGATTCAGGCATTTCTCTGACAACTAAAATACACTTAACCTGCCATTAGCCTCAGACTCTCTGAATTCACTTGTATAAAATATATACACATGCACTTGTAAATAATGGTATGTGAGTTCCAGGACCAGATCTGAAATATATTGTATATAGTGAGAGACACTCCTAAACCCCTCCTCACTGTTCCAAAAAAACGTGTTACCTGAAGGCTGGAGAATGTTTGAGCAATGTCTAGAGCAAAAGCAACTCAGAAATTGCTAAAAATGCTCCACATAGTGGTAGATTTGAAAATATCACCAAGGCAAGTAAAGTAGGAGCAAATACAGAGTTGTTGTTCACTATGGGGAGGATTTAATAGATGAGAGCTGTCTCTGAAAGCACAGGATCCTGCATAATAAGCAGAGCTGGCTGCCTACACACCATTGTTACAACTAAAACAAATACATTTGTTGGTTCACAAACACAGTTTTAAATGGTGGAATGAATTATTTGCAATGTACAAAGTGTAAACTGGAATCAACGGAAGATGTCAATTGATTAATTCATTTTCCTCTTTTTTTTTTTTTTTTAATGCAGTCCTGTACTTTGGTGCCGAATTCATCTCATGGAAAGACACCCTCAAAGCTAGATCCTGCCCAAGAAACCATGGGGAATGCATCAAGTGTTGATGTTAATTTGTGTAACACAGACTCTCAGAAAGGAGCTGTTTCTGCTAAGTGTCACATGCCTCATTCACAGAAGCTACCTTCTACACCTTTACAGTTGCATTGTCCATCATCTCCTCATCTGGAACACCCTCCAAAATCTTCAACACCAGTACAACATGGTTATCTTTCACCAAAGCCTCAGTCACAAAAAATGGGTTCTCCATATAGGCCACATCATTCCCAACAGATTCAGGTGGGAAAACCACAAAGAGATACTCATACAAACTTTTACCCTGTAGTGCAAAGCCTTCAACCTGCGAATCCCCAGCCAGCCAGTGGCCAGTTGTTTTCCCAGGCCGGACAGTGCCCTACTGTTTATACTCCCTTTACTCAACAGACCGTCGGCAGTCCTGCTCCTCCTCCACCACCCCCACCTCCAACAGCAACTTACTATCAAAACCAGCAGCCCTCACAAAACTTCCAGAACTACAATCAGATAAAAGGAGCGGTTGCCCAACAAACTGTGTTTACACCTGGTCCAAATCCAGGTCATCCAACTGCAGCAGTGGGACAAGCAGCAATTCAAGGACACCATGTGAATTCAGGACATTATTTGCCTTCTCAGAGCCCAAACATACATCTCCAAGCTGCAGGGGTTCCACCACCCCCGCCACCACCTCTTCCAAACTGCCATCAGCAGCAGCAGCAACACTCTGTTCAACATGTTACAAGTCCAGTTCATACAGTTCCAGTAGCCAGTAGCTCACTTATTCATTCTCACACATCAGGGCATCATTTACCTCCACCGCCCCCTCCACCACCTGCTCCAAGTCCTCATCATTCTCATGTTCAGCATGTAGCAGCGGGGCACCAAAGCCTGCAAGCACAGCACCAGCATGTTTTAAATACAGTTCCTCCTCCACCCCCTCCGCAAGCAACAAATGTTTTAGCTGGTGCTGCAAATCACACGGCATTGGCACAAGGCATGCATATGCAAACTCATCAAGGACCTCCTATTTTTTCTTCAGGAGCTCATCCTAGTGTAGCACCATATTCAACACAAGCTGCACTTCATAACCATGTTGGACCTGTACCTGGCCACAACTCTCATATTCAGACACAAGGACCAACCAGTATTGGAACACCTGCAGCTTTTTGTCCACATCCTGGCTCTGTCCTTGTCCATGGAGTTCAAGGATCTCCTCAGGCATCAGCAGTGCCCGGCCAGGTTCCCATTCATAGGCCACAGGTACCTCCGACCTTCCAAAATAATTACCATGGCTCAGGATGGCATTAGAATTGGACAACCTGTGTGTTAACATTTTTAAATGTTCTGTAAAATAAACTGTATATTTTATATGTACCTTATAAAGGTACTTTTTATGGCCTGTATATGAATCTTTGTACAAATCCGGTGCGTTTTCATTGTACTTTTCCCCTTCTGATTTTGTTTTTAAAGTCTGAGAACTGTGTGCTTTTTAAGCCAGTACTGAGTAAACATTCCAGTTTTGTTTCCATTGGGTTTCCTTTACGGCAGTAGCGCGATTACTGCAGAACTTGTACATTTGCTCGTCTCGACGTCGAGTTGATCTCCACTGTGTTTTTCTACATGTGGCACTAACAGGCCTCCCTTCAGCCTCCTCTTGTGCTACGTGAGCGAGGATGTAAGATTAGAAATATGCACCCGTTCAGTTTCAATGTTGCACCAAACATGTTTCCATTAGTTCTATACAACATTGTAAATTAATGTATAGTTCTGTTTTAACAACTTGACTTCATTAGAAGTTCTGTAAATACTGTATTTTGCTTGTATATGGCTGAAAGCTTCCACCTCATTTGATAAAACATTGTACATATATATATTTTTTTTCGCAAACTATAATCTTTGTGGAAGTAGTACAGTATATAACATGTAATTTTTGTAATATACTGTCACATTACAGCACTGGTTGGGCATTTTAATTCATGTTAATAAATCACGATTGTCAGTTTTATCAGGTTAGTCCTTTCATACATTTTACAAAAGCAAATTGATGCATAAATACAGCACTTAAAATGTATATTAAAATTACGCCTCAGCACTTTTTTTCCTGATGATTCTAAGCCTTGTTTCTGTTGTATTCATTTATATAGCAGCACAAACCTATACAGTGCTTGACAAGGTAATACATACAAAAAGAGGGGTACATTTCTAATAAACAGTGATATGTAAGTGCTGGGAGTTTCAATAACTTTGGTATGAGGACTCTGACCCAAAGAGCTTTCAATTTGAGGAAAGTGAGCTAGAAATAAAATGGAGAATATTTTTATGGCTGACTCCGCTAGTCCCGAGCTTAGATTAAGAACTGGGAGAGACCACATGGGGAGATAGGGGCAGATATACAGCAGTGAAAATAAACATTGAACACCTCTGCGGTTTTCTCAGTAAATATATTTCTAATGGGGCTACTGCCATGAAATTTACACTGGATGTCCGTAACAACCCAAGTAATATACACATACAAAGAAGTCCATCAATTACGTTATGTGTAATAAAGTGGAATACCACAGGCACTGTGTATTGACCACATGAAGAAAAGGAGGTGCAAAAAGGCATGGAAAGACAAGAAAGCTGCTGAAATCTGACAGTACAGGTATTGGAGCCGTTATCCGGAAACCCATTATCCAGAAAGTTCCAAATTTCAGAAAAGCCGTCTCCCATAGACTCCATTTTATCCAATTTTTTAAAAATGTTTTTTTTTCTTTGTAATAATAAAACCGTACCTTGTACTTCATCCAAATTAAGATATAAAAAATCCATATCGGAAGCAAACCCAGTCTATTGGGTTTATGTTTACATGATTTTCTAGTAGACTTGAGGTATGAAAATCCAAATTACAGAAAGATCGGTTATCTGAAAAATCCCAGGTCCTGGGCATTCTGGATAACAGATCACATGATGGCTGATAAAAAGGTTTCTCATTACCAAGCTATCACAAAAGAAGCACCTGCTGATGGGTAAAAGTACCAAGCTCTCTCAAGACCTTATTGTTGCAAAACATACTGATAGCATTGGTTACAGACGTATTTCTAAGCTTCTGAATGTTCCAGTGAGCACCGTTGGGGCCATAATTCGGAAGTGACAAATACATCATTTCACTCTAAACTCTGGCCATGACCAGGTACTCCTCGCAAGATATATGGCAGAAGAGTCAAAAGAATAATTAGAAGAGTTGTCCAAGAGCCAAGGATCACTTGTGTAGAGCTTCAAAAAGGCTCCAGGAACCTTCGAGATTTGAAGGCCGTTTGTGTGGAAGAATGGGCCAAATTCCCACCTGAGCAATGCATGTGACTAGTATTAAATACATTTCAAGTGTGTTCAATACTTATTCCCTGTGTCATGCCACATCATTTATGGACTAACTTGTTTTGATTTCTTTGGGTGGATTATTTGGGTTTCGACATCTGGTGTAAATTTCATTAGCCCCATTAGAAATATATTTAATGAGAAAACCGTTGATGTGTTCAATACTTATTTTGCCTGCTGTATAAAGAAGCGCAAGGGGGAAAAAAATCCAGGACAGGAGAAAACTTTTTTTTTTTTTTTAAATGTGCCGCTCAACAGGGAGCCAGGAGGAGCCTATAGTAATAAAGGTGGTGGATAAAGGTTTAAATGAGATGTTCCTGATTTTAAATCTCCTGGTGAGGAATCCTCTCTGGGCTGAGAAGGTGAGGATGGGGGGGGATTAAGAGACACATGCTTAGAAACTTGGATTTAGGGTAATGTTGTTTACTGGAATGTTAATTGGAGGGATGGGTTAAGGCTGTTGCCTTTGTACCCCACTTGGTTCCACTGAAATCACACTGATTTCCCCCCCCCCTCCAACAATTTTCCATCCGGACTAAAGACCCTCGGATCCATCATTCTCATGCCATTATAGGCCTGGATGGTCATACATCTCCAGATGGCCAGGGAGTTTTTTATTCAATTGGGAATACGTTTAAAAAAATTTTAAAAAAAAAAATTCCTGGCTTCATTCAGGAGTTGGGTGTCAGATTTCCATTGGCTGATCCAATATATACAGTATTTTGGGGAGGGGGTGGAGCAGATGTATTAGAGCTCACTCGAATAATTTATTCCAGCACAAAGATATTTAGCTTTTTATTCAGAAGCTCCCCAATTTGCATTCCAGCAACCTGGTTGCTAGGGTCCAAGTTACTATATCAACCATGCATTGATTTAAATACAAGACTGGAATTTGAACAGGAGAGATCTTAATAGAAAGATCAGTTATAAAAAGTAGCAATAACAATAAATGTGAAGCCTTATAGAGCATTTGATTTTAGATGGGGTCAGTGACCCCTATTTGACAGCTATAAAGAGTCTGCATAAAATAAATAGCAAGTATACTCTACACTGCTTTAGAGGATGTGATGGGGAGGGTAATGTTTATCACACAGGGTGGCAATGCCCAAATGTAAGAATTCTGATGTAGAATATATGCTCTTACCAACCCATACAACACATTTGAAAAAAAACTCAGTGGATTTTGATAAAAAAAAGATTGTCAAGCCTAGTAGTTGACAAGCAAGAGACCTTACAAAAAATATATAAATAGATTGCCCCAACAAATAAGAGTGACATTATATAAAAGTACCCTTACTGTTAAAGGGTAAGGAAAGGCTAAACACAACAATGGCTCTATACCTTCTTCATGTGATACTGACACTAAAAAAGGACATTTTAAAATATGAATGTACATTAAAAGTTACCTGTAGGTCATGTCACCCCTTCCTAATTAAATAACGCATTCTTGCAAGAAAAAAAGGCTTTCCTTGGGGCATGTTTACTAACATTGGAGATAAATATCTGTAGACATTTCTGGAGATGTGGTCCATGGCAACCAACCAGCAATTGAGGCCCCATACACGGGCCGATAAAAGCTGCCCACAGAGTGTGTGGGGCTGTCCCCGATTGATATCTGGCCGAAAGTCGGCAAGATCTCGATTGAGCAGGTTAAAAAATCCCGTTGGATTGCGGCCGCATCTATTCGTGTTTGCGGACCTGCAATCTGACCGCCCATATCGGATCCATTATGATCCAATCTTTGGGCCCTAGGGCCCATTGTCGGATCAGCCTATCGCCCACTTCAATGTGGGCATATCGGGGAGTGATCCGCTCGTTTGGAGACACTGCCAAACGAGCGGATCTCTAAGTCTATGGCCACCATTTAAACAGTCACCTGCAAGTTAGAAAACAAAAGCAAAGATCTGATTGGTTGCTATGGGCAACATCTCCAGAAATCTCCCAACAGCATAAAAGGAGCTAATGGGAAATAGATAAAAAAGAAAAGTATGCCGATATTAAACAGAAAATGAACTAATAGAGAAGAAAAAGGAGGTGTACAGAATTATGGACCAGAAAAAAAACAACAGGCTATGGAATATGTGGGCGCTATAATATGTAAAGATAAGCAACACCTATATATCCAGCACAGTGTTGCAGCATATTTGTTTATCATAACTGCACATAGACACAGGTGGGAAGGAAGCTTCCATGGTGTTCTATTTGAACAATCCTATTGAATCCTATAAGCCAGAAATAGCTTTTACCACAACTAAATATTTTATGTGCTCAGTCTATCCAAATGTAAAACTCACTGGAGAAGGTCCGGGGTTTTCTGTGAATAAAGGACACCGCAACAGGTTTGAGGTTGGTATCTGCAAAAAGCCAGCAACAGTCTTTTCAGTTGGAAAATGGAACATGACAGATAAAAGCATAATGTTGCAACTTTATAAATCTTTTTTTAAAATATCTTGCGAATGCCATCTTGATTTGGGCAGCAATTCATAAGACTCATTTAAATCTGTACAGTACTATAGGTTGAATAATTAGCTTATTTTATCTGTGCAGGCTAGAACGTATGTAAAATTAGAACTTTGGCAACATTTTGTACAAACACAGCTACATCTTAGCCAGTGTTATATTGGAGAATAATGACAATATAAACGATTTATTTACTTTAAATTTCAATAAATCACAGCAGCCAGAAGACGCACAAACAAACTAAAAAATCCATAAAACACTGAGAAATACAGCTGTGGCTACCCAAAGGAAAATACATGTTTACTGGTTGACAGAGTAACAAGGCTACAAGTTGTGTTTAAAGGACCTATATTTGAAGTTTTAAGCAGTCAGATGTTTGTAAAATGGAATCCTGAAGTACTGTATATGTGTTTATATATATCCCCCTATATTATGGACGTCTGCTTACCTGTGTATTATCTGCCTCACAAGGTACCTTCAATTTGCCCTGTTTAGCTCAAGAAATAACAAAAAAAACTGATTGAAACAATAGGAGTATGTTCAAGGCAAGGGCTTTACATTGAACTAATGTTGAACAAGGGGTGTACTGTCCATTTAATGGCAGGTGTACAATTCTGTCATGAAAAGAGATGATAGTGTGAAAAAAGCTGGAGAAAATAACAGTTCTTAGAACAGACCCTTTTCTTTGAATATAAAGCCAAGTTTTAATTCATCTGTGCTTTATAAATGGGCTTTATAAAACAATTTATTTTACACCACTTTTTTTAGAACATAGTAAGTTACATTTTAAAATCTGAAAGGATGCACTCTTGACATGTAATGTCCATACCCGCTGCAGTCAAATGTGCTTGTAGGGATCCATTGCTCTAAGCAAGACCCCAAAGTATCCCTGGGCTGTGGGTAGCGTAAGGGAGGTTTTAACAACGTAAAACTAGATATGGATTACACACCTAGCAAATATATCAATTCTGTCACTACTTTAGACTCTTTAGCTCTAAGACAGTGAATGTGGTTCTTTCTGCATGTTCATTTTAGCACAATTCTTTATACAAGGAAAATCACATTCCAGGAGAAAAATGTATATCCTGGATTATCCCATAAAAATATCCTTTGGAGAATTCCGGAGCTGAATTAGGAGATAAGGTGTCCTCAGGCCATTTATGTTCTAAAAATAAATAAGTTGCTAATATGCAGCCTTGGGTCACTTTACTCGCTGCCTTCCCTGTAGCAGATTTTCCTTTCACCATGTGAAGCTATTTTCACACTCCCCCTCTCAGCATGTCTCGCTTCAATCTCTTTCCATAGAGGAGTTGGAGATGCAGTGTCCATTACAGCTTTATTACTTTTAGTACAGTATAGATTGACTTGTTCGAAGCAGCTTTTCCACTGGTCTTTAGTTTGGAATTATAAACCTTCCTATTCTGGCTCTTTCCAGCCTGCAACGGGGAAGTAATACCTGGTGGTCAGGGGGCCGTGACATGGAGGCTTCGATAGTATTATCCTTTTTTAACTTCATTCTTTTATTTTAATTTTGCAACACTATCCCAAAAGTTAATTTTAATGTAAGCAATCTCTTTAATACCTTCTCTTATAGCAACTACTCATGGCCTGATGATATATGGTTTGATCTTAAGCATGGTGTCATACAAAGTTCCTGCTTTGGGTACGCAGAGTTTGCCTTTTTACCATGGTTCATATTTATGAGATTCCATGTTCAGTATGTTTTTCTTTTTTCCATGCAGCTGAATCTTCTCTCAGTTTTGATTGTCTGCTCTCTTATTTTTCAGTACTGATGAATATATATTTTCCTCTCCAGGTTGCCATAATTCACCTGATCCATTGCCTCTGATCAAAGACAATTCAAGACAATTCAAGACAGTTAGGCCTTGGTTACCTATTAGTCTGCAATCTCCTGATGGATTTATAAATTGAGCCAATTTGGTACATGGGAGTTATAGAGGGTACAGGGAGTTATAGAGGGGAGTTATAAAATGCTAAAAAAGCGGATGCCTGCAGAAATACTATTGTCAAGCAATGCATTTTTCACCTTGTGGCAGAATGCAGAATATATTAATTATGAATGTACATAAGTTTGGTATTCATTATAAGAAGGCAACCAAGTTTATATTTCTTGCCATTTTTTGCAACATTGAATATATTGATAGATTGTAACAGGTAGGAAAGAACTGCAACAATGTTTACACAGACACTATTGAAACTATGGCCTGTCGTGTATTTCTGGAGTTGGCCCCTGGAGGGCAGTACTGCATTTGAATTTGTTAATGTAATATATGATGTCTGGCCACATTGTCTTGTTGGTTTAATCTTGTGTTTAAATTTTGGGCTATTGGGTTATGCACATTGTGAACACTGGCACCCGAGGAAGGATCAGTTAGATCCGAAACATGTAGTGCAACCAAATAAATGATCACTTGTTTGATGACATTGGTTCTCCAGAGTGATTAATTCGGATTCTTGCCATTTTAACAAATGTTAACCAACAATATGTGCATTTTTTCACTTTAGATTTTATTAACCAATTAAAATTAACTAGTATGGTACAGGCAATAGCATTGAGAGATAACCAGCTTAATTTTAGGGACCATTTCATTATCTCTAGTCTTAAATCAAAAAAGTCCCTATCATAAACACAGGAGTATTAGAACTAACTGAGCCATAGGCAACGGTATTGGAGCAATATGACTATGAAGATTTTCATTCATCCTGGTCATGGTATGTGTAGTATAATTAACTCTAAAACAACTGGACTTGCCAAGTAATCATTGAAGATGTTTCACTACTCATCCGAGCAGCTTCTTCAGTTCAACAGACTGGAATGGGAAATCCTTGCCATATAATCTCCTCCACTAATCCAATCACAATGGCACATTGTAACTCTTTAGATAGGCGACATCTGAGACTCACAGGAATGTGATTTTGTGGGGTTACAGTAATAGGATTACCAACTCCTAAAAACAGGTTGTGAGAGTTGCATGAATGGATGTGTGAAGTGTTCTGAAACTGCGGAGGTACAGATGTTACAACAGCATTGTATGTAGCAGACACCTGTTCAGGGATAGTTTCTCCACCTTGAAATAAATCGCCTCTTTTGCACCTAGGCAGGGTCGAACTGGGCCTCTAAAAAAAAACAGGTGGGCTCTGGCCTAGACCTGCTTCCCCCATCAGCTGCTGCAGTGCATCTTTCATGCGGCAAAAGTTTGGAGGCCAGGAGGGGAGCCCCCGCGGACTGCCAGGAGAGCCTTTCATTTTGCAGCCCTGGTGGGCCGGGCCCCCAAATGAAAACCCAGCAATGCTTCAGTCCGACCCTGCACCTATGTTAGTAAATGATGTCTTGGACTTTTCCAAAGAAAAGCTGCAAAACACCAGCTGGCTCATTTGGTAACCAGTGGTAACCAGTGATTAGTAGGTAGAACAACAAAGGCAGCAAAAAATTACTGCATGTAGAACAATAAAGCAGCATCTGATCGGTTGCCAGTGGTGTAACTATAGATGAAGCAGAGAATCTGCTTTCTCTATAGTGTTCGAATCCCCCTCCCTAACGCTCTTTTTCTTCTTCTTCTAATTTCTTCTTCTAATTGACGCACTTGCGCTAGTGCAAGCTTGGGACAGGGAGAGGGGTTTGCTAACGGGGGTTGGTTGAAGGCAATAGCAGCTGTACGCACTGGGCCCTCCTAAAGATAAGCTTGTTACGCCTCTGTTGGTTGCCATTTGTTACTTCCCAGGTGCAGATTATTAATAGATCACTTCATCATAATAGCAGTAATTAAATATGACTTGGTTAAAACTTTCAACATACAAAAAATGTTTGTGTCTGTATGCATTGCATGAAATATTTGCAAGTGTTTTCTAAAATGACACGGATAGTGGTGTGGCTGCAGCTACAAAGAACTCTACGGATACCTGAAAATCAGAAACCATAATAAACATATTTCAGTCATCAGGTTATCTGGAAAAACATACATTTTATTGGACAAATGCAAGCACCTTAAACCACAACTGGTTACGGTTACAATACGGGGCATTTTTACATCTAATTATTATTGCAAAGGCTTGTGATTAAAATGAGACTCTCAAGAGAAAAGTGGCACCATCATTTGTAAAAACAGAAATTTACATTCATTCCAATGACTAAAAGAGGTTTAACAGACCTCTACAAACATCCTAAAATCTGTATTCCCTAGAATATTTTTATTTCTATCATTTTGAATTGAACCAGGAATGCGCCTGAATGAAAGTTAACGTCAAAAGGTAAAAGGAATTACTAAATAGTATGTATATCCAAAATACATATAGCCAGTGCAATTAGTTATAAAAAAATAATGCTGAATTATATGTACTGTACACCTAAGCAATTGTGAAATTGGCTATTTAACGTTCAGAATGCTACACCAGAAAGAGCTACATTGTCCACGGCACTACACACTGTGGAGCAAAATCATTTTATTAACATCTTTATTCTTTGCTGTTAGTTATTTTTTTTATTTTTTTTGCATTTCTGCAAACATATAATACATGTTACCTTACACATTATACACACTAAATGTTATTGTGGTCTTTTTGATGTTAATGCAATAAACACCTTATGTTTGTTGTTTGATGGTATTACAGATCATTTACACTAGAATTTAAGTTCAGTCAGTATATATTTACTCCTGGCCTTTCCATCACACAAGATGGTCTATGGCACAAGAGATAATTTCAGGTGTTTGTTCCTGATGTGAAAAGGTGCCATAAACTTCCTCTACTGCCAGCCACAGAGTTAAAGGGCAATTGCCTGAAAACAGTAGCACTGCCACTTTACTGGCAAATAAGGAATGAAAACTGGAGTATTTCCACTCAGCATCTGGCCTACCAGCACCAGTTCTGACACTTTAAGGTGACTGCCATTTTACCATATGAAAAGCAGCAAGGGGCTATTTTGGGCGTTGTCCCACACCCAAAACACCCAAGGGGTGCACATGGGAAAATGTTTTCTGTATGCCATAAGCCAAAGTTCAAATGATGCACCATCACACTCCTAAAGCATAAAACAAATATCCTTGAGTATAACCTCCCACTGACAAAACACCATTCAGTGTAAATAACATGTACAAAATTGGAAAATGACTACACACAAATTTACACTAAAATAAGAATGAAGCATAGTGGTTAGAGATGAACTGCCCTGTTAACTCAGAGCGGCATGAAGGGCAAGGATTTATGTATTTATCAATAATCAGATTTGTTAAATATTCACATAGAGAGGGTAGACTAAGTCTGTAATTTAAATTTCTGTACAGTTTAAGAAGGAAATGGAAATGCTGCTACACACATTTTAAAAATCTAAAAAAAAAATGTTTAGCATTGTTGTAAAAGTGCTTTATACTTTAAATAATACAGCATCCCTAAAGTGTCATTCAAATCAATTGTTTGAGAAGAAAGGGCATTACTTTGCAAATCAAATTCAGAAGACCATATTTACCCTCAGGAAACAGAGATAACATGCATGCTGCTAAACTGAACAGGTTAACCTAGGCTGGCTTTGGAATTCAAATTTCCTTTCTCGTAATTAACCGTCAAGAGTACCAGAAGGGTGCCGCGTCATACGTCTGCTCTCTCGTAGCACTGCGAAGATCTTAATGAAATTACACATTTACAAAGTGAATGTACATACAATATAATACAAGAATGGTAATATTTTCCAAACAATAAAAATGTATAGTGCCCATAGCTTGGGCCCCTTTTTATTTGTTTTTTTTTTGTTTTTTTGAATTTCAAAAGCAAAGATTTACCCAAACATCACCTAAAATGTATCTTCATAAATAGTTACAAAATCTTGTAGACATGGAAAAAAGGTCTATTCACTCTAATATTAGACATCTGAACAGCACATAATATGGAAAACCATGGTCAGAAACTAATTGTTTCCCCTACCCATTACAGATCGGATAAGTTTATAGCAGACACAGAGGTTAACAGTTCCAACAAATACTAAACAAGCCAAAAAAAAAAATTTAAATAACAAAAAGTAAAATGGGTTAAATCAATGGGACTGAGATGAAACCACCTCAAATATTATGCTGCTGTTAACATTTTGTCACAGTCAGCAAGTAGTTATGTAGTAACAGAGCAAAGCTTCAAGCCTACAGTATTTGCTAAGAACTTAACCAAGGATGTCTGAGACACTCGCCAGCAGATGCACGCTTCTCCGGAACCATTTCCAGCATTGGTGTCAGGAAATCTGTAAACTGAGCAGCATCTTCTTGAGGCCAGCCATACTTCTCCACAAGAACATCAAAGAGACTCCAAGGCTTTAATTTAGTGATGTGTCGCAGTTCTCCTGTACAAAAAATTCAGTGTATTAATACTCCAAAATACTATTTTGTAACTGTCTTTATACAGTAAACATCAATAATAAAATGCAAGCAAATTTTATCCATCAAATTTGATGGATAAAAAGTTTAAGCTGTTTTAAATATGTTGGCAGTTTTTAATTGTTAATTTGTTTTTGGTTCAGCAGTTCTGTCAGTGCCAGTGGCATTGGTTTTTTAAGCCACCCTTGGGTTTTAGCACAGTGTTGACTGCTGTTAGGGGAGAAAGCTGTTTTCTTCCAGCTTTGCACAGCTTTGTAATTCACCTCTATTTAACTGTAGAAAATATGAAATGGACAGGAAGTTATCAATCGTTTACCTCAGTATATTCAATGAACTCTTGAGCCTGATAAGAGCAGTAAAACTGACAATATATTTAAATGTTTAGAATGGAAAAGAGAGCTCCCATGAGCACTTTATGCAAGTCTGATTGATGACAATCAAGTTTTCACAATTCCATGTCCGCAACCATTTTTTATGCAGACCAATATTTGTGCATATTGGCATTACTGTGCTGAACAGCATAATGATGTGCACAACAATAGGTCTTACTGTGCTGAACAGCAAAGCTTAAAAGGAAATAGCATTCTCAAAGTATTCAAGTAGTCAAGAATGTTGTACACTAGGGTTATGTTTTGCTTTCACTGGAGCCAGGGGCCCTAGCCATGAAAAACCGTACCACACAATTATTCCCCCCCAACAAAACTTTACAATCAGCATTACACATTCACACAGGTAGAATTCTCCTGGCATGGCCAAATTTAAAATCATCTAGAAGACTGTTAAGCTTGGTTATCAATTCAAAGAACATGTTTCACTGTAGCAGAGTCAAATGGCAACAGAGTTCAAACCTCTTCAGCTGATGTTATGGGATGCTAAGCTTGTTTGCAGCAGCCCCCTCTCCATCATTTTAAAAAAAGGGGAATATAAATTTTTCTATAAATTGTCTTATGCTACTGTGGATTTCAGAGATAATTTGGAATTGTGAAGAGAGTGTTCGAGTTGAGGCACATCAGTATGTGGCCCAGATTTGCTTATAATATGTACAGCATTAATATGTGTAGACTAACAACTAGGATATGTGCCACTTCACAGGCCCAGCCCACCCACTACAGCATTTTGGAGGCCCAGCCTGCATAAAATCAGTGACCCTTGAAGCATGCAAAATTTCACATCACCTAAAGTTTTTGCATGCACTGTGGGTCATCTGCAACCCCACCTTGCAAACTACCTGTTCATTTATAATTTTATGGGAAGCCAGTTATCCCCAGGTAACAACAAAAGGCAATCTTTTATTTCCAAGTTGTATTGACATTTAAAAAAAAAATGATACTTTATTTAATGTTTTGCTAAGACAACATGGTTATTTGATATATGTGGTCCCTTCAGAAAGAACTATATCAATGAAAATGTACTCATTGCTTCCCATTCAAAAAAACAAGAAATAATCTAAGGCCCTATCCAAAGTAACAGAGGGAACCATTCATTGAAACAGGCACACACTAAAGAAGAACAGAGGCAAAAAAGACTTTACATAAAGGCAAAAATAAGTACACTGTCCCTCTAAGAATCAAACAATAAATATACACGTAAAGGTGAGGTTAGTGGACACCAAACAATTGTGCATCTAATGATTTTCGTCTACAATGGTCAGAAAATCTATCAGTCAGGTTAGAACATTTTCATAGGTCACAGTGATATCTATCCATTCTCCAATTGTTTGCAGGGCCCAGCAGGCAACTACCCACAGTTTCCTAACTTCAACTAGACAATATTGCTAAAAAAAAAATTGTTGATGATGTTTGTTGATGGACAAATTGTACATTTAAACAATCAGGTTCTACTATAACAAAAAGATATTTTAAACATCTTAACATCTATGGCCACCTTAAATAAATAAATAAATATATATATATATATATATATATATATATATATATATATATATATATATATATATATATATATATATGCATTCCTATACACACAGATATCAATGGTTTCTCTGATACAACATGAACAAGTATTCAGAGCACAAAGTTTATACATAGTAAAATCATCAAGTGTTTCATTACCAGTTGATTTGGATAAATTGTGGTAAGACGTTTTCTATGAGACAGAAGTACAGTTACCTTTCTTGGTGAAAAAATCCTTGGAATATTTCCCCAATATACCAAATTTTCGAGGGATTTTTCCCAGCAGTTCAGTGATCAATGCTATGTGATCTGTGTTTGGAGAACATTGCCAGCAAAACAGAAACATACAACTATAATCAGTACAATTCACGTGTTCAGAAACTGGCCCGGCACAGACAGAATCAATCAAATTGCTGCATTATACAGAAATTAAACATGACCTGTTGCTGTGTGCAGAATTTAAAGATCCCTTTGTATTCACCTAACCAAAAGTCCCAATCCTGTAAACAAGAAATATAATTTTCAATTACAAAACTTTATGAAGCTGATTTTACTTTTTTTTTTTTTTATTTAGGACTGGCATAAAATTTCTGATACTAAATTAAGTAGGCAAAACAGCCCAGCATATAGGGAATCAAAAAAGTTTTCACTTCTGCCTCATGTTCATTAATTTAAATGAAGACTAAAAAATATGCCTTTTTATATCTGTGATTACATTTATTCAACAATGGCAGCAAAGATGTTCATTCTGTCTGCATCACGGTGCCTTTCAAAAAGAAGAGGCACTACCTCTGCGATTGAAGAATTCCCGAGAATATTTTCCAGACAGAGCAAAGTGTCTTGGGATATTGCCTAGAAGCTCAATGATGTGTGCTATGTGGTCTATGAAGGAGAGAAAAAGTAGTGAAGAGTGAAAAGAAGAAGAAAAAAACGAGATAAGAAAATATATGAAGAAAGTGGAATTAATACAAAAAAATAGAAAACAAACAGGTGGTAAGCCCATGCAGAGGTAGCGAGGTCAGCACATCATTATTAGAAAAATGTATGACCAATGCATATGTAGTCTATAAATCACCCAAGAAATAGTAACAAATAAAAAGGCACATATAATACAAAAGCCTTGTTTTTGCAAGTTAGAAAAGATTAGTCTTTATGTCTTAGATTTAAGCCTGATGAAAAAAAAAACGAAGGTGAAAATGAATGTTTTTTCGTTATATTTAATTCAGCAAAATTATGTAAAAACAACAGAAATAGAAAACGTGGATTTAAAATAAAAACAAAATAAAAGTTGGCTGCATGATTTGCTGTGGTTACATACAAGAAATGCACATGCAGTGCATTTAAAATATATACATGTTACAAGAGCAACCGTTACAATAATGCATATGGATGCATTATAAATCTGTTCCACAAATAGTAATTTTTCCTATGGTTGCTGTCATTACATAGAAGAAAATGCTCAGCTTTTGGCCAAAAAAAAAAAGTAATTTACATAAAAAAAACCTTCTTTATGAAAAGTATATTTTTGTTGTAACCAGAAAAGTATATAAAATGAACAGTATGTATGTATGTATGTATGTATGTATGTATGTATGTATGTATGTATGTATGTATGTATGTTTTAGAAGAAAAATTAAAATGTTAATTGCATTGTTAACCTATATGTATTAATTGTTAATATCATCACTGGAAGCGGACACATACTGATAACTGTTTTATCAGCAAGCCAAATAAATGTAACCCATGCTAGAGGTTATTAAGTAATATACGTGTAAATGTTTAAACTGTCAAGATGTCTGGTACCAAGACACTTTTTTACATTTTATATAATCATGCAATGCAAATACCACAAAGATTGTGTGTTGCTCAAAAGCTTGAAGAAGCCTGTTTACATGGGTAAAAAAAAATTAAGAATTACATATCTTGAAAAATCCCCCTTATAAACCAATAAAAATGGAAATGTAGCTCTCATCATGGATTTTCCTGGTGTAACAAATAGGAAGGCATAATCCCTAATAATAACAACAAAGCAAAAACTAAGACGAAATCAATGCTGAGATCTACAAGATGCTACAAATACATTTTTACATATTCAAGGTTTATACTGAGGTATAACTTACCTGATGCACTTAGTGCAATGAAATGTTGGAAAAGGGAGAGGGGTGAATAGGGCTTGCAGCCTGAAGGTCAGCTAGAGTGAGATTTGGGGAGAATGCCTATGCACTCTTCTAGATACTACAGGAAGTCCAGCTTGTGGGTCAGTTAGGTTTTTATTGGGAAAGATGTCTATTTACTTCCCTTAACACACCTGGAAGTTTAGCTTTGAATGAGACTTGGTGTAAACCCTTAGCTATTCCTGGAACTGCGATGGTAATACATTAGTGTTTTCATGTATCTAAAATCCTGCTCCCTTGAGAATGGAGCTCATATTCTTTACCTTATACAGGCAGTATTAACGTAAGCCTGGGCTTTGGAGCAAAGCAAGGGGAAACTTGAAAACACTACTGTATAGTAATGGATTGAGTTTTTTTCCTTGAATGTGCAGTTCACCTTAAAATTTAAATTGTAGTATAACTGTGATATTCTAAGACAAACTGCAATTTTAATTCATTGATTATGCTATTTTTTTTCTAATTATTTTCATGCTTTGTTGTGCAACCATCAACCAATTTACCTAGCAACCAGGTAACTATTTGAAATTAAGAATGGAAGTTGAGTAGCAGAGCTCCTTCACATATATAAAAGCAATGAGAAAATAAGTATATTTATAGAATTGACGCTTCACAGCTTGTTTTTGGTTGCTGGGTCAGTGACTGACAATCTGCTAGGAAATGGAGCCCTCCCTAAAAGTTGTGTTAATAATAATCTGATTCAGACTCCTGCATAAATAGAAAATGAAGACAGATTGCAAAGAGGTAGATAGTGAAGATTAGTTAGATTATTTAGAATGTTTCCTATTTCCCTGAGATGAATCTTATATTACATTTTCATTTTTGCAATCGTTCCCCTTAAACTTACACCCGGTAGTCAAATAGGCTGTAAAGCTTTTTTCCCTCCCTCATCAATAAAACTTTCTTAGCAACCTACAGAACTACTTGCAGCACAGTAGCACAAATTCCTGCATAACTGTATATGTTTAAGACTTGAAGTACCTAAGTGTATGGAAAAGATGCTGGGGATGAAAAAAAGTTATTGAACCACTGCCCTCATTGTTCTAGTATCCTATATAATAAAGTTGAAGTGTCTCTGCGTCTAGTCCCTGTGTCCGTGGGATTGCGCTACTGCGCATGTGCCCCACGGACCGTCTCTGGCGAATGTTTGACTACATATGTTCTAGCGCCCGTTAATTTAACGGGCTTAATGTCTAGTTCTATTTATAAAAAACTAGAATACACCTACAGAGTAGACTTTAATTGTGCATTTGTTAGATCACTGTGCAACATGATATAATCATTTTTCACTGTAGTTACTGGCATTTCTCAAAATACTGCAGCTAAAACATTATTAAACCTGGATCCATCTGCAGTTGTTCAATATCTATATATTTCAATAATAAAAAGTATCTATATTTTTTAATCTGATTCAATTGCTCACAAAAACCAGGAAGCTGGTTTCAAATTCTCAGTTTATTAATTAAAATAGGCACAATTCCTTTTCACTGGACTCATGTTGAAGAAGACACTATAATTTAAATAGTTTGTTCTTCCTGGCAATTTATACCGCTATCTGGATGCTAGAAAGTAATTACCCTAACAACCATTTTGGAATTCACAACCAAAAACGTAGGTTAAAGATTTGGAGGGGAGATTTGTCACATGCTTAAAAAAAATCTCCCAGAAAATGGCATTACCATGTAATTGTTGCAACTAAATTACATTACTTGTGACAATTCAGTTTATCGTGGGAAAATGCACAAGCAGGGAGGATTTGTTGCATATGGTAGCGATATTTTAACGTGGGCAAGTAATCTCCTCATGTGTCATTGCCCTACGTCAAAGGAATACAAAGATAACAATTAAAACAAACTTAAAAGAAATGTAAAACTTGCAGACTTTCTACTTGCTCTACAATAGAGCTGTAAAATACTAAAGTTGACTTCAGCAAGCTCAAAAAGAGCTCACATTAAGAACAAATGTATATAAATTATACACTCTTTTTAGTTGATCTATCAGTTGAACTAAACCTCTCTCTGACAAAGAGCTATACAATAGTACCGATTATTTTTCTCCTAATCTATCTACATACTCACCTTCATCTCGTGAATAATCTTCTCCAGAATGAGGTTCAAACAAATAGTCACCAGTTGCCAGTTCAAATGCCTAGTAAAACACAGAAGAAACGAAGTCTTAATTTTGGTGGGAAAAAAAATACAAATAATGGAAGTTGCTTTTTTTTTTTTATTGTTCTCAGGAGCACAGAACCATTTAACCTGTATAAAGGCTTCACTATTTTTTCAGTTATAACATTTTTTATAAGGTAGGTCAAAATTATTTATTTTAAACATTAAGGGGCACATTTACTTAGGGTCGAATATCAAGGGTTAATTAACCCTTGATATTCAACTGTCGAAGTTAAATCCTTCGACTTCGAATATCGAAGTCGAAGGATTTACCGCAATTCGTTCGATCGAACAATCGAAGGAAAAATCGAACGATTAAATCCTTCAATTCGAACATTTCGAAGGATTTTAATCCATCGATCGAACGATTTTCCTTTGACCAAAAATTTGTTAGAAAGCCTAAGGGGACCTTCCCCATAGGCTATCATTGAGGTTCGGTAGGTTTTACTTGGCGAAGTAGGGGGTCGAAGTTTTTTTTAAAGAGACAGTACTTCGACTATCGAATGGTCGAATAGTCTAACGATTTTTAGTTCGAATCGTTCGATTTGAAGTTGAAGTTGCAGTCGAAGGTCGAAGTAGCCAATTCGATGGTTGAAGTAGCCAAAAAAATCATTCGAAATTCAACTTTATTTTATTCTATTCCTTCACTCGAGCTAAGTAAATGTGCCCCTAAGACATGACCAAGCGGTGTAAGGTGACTTGCCCAGGCCGACAGCAAAAATTTTTTGGCATACTTATGCATCTGTGCAGTGCAATTGGAAAGAGCAGGAGATTTGGTTCTTAACAAAAAATTTAAATATATTTAAAATATAATATACTGTTGTGTCCTCCACTGGTAAAACTGACCTGTTTCTTCAGAAACACTACTATAGTTTATACAAAAACGCTGCTGTGTAACAATGGAGTCAATTAAATTAGGTATAAATAGAACAGGTTAAACAGCGTATAACAGATTATATTTCACATATCTTATCTGCTGTCTTCTATGTAACCTGAGCCTTTTCTCCTTAAAATAGCTGCCACCATGGCTACATAGCATCTTATTTTTATACTACAATACAATGATAGTAGCGTCTTTGAAGCAAATACACCAGTTTTACTTGTGTAGGGAAACAGATTGTATTTTATTTTGTTTAAAACACTTTTTTTTGGTGTTACTGTTCCTTAAACAGAAAACCCCTCCTCCAACTTCCCTTCAGCTGCAGTGTCTACTACTGTATTGTAATTATGCGACTGACTCACCATACATGCTGTACTCCAGATATCTGCGGGTGTGCTATAACCTGCTCCTATCAGAACTTCTATTGATCTGTATTGCCTAGTTTGGATATCTTCGGTGAAATGTTTATGCTGCAAATTGAGAAAAACAGAATAAGTGGAAATTACAAAGCAAAGTATCTATACATTTAAAAAATATATATTTACATACCACCCAGCAGGCATTTCCAAGGTCTGCAATTTTAACTCTTATTTTATCAGCATTTCTAGGATCCAGTGGATTCACCAGCAGGTCTGCAGCTCGAATTTTAGATGCTGAAAATCAAGCAACAGAATTAATTTATATTTTGCCAATTATAATGTAGGTAATACAGGTATGGGATCCCTTATCTAGATAAGCTCAAAAGTAAGCAAATTAGTCTAATTTTTAAAAAATATTTTTTTATCTGGAATACTAAAATAATACATTGTACTTGAGCATAACTAGACTAGCACAAATCCATACTGGTAGCACAACTGGGTTTATTTAATGTTTAAATAATTTTAGCAGACATAAGATCCCTTATCTGAAAAACTCAAGGTCCCAAACATTCTGGATAATAGACCCAATATCTGTCCAAACAACATACAGTGTGGATAAGATTTATAAACACTGGTGCACTTGGATGAGGACCTTAAATGAGGAAATATGCCCAATTGTTTTGCAAAAATTTACTGTAATGTGTTCAACACTGTACTTCTCTAATATTAAACACATATATACGTATTTTTGCATTTCCAAAATTCAAGGGGTTATATAATAAAAAGGGGCAAAGTACAGTAATATACAGCAAAGAATCAGATGTTTAGAAATATACAGCTGACCAGCAACTGCTACCTGGTGATGGCCCTCTCTCATACAAAATATTATTGCTACAAAGTAATATTTACCTGCAGTTTCTGAATATATCTCTAAACATATCTATATTTTCACTTAGTCTTGTTACTGATTAGGCGTTGAATACAGTAAACCATTAATTGTGCCTAGCAAAGGGGATAAAGATATTACAGAGGTCTCACGTTTTTAATGCCTATAAGAAAACAGAGGTGAGGGAAATTTTGGAAAAGAACAATGGCTACTGCAGACAAGACTAAAACGGAGAACAAATTATATTCAGTATTCAGTTAGTATTTTTGTTAAATAAATGAAGTGAAATAATAATAGAATAAGGCTAGGGTGCCCTCAAATACAACTTGCAAAAAGAATACCTTCTTAACTATCAGGACCATTAACAAGTTTAAAAGTTATAACTTATGTTCCCGAATGCTTGTAAGTTCTATGTTATACCTACTTCCCTGAAAGAATAAACATTTTGTCTTGAAACCTTCATGTACAATGTAATACGTACTTTTTGACAAATCTCCAGTACTCGATGCTGAAACTGTCCTGCTCCTGTCATGACAAGAGCTACTTTCATCCCTGTCTGTGAGAGCAGAATCTTCAGAAATGGCTAAACCACATGCTGCAGATTCCAAAGCCTCAGAGAACACAGAGGCCGAAAACTCAGAAAATTGCAATTCTGAATTTTTATGCTGTCCATTTGGCAATTCACCATTAAATTGTTCATATGAGCTGCTATACGTATAATCACTTTCTACATTTGATTCATCCAAATTGAATTCCTCTGGGTTAAGACAATCATCGTCTTCTTCCTCCTCATCTTCCAACTGTGGTTCAATGCAGAAAGGGCCATTTTCCAAATGACCGTTTGTTTTAGGAGATTCAATCCATGTCTGATCTGTGTCAACCAGTTCAGGCTCAGCATCATCATCGTCGTCATCTTCATCATCTTTTTCAACATTTTCCTTTTCGGTGTCTTCTTTTTCATCGTTATCTCCTCTTTCTGAGGAAACAATACCCGATATATTTACAAAGTCAAAGGCTTAAAACTGCATGTTAATGAAGTTAGTAACAACAGACCAATGTGCCATTACACTTAAAAGAAATATAGAAACACAAACATTTAGTGGAAACATGGGGAGAACAGAGCAAAAGAGGCCACAAGCAAATATGGAAGGAGAAAGCAGTAAATAAGAAAAACTATGTCAAGAAAATGATTACAGGGAAGCAGCAGAAGTATGTGAGAGAAGTGAACATTAAATAATAGGAAAAAATAGTAAATAAAAGCAATAAAAGTAAAAGATGAAAAGGGCTAGACAGGGAAGGGGAGCAGACACATTTTGAAAGTGTATATTGTCAAAGGAAATACACAAAATGTGAACGAGCCCAACATGTTGAAAATGCGCTTATACACAGAGGATCATCTGGTAGGAAAAGCTTAAAGCAGTTTATGAAAATTTCATCAGTTTTGACTATACAAACCATATTCATTAACAGGCTCCTCATCAGCTGTATCCTCAAGACATACGGTTTTCATCTTGGCTTCAGGATGATCTTCCAAATCCTGCTCATTTAAAAGAATTGTTGAGGATACTGTTTCTTCAGTCTTTTTTTGCTCTGCCTCTCGTTCTAATTCTTCAATTTCTTGAAGTCGTTTTTCAAGAAGCTCAGCTTGTCTCTTTTGCTTTTTTTTTAGTTTCTTTTTTTTGTTTTTGGAAATTTTGCCAATCTGTAAGCAAGCAGTGACAAATGAATTTTACAACTGCGGCAAATATAGTCTTGTCCATTTACCATGATTTAAAATACATATTGAACAAAACTCTTTAACAAATAATCAACAGTCCATTTACACAAAATACTCTTCTCAAAAACAATTTTCCGAATCTTTATCTGCTGCAGAAAGTTTATTAGTTAACACACGCCTAACAAAAATGAGCACACAGTAGTACCCCAACCACTATTGCTTTAAAGTTTTAGACATGAGAGTGAGACACATCAAACTTAGGGTACATACACAAGAGTTAATTTTCTAATAATGCATTTTTGTGCAGTAATCCATGCAATTTCTTTTAAAATTAATGTGCTTAGTGGTAATCTGATTTTCCATGGGTACTGCACAGGAAATGCAATGAAATAAAACTGTGACCTTATGTATGTACCCCAAGGCCTCTATTGGTGGAGAAAAGTCCAATCTGCCATCTGTATGTGCACATGGGGTGGAAACAGCTCTAGTGTGCATTTTCTGGTTGAAATACCTATTCTTCATTATGTTTTTTTGTCGTTCACGATCATCTTAAAAAGTGAAAAGCCATAGTGTTAATTGGAACACTGGGAAACATATCACTTAAAGGGGTGCTGCACCTTTAAATTAACTTTTTGTATTTTATAGAATAACCAAATCTTTCCAGCTTTCAAATGGGGGTCACTGACCTCATCCAAAAACAAATGCTTTTCACTGTACTGCAAATGCACATATCCCTCCCCCAAGGGAACTATAGAATATAGATTACGGCGACATGGAGCAGTAGTATGCATTTATAATCACTAGGGAGTATGAACAAATTTTTATCCCAAGTGATCTTTCTCCTTTAGAAGACAGAAGGTTCCATCACAATATGTTTTTTTTTTTACCGTGAGAGCTGTACAATTGTGAAATCCTCTCCCTGTAGTAGTTGTAACAGTAAATACATTAGATAGCTTTAAAAAAGGCTTGGATGGCTTTTTCGTAAGTGAAAAAATTAGATTGTAGCACAAAGTTAAACCAGAGGCTGGTCTTTTCTCCCTCTGAGGTATCTTGCCTTCCTCTCATCAACTATAATTATTACACATTTTTGCAAATATTTTATGAATCCCTTTTTTTCACAAGAAAAACCCTTTTCACTGTGAATAGTTCAAGTACCTCGTGTGTCAACAATAATTATACATAGGACTATGGCCAGTGGCATGTCACAATACCAGTATATACATATACAGATATACCTATCTGTGCACTCACGTATATAACTATATATATAACTATATATATATATATAACTATATATATATATATATATATATATATATATATATATATATATATATATACTGTAATTAAGTTTTAGCTTTAGACTTAAAGGGGTGGTTCACCTTTAAGTTAACTTTTAAGGGGTTATTTATGAAACGCTGAGTTTGTGAGGCTTTTTCTACCTCAAATAATCTCATAACTCGAATGTTTGCTTATTTATGAAAAAATCTGAATGTAAAAAACTCAAATCAATGCAATCAGGGGAAACCATGAATACTGAATGAATAAATTATCAGCGAAAAAAAACGTGAATAGATTGAATTGATCATGTTTTGATCGTGTTTTCGTGTGTAAACCACAGAAAAAAAAAAAAACCTTAAAACTGAAAACGCCCTTAGTATCTTATAGAATGGCAAATATTTATTTCTTTTATAGATTTTTAAAAATTATTTGCCTACTTCTAACTTTCAAATCGGGGTCTCTGACCCAAGCAGCTAAAAATTATTGCTTTGTGAGGCTATAATGTTTTTTGCTATAGTTACTTTTATATAACTTGGTTTTCTATTCAGGTAATCTCCTATTCATACACCAGTCCCTGATTCGAAGCACTCCCTGATTGCTAAGGTAATTTGATCCTTAGAAACCAGATAACTGCTGACATTCCAAGCTGGAGAGCTGCTGACAAAAAGTAAAATAACTAAAAAATTCAAAATTACAAAAAATTTAGACCAAATTGCAAATTGTCTTAAAATATTACTCTACATCCTAATACTAAAAGGTAACTCAAAGTTATACAATATTTACAATGAATACCACTCACTAAACAAAGAAAATGCTGGTAAAATCTTTTTTTATAAAAATATATAAATATACTTACTGGTTTCTGCTGAGGAGCAGTACTCACTAGAAACAAAAGAAAATACATTTTAAACATTTATACACACACAACTAGTTTGCAATCATGGTATGATTTATTGGAAAGATGGAAAGGATAGCATGACAAATTAGTTTTTGCTCTCCTATTACATAAAACTTAATTGGCAATTCACAGAGAAATAACATTAATATTCCTTTTAACCAGATGTTATCCGATCGTTTAATTTTTAAATGATTATTCCTTCTTAAGATTTAAAATTTAACTAGTAGTGGGCCACTACTCTCTCTATAGTTCAATACGTGTATGTAATGTATATGCTTGACGTATACTACATCAACCATGAGGAATATGGTGGCACTTAAAAATTCTAAATTTTATTGAATTTAAAAATTAAGTAAGAAGCATTATAACTGAACTCTTAGCTATCTGGATCCTAATTTAAGTGACATTTTTATTGTTAGGACCACTATAAATGGAAGTATGCAAGTTATACACTAAATGACAGTGTGTTGGGGCCTCCTTAACATAGATTGATTTGGCTGCTAGAGCGAATGAAATAATTTCTTGAACTTGAGGAATGCAAAAATAAATATGCCTTTCACTAGATCACTGGTAAGGCCTCACTTTTGAGCATGCAGTGCATTTTTGGCCTCCAATTCTTAAGAAGGATAGGAATGAGCTGGAAAGATTGCAGAGCCATGCAACTAAATTGGTAAAAGGTATAAAATTAAGCTATGAGGAAACACTATAATCAATATCACTGGGGTTACTTTCTCTGAAGAGAAGGTTATGATTACTCTTCATAACTACATGAGAGCACATTATAAAAAAAATAGCGGGGAATCTTTCACACCTTTTCACACAGAAAAGGACTAAGAACCAGCAGCAAAAAGGTTCTTCACAATGAGGGCAAAGAGGTTGTGGAACACCCACCAGGTCAAGTTGAGATGTAAAATTCTATTAATAGATTATATTCATTCTATAAATTCAACACTTTGTTTGCAAAGAACATATCTCCTACATGCCAACAGGCAAAGGCACTAAATACCAAATATACTAAATTTTTTGGCACTTCTGATTTTTCCCACCAGTTCAGATCCATAGGTTGCATCTTGCTTGTATAACTGTTGATCTTGTTTGTATAATGGTCATTTCTGGTTACCAATATTTTGACCACTGATCACTCTGTCACTGTAACGGTGATTTAGTGATTTTATTATATTACTTTTGCCGTCGCCGTTTATTACTTGTTTCTGCCCATACAGTAGTCATTGCGTAGTGTGACTACTGATCAGATAGTCTGAACACAAAACAAACTACACTGGTCAGTTGATTTTAGATTGAAGTTTTTGATTGATTGGTATTTTATTTGGCATACATTATAATTTCCAGAGAGTTTAATGGGTAAGGCTCTGTAGTGTGCCAGATTATTAGCTCTTGTGCATAAAGTTAACATTCTGTGGAATTTCTTTCAGGTGCAGGGAGTTTCAAAATGCAAGGGAATTCAGGGAGTTAGGTTCATATCTGTTTTTCATTCTTTGCAATTTCAGTGTTTCTTTTTCTACAGTCTCTCAAACAAAAGTAAACTGTATTTGCACAGAGCGATACTGTTGATCACTAAAGGCAAATTTGATGGCTAATGATCAAACTTTGAAATCACAGATTACTTGATTGTATATACATGTCCCTCTAATTGTGAGCTGTTTGGATCAGGATGCATCACCCTAAACAACTTTGGGTGACTTCAGAAAGCTGAAGCATCCTGTATGTTTTCCCAGCAGCCATTTACATTATTACAGGAGGGAAGGCATTTTCAGGAGAATTGTTGCCACAGTAGCACAGATTTAATGGTGGACAACAATCACCCCGTGTGCCATTGCCCTTAGCCCACAGGAAGATGGTGTATGACCATATGTAATGTAACAAGAAGTCTTTTAAGCCCTGCCATTACCTGCTGAGCCAGAGGGAGGAGGAGCACCGGCTTTTTGCCATTCCGTTGCTTCTGCAGCCATCCTTCGAACATAGGCATCATCAACACACATCAAAATATTCTCTGGTTTAATATCAGTATGGATAATTTTACATTTGCTATGTAAATAATCCAAACCCTGAAGAACCTAGGGAAAATACAATAAACACCTTTTAGTCTCTGAAAATTGATTTAATAACATTTAATTTTGTCTGGTTATATCTCCATATATGGAGAACTTACATATACAAATATAAACGGTTTTATAGCTAAATCAATGGTACAAGCAATTATTCATGTTTACCTCTCAGAGAGGAATGTCAGTCTTCCTTCACTTAATCCCTTTTTCAAGCTATGCCATATAGTGACTTTAATAAAAATTCCTTAAAGGAGAATTCAACCGTTAACTAAAAAAAACCCTACCCTCCTACCCTAGGTAGACCACACCTCATCAAAATAATTTTGCAGTGCGACAAGAATTTTTGGGCGCCCATAGACTTTAATGGGTGTCTGCGACATTTCGCCTGCGGAAAATTTTTGGCGAAATGAAACGGGTCAAATTCACCCATCCCTAAACATAATGTTATCTGTTATCCACTATTTATCCTGTGCCATATAGCCTTTTTTCAATTTCCACCATTGTTTCTCAGCAGCTTGTTTATTTGAACTATAGCAGTGTTTCTGAACTATAGCAGTGTTTTATCAGTGCAGGGCAACAGTTCGTGATATTTTCATTACTTTAGAACACTTTCATTTTTTGGTGTTATTGTTCCTTTAATGTCATTGACTTTGAAGCACCAGAAAGCTTAATGAGACAAATGTTCACTGTAATTTTCAACCAATATTTTAAAAAAATTAAAAAAAATAGCCAAATCTTTTGTGTTAGATTTGGTATTTTATTGAATCCAACATTTATTATTTTATATGCACCTGGACTAAACTAGACAGACATCTCAAAAGATATAAAAGAAATACAAAAATACCTTACCTGGTGGATAATGCTTTTAACACAACGAATAGGAAGACCCTGATAGTTTGATTTAATTATCCATTTTAATAAATGATGGCCAAGAACTTCAAACACCATACAGACATCTACACTTTAAATTAAGGTCAATCAATAAGCTATACACCGAATACAATCATAAAACATTAAGTATAAATATGCTTTAACTATTTGCTTGATAAAGAATTTTAAGACGGTACCAATATCTGTATGCTATTAAAGGTATGGGATCCGTTATCCAGAAAGCTCCAAATTACGGAAAGGCCCTCTTCCGCAGACTTCATTTTATCCAAATAATCCAAATTTTTAAAAATTATTTGTTTTTCTCTGTAATCAGTACCTTGTACTTGATTCCCTAATGGAAGAATAACCATCTTATTGGATTTATTTAATGTTTACATTATTTTCTAGTAGACAAGGTATAAAGATCCAAATTATGAAAAGATCTGTTATTTGGAAAACCCCAGGGCCCAAGCATTCTGGATAACATGTACCTGTATTAAAAACAAGTCTGAAATGTATTTCAGCCTATGATTAATTTTTGTAACACGAAACGCGTAAGGCTGAGGACACAATAAATCTTTTCTACTCGATTTCTACAATTTGTTGGAAGATTGCTTTTTTTTGAGTGCCTGCCACCAGACTTACTCATGTATTTCAGTACTGCCCAGATGCATTGCACTGATGTTGATTTTAACAGACATTAAATATATTCAGTTAGGTCAGATTATAAATTTAGATGTGAGCACATCAAATTATTCTAAAGGATCTAAAGAACCTTAGAAATGGGCTGCTTTAAATATCAATAATAAAAAAAAAGGATACGCATGCCATTCATGCCAGAGATCTTAAAGTCATCAATTAACTGCACAACCATGTCCTTGTTTGGGTCTCTGGGGTCACTTTCTCGCACCTAAAAGAAGAAGATATGTAAATAAATAACATAAAAAAACATATATTATCTCTTATGTGGAAAACAGGACATAAGAGAGAGCAAAAGAGAGGGGTCAGATGCAACAGAATATTAAAGGCATCGTTAACAAACAGTAATGTACCGGAAAAGAAAGTATATTCTAGGCAAGTTTGTAATATATACATTATAAATAATTCTGAAGGGAGTGATATATTGAAAGCAGTATCTCTCTGTTCTATGCTTTTCTTTCCCACTACTTCTGACCACATGCCATTAAAATAGCGTAGAAGTATTCAGCCATTTATCAACATCTTTAAATTCCCACAATGCCCTGGACACTTCTATTACTCTCCTTCTTTGAAGCCCTGTGAGAACAGGTATTGGGGAGCTGACCACTGCTTCAACGGTACATAAAGTCAGAATGAGAATAGGACAGAATAGCAAAAGTCAGGGAAGTGTAACGTCTCCAAACGAACAGATCTGAGCCCGAAATGCCCACCAAAAGCGGTGCGATATCAAATTAATCCTTTAATCTACTTTAATATGCCCGTGTATTGGCACCCTACAAAGAACAGTTCATACTGTGCTACATACAGTGACACCATGCTGGTGCCTCTTTATATGAGATGTGAACAGGTGAACAATGTGGGCACTTTCAGACTGGGTCTAAGTGTGAACAGTACAAGGCTTTAAGGGTGTGAACAATAAAGATGTTACATGTGTGAACAAAGGGGGTATTACATTCTGAATTTGAGGTTTTAACAATGCAGGGGCCAGTTAATCTCAGTACTGATACCTTTTAAATCTTACACAAGGTAAAATGTCACAGCAGGTAGACTTTCATGTGGGGGCCACAAAAGGGGGAACAAAGGCCGCGCGTTTGACAGCACGAATATATAATATGAACAGGATGCTTATATTTCAGCCTCTAGAATTCATATCCTTACGTAAACCTATGTACAGTAAACTGTTAAGCAGACCTCCTGTTATTCAAATTAAGGATGTTTTATGTTGGTACATAAATACACATAGAAAATAAGATATATCGAAAACAAATCATAACTTTAGAATTGATTTGTGATTTGGTAGTTTGGAGAAAAAAAGGCTTTGCAGTAGCTGAATTAACAGCCTGATACCATATAAGAACTATATTCATTTTGGAGCCTCTACATTCCACAAATATTGGTAAACCTATGAACACTGGGCATCAAACTGTTCAGTAGCATTCATATTTAGGGTACAGTATGTTGGTACCTAGTGACGTTGGAAATAATGACCTGCAAAAGCACTGTACCTTTGTAGTGTAGTGTAGTATAGAAAGACTTTACTAATTTGTATTCCTCTGAATGTGCACTTTCTAATAATGCACAGTTTCATGGTGTGAACCTACTTTTATTATAATGTAAGACCTTAAAATCTGGTATGCTGATTTTTGAAGAGTTAAAACACAATCAAATACAATGCAATATAATCAATGGTATTTTTGCACACAAAATATGTTGTCGACATGGGTCTCTGGATTATGAAAATATAACTCTTTCATTTTGTAAGTATTTGGAAGCAGGCCTGGACTGGGAGTCAAAATAGGCCCTGCCATTCCAAGTACACAGAGGCCCAAAGAGCCCCCTACCATCCCAAACAGCCCCCTACATGGTAACTTTCTATGCAACCATACAGCAGCCCCTCTGGCATTTGCCAGAACCCACAGATTGCCAGTACGGGCCTTTTTGGAAGCCTATATCTTTTATGGAAATGGAAATACACAAAAATTCCACCAGCTTTTAAAAGCTCAGCTTGTCCTGAAAAAAAACCACATTATTTTTTCAGCTAAACCAAAAGTGCCCCCCACCACACTAAAACACTACTAAAGTGAAGAGCACAATATTCAAAAATTACCTGGCAACAAGTGCAAATGAAGTGTGAAATTCTTCCTGCAGTGAAACAGTCATATCACTGAAAATTTGTGATTAGCATTTCAAGGAAAGTTGCATAGAATTACACTTGCTTTCATTATGCAAAATGTTATATTTATGTTTACAAGATGAAAACAAAATTTACTCACACATCTGAGTAGCTTTATTTCATCCAAAGCTGTTTCTGTGTAGTGCTGAGCACTTTTTACCACTTTCATAGCCACAAATCTCTTGCCTCTAAAGAGTAAAAACAATATAAAGTTTAGCTTTACAGCAGAAAATAAAGCTTTGATCCAGCATGTTTATGCTTCACACAAAAACATTTAAAGAAAGAAATATTTTGAGAGATATACCTGTTCATGACATAAAAAAAGATTTAGATTTGTTTGCAACAGAACATATAGAAGAGGTAACCCCACAATTGCAGGCAATTAGGTGGTGGTGCTGAAGCCCCTTGGATACCTAGCACAGTATCACAACCTGGATACAAAGTGAAAAATAAGAGCTGCACACACTGATGAATGGAAGGTATTATCACATTTATTATGGCCACAGAATGTTTAGGAAAGGAATAACGTTATTCCTTTCCTACACAATGTGTAGCCATGGTCAGACTGGGACGGCAGGAAACCGGGGAAAAACCCAGTGGGCCCCAGCCCTCATGGGCCCCCGCGGGCCCAGACCCGCTCCCCAAGTGGCCCGAACTGAAACAAAAATATGTGCCAGTCCGACCCTGTGTGTAGCCCTAATAAATGGGATAATACCTTTCACCATTCAGTATGATTGCGGCTCCTTTTTCACTTTTTATCTGAAAACAGAACATATGCCTTTAAGAGAATAAACTCTTATATGAAAGATATATGCCTCCAATTTTGGCCATAACCGCAATGATTATTTTGTTTGATGCAGGGCTGGAAGTAGGGGTAGGAAGAAGAGGCACGTGCATAGGGCGCAAAGCTGGGGGGCGCCAGGCATCTCTACTGCATTCCCCTAGTCTGGTCCCCTGTCTCCACTTTCCTCACTCTTTCTGTGTTATTCCCCCATAGTGGGAGACCGAGTGCTTCAGGGGGTTGGAGGTGATGCGACCGGCCAGCCTGGCCCGGCACGGGTTTGAGAATAGGTTAACATTTTAACAAGCACAGCCATGTCAGTAAACAAATATTAACATCAGTACATTTATTTTATTTAAAGCCTGCTTGCTTTCCTGATTAGCTAAATAAATAAAAAAAAACATAGCTTTTTCACGAATTAACACAATAGTCAAAATGTATGTTCGGCATCAGACCTATTCTTCAAACAAGGGGGTATGCTGCTCTTTAAGGCATATGTTGCTTCCTGCTGACAGCTGTAAGAAGCTCTGCAAGCAAGCAATGGCAGGTACCCTTTCTTGCACTACGCTAAGCATTTCACATTGCCTTAAATGGGAACTTGTAAAGTGTCCCCCTCCAATCCTCTGTTTTATTCTAGCTCTAATTAATTGGCCTTTACCATTTAAGTTATCAGAAACAAGAAAAGATACCCAGCCAATCACTTTGCAGGTTAAACAGATGGTAACACAATCACACTGTAACATGCCTCATGGGACACTAGACCATAACTCTGCTGACATTCTGAAGTGAAGATGGTTTTTATCCCTGTGAATGAAATCTGACCTCTATTTATCAGCATTTCAGATCTAACCCCACTTTGTTCTGCATATCTTGTTACTGTTTTGCCAAATATGGGACCTAGAGACCAATTGAACCTAACTGGCAAGCTCAGCTGTTACATAGTATCTTAGTTATTTAAACTAGTTACAGTTCTTAAGCAAATTTAATCTGCAGGTTAAGAACAGAAGCACATGGAGCGGATCATCCCCTTTCTTCCTGCGTACTATGCCTATTTGCGATGGAAATAAGGTAAGCACCAGGAACGTCGGATGGTGGTGCATCGTTAGTCCAACGTGACATGACTGTCTGATGCAGACGCTGCTTCTGCATCCGGCAGTCGTGTTGCGTCGGATGAACACTGTGACTTCATCCAACATTTCCATCTCTTACCTTATTTCCGTTGCATCCGACTTGACACCTGCGTTTTAGCGCAGCCTGTCGGATCGCGACGAAATCGCCCGTGGAGTTCCTCCCTTAAGGAAGTGGGATCTCGCCGCACAATTAATTCATGACAAGGACTTAAAGGGGATGTTCACCTTTTCTATACATATTGCTAAACATCCATTTTCTTTGTAATTTATCATCATTAAAAAAAATGTATAATTTGTAGAGTGCTCAGAGCACTCTCTCCTAAGTTTGTAACATTAAGGTGCAATTTGATCAATAGATAGAAAAGCGAATAAGGACCGCACAAGCTCACCGCTCTCCCCTCAGATCAGGTGCACAGTCACACAGTGTCCCCACTGTAGATACAACAAAGACTCGAAAGGCAGACGGCACTTCTGAAGATGGGGTTTATTGGAGTTCCTGCTGGAAAAACCTAAGGTTTTTCCAGCAGGAACTCCAATAAACCCCATCTTCAGAAGTGCCGTCTGCCTTTCGAGTCTTTGTTGCAATTTGATCACCTGTATATATGTGATCTGATTGGCTAAATTGCATCTAATGTTAGCACCCAATCGAATCAAACTCTAACCTGTATCTCTCTTACAAGTTAGTGGTACCAACTTAACATGGTGGGGGTCACATGGGATATAACTGTTCAGTTTGTTTGCTTGAGCACGCAAACAATTAGTCCCCCCCATCTTGCGTCAAGTCGCTGACCACTAACACGTAAGAGAGATACAGGTTAGTGAGAAGTAAGAGGAAAGAAAGGAGGAAATTGTGTTCTGGCTCTTTCGGAGGAGGAGAGGAGAAGCGAGGCAAAGATCAATGAGATGAACGAGTCTAGCAGCCGCATTTAGAACAGATTGGAGTTGTGAAAGGTGACTTGTTGGAATACCTGCAAGGAGTAGGTTGCAGTAATCAAGGCGGGAGATGATGAGCGACTGAATCAATGTTTTAGTTGATTCTGAACTGAGATATGGTCATATTCGGGCAATGTTGCAGAGTTGAATATGACAAGATTTTGCAAGTGTTTGAATGAGTGGTGAAAAAGACAGATGTGAGTCTAGGACAACTCCTAGGCAGGGTGCCTGTGTGGTGGAATGAAAGGTGGTGTTGTTTACGGTGAGTGATATCTGAGGGACAGGGGAAGATCTTGGAGGAAATATAATGAGTTCTGTTTTTGAAAGGTTCAGTTTCAGGTGGCGCTGTGACATCCAGGAGGAGACAGCAGAGAGACAGTCTGTGACTTGGGAAAGGACAGAATTAGAAAGATCGGGAGTAAACAAGTAGAGTTGGGGGTCATCAGCATAAAGGTGATACTGAAGTCCAAATCACTGAATAAGATTTCCTAGCGAAGTTGTTTAGAGTGAGAACAGCAAGGGGCCTAGAACAGAGCCTTGAGGAACTCCGACAAAGAGAGGGAATGTAGTAAAAGTAGAGTTAGAGAAGGCAACTTTAAAGGAACGGTCAGACAGATAAGATGTAAACCATGCAAGAGCAGTGTCACGAATGCCAGCTGAGTATAGAATGTCTAGGAGGATTGTGTGGTCAACTGTGTCAAAGGCTGCAGAGAGATCTAGAAGGATGAGTATGGAATAGTGACCTTTAGACTTTGCCAGTAGAAGATCATTGGTTACTTTGGTGATTGCAGTTTCAGTTGAGTGTGATGGGCGGATGCCAGATTGCAGGGGGTCGAAAAGGGAGTTGTGAGCAAGATGCTGGATCAGGCGTTTGTAAACTAGCCTTTCTTTTGATGTGAATGGAAGAAGGGAAACCGGACAATAGTTAGCGGGAGAGCTGGGATCAAGGGAAGGTTTTTTGAGGATTAGTGCTTGTTTGTATAAGGATGGAAAAGTACCAGTAGAGAGTGAAAGATTAAATAGGTGGGTAAGTACAGGAGAGAGTATATCAGAGATTGCATAGAGGAGGCGAGAGGGTATGGGGTCAAGGGAACAGGTTGTGGGTTTTGAGCAGGCTAGAAGTTTGTTAGCTTCATCTAGTGTTGCAGGGGTGAAGGAGTTCAAAGTTGATGTGAGTGGACTGCACGTTAGTCTGAGATTGTTGTCACACGGTATGCTCAGCCTAATGAGAGTCGCTGTGGTTTAGAGGACAGAGTGAAGATTAAAGAAGAGAAGTATTGTTCTTTAGCTAATGATAGAGCTCGATTGTAGCAGGAGAGCATGAATTTGAAGTGGATGAAGTCAGGATCAGTTCGTGACTTTCTCCACCGTCGTTCAGCTGATCTACTGCATCTTCTGAGGTACCTGGTTACACCAGTGTGCCAGGGTTGGGGTTTAGCTGGTCGGCTGTGACAGGTGGTAGAAGGCGCAAGGGACTCAAGAGCTGTTGAAAGGGCATCGTTGCAGAGAGAATCTGCCATATTTGGACAGGAAAGATTGTTAATATGAGAGATGGGTTGTGCTGATATTGTTATAAGATCAAGAGCATGACCCTCGGTCCACTGAGAGAGACCAAATTAAGTTGTTTAGAGGTGGCAGGAGAAGCAGAGTTGTCAATGGGGATGTTGAAGTCACCTAAAATGAGAGTAGGTGTCTCGCTGGAGAGAAAGTATGGAAGCCAAGCAGCAAAGTGATCCAAGAAAGTAGAGTAGGGACCAGGGGGGCGATATATGACAGCAACACGCAGAGAGATTGGAGAGAACAAACGTATTCTGTGGACTTCAAAAGGAAAGTCAAGTTGGTGTGGTTAGATTTTGAAACCTACATTTGGGGGAAGAGAAGAAATCCTACCGCACCGCCATGACCCCCATCTGGTCTAGGGGTGTGATTAAGTGAGAAGCCTCAATAGCAGAGGGTAGCAGGTGAAGCAGTGTCTGTGGGAGAGAGCCACGTTTCAGTGATAGCCAGAAAGTGAAGGGATTTGGATATAAAGAGATCATGGACCGCTGCGAGTTTATTGCAGATTGACCGTGCATTCCAGAGGGCACATGAGAAAGGCAGAGAGGGTGATGACTTCATGTGAATAAGGTTTGCAGGATTAGAAGTGCGTGAAACATTGTCAGATGCCGGAGAGTGGGAATAGGGGAGGGGAGGAATGAGTAGTGGGACCAGGGTTTGGGGAAATGTCCCCAGCTGCAAGTAACAGTAATAATGAAAGGTGTGACCTAGATTTGACAGTGCGAGCATTGTATTGTTTGATGGGTTGAGAGGGGATAAGAGATTTAACAATACAAGACAGGGTGCTTAGATTGAGAGAGGGTCATGGGAGCAGTGAGGAGGAGATAATTTCAGGATAGTTGGATGGATGTTGGAGTGTAGAGGATATATGCAGAAGTATACAGGAGAGAGAGAAAAAGAAAGCAATCAAATTAAACATTGTTCAACGGTATAATCCATCTTATCTTGTTAATAGAAGCAAACAGTTAGTTTAAGCAATATATTATAGTGCAATCTCATACAAAGAAATAAAAATACATTCATGAACTTAAGTTGAGTGTAATTACTGTATTTTATCCAGCCTCCACCTTCAAATGTTAAAATAATGTACTTAAAACCATATCTGTGTTTTTCATCAGTAGACGTCCACGATAAATGATTGCCAGAGATCAGAAACACAGGGGGCAACATACATAGGGAGAGGAGTCTATGTCTAGGTACAGTGTAAAATGGTGAAAAAATATTATAATAAACATTCTAAGATGTGCTGTCATTATATTAAAAATACCGCAAGACCACACAATCTACATAAGAGATTAATATCAAAAGTTGATATAAACAAAGAAATCTGATAATGAGACAGAATAGGTAGATATAAAAAAAAGACTTTGCACTGCAGTATTAAAATGAAGACCATATTTTTATTCTGTGACATTGGCACTATATCAGAAAAAAATATACAAATCTTACTGCATATCCCAGCAGAGCCATACTGTAGAGAAGTGACCCCATCCCAGCTTCCTAATAACGTGGTAACGACCATTAAAAAGATCTCCAATTTTCACAGGATGATAACCACCTTAAAGGGAAAAAAAAAAAAGAGGATACTTAGAAACTAGTAACCATAATTATTATAATCTGATTTATTATATATTTGTACCAACTGGACAGCGAAACTGACAAAGTTTGCTTACATTTAGAAAATTATATTTCCATCTTAGTAAGGACATCATATGGACAAATGTATTTGGACAGTTTACCTCAAAAGGTTGGTTCACCCTTAAAGGAGAACTAAAGTTTAAATAAAGAAATAGGCTAAAAATGTTGTACATTATTGTTTTGGGCTTCTGTACTAGCCCAAAGCAACCACAGTCATTTAGCAGTAAAGATATGTGTCTCCAAAGATGCCCCAGTAGCTCCCCATCTTCTTTTCTGCTCTGTGCTGCTGTCACTTGCTGAGCTTAGGGACCAACTCACAATATACAATAAACATAGAATATAAATGTCACAATATAAGGCTGTTTAGTAATTAATACAGATAATTACTACATGGCAGCACAGAAACCAGTAAAACTAGCACCATAATTTAATAATCAGCCTTGTAGCATCAGCTTATATTACAGGCCAACCTTATTTTCTGCTTGATAATTTCTGACACCCCCTAAGCTTAGCTTCTCAACAGCTGCTCAGAGCCCACTGAGCACAGACACTTTCCAAGATGATGACCCCCTGAATTCCTGGATCATTGCTGCTATTGGGAAGCTGAAACTTTAGGCTGGTGCAATAAATTCAGTATATAAAATATGACACATTAATTTTTAAGGTTTATTTCTCCTTTAAGTTAACTTAGCACGTTATAGAAGGACCTATTGTTAAAAATGATGAATTTAAAATTTGCTATTTTTTTTTTTTACAGTATGATTTATATGTCTTCCTGTTGTGCCTCTCTTGCAAAAGGATGTAACTGACCAAAGAAGTGAAAAAAATCTTACAGTTTTACTGATATTGTTACTTTGCATTACGTGTGTTTCATTCACACCACTACCTGGCTGGTAAGGTAAAGTGAACCCTAGCAACCAGATACCTGTCATCCCAAAAATTACTTAAAGGAACCGTTCAGTGTGAAAATAAAAACGGTGTAAATAGATAGGCTGTGCAAAATAAAAAAATGTTTCTGAAATAGTTAGCCAAAAATGTAATGTATAAAGGCTGGCGTGACTGGATGTGTAACAGAATAGCCAGAACACTACTTCCTGCTTTTCAGCTCTATAACTCTGAGCTAGTCAGTGACTTGAAGGGGGGCCATGGTACATATCTGTTCAGAGAGCATGCAAATTGATCCTTAGCATGCAGGTCAGATTCAAAAGCAACAGATATGACCTATGAGCCCCCCCCCCTCAAGTCTCTGATTGGTTACTGCCTGGTAACCAGTCAGTGTAAACCAAGAGAGCTGAAAAGCAGGAAGTAGTGTTCTGGCTATTATGTTAGACATCCAGTCACTCCAGCCTTTATAAATTACATTTTTGCCTAACTATTTTAGAAACATTTTTTATTTAGCACAGCCCATTTACACTGAACAATTCATTTAAAAGTTAACTGCCTCTTTAAATGACATATCCTTTGTTGGAACACTCAGTGATGAGTTCCAAATGCCTTCCAGACTAAATTTTAGCACAAGGGCAATTCATGGGGAGCATGGGGTGATCAGAAGCAAGCAAACCTAACATTACTATGCCCAATGGCAAATGTAGGATAAAGTGGCATAAAGGTCATTGCAATCAGACATGGCATTTCACCACCTTGCAGTCTGACTTTGGGTGTGGGGATTCATGTTCCATTGAAAGCAAACCTTAAAGGGGAAAGTGAAAATTTGATTTAAGCTCCATCTAGCTGAAAAAATAAACTTTCTAAACATAATTAACATTTCTGTACCATTTTTAAAGTAATCAAGTTACCCTCCACTTTCCCCCTGAGTAACCTTAGTTAGCTCTAAAAAGATCTGCTAAGAAAGGGAGCCCCCTAAATGATGCATAAGACCGACCGGTCAATAAAATCTGACCCAGACCTCAGCATGAATAGTGACAGGTTGCAGAGACTGCAATACTGAAGAGTACCTTGTTTTTTTCTTAAATGGTACAGAATTTTTAATTTAAATGTTTCATTTCAGTGAGATACAGCTTTTATTACAATGTTCATTTTCACAATAGATTCCCTTTAAAGGGACTGTTCACCTTCCAAACACTTTTTTCAGCTTAGTTGTTTTCAGATTGTTTAGCAGAAATTACAATTACTATCCATTTTTTACCTTTTTTACCAAAATCTAAGTCTAAAGTTTAATGTTCCTGTCTCTGGTGTTTGTCTGGCAGCCCAGGAATCACCAACCTTTTGAACCTGTGAGCAACATTCAGAAGTAAAAGGAGTTGGGGAGCAACGCAAGCATGTAAAATTTTCTTGGGGTGCCAAATAAGTGCTGTGATTGGCCATTTGGAAGCCCCTATGTGGATTGTCTATCTACATTGAGGCTCTGTTTGGGAGTGCACCTGATTACAACCAAAAGCCACCAAGCCAGAAATTCAAAAATAAGCACCTGCTTTGAGGAAACTGGGAGCAACACCCAAGGGGTTGGAGAGCAACATGTTGCTCACGGGCTACTGGTTGGGGATCATTAGTCTAACCGGTTACAATTTTGCAACATTTAGTTGATACATTTCTCAGCAGCATCCATGTGATATTAGCAACTATTGTATCAATTGTAACAGTTGCCTTTAATGAAGCCCATGGATTCAGCACAGCATTGACAAAGATAAGAAATGTATCAACTAAATGTATCAGTTTACAGGGTCGGCAACCCCCCCCCCCTAGAGCTAATTTAGAAGGTGAAAGATGAAAATCTACACTTCAATATAAGAAAAAACTGTCACGCATAGAAAATAGAAAATTATTGTAAAAAGTCTTTATTCAGTTCTGAAACCAACTGAACTGAAAAACTGGAAGGTGAACAACCCCTTTAAAGTTGTAGTATTATATTCTTCTTTGTTTCTGTTTCAGCACAATAGTACCCCCATGCACAAAACACAGTTTGCCCAGAACAGGTTTGGTGAGATGAGAGTGCAAGAACAGGACTGACCAGCACAGAGTCCAAAGATCAAGTAAAATGAACACCTGGGAGATGAGTTGAAAGCTGACTGTAAGCCAGTCCTAACCTCACCAATGCTCTTGTTGCAGAATAGAAACAAATCCCACCAACAAAATTGCAAAACCTAGAAGAAAGACATTGCACAAGAAAAGAGGCTGCTGTAGCAAAAAAGGGAGGACCAACTTGATATGAATACTCTTGGTTTGCTAGTGAGATGTGCCTTGTGCTAATAGCAGGTGCCATAATACTTTTGGCCATATTGTATATCTTATTTATTTGTTTGAGAACTCCATATTAAATTTATGCAGAAGATTGACAACCTATAAATAAATGTAGGTGTCTGAAGCATTTTTTTAAATAATTTTTATTTAAAGCACAGCAAGGAACAAATCAATGATCATTTGACATTACAAAAGTGCCAAGGTATGTTAAAACTTGTGTATTACAGCCAAGCAAACATTTATTTTTATTTTTTTCAAAAAAATTTTTGGGCAAAAAACAGTATACATTTACTTCTTTAAATCTGAAAAAGTATTATATAATTATTATAATTTGCAATCATAATCATTTTCCCTACATATAATATTTATAATTCCGAATGGTTTAGACTAAAAATGGTCATTCCTAAGTCCACCCCTGTTCCACATTCTGTATTTCTCTGACACAATGTGGTCTGTCGGCAATGGATTCCACTGTAAGTGAAGAGCAGGTTAAACCATTCAGGAGAATCTCCTTATCCTCCGTAGATTTCTGCATTCAGCTCTACTGATATTGCAAACATTAACTGCTCTCAAAGAGAGGTTTGTGGCCATCCGAAATGAATACTGTTCTTTTGCTCTGAATATGCAGCCTTCTGTGTAACAGAAGAAAATTACAGCACACTGCCACAACTACTAATTCTTTGATACTTGTATCCACACAAAGCATCAGCTGCTACAACCACCATCTCTTTAGCTCTTTCTGCCAAACATATTTGAAGCCATCACTCCCTGTCGGCAGCCTGACAGAAAAAAAATGTGTCCTTTTGTCTCCTACGCAAAAAGTCCTATGTTTACTCACTTTTCGCTAAGCTTGGATAAAAAGATTTAATCAGCATTTTAAATGGAAAGTGATTCAGAGAAACGTATATATCCATAATCCAGCACCGATCAAATTCCCTAAAACAAGTAATGTTGTATTACAAAGAGCAGTAATCAGAAGATCCATAAATATGGACCCATATACTTAAAGGAACAATAACGTCAAAAAATAAGTGTTTTAAAGTAATGAAAATATAATGCAGTGTTGCCCTGCACTGGTAAAACTGCTGTTTGCTTCAGAAACACTACTATAGTTTATTTAAATAAGCTGCTGTGTAGCAATGGGGGCAGCCATTTAAAGGAGAAAAGGCTCAGGTTACACATCAGATAGCAAATAATCTCTGTCTAATGGTGTTATCTGTTATCCATTAGTTAACCTGTGCCATATAGCAATTTTTCTATTTCCGCCATTGCTCCACAGCAGCTTGTTTATATGTAGTGTTTCTGAAGCAAATAGATCGGTTTTACCAGTGCAAGGCAACAGTACATAATATTTTCATTACTTTAAAACTTAATTTTTTTGGTGTGACTGTTTCTTTAACATGCATGGTTCCACATAAGACTTGTAGTTCCAGCTTACCCCATATCAGGTGAGCTATAACCTTTCTCCAGAAAATTATTGTCTATAAAACAGAATTATGTTTTTTTTTTGTAAATTTGTTTTTATGAATTTTTTTGTTTTTCACAAATAAAAATAATACATACAAATAAGGAACAATAAAAAAAATAAAATAAAAAGAAACAGGAAAACAAAATTAGCATCCTCGTAAGAGAATGACATTGTTCTCAGCTGACTTCGTATTGACAGTACTAAATGTTTGTACAGTACAAGGTAGTAGTTGTAGGCATGTTATAATCTGCTTAGTTGTGTTACCTTTAAACATGTACCATTTAAATAAAAGACAACTGGGTGTTAAATTTAACTACTAACTAATAAACCGTTAGCCAACAAGTTCTGAGTTCTGTCGTGCCTTGGGTGAGCAAGGGGGAGGGGAAGGATTAGTGGAGAGGGTATTATAAAGTGAGGGAATTCCGTGTGTGGTTTGCCTAAGCTTAAAAGTGATGGTATGTGTTCTTCTAACCATGCGGTCCAGATTTTGTCAAATTTCTTAGGGCAGCCTCTTTGTATATATAGATAAAGTGGTATTGAGCTGTTCTATCCATTGTTTCTTCTTTGAGGATTTTTCCGATTTCCACTTCATAGCGATCAGTCTTTTGGCCTGGATAAATAAAAAGCATAACAGGGCCTGTTCTGCTACTGTGGGAGTGGTTTCTTCTACTTGGTTAACAGAAGAACCAACTGGTCTAGGGATATTATAAGTGCTAGTAACCTGCTAATCTCCTCTGTTACCTTGATCCAGAAGTACGAATGTTTGAGCACTGCCACACCACATGAAGATAGTTTGCCGGCGAATATGTGCATTTAGGGCATATATCTGGTATGTTGGGGTTAATCAGATGTAGTTTGTGGGGTAGTTTCTGTGTAGGCATCTGAATTGAATCATGTTGTCCTTTGCTCTGATCAGCATTACCATATGAGATTCTACAATATCTGTCCAGATTTCTGGAGTAAGGTGGGGGGCATCTATTAACCATTTGGCATATAGTTTGGGTAGGATAGGGTTCCTGGGTTTGTTTAACAGAGAGTAGAATTTATACTGGATTACTTAGGCTAGGTTCGCATGCCAGTTCCTCTAGGCTTAGGGTGGTGGTGTCAATTTTTGAGGTTCCGATTTGGGATCTATATGCATGGTGTAGCTGAATATATCTGAAGTACATATTATTTGGTAGCTGAAATTTATCCTTCAAGTCATTAAATGAGAGTACATATCCTTGGTCAGTTATTTGGCCTAAGTATTTGACTTGATATTTGGCTCATAGTTGGGCATCAGGGGATAGTTTGCAGATGGGTTAGCTGGAGATTGTGCCATAGCAGTGTGCATCCAGAGATATCATTCTCTTTCTTGGGAAAATATTGTAGGGCCATCTTCCATATTTGCACTATAGTTTTCATGAGGGGAGTCATAGTATTGAGACCTCTATAGAATGAATGCTTTTTTAAATGCCTCGTAAAAGCCTGCCAGTTGCGCTTCTAGTGTGGTGGCTGCATTATGTGTAGATGGAGCGTACCACCACCAGATTTTCACCAGTTTTGTTGCTAAATAATTCAGAAATTGGTTTGGGGAGGCCAGTCCTCCTATGTCTGTTGGGAGTTGTAGTGTTGTCATCGCTGTCCTGGGGGGATGGGGCAGCCCAGTAGAATGCAGTGACTTGAGACTGTTTGTGGAAGAAGCTTTTAGGTATTTGAAGTGGGGCCTGGCGGAATAAGTACGTGAATTTCGGTGAGTAGTATAATTTTAAATAGGTTTATTCGGCCCAGTAATGTGAGTGGAAGACTGCTCCACACTCTGGTTTTCGTTTCTAGCATTGTTAGTAAAGGTTGTAGATTAAGATCTAGGTATTTTTCTAGGTTCTGATGGACCTGTACTCCTAGATATTTAAATGTTGTGGCCCACTGTAGTAGGGGCTTTATATCGTTGAAGTGGAAAGTGTCAATGGGAAAGATAAGAGATTTATTCCAGTTTACTATCAAGCCAGAGAAGTTAGTGTGATGGTTAATTACATTTAGGACTGAATTTTGGGCTTCATAAGGGTTTTCTAGAAATAATATAGTATCATCTGCGTATTTTGCCACAGTTTCAGTGAGGGGTCCCACTTGTAGACCCTTGGCCTCTATGGAGTGCTATTATGATTTTACTTTGCATACAGAGCCAATACACTAGTCAACCTCTCTGAAAGTTATGTCTCTCTATATCTGCACATTTCATCAGAGGATTTTCTGAAATCAAACCACCTTCTTGTTTTTGCTGGAAGATGATAGTACAGATTTGTATTCCATAGGACTGGCATTATCAGTGTGGCTCTACTGTGCCCTTTAAAAATGCACATGAATTAGTGAGCCTCACTATCCCCTATAGCAAGGTAATTTCTGGAGCTTCGTAGCCGCACCAAAACACGCTGTGTGATTGCCCTTAATGTTTACTTTCACTGGCACAGTAGACTATACAGAAATTATGAAAAACAGCTCCAGACAATTGTTCAAACTCCAGAATTGTTGCCACTACTTAGATTCTAATGGCAGAAAATTTTACACGACACCAGCCTGGCATTATGCATAGTGGTAAATTTGTGGGTGTGCCAGATTGCCCAATGTATTAACATTAGACTTTGTCTTTCCTGTATTAGATATATTTTACATGCACACCTGTAAGTGAAGGGGTGAGTAGACAGCTAATTTTTTGGCACACATCTAAATTAACTCAGCTCAGTAGTAATACACTAACATGCACAAAGCAAATGCACAAAGCAAATGCACAAAGCAAATTGGTGCACCACCTGCATGGCAACTAGTACAACTCAGTTACAGTGCATATCTGTTCTCTGAATTTCTTCTGCTTAGAAAAAAAAATAGAAAACTTTCTCAAATCTTTCCTAAACAGAAGAACATCAGAGCGGCCTCTTTCTCCTTACAACTTCCTTGACTACTTGGTGGTCAGAATAGTGGAAAAATGACCAGCAGGTGGTGCTGTTGTAACACAATTAATTCATATTAACAGTTTAAGTATCCCTTAATATCTTGGAATTAAAAATAAATAATGAATGCATTGCAAAAGTGCTTAAAGTAGCTCCCTCATCAATTTTACATTCTCTTATTTTAAAGGTGTACTTATCCTTTAAGGATTTTCAGGATTAATGAGAGGGCCTAAAAGAAATGATAAACTTTAAATGTAGGTGTCAGCAAAAAGTAAAAACCATCAGCAATTTCTTCACCCTAACTGTAACTCTTACAGCCCTTCCTCACTCAAGGTGCATATAGAAGCAGGAAAAACTATATTTCCCTTAATTCTTACTGGAAATCCCTCTTTGGCAGCAGCTGAGTGTATATGGCTTGAGCAGCAGAGCACTTAAAAACCCACTGGAGGCCTATGTCTGACTTAAGTGCCTTCTAATTATGAAGTTGGTGAGAGTGATACTTTTACTGCATAAACCACTAACTGCTAAAAGAACAAAGAACAATTCTAATATCTTAAGAAGGTGTTCATATGAAACATACATACTGATAATTGCATTTACTATGTAATACTGAACTTGTGTGATAAACCAGTGTTCATCTAAGGCTGCATGGATAAAAGCAATTGTAGAACAGAATATTTGAAAGGCACCTATCATAGTTTAAAAAAACTGTATTATGCCTGTATTATTTTTGCATGAAAATACATCTGGTGAGCACTACTCCTTGTGTTAATAATGAAAGAGTGCCCCAGCTTGCTGTTTAAGCACATGTGTGTGCAGGGCCGCCATTAGAAATCACGGGGCCCCGTACAACAAAATTTTTGGGGCCCCCTGGGCCCCGCCCACACTGACGACCAAGCTCCACCCCATATCCCGCCCACTCCACATCGCAGTTAAAAGACCACACAGACATCAGCGTTAAAAAAGTAACCCCCCCCACAAGTTGTAAAAAGCTATTGATGGTCAGGGCCCCCTTATAAAAAATTGGGGCCCCAAAAAAAAAAAAATTTTTAAATGTAAAAAAAACCTAAAAAATAAACAAACATTTGTGGCAGGGGCCCCCTTATAAGTTAAAAATAAATTGGGGCCCCAAAAAAAATTTGAAAAAAAAATTTTATTTTGAAAATAAAAAAAACTGGTGGCAGGGGCCCCCTTACAAGTTAAAAACAAATTGGGGCCCCAAAAAAAAATTTGAAAAAAAAAAAATTTTTTTTGAAAAAAAACTGGTGGCAGGGGCCCCCTTACAAGTTAAAAAAATTTGGGGCCACCAAAAAGAAAATTAATTTTTTTTTTTTTTTTTAAAAAAACAATGGTGGCAAGGGGCCTCTTACGAGTTAAAAAAAAAATTGGGGCCCCAAAAAAAAAGTTTTAAAAAAAAGATTGGTGGCAGGGGCCTATAGAATATTAAAATAATACATTGGTGGCCAGGGGATTAAAAAAAAAAAAAAAACACAAACTGTTGTTCAGTAGGATTGAACTCATGGCTTCAGTACTTCAACTTCGCCTCCTTTCGTGACTTCGGGTCTTTTCACCGCTTCAGGACTTCAATTTCGGCTGTTTTCGTGACTTCGGGTCTTTGCGCTGCTTCAGGACTTCGGCTTCGGCTGTTTTCGTGACTTCGGGTCTTTTCGGCGCTTCGTGACTTCGGCTTTTTCCGTGACTTCGGGTCTTTTCGGCGCTTCGTGACTTCGGCTTTTTCCGTGACTTCGGGTCTTTTCGGCGCATCGGCTTCGGCTTTTCGGCACTTCCGCATTCGGCACGCAAGAGGCAAGACGTACGGCTCGGGCGCTCGTAAGGGGGGCCCGGATCTTCAAAAAATGCAGCGCTGCCGGGCCCCCCTTCATGCCCGGGCCCGGTACGCTTGTCCCCCCTGTCCCCCCCTGATGGCGGCCCTGTGTGTGTGCACCAACATGGCCACCCACATCATCCTACTGTGGGCACCGTAGCTCACCAGAGGCATTTCCGTCCAAAAATAGTATTGTTTCCCACAACCTGAATGTGGGCATTATTACTCTGCACCTCTGAAAACGATTGTATTTGCCTTTTACATACTAGGGAAAATGGTAGGAGAACCACATCATAAGAAAGCAGAGCATGATAAAAGTGGCACGCTAATCTACATTTAGAACCTAAACCAGCCTGAAGGAGGCTATATTCAACCACAAAATTTTGAATTGCACAACTTCATGCATCAAAATGAATAATACAAATGCCCTGCACAATCCTGCTGAATTTCTTCAGCACTTAATTTTTAAAATTGCATAATAACCTTTATAGATTTACTTTCTAGAAATACTGCATGTGAGCTAGACGTTTGCCACATTTAAAGGAACAGTAACACCAAAAAGTGTATTAAAGTAATGAAAAATGTTTGCTTCAGAAAGACTACTATAGTTTATACTACATAGTATAAACAAGCTGCTGTGTAGCCATGGGGGCAGCCAATGAAGATGAAAAAAGGAGAAAAGGCACAGTTTACATAGCACAAAACAGATAAAACACCATTGGACAGACAACAGAGCTTATCTATTATGAAAACTGTGCCTTTTAAAAAGCTTTCATTTTTTGGCATTACGGTTCCTTTAAGGCTCTAGCTTACCAGGACTAAAGCATGCTCAGGAAATTTTTACAAACCTTTACAGTAATCAGCAGGGTCTTCTTGTTCCTCATCGTCAGATCCCAGAATCTCCTCCTCTGCCTCAGGTGGAGATGGCTCTGGAAGTGGAGGAGGTGGTGGAGGGGGTGGAGGAACTGAAGGGACTTTCTGTTGAGCCTCTGGCCTAAAACCAAAAATTATAAAAATTATTTTTGGAAAGTTGCCATTTGCACAGTTTATACAAGTGACTAATAACCTTAACGCTAACACTTTGCCTCTATAAGAACTGCCACCTATTTCTTCATTTTCAGGGAATATTTCTCTAGCCACACTTTGCTCATTAGCTACACTTTTCTTAATTAAACTACCTAACCATTTTCTACAAAAGCTATGAAATTCACCTTGTTTCAATAATTAACTCTTGCTTCTTTCTCTATAAACTACAACAAACTGAAAATTCTTTAAAAGGCACCGATACGGTTTCATATAACTCATTCATAAGTGCCTAACATCTAAATTTGCAGATGTAAAAAGATTATAGAGGGATAAAAGAACAATTTGTTAATGTTTTCAAGATAGATTTCACAATTCAGAACTGTAATAAGATGCAAAAATGTACCAACTATCTTCAAATTAACCAATATGAAACATTCAAAATTATATATTATATGAAGCTAGATATATAACCTCACTAAGAGAGATATATATCAATTTGTGAAATATTGGGTTCAATGGCACCTGTAGTCAGAACCAGAAAGCAGAGAACACTAAAGCAGAGATACATTTACAAATATATTTGTAATTGGGTTTACAACAATTTCAATAAACAAAACTGATGGGGTTAGTTTTCTTTGAGGCAAAAATTACTTTCTTTCAGAAAACATTGCTGTTATATTTGTTTGATTGAGAAAAAATTATTTCGGCTTTGGTCATTTAATTCTTGCTAGAAATATTAGCGTTTATAAATATAAACAAGGTACCAGTGAATACAAGTTTTGTTAGAATGAATTATAACAATATATTTTAAGTTATACTGCACAATAAAACAAAATAAGATGATAATACTGTTGGGATGTACTCATGTTTCATTAGAAATAAAACATAGCTATATGGATAAGACAGGGCCTGCATTTCTGTTACTTAAAGGGATACTGTCATGGGAAAAATGAATCAGTTAATAGTGCTGCTCCAGCAGAATTCTGCACTGAAATCAATTTCTCAAAAGAGCAAACAGATTTTTTTATATTCAATTTTGAAATCTGACATGGGGCTAGACATATTGTCAATTTCCCAGCTGCCCCAAGTAATGTGACTTGTGCTCTGCTAAACTTCAATCACTCTTTACTGCTATACTGCAAGTTGGAGTGATATCACCCCCTCCCTTTCCCCCCCCCAGCAGCCAAACAAAAGAACAATGGGAAGGTAACCAGATAACAGCTCCCTAACACAAGATAACAGCTGCCTGGTAGATCTAAGAACAACACTCAATAGTAAAAACCCATGTCTCACTGAGACACATTCAGTTACATTGAGAAGGAAAAACAGCAGCCTGCCAGAAAGCATTTCTCTCCTAAAGTGCAGGCACAAGTCACATGACCAGGGGCAGCTGGGAAATTGACAAAATGTCTAGCCCCATGTCAGATTTCAAAATTGAATATAAAAAAATCTGTTTGCTCTTTTGAGAAATGGATTTCAGTGCAGAATTCTGCTGGAGTAGCACTATTAAATCGTGCATTTTGAAAAAAATATGTTTTTCCATCACAGAATCCCTTTAAATACTATAAACGCCCAGAAAAATACCCATTACACAAAAGAAATAATGTATTTCCAACAAAGATAGGTGACGTAGCACACTATCTACATTCACACAAAACACATTCAGAATTTTTCCACGTGTTGATTTAACAAACATATTTATTGTTTTGTCCTAGTTAAAACAATATAAAACCTGCCTAACCACTAGTTGTTCCAGAGGAAAGCAAAATACCTCATTTGAAGCCTCTCCAAATTGTCGAAGAGGGTGAAAAAAATTCCTTCCTGACTCCAAGATGCCATTCAGACCAGCTTAAAATAAATAAATATGGCTTACCTTGAAAATGTGTTTGGTCTATTATTCTTTTATTTTCATAAAAAATAATCGACCTTTGAGCCTTAAATGTGGTATATAACAAAAAAAATAAAAGGTTGCAAATGAAAATCTAAATCTTAAGGGAAATGTTTAAATGCATGTGTATTCATGTGTAGATTTTTGTGAAGTATGATATTCAGTGCATGTATGGTGGGAGACTAGGCGACTGATATAGGCAAAAGACTTTGATATAGGTCGCCTCATCGATCAGCTAATAAGGAAAGGCGCTTAAACATTGTCAAAGGGTGACTATCATCAGAAATTCTTTTGTTTCTACCTGTATATTTGACAATTCAGCTCTACACATGTGTATTGAAATTAATGATCTGTCCTGAAAAAATCGTAATTGTAACATGTATGGCCACCTTAAAGGGGTTGTTCACCTTCCAACACTTTTTTCAGTTCAGTTAGTTTCAGATTGTTAACCAGAAATAAAGACTTTTTCCAATTACTTTCTATTTTCTGTGTGACCATTTTTCTAATATTGAAGTGCAAGTCTTATTTGTCACCTTTCTAAAGCAGCTCTGGCAAGGGAGGGTTCCCCGACCCTCTAAACTTTTATAAATTGAAACATTTAGTTGATACATTTCTTACTATGTCGCTGCTGAGCAGAATGCCTGAGTTTCATTACAGGCATCTGTTAGAATTGATACAACAGTTGCTATTACACCTGAGATGCTGCTGAGAAATGTATCAACTAAATGTTGCAACACTGTAACAGTTCAGACTCTGCACCTGATATTACTGAGGTGCCTGACTCAAAAACACCAGATACAGTAACTTTAAAATTAAAAAGGAGATTTTGGAAAAATGGTAAAAAATAAACAATGGAAAGCAATTGGAAAAAGTCTTTATTTCTGGTGAACAATCTGAAAACAACTCAATTAAAAAAGTTTTTGGAAGGTAAACAACCCCTTTAAAAAATTTGCAATTGGTATTCATTTTTTATGGTTTTTCAGCTATTTTGCATTTTATTAATGAATAGGTAAACCTTTGTTTTAAAAAAAAAAAAAAATCTTTAGAATAACCCACTTTAACCCAATAAATCACACTTAACTCTTATCATTCAAACCTCTTTTCCAGCACACAAGCACAAAACTGCAGCACAGATCTCCCACTTGCTGTACCAGTGAGAACCTACGTCCCCTTTCCTAAGGCTGCCCCTTCTTCATCTGTTTAGTTCAGTGTTGTCCAACTTCTGTGGTATGAAGGGCAGGACTAGCTTGATCTCTAAAGTGATCTCCAACACTGAACATGCGCGTTTTGTGTCCGAGATCACATACAAGATAGGATTATAGGGGTTATGTAATAAAAGGTACTAAATTTGCCCAGATGCAGTAACCAAAAGCAACCAATTTGCAGGAAGCAGTTCCTGGGCAACTGTTTAAAATCAAACATCTTATTGCATGCTATGGGTTGGTGCTTCTGGGCAAACGTAGTACCTTATATTACATATGGGTGTAAGTGGTGCAACATGGCAATCACAAACCCTGCTGCACTAATTTGCAATAAAAAATAGAGTGGAAATGGAGCAGTTTTGCGCTCTGTTCAGGTCCAAGTATGAATTGTTTATTTCAGGTTACTACCAAATCATTCATTTGGACACCGAATGCAACTAAACATTATAGGCACTATTCTCTCATCCTGGAGGAGATCAATGACTATTTGATTAAAAGAAAAAGAAGAAAAAAAATTGCCCCCCGCCTACAACAGCAAACTAATATACAGTGAAACCTCAATTTTACATACCTGATGTTTACACTTTTTTCTGGTCCCCTAAAAATTGTACAATGGGGGCTCTACAGTATTTATTAATCAGATTTCAGCATTCCATATGGTAAGACCAAATTCAACAAACGTGTGTGTTCAGCAGTGCTTTGTAACAAAGTAAAAATGACATAGCTAGGTGGTTCAATGGTGATGAGCTTGATTATGTGATCAATTAGCATGGCAATACTTGATACATGCTGACTACTGGTCTGACCAATGTCACTGTGACATTCCAGAGTGTTGGATAACTACTCAGCATGGCATTTTGGGCAGGCACAAAACATGTACTACAGTTTTAATGGTGTACTCCACAGAAACCCATTGTACATTTATCAGAGCATCTTGCCTTTGTGATGGTAGGCATTTTCACATATTAAAGGCTTATCTGGTGCACAAAACAAATCACATATGTATCCAAATTTTTTTTAAAAAATCAAGTATACCAAAATGGATAGCACAATACCTCAGTGCTTCACAGTCCCTGAGCTCCTCCCTCCTAATGCATTTCGCGACACTGGACACTTCATCAGCTTTATTTCTTTGATGAACCATTCAATGACACAAAATGTGTTAGAAGGGAGGAGCTTAGGAACCATGGAGCACTGAGGTATCTCTGTCCTTCTGGTATGGGTGATCTTTTCTTAACTTGGCTTCACCAAAGAAGCCTGTCACTTGTGATACTGCGTACCATTTGCATAATTATATTGTTTATTCAGTATTTAACCTGTATCAGGTGGTTTACTTATAAGTGACTGCTGTCAGTCTCTTATTGTTAAAAGCATTAAACCAGATATTCCTTACTTGCTCTTCTCCACCTTCAACCTTTCATGGCATGTTCAAGAGTTGGTCCTGGTAATAATAATTTGTTTATCTTTGTCTCTAATTTGAATACTTGCTTTACAGTAAAATAACCTTTGCAATAAAAAGAGTTTTTAAAAACATATTCTAATATTAAAGACAACCACCTGGGCAATGCCGATTCCTCAGCTAGTATAATAGGGATCATCAAAATTGCTGAGCTTCTTCCCCACCAAAACCTTGATAATATCTACTGTTTGTTTGTGGCTCACATTCAACTGCCAGAGAGACAATCAGATGAATACTAACTGGAAGCCCTAATCGACATCAAGAGTCTAAAAATGAGGTACTAGCAACAGTAGATGGTTAAAAGCAGCTGTGAAGATGGACTGACCTGCTGGGCAAAAAAAACCCTACAAAAGACACCAAAATGAGGCTGTTAATTCTAAAGATGGTATTTCCCATGAAGGACTTATACATAAGCAAGATTAACACTTTTTAACAACTATTCCAACTGAAAAGTCTTTGTGGACTGTATTTGCATTACATTTCAACATTTTTGGAAGTACTAATTTGGGGGTGTTGTATGGTTCCAGCATAGGCACATTGACAAGCCATCTCAGAAACCTAGTATATCATTACAAAACCACAGAGGCACTCTAGTGTGTGTGTGTGTGTGTGTATAAATGCACACATATATATATACACACATATATACACACATATATATATATATATATATATATATATATATATATATATATATATATATATATATATATATATATATATACACACATACACATACATACATATATATATATATATATACACACATACACATACATACATATATATATATATATATATATATATATATATATATATATATATATATATATATATATATATACACATACATATATATATATATATATATATATATATATATATATATATATATATATATATATATATATATATATACACACACATATATATATATATAGATATATATATATATATATATATATACATACACACATACATACACACACACACACACACACACACACATATAAATAATGAAAGGTGTGTGTATAGACATAGACATGTCAAGCAATACACAGAGTAATATGGAGTCAAAGGTATCCATTGGTATCTCTTATTTTTCTATATGCAACTGATACTACAAGTTTCCACTGAAAAAATATATTTATTATTTCAATTTAAGAATTAAAGGCTATAAGGTGCTTTATAAGGCATAACTGAAGATCAGAGCATGTAGTAATTATGGTTAGAGACCAAAGAATGGCACACTAACAGATCATATATTTACCAGCATTTCCTGCATGCATTTGCACAGGCTTGTAGAAGTGCATTTAGGCAATAACATGACTAATCTATATAGGTTAGCAAATCCAATGTTATTTTGTAAGGGCACTCCCTTCCTAACAAGAGTCTTACATTTTATATGAGCATGTTTTAAAATCCTTATTGCTGAATATGTATAATTTCTGCACACAGATGCTTTAGTCTGAAAAAAAAATGAAATGCATATAAAATAAATTGGAATAAAAAATGAATAACCATGAATGAATTTAAATAAATTGCTTCATCTTATAGATAAGGATGTCATACTGGTCCCAAGTAGCTGCTGCACTATAATTCCCGGCAACCCCTTCCAGCCTAAAGGTGTGTATGGATGCTTGGTGTTTGTACAGAAGCTGTAAGGCTGCTGCCTGGGAATGTTCATGCTGGCACAGTGTCATTATCAGATGAGTATTTCAGTATTAGCGCTGCTGCACTACTCATTGTTCATGCAAGAGATGTAGTTGTACCTTTCTGAAGACGACGACTTCTCAGAGTTAACTGACATCAGCAACTCAATCGTCTGCTTGGTTTCTGGAAAAAAATGTAAAAAAAAAAATGTTCTCGCCCAGGTCTGGTCGTTCCTGTGTGTGCCCAGAAATTGTAACGTTATTTGATCACGGGTTACAGCGTTTGAACTTTGCAGGACATGAAGCCGACAGATTTGTGAAAGATGATAAAAAAAATAAACGGCGTTTCACAGGTTCCGTTCCGAAAACAGAAAGCTCCAGAGGCATAAGGCCTGACTGAAATGTACACATGACTGTTTATGAAAGCAGGCCGTACCATTTCTATCTAGCGCGGGGGAGCATCGGTAAAGAATGAGCGGCAGCTGGTTTTTTTTTTTAAATGAACTAGCTTTGTCACCGGCGCTATGTATAAAACCTAGATAACGCAGCTTGTGCATTTGGCCTCATAAAAAGGACGATTCTTCTTTTCGGGAAAAAGAATAACCACTACAGGTTCTATGGAGTACTACATTCTAAACACGATAGCATTGAGAACCAGCTGCCGCCACCCTTTCTTGACAATGTAATGGTCTGAGCCGAAGAACAGCAACACCCATTATACAGGTTAGACATTTTATACATCTTGACAAAATATCACACACTATCGTTGGGAGCTTACTTAGTATCCACATATAGAACGTTGCTTTTCTCTCTGGGGCCACGGAATCTTAGTGGCATATTTTTACTGTAACACAAGGTTGTCAAAATGTCAAACCATTTATATGATGAAATCTAAAGTATTATAATTACTATCGCAACCCATGTATTCAACGCATGCTACCTTTACATCATTGATGGCTAATCTGTAAATGATTTAGACCACAGCGCTGTTTTCTGTGCAGTCACCCAATATGAATCTTTTCTGTGGCAAGGGACCAACCCTATATTTATTATGATTTGATTTACATGCCTAATTCAGTGGAGTTGGGGTGGAATCTACTACATGCAAGCAAACACCTAAGTGGGTTCAGCCAGGTTTGGGGGGTTACAGGGTCAGAGCTTGGGATAGGCAGAAGAGGCATGTGACTAGTGCAACAGGTGAGAGGTACTACCCTGCTCCTGAAGATCCTGAGCCCTATACCACTCAGGAGCACAAGAAGTCAACAAGCCTGTAAACTGAAGTGGAGGGGAGAACCCCAGCCCCATCCTACAGTATATGGGAAGAAACCTTCCCAGTCACGGCAAGAAATCCCACAGTTCAAACTACTGAACAGACAGAACACTTGTATATGGAAGCCCTTCAGTGGCTTTGGCACAAAAACACAATAAGGGAAGAGAGGGTAGAGAAGTCCTGCCTCTGTGCAAAGCAAGCCCAACATACAGAAATAAAGCAACATGAATTTAGAAAGGACTCCCCCTATTGGCTTACTGAATGTCTATGGAAGTAGAGCAGATCTACCATCCCTCTCCCATGTAGGTGATTTCAGCATAATACCTGGATTTCTCTGGCATTAGCTTTAGTGTGATTGTGCAACTCTTTGCTTGTGATCTATCCCTTTTTTCACCTCTAGCTTCTTGACAGATTCACATTGGAATTGAGAATTTTCTGATATTGAGTGGAATCTACACATACAGGGGCCGATTCATCAAGCTCGAGTGAAGGATTCGAAGTAAAAAAATTTCGAATTTCGAAGTGTTTTTTGGGCTACTTCGACCATCGACTACGACTTCGAATCGAAGGATTCGAACTAAAAATCGTTCGACTATTCGACCATTCGATAGTCGAAGTACTGTCTCTTTAAAAAAAACTTCGACCCCCTAGTTCGGCAGATAAAAGCTACCGAACTCAATATTAGCCTATGGGGAAGGTCCCCATAGGCTTGCCTAAGTTTTTTTGATCGAAGAATTTAATCGTTCGATCGAAGGAATAATCCTTCGATCGTTCGATCGTAGCATTTGCGCTAAATCCTTCGATATTCGAAGTCGAAGGATTTCAATTCCTAGTCGAATATCGAGGGTTAATTAACCCTCGATATTCGACCCTTGATGAATCGGCCCCACAATGTTTCCTGTGCCACTGGCTGCCACACATCTCAAAGCATAATGGATCCACCCTCTTGTTTATCAGTTGGCAAGATTTTTTTCCCCTTTGTCTACAATTCCAAAAGGTTTGTTTGGATTAAAAAAGAGTTAAAATATTTACTTCATTAGTCGAAGGAACTTCCAAAAGGCCTCTCTATGCCTTGTCTAGATGCTGTTCTTCACATCTCAGGTTTTGACTATGATAAGGTTGCAGGTGAGGATTCCTCCTGAAGACTTTCCCATGCAGGTTATGCTGCACTCAGGACACTTTAAAATGTTCTTAATTTTGATTTTCTCTATTGTACCTATAATCAAATGGCTTCTTCTCTTCTGCAGGTTTACAACAAGAAAGCTATTCTAATCCTAGTGGGAATGTGACACTACTGGTAGCACCGCCTACTGGTTTCTCATTGGCTTCTTCTCTTTTAAATATCCTGTATGTAGTATTCAATGTTTAGTATATGACTAAGTGTCCCTGGTAGACAAGAAACGCATCAGGCTTGGTTCTTAATTATGGAGAATAAAATGTAAGCTTTTAAACCTTTTTCAATCTGTCTCTGGCTTTACTACTTTGTGGGTCCAGGCTTGTGCCAGCCACGTTTGATGTTTCCTGGTGTTTGCTCCCTTTGCTGAAGGTCTGGGGCATGTGCACCCAGGTCCACCGTGCCATAGCGGCAGGGCCGGGCCATGCTGGCCGGGCGCCCCAGGCAACCCAGCCAGCTGTGATGCTCCCTCCACCGCACACATAGGAAGCGCGCGCATGTGCACTGACCGCTCACATAGGAAGCGCGCGCATGCGCACTGAACGGCTGCGTCAACCACTTCAGGTATGCTCACCCCCTCCCACGTATGCGAATGTGCACAAACAGACACATGGACTGGAGACGAGCAGCACATACTCAGCCGGGCTAGGGGTAGGTAGCGCCCCTCAAGCTTTGCGCCCTAGCCACGTGCCTACTCTGCCTACACCTAGTTCCGGCCCTGCATAACGGTAAGCTCATCTAACGCACTTAATACACTCCATATACTGGTTTTATATCTGTACAGTTCATGTGACACTACTGTCTACTAAAGCAGAGTGGCAGTCAATTGGAAATGAGTAGGTGATTCAATTACTGCAGAGCTCTGCTCAGTGGACCAGAGGGTCAAAAGCTATTTCTGTCTGTAAGCCTGCAAGAGAGAAGGAGCCATTGAATAAAGGATCACTTTGCACTTTGAAAGTTAACTCTTGGTTAAACTCAACTCTGACTGCCAAGATGTCCAGGTACCCTATCATTTGGGGAAACGAGACAGAGGCTGAAGCTAGTATAAGTGATCTTAGATTACTACTATTGCAGAAAAAATGAGAACAATTGCCTCAAACACTTACCTCAGACCCAAGCAAAAAAAAGTAACCAATGAATGTTCAAACCAATAGTTACAACTTCAACATGTTTTAGTAGAAAAACTTTTTATTATGAAAGTTTTCTCTAAGACTGTACAAAGTGAGTTGATATAAGAGAAATAAAGCTAAATGACAAATTTAACTAGGGATGAACTGAAGGCAAATTTGATTGGATGGCTTTTGAGGGGGGTAAAGGAACAATAACACCAAAAAATGAAAGTGTCCAAAAGTAATAAAAATATAATGTACTGTTGTGCTGCACTGGTAAAACAGGCATGTTTGCTTCAGAAACCCAACTATAGTTTACACAAACAAGCTGCTGTGTAGCCATGGGGAAGCCATTCAAAGCTGAAAAATAAGAAAAGGCACAGGATATGCAGCAGATAACAGATAAGCAATGGGTTTCTTCAGATTATTGGTTATCCACTGTGTCCTGTGCTTCAATCGCTGCCCCCATGGCTACACAGCAGTTTGTTCATATTAACTATAGTTGTTCATCTGAAGCAAACATAATTTTTGCCAGTGCAGGGCACCAGTACATTATATTGTCTTTCCATTAAAATAACATTTTTGAGGTTACTGTACCTTTAATGAATTCCAGTGTAGGTATTAAATGTTTGGTGGATTACATAAACGGAGATCCGTTGTGGTGAAAAAAAAATATTTGTTCAGATGGCAAATTACTTCTTTAATTAACTTTAACGTTGATAATGATAGCATTCTTAAAAAAACTTTGAATAAAAATAGCAAAACAATGTAATACAATAAAAGCACTTTTAAACATTACATTTTTTATACTTCTTATGTGAACAAGTTATGAGTTAAGTGAAACTCCGGGGGTGTCAAAGATACAGTGGGTGGCAGGTGCTGCCCACAATCCATTCACCCCAGACTCATTATCATTTTACAGAATAGCAGCTTTTTATATATAGCTTATTTATTGATATATTTTTAATATATATTTTATTTATATTATTTATATATTATTATAGCTCATTTCTCTTTCCTGCCATAGCTGAAACAAGCCAATTTCTACGCTTATTTCTACATACATAAAAAAAAAACAAAAAAAAAAAAAACACACATACATTGAGTAATTTGACTCCATTTTATAGAATTTTTCAGGTAGAAAGATCAGGCTTCAGCTCATACAATGATGTCATTAGTGCCCAAATTTTGTCAGGCAGTTGACACAATTTCAACCTTATTTCCTGACAATCTGGGTGTGTAAGTGACATTACACAGGAAGAGCCACGAGGGGGATACACACGCCTGCAGGGAACCCTTGATCGAGGGTGCAACCTGTGCAAATATCTTTTCCTATGTGCCATCATTCTTCACACTAAATGTGAGTGCAAATTTGTTTTAAACTTTTTTATACTTTTTAATAAATGGCGTTACACTATCCTGGCTTTATATCTCTCTATGGGAACATGAGGAGCTGACAGGAGGAGGGAGAGACCTGCTAAACTCTACGAGCCATATAGTAGGCAATCCAGCCAAACGGTGGTGGAAAAATTGGAAAAACTTTGCATGTCACCAATAACAGTGGAAATTTAAAGGGGAAATACACCTCCCCTCTGTTTCTTTCTCTGTTGCCGTAGGCGCTGATCTGCATATACATTTTTGGATACTTTGTTTGTGCAGCTGAGAGATTGTGGGAAGATTGGCAAGAGAAAGTGATTTTAAAGGACTTTTTTAATTTTTCTTAATTATTCTCTGTTAATCTGGGTGTATGTAGGACAGGTTAGGGAGTCCGTTTTAATAGGATTATAATCCAGACCAGCAGATTGCAGTTGGTCAGTCCAAATTCATTGGGCCCACAGAAAAACATGATATGGTAGCTAACAAAGAAATTGACTTGCGTATAGCTTAGCTACCCTTATTCTTATGGACAGTAGAAAGTTAAGTGTAATGTATGTATACTATTTACTCGTTTTAGAGAAGCTTCAAAAAACAGGTTGCAATCATGACAGAAGACATCTAGTTAGAGATCGCCAAACGAGCGGATCTTTCCCCGATATGCCATTAACAAGCATGGCTATATCGGGGGTAATCTGAATCTAAAACGATCAGATTACGATGTGCAACGGGCTCCGGCGGGATTGCTGGACGAAAGACGTCGGCACTCTCCACACACAATCTGAATCCTGGATTCGTATGATAGGATCTGTGCGTCTATGGCCAGTTTAAGCTGTTGTGGGAGCACTTACCGGTCTCAAACTGTCTCCCATGTGCATCACATCTACTGCGATCCCAGCAGTTACACTTAGCAGATACTATAATCAAAAGATGGAGCACCAGAGAAGTCGCAGTCCGTTTAAAAAGTGAAGTTTATTCCATCATCATTAAAAGTATTGCATGCCTCTATCAGCCCACGGGACTTCTCTGGTGCTCCATCTTTTGAGTACTTACTTAAATGAGACATTATTATTATATTATTGGGGACTCTTAGGATAAACACGTATGTATTTGTAAAAATGATGTATGAAGCTTTGTAAGTCAAGTATCAGTGACATTTTCAATAAAAGTTCTATGAACAGTTTTGCTTTTCCAGTCTTCCAGTATTGCTATGGCAGAGGCATAATTATTTCCAATTAATTTTTCTGTTCCTAGAGGACAACATTAGTAAAAACGATAGACTTGAACACTAATAGGTGGTAGTGTTCCTGGGGCTTTTCAGTTTGTCACTGTGCCAGAGGCATGTGTATGAAGATTGCCACTGTAAATTATCATAATTTATTTATATAGCGCTGTCAAGATACGCAGTGCTTTACTGCAGTTATAGCAAACAGGGAATAAATGGTGCATAACAAACAAGGATTACAGAGTACAATAGGGTTAGAAGGACCTAGAGATTAGAGTTTACAAACTAAAGGTTAGGGTACAATTGAGACATTAGGATTATATAAACACTTTGTCATTTTTGATACAGCAATGATTAATTAAGGTACATCGAATAAGCCTCTTTAAACAGGTGGGTCTTTAAGGAGCGCTTGAAAGTTTGGAAAGAAGGAGAAAGTCTGACAGCTTGTGGCAGAGAGTTCCAGAGAAAAGCAGAAGCCCGAGAGAAGTCTTGTAGACGAGAATGGGCAGAAGTTATCAGAGGATAAGTGGGGCGAAGATCAGAAGCAGAGCGAAGGTTTCGTGAAGTAGTGTATTTGGAGATTAGAGATGAAATATAGAAAGGGGTTTCATTATTAAGGGCCTTGAATGTGAGTGTAAGTAATTTGAATTTGATTCTAGAAGAGATTGGGAGCCAGTGAAGGGACATGCATATGGGAGCAGCTGATGTTGAGTGGCGAGCTAGATGAATGAGTCTAGCGGCTGCGTTTAGAACAGATTGGAGTTGTGAAAGGTGACTTGTTGGCATACCTGTGAGGAGTAAGTTGCAGTAATCAAGGCAGGAGATGATAAGAGACTGAATCAGTGTTTTAGTTGATTCTGAACTGAGATATGGTCGTATTCGAGCAATGTTGCGCAGTTGAATATGGCAAGATTTTGCAAGTGTTCCAATGTGTAGTGAAAAAGACAGATGTGAATCTAAGATAACTCCTAGGCAGCGTGCCTGTGTGGTGGAATGAAAGGTGGTGTTGTTTACGGTGAGTGATATCTGAGGGACATGGGAAGATCTTGGAGGAAATATAATGAGTTCTGTTTTAGAAAGGTTCAGTTTCAGGTGGCGCTGTGACATCCAGGAGGAGACAGCAGAGAGACAGTCTGTGACTTGGGAAAGGACAGAATTAGAAAGATCAGGAGTAGACAAGTGGAGTTGGGGGTCATCAGCATAAAGGCGATACTGAAGTCCAAATGACCGAATAAGTTTTCCTAGTGAAGTTGTATAGAGCGAGAACAGCAGGGGGCAAAGAACAGAGCCTTGAGGAACTCCAACAGAGAGTGGGAAAGTAGTAGAAGTAGAGTTAGAGAAGGAAACTTTAAAGGAACGGTCAGACAGATATGTAAACCATGAAAAAGCAGTGTCCCGAATGCCAGATGAGTGTAGAATGTCAAGGAGGAGTGTGCGGTCAACTGTGTCAAAGGCTGCAGAGAGATCTAGAAGGATTAGAATGGAATAGTGACCTTTAGACTTTGCCAATAGAAGATCATTGGTTACTTTGGTGAGTGCAGTTTCAGTCGAGTGTGATGGGCGGAAGCCAGATTGCAAGGGGTCGAGGAGGGAGTTGTGAGTGAGATGCTGGATCAGGCGTTTGTAAACAAGCCTTTCTAGTAATTTGGATGCGAATGGAAGAAGGGAGAGCGGTCGATAGTTAGTGGGAGAGCTGGGATCAAGAGAAGGTTTTTTGAGGATAGGAGTGATTAGTGCTGGTTTGTATAATGATGGAAAGGTACCAGTAGAGAGTGAAAGATTAAATAGGTGGGTAAGTGCAGGAGAGAGTGTATCAGAGATTGGGTGGAGGAGGCGAGAGGGTATAGGGTCGAGGGAACAGGCCATGGGTTTTGAGCAGGCTAGAAGTTTGCTAACTTCATCTAGAGTTGCAGGGGTGAAGGAGTGCAAAGTAGATGTGAGTGGACTGCACGTTGGTCTAAGATTGTTGTCGGATGGTATGCTCAGCCTAATGAGATCGATTTTTTCATTAAAGAAATGAGCAAGGTAACATTAATAGGTGGAGGGGGTGGAGGGGGGCATAGGAGTGAGTTAAATGTGGCAAACAGCTGCTGTGGTTTGGAGGACATAGTAGATATTAGAGAAGAGAAGTATTGTTCTTTGACTAATGATAGAGCACGGTTATAGCAGGAGAGCATGAATTTGAAGTGGATGAAGCCAGGATCAGTTCGTGACTTTCTCCACCGTCGCTCAGCTGATCTACTACATCTTTTGAGGTACCGTGTTACACTAGTGTGCCAGGGTTGGGGTTTAGCTGGCCGGCTGTGACGGGTGGTAGAAGGTGCAAGGGAGTCAAGTGCTGTTGAAAGGGCATCATTGTAGAGAGAAGCTGCCATATTGGGACAGGAGAGAGTATTAATATGAGATATGGATTGAGCTGATACTGTTGATAATTGTTGTGGTTCAAAGGCATTAAGGTTTCTGTACATGTGGGTAGAGAGAGATGGTTGTGAAGGTGCAGATGAAAGCAGTATCTGAAAGGAGAGTAGATGATGGTCAGACAGAGGGTAGGGAGAGTTAATTAAGTTGAATGGGCAGCATGAGTGGCAGAATATAAGGTCAAGAGCATGACCCTCGATGTGGGTAGGTGAGTCGGTCCACTGAGAGAGACCAAATGAAGCTGTTAGAGAGAAGTTTAGAGGTGGCAGCAGAAGCAGATTTGTCAATGGGGATATTGAAGTCCCCTAAAATGAGAGCAGGATTCTCACTGGAGAGAAAGTATGGAAGCCAGGCAGCAAAGTTATCCAAGAAGGTGGAGACCAGGGGGGCGATATATGACAGCAACACGCAGAGAGATTGGAGAAAACAAACGTATGCTGTGGACTTCAAAAGAAGTGAAGGTGAGAGAAGTCGGTGTAGTTAGATTTTTAAACCTACATTTGGGGGAAGGAAGTAATCCCATCCCACTGCCATGACGGCCATCCGGTCTAGGCGTGTGACTAAGTGAGAAGGCCTCATAGCAGAGGGCAGCAGGTGAAGCAGTGTCTGAGGGGGAGAGCCATGTTCATATACACATACATACATATACATATATATATATATATATATATATATATATATATATATATATATATATATATATATATATATATATATATACACATACATACATACATACATACATACATACATACATATATATGAATATATATATATATGAATATATAGGTCGGATAAGATGTGCAGGAAGAAATACATTAGTTTGAGCAGCCATGTTGGGGCGCATGCATGCGCAAAATGAGCAAATGCTGCAACTTGCTCATTATTGGTGTGATGTCAGCCGGTGCAATGCACAACATGACCACTCGCAATGGGAGTTCCCTCCTGGTGTGAGTGTCCTAGCACTGAAGGAGCCAATTTAAAAAAAAAGAAACTACGGTTACCTTGGTGGGGGAAATATTTTAGGGCAACGCGCCCTTTAAGGAAGGGGGAATATTATATTAGATATACAAATGTCACAGTTTATTAGATCTTTGGCACAACACATATCCCAAATCAATTCAACACCAGTCACGGGGTTACATCCAGCCAATATTAGTGAACCCTGATTCCGCCGCAGATTTGACCCATACACAGTTTTCCATGTGGTCCCAAAAAGGTTTCTTACCATTCACAAACTACTTATCCTCCATTGACTTCTCCCCATCTATTGCAAGGAATTGAGCATTTATCCTCCACCAAGTTATTTCAATCGTAACATATCACATTTCTTCCATTATCAATTGCCACGGCAGGTGACTATAGAGGGTTCATAATCTAAAAAAAGAGATGTCAGCAACCAATGTTTACAGCAGGTAATATCTAATTACTATATAATCAATTAATGGAACCCACATGACGCTGACCTACAACATCAGGACATGGACAACAAGTGGCCATAAATTCATAAACTGTCTCCCATTGTCAATATTAAAGGAACAGTTCAGTGTAAAAATAAAAACTGGGTAAATAGATAGGCTATGCAAAATAAAAAATGTTTCTTATAAAGTTAGTAAGCCAAAAATGTAATTTATAAAGGCTGTAGTGACTGGATTTCCAACATAACAGAACATAACACTACTTCCTAGTTAGTCAGTGACCTGAGTTAGTCAATGACTTCAAGGGGGGGCCACATGGGACATAAATGTTCAGTGAGTTTGCAATCAGTGGAAACCAAGCTATTATGTTGGACATCCAGTCACTTCAGTTTTTATACATTACATATTTGGCTAACTATATTAGAAACATGTTTTATGTTGCACAGCTATTTACCCAGTTTTAGTTTTATACTGTACAATTCCTTTAAAGAAGTGGCCTACAAAATATTCTCCATATGGTTCATCCCTCTTTTTCGCGAACACGTGTCCATTCCTACAGCATCAAACGTGCTTCTGTGGCTTTCAAATTTAGCTGGTGCACTGCCCTATAGTTGGACGCATGCTGCACCATTGTTTCAATTGGTTGGCATTGAAACTATTATTATTACAGTTATGCCAGAGACTTATCTACCTTCAAAATATACATGACCTAACCACCTGATTAGAGGACTGATTAGATACATACAATGAGGTATGGACACCGTGGGATACATCTCGCACTAAAAATGCATACCTCCCAACATTTGAAAAATAGAAAGAGGAACAAAAACATTTGCAGCGCTATGCGCAGTGAACATTTTTGGACAATGCCCGTTTGATGGCCACACCCCCTAAATATCACATTCTTTTTACAAAATTTGGGAGGTTATGGAAAGTTTGAACACATTCCTGGGGGTTTTAGAATTCAGGCTTTAGGTGTTATAACAGTTTTGCTAATGAAGGTGAATTGCCATTTAAGCTGCAAGCCACAGTTGCTCCAAGAGACCTGCTATTTTAAATAGTTACAATTGTATCTTTGCTTATCTTAAATAGTTACAAATGCAAGTGCACCTGCCATTCTTGGCTCTCTGCCAAAAGCCTCAGTAATTTAGAAACCTTGTATCTTTTTCTGGCTGTTCAGTGGAGGAGATCAAAGAGAAGACATTACTGTAAGAATCCGGGACTGCTGGTCGAGCTGTCAGAATATAAACACCCCAAAATTTAAATAGTACGCAAAAATGTTCAAGTCGAACAGTTCAGCTTTTAAGTTTTGTTGGTCAGAAAAGTCCTTAGCAGTAAACTAACCCTACAATCTATATGTAATGGAAAGTAGTGAACTTACCCCACGGGACATCCAAGATGGCGACCTCCTGCTCCACCATGCGGTTCTTCCTGGTCGCAGTATGACTGCGTCAGAAACGTGTCGCCCTAGGATTGATCGCCGGCGACGGAATGGACGCCGGCGTCAGGACGCCAACGTGAGGACGCCGGCGTCATGACGTCACTGCGTCAAGTTTGGCGCCAACTTTTGGACTATTTATTCCCAAGTTCCCTTTCTGTCTTTGCCCAATTATAGGTCTATCTTGTATAGTTCCTGGGAGTGATTCTTGATATTCTGATAACCGTGTACCGACTTCTTGCCTGTTTCATCGATTCTGATCCTTGCCGCCTGTATTGACCATTTGCCTGATTACGACTATTCTTCTGATAAATCCTTTTGTACCGCGAACTTGGTGTTGTTGTCTCCTCCTTGGTCCACACTACAACAGAGCCTTCGGGCCCTGACACTATATACATGTAACATCAGTTTTTATGATGTAACATCAGTTTTTGAACATTTTGTGCTCTTTCATTTTAGGAGCATTTTCTTGGGGGTTAGTTTACCTAGAAACTGTTTTTCTCAGGACAACATAAGCTTTCAAAATCCGAGAGTTTTTGTTTAATTCTACTTTTGTAAAAAGATATAGGCTTTAAGTGTCTAAAAAGTGAAAAAGGTAATGTTTTCCTTATATAAACATATTATCAGTAATATAATTTATTTTACATACAAAAAAAAACAGATTTCGAAACTCGTGTATCCCAAACATGCCAATACCAATATGTATAGTTTTAAGGGACTTGTATAGGTCAAAAATATATTTTGGACTTGTATAGGTCAAAAAACTAGCATGCTTCAGATTTTAAGTCCACAAATTCCAATAATGGTAGGTTAACCCAAAAACATTTTTGAAAATAACTAGTGAAGGGCAAATCTGACCCATTTCGCAAAACAGCAAAAATTAACCAAAATGCATTGAAGTCTACGGGCAACAAAAATTTTTTGATTCAAGATAAAATTTTTCATCCTTAGGCCATTTTCGCAGCAAAAACTTGCCGAAAAATTTCCCTCATCATTAGAAAAAACAAACACTCTGAAGGATCCAAAATGGGTAAATAGGACTTCTGTCCAGGGCCCCCATCCAGACCCCCTGGCCCCACTATAATGGTGGCGCGGTTGTCCCAACGGATCGGCGCTCATGCGCAGCCGGAGCCGTGCCGGCGCGCATGTGCGGGCGGCGGCACGCCAGTGTGTATGCGCAGCCGGAGTTGCACAGCGCACCAGCGCAAAGTGAGCTGTGCGGCGCCGATTATTGATTTTTTCTTTTTAGTAAGGCCCAGGAGATTCGCAGAGGGGTCTGGCCCGGCGGGGGCCCATTAGGGCCGGGCCTACCGGGTTTTTTCCCGGTCTCCCACTGGGCAAGTCCGAACCTGAGCTATTTAAACATCATCATAAATGATGTATAATTTCAGATTATGATGTATGATTTCTGTCAAATGCCTAGAAAGGTGTCATTACTATATAAATAACAGGAAATAAATAAAACCTACCTGAGATGAAGACAACTTTGATCATCTTTAGCAGTTACTACTACTGAAATCAGGATTAGGTGGACTCAACACCAGAACATCACAGATAAAATCTAAAAACTCATCACGCAACTTATCGGTGGGCAAAAATGATTTTGAAAACAGTAATGTTAAAACCCCACAATGGGTCATCTCTTATATGTATTATTCTTTCTTAAAAATCAATAAATATTTTAAATTGAACGAGAGGCATCAACTCAGTGCCGCAACTGGAATTACAACCCTGGTTGCTAGCACCTAGGGGGCCTGGCAGACCCAAGGCATTCAATATAAATAGGATTATCTGTCTTATTGCATACTACAATAATCTAGGTAGAATTTCGAATGTATGTGAATTTTTTTTTTTACTTGAATAAATTCGAATGTACTCAGCTCATAAATTCAGCAGGTTTTAGGTGGCGAATATTTGAATTAAACGGTTTCCATGGTCGAGGTGTGGTGAATCTCTAAATTTACATTTGAGTTGGTGGTTTAAAATACGATTTCTGAGTTTTGACAAAATTTACCATTCGAACTGTAATAAATCTGCCCCTATGTGTCTCGCTGGACCAACATAATTAATTTCAGAAGCCTAGTTCAGAAAAAAATTCTCTGAAAAGCACCAAGCAAACTCAGCCCAAAATGGTCAATAGTTTCACAGTGACACAGTAAGCTTATATACCCATAGTAGAAAGAAAAGTGGGTTAGAGTGTGTCTGAATATGTAGTATTAAAAGTACAGCAATGTGCCAATAGAAACGGTGGCCTTTAGGGTATATTGTATGTTCAGAAAATTTCAATATGTAAATACACGTAACAGGAGTATCCGCCGTGCTTCATGTGGCTTTACTCCAATTGTTTGTTCATAAAATTAAATATGGTAAAAACCAGTGTAATTACTTTTTAATAAATATTTTAAAATACCAAAAAACAGTTGATTGCCTACTCAAAAGTATAGCCGGATCTTTATAGCACCGTCCTAGACTATGACATCCAGACTTCACTGGTAGGTATATCCTGATTTTTTTAGCGAACAGAATTTTAATCACTGGGGGATGCCTTACAGGTGATTCTAACCTTTTTTGCCTGTAACATTATAAATTGCACATTTATTGGTTTCTGTTTCAATTGAGGGGTGTGCGTGTTTAAAACAGACAGCAGGAGTAGTAGGGTTTGTATATACATTTTCAATAAATGAACCCGGAACAGAGCTTTTTTTAAATGAGAAGGAATAGAATTTTACACTTGGGGGTGCCAAAAGTTAGGCACTATTTCATCAAAACCGACAATTTTGGGAAAGCATTGCAACTAAGTAGTTTGGAGTAGGAAGACATGGTTAACCATTTTGGATTTGTATGAATGAGTACTTTGCAAAAATATATGGTTTTGGGGGTCGAAGTAACTTTCTGTGTTTTTACCATTCAAACAATTCAGTAAATGTGATGATTATTCAGTAACTGAAGTGGATTGTGCTCACTTCATTTTGGGATCTCTAAATGCCAGATACTTTGGTAATACTATGCACAATGGGCATGAAAACGTCCAGTGGACCCCCTGGCATTCAAATTTAGGATGTTTTTTTGGTACCTAATGCTATGTGGGAGATACGAACTTGCAATACACACACACATTTCAAGGAGTCATGGGACAGAAATTACATCACTAAGCATCGATTATAACTATTGACATCACTAAGCATATTAAGGATTATATGTTTATAATGCACAAGAGCCAGAAATATCCTGTAAATTATAGTCTTATAAATCGTGCTTAGTGATGTAATATCTGTCATGTGACATCTGTCATTGTGTATTATGAATAATAAATAAAGTACACTCTGTTGTAAAATATGCGATTATTAGAAGTCACCTCAGATGTCCATGATCTTTATATGGTCATGGAGCTCCTTGGAGACTTATCCTCATATTTTACACTATGCAGTACTTTATTCACTAAATCTACACACACATTTACCTTTGGACCGGCGGTGCTGCAGTTAAATAGCACAGTGTCACATAAGGTTGATGGGACACAACAAAAGAGTCATCATTTTAAGTTTGGGGGCTGTGGCTGTTTGAAAGTTTCAATACAAGTATGGTAATAGTGAGCAAATAATGAGGAAGCTCTGACACAAAAAGCTGTTGTTAAACATACATTGAATATGAAATGTTTCTCACACTCAAGACACATAAAGTAATCATACAAGTACTGAGCTGGGGAAGGAAAAACAACCCTTTCCTCCCCAGACTTTGCAGACCTATTGTACAACTTCCAACATTTCAGCAGACAGAGCTGGAAGAGGAGAAGTGTATTCCTTTAAAAGATGCAACACTAAAGTATATCCCTGTACAGGCACGGGTACAAATGCAATACCCCATCCTTACTCCCCCAGAGAACACTTACTTTTTACGAGTCTTTTCTTTTTTTCCTTTCGGTCTCCTTTTCCGGGCCTGAATGGCCAGCACTAAGGGAAAATAGATGCAGAACACAGGGAAAATGAATAAGAGCCGGTTTCAGACAGGCACCTCTGTAACAATTGAAACCAATGTTACCTGGGACAGAACAGGTGCATGAAACATCCAAGCATTCATTTACTTACCCTTGCCGGCGTTCATCTCTGTCTTGCCCCGGACCTTACAGCCGGTACTATCCACGACTCTGTTTACGCAGGCGCAGCCCTAGATTTCCAGAAGCCGACTGAGCTCGCGCCGCACAGCGCGCTGTTTCCCATTCACTGCGTCACCGGCTCTCCCCCGCCTTCGACGACTCATCTCCTAGGCAACCGCCAGCTGCGGAGAATAGAGCGAGCGAATGCAAGAGGAGACACTCTGCTCTCGACTCGTTGGTTAATTGGAGGTCAGGTGGGGTCTGGTGACTTGTCTACGCTGCTCTACCACGTGTTTGGCCGCTAGATGCTAAGGTTCCTGTCGCGAGTCGCATTTTGCAGTTACAGGCATCTTGTTTTTGGTGGGTATTCTGGTATTTTCTTTTCTTCTGATACACTGCAGATTGCAGGTGGGTATTGTAAGGGAGTGTGTGTGAAACCAACAAGCAGAATATATTTATTTCCGCGAGTTGCGTGCCTACAGAAATTGTTTTATCAGCTGAATATGCCTATGAAAAGAAGAGCATCACGACAAATACTCGCTACCCACTCTTTTATTTCTGTGCGCTGACTTCCATTTGCACAGGCCACACTATTTAACTCCCAGCTTGGAGTCTGTAATATATTTAGCTATTAACACATTCATCATAAGCGGACTGAAATTGTGTTTAAACTTGTCAATCAACAGTTGTGTAAGTAAATATTGCAACACGTAATATTTTAACTTTTCATCAGTCCGCGGAAACTAGACCCAGTGTATACGTTTGCCCACCTTTTCTTGGCTTAAAAATACTGGCCTTCAATAAGCATGTAGGCATTGGAGGGACGGGGCCTAGGACAGCAGCTTTAGGTGAGTGGCCTTGAGGTGAATAAAACTTGTGCTGGGGGGGGAGAATCTCCCCAACCTGCCTAGGGCAACACCACTCCTAAATCTCATACACTCATACACATGCCGATTGGGTATACACTGGACTGATCAACCCATAGGCCAAACAGATAGGGAACATATTAGGGGCCATAAACTGTATGGCCACCTAGTGGTGTAATTTAGGAGCGTCTGGTACCCCCACCAAAACAAATCTACTGAGGGGCCTGGCCCAAACAGTCCCTTCTCATCTGGACCACCCCCTCCCAACCCATTTGCTACACCTTCCCCCCCACACATGCCTGCGGGGTCTGCTGTATAGGTAGTTAGGGCATTGCTGTTCCAATCGTTCCTACAAAAAGCAGAAATGAAGTAGGTGCTCTGGCTGACATGGTGTGTTGGCAGATTAAAATTTCTATTATGTATAATACATGGATATCGTAGGGCACCATATACACGTTTACAGTCAATATTGATATGTGCATGTGCAGCTTTAGCAGTAGCATTCCTAGAGGGGGGCTGGCCCTGGTGCGTGACGCGCAGCCGGGCCCTGGTGCAGCTCGCCGGCACAGTGCAATCAGGAATCGCGCAGCCGTAGCAGTAATATCTGGGCACATTAGTAAAATCATCTGCCGCTTGGTCTATATTGCTGCCTGTGTGCTGAAGGTGTTAGTAATAGACACGTACTGGCACATAGTGACGCGCCTGCTTCACGTACTTCTTTAGGGCTAAAGGTGCAGTAGACGTACTGACGTGCCAGTACAGTAAACTAAAGAAGTATGTGAGAGTGGCACGTCACCACGTGCCAGTACGTGTCTATTGCTAACACATTCAGCACACAGGCAGCAATATAGACCAAGTGGCAGATCATTTCACTAATGCCCAAATATTACCGCTATGCGATTCCTTGTTTAAATTAGTTAAATGATGTTAATGGTTCAAAAAAATGTCAGGCTGAATGGTCAGCCCCAACACATTTTCACCTCACCAAATCTGGCCCTCGTTGCAAACAGTTTGGACACCGCTGACTTAGTTTTTCCTAAAGCTTGTGCTCCTATAAAAAAATGGCACGGGGAACTTTCTAAAGAAGCAATGCAATCTTTCCTGTCTTTCCATCACATTTGTTGCAAATAATTACATTTGTACATGCACAGTAGTGTTAAATTGGACATTTGTACTTGTCTAAGTCAGAGATGGACATCTTGAAGAGACAAGGAAGATGGACACGCTCCTTTAAGAAATTTTCCAGGACTGGTGTAGTTTTTTTCCCACAAACTTAGCAATTTAATTTAGTTTTCATTTTAAGATTTGGTACCCCCTTCCCACTAAATTAGGCTTTCATTGCCCTTTCTGATATATATGTATGTAAGTATGGTTTGCAGATTACTAATAGCTTGCTCTTAGAGCAGCCATTACACAACAAATGTGATAGGGAAGACTCACAGTAGTAGAGTAAGCTATGTTTTCAATACTTTTACAAGTATTGTGGAGCAATAAGTTATCTGATGCCCAGCACAGGCCTACAGTGGATATCCACACTTTGGTGTTTCTTCAGTGCAAACTGTGCTGAATATGATCCAATCCCTGAACGTCAGGGGCCTAGGGCAGCTCCAGAAAAGACAACAGCCGTATTCCTACTCCGTTATATTTTTTGTTGTGAATCTGTTGTCACTAACTGGAATGAAAAACATAAAGCTACTCTTTAATATTGGCATTCAGACAGTCTTTTTCCACCTTTAGCTGTTAGTTCAGTGCTTACCCTGAAATTGTGCTTTGTTCAATAGATATGGCTGTGCAGAAATAGTTTAAAATGCCCTAATCCTGCCAAAAATTATCATGCTGGATGTTTTGTTTGAAATAAACCATTTGTTTTAAAGTGGTAGTATAATTAGACCCTGTGAGATGTGAACTGCTTGGGTAACTGGCTAAACCCAGGTGCTGGATGTGCACCCAGGTGATTGCATCCCTGGTAGTTAACCTACTTTTAGTTTGGTTGACTTGAAAGGACCAGTACTGTTTCTGGGTTTGGTACAGAAATTATTATATCCTTGCCTTATTTGTAATCCACTATGACTCTAATTTTCTTTAATATTCTGTAGAACATTAGTCTACACTTAAACAAATGGGGCAGGGTAGATCTAGCAAAATTACCAAGAGGGCTCTGGTGAATTTATTTTGTGTGTTTTCTGTTTTCAGGTTATTTGAAACCTTTTCATCGTGCCTTAAAAGCAATGGAATCCATCGAAATGGATTCTGTTTCTCTAAAACGGCCTATTTCTAGCAAAGACCTTAGTGGTGATTCTGTAAAAAGGCAAAAAGTCTCGGACAATTTGTTCTCAACAGAGACTTCTTTAAAAGCACAGGATGTGGAACCTACTTCAGGGATTCAGAATGAAAATGCCTTAGATAGAGAACTTACACTTGAAGTGCCAGGAGAGAAAAATGAAGAAGATTTTGAGAAAGACGAGCTTCTGGATGGGGAAACTGAAGAAGAAAGTCCAGAGAGCTTTGCAGACATGATGAAGCATGGCCTTACTGAAATTGATGTTGGCATTACTAAATTTGTAAGCACTCATGAAGGGTTTTCTGGAATTCTGAAAGAAAGGTAAAGGTTTATAGTGCAGTTTTCTTAGCCTTATTTTTTATTAATCTAATGAGAAAATACTGAACGTAATTTTAAGTAATTATTTCTCTTAAAGGAGTTCACCATCCAAACAGTTTTTATTTTTTTACCATTTTTCCAAAACTGAAGTTTAAATTTGAATGTTCCTGTCTGTCTGACAGTTTAGTAATCCAGGTACAGATTCTGAGTTTGTACAGATTGCTGCATTAGTTGATACATTTCTCAGCAGCTTCTTTGGGATGTTGGCAACTATTGTATCAATTCTAACAATTGCCTTCAATGCAACTCATGGATTCTACTCAGCATGTACAAAGTAAGAACAGTATCAACTAATGTATCATTTAGAACAGTTTACAGAGACCATGACCTCCCTCCCAGAGCTGCTTTAGCAAGGCATAAGAAGGTGAAAAAAGGAAACTTTACATTTCAATGAAAATATCATCACGAATAGGTAATAAAAAGTAATTGGAAAGTCTTATTCTGGTAAAACATCTGAAAACAACTGACCTGAAAAAAGTGTAAGAAGTTGACCAACCCCTTTTTTGTATGTATGCTGTTCAACAATCTTAAGACAGTTTACTGTTCTCCTTTTTATCAAGCACTAACAGCTAGTTAAATAGATATCTCTGAGTTATAGCACATGCCTGCTACAGATAGTTTCCCATTGACATGACATGGAGCCTCTTTGGTCACCCTGCATCTGTGATACTTGTGACTGGATTTGAATTTTTTTAATATTCTTCCTGGAATGTGATGACTTTAGTTGATGTTTGAAGGAGATCTTTGCCTTGCATTTTTGTGGTATTAAGTTATTTGTAAATGTAATTGCAATTTAAAGCAGAATTTAATTGTCTTTTTTTGTGCACTTCACCATTTCTGTTTCTGATTCATGAGACAATGTAGCTGAAATCATTTTTACTCCTGGTCTATTCGTCAGTTGGCACTGGAGAGTCCACATTTGTAATGCAGAGTCTATAAACAGCCAGGATAATACTTTTCAGTAGCAATTACATTTACAAATAACCATTGAAACATTTTAAATATATATAATGAGTTGCTTAGAATTACTATATTTTTCTTGTGCTATCAAAAGTTTTAATTTTTCAGTATAAATAGCAAATGCCGACTTGTGTTGGAATCTCCCTTTCAGACAAATGTGGGCACAATGATAGCCAGCTAGTCTGATTTTAAATTCTTATATTTTTTAGTTACTAAGCTGCACTGAAAAAACTCACCTGCAAATTATTACAAAATGCATTTGCTTGTCTTATAAAAATGTACTCTTTTTTCAAAATCCATAATACATCTCCATGCTCAAAAATAATGGTACCATATTTACTCTACTACTTACTTTACTCTGGACATGCAAATCAAATCTGTCAGACAGGTGTCCAAATAAATGTACCATCTCTGAGGTAAATTAATGAAATAAACTAAAAGTGAAAATAATGGACACTACCATATTATATGTTAACATTTTCTTGAAACAGTCTGGAAACGTTTTCCCTGCTAGGGTAATTTGGACCCTAGCAACCAGATTGCTGAAATTACAAACTAGAGAGATGCTAAATAACTCAAAAACTGCAAATAAAAAATGAAAACCAATTGCAAATTGTCCCAGAATATCACTCTCTATCATACTAGAAGTTCATTTCAAGGTGAACAACCCCCTTTAAGCCTAGCAAACAAGCACTTGATATTCCAAGCTTGACAACTCCACGGTAAAAAAAAATGCAAATTTTAAAAAACCCAAGACAAAGACTAGACAAACAGTCTTAGAATACCACCACCTACAATATATTGAAAGTTACTATTAAAATTAACTACTCTTTGATTTATGTTTTCTGGAAAATAGTTAACCTGTTCTGTATAGGTCTTCTCTTCATCTTCTGTTATGACCACTGCCTGGTTGCTTAAGTAGATTAGACATTCATGGCTAAATCATTCAAAAACCACCAAACAGTAAAAACGACGATCAGCTAAACATTTTTATGATAGAATATTCTACACCATGCTAAATGTTAACTTCGAGAATTCCCGCAGTAATGATTTTGGTTAATCTACTGACTCTTCTAATGCTTTTACACTCATTTGAATTCTTAAAAATGCTTTTATTTGTTTTTACCCACTAGATACTCAGACTTTGTTGTCAATGAAATAGGGAAAGAAGGCAAGATCCTTCATTTAAATGATGTTTCAGTACCAGCAGATGAAGAGGTAATTATATTACTTTGTGTGTTTAGGAATATTTGGCTTTTTAGTTTGATACTCGTGTTAACAGTATCGTTGTTTACAGGATCCTTCTGAAGATATATATTCTGTTCTCTCACCTGATGATAAAAAGCGTTTGGAAGATCTTCAGCTGTTTAAGAATAGGGAAGATAATGTTGCGATTGAGGTAAATATAATCCTTTTATTTAAAAAAAACAAAACACTTTTTACACAACTTTGTATAGGGATATAGTGTTAGTGGTGAACATTAACACTTATATAAAACACACTCTAAGATCAGTTTTATTAGGATCCAATAAACCTGCCTATATGTTTTTGAATTGTTTTTGAATTGTGGGATTACATTAATGTACTTGGAGGAAACCCACTCAGACAGATGGTGTCCAGGCCATAATCAAACTCTGCATCCAGCACTGCAAGACAGTGGTTCTAATTGCTAACTCACCATGCCATCCCTGTGCTGCAAAAATGTATTGCACTGTATTTTCAAGCCAACCCAACAACTATATGGCCAATATATCTATAATATGACTAAACCAAATATTGATGGTTGTTTGGGCCCCAGTGGTCAATATTGACGTTTGCCTGGCTAGCTTTATTGTAGTATTGTATTTGATATTCGGTTGATTAATTTGTGCTTCCTTGAATATTTGTTTTAACTCACCCCATATAGTATTTCTGTTTAAGACTTAATTATATATGTATTTTAACCTTGGTATTTGTGAAGATTATTACATCCATTGAAAACACGCAAGCCTTGTGAAATCTGAATATAGCTATAGCAAACAGGAATTTTACTAAATCAATCTTTTTTTACTAATAAACTAATTGTTAAATCTATATAACATCATGTAAAAAATATTATATTGCACTTCTTCAAGAAGTTAAACATGCAATGTATAAAATAAAAAGTTCACAGTTAATCATCTAGTTATATTTGAAATTAATAATGTGAATTCCATTATGTTGGGCCAAAGCAACAATCATGCAGGAACCTATTCCCAAAAAATCCTTCTCCTTCATTATAGTCAGCAGGTCTATCTTGCTTCACCCACAGCAACATTCTGTTAAAAACCCCTCCTTTCTGTTTCCACTCTTCATTGCTGATCAGAATACATATAAAGCTCTTATATATTAAATTAATGAGTAATGTGCAAATTCACTTTTTTTTTTTAATTTTAAATTTTGTATCTGTTGAACGAGCACCTACATATAAACTAGTTATTCTCAATAAATGCCCTATTTTATATGAGGAGGGTGTACCTTGAGTGACAATTAACCACCGATTGTCTTCCTGTGAAAGAACTAATCACATTAATTATATTTCACACTGATTAAGTGTGCCTTTTTGACCTGTTCAACTTGATTGTCTGCCTCATACCTACACAGCAGCTTATTTACAAGTATGGGATCCTTTATCCAGAAACCCATTATCTAATTCAAATTTTTAAAAATAATTTCCTTTTTCTCCAATATTAAAACAGTACCTTTTACTTGATCCCAACTAAGATATAATTAATCCTTATTGGAGGTAAAACAATCCTGCTGAGTTTATTTAATTTTTTTTTAATTTTCTTAGCCTGAAGTTATAGAGTTCCAAATTATGGAAAGAACCCTTATCTGGAAAATCCTAGGCCCTAAGCATTTTGGATAACTGGTCCCACACATATATACTATAGTAATGTTTCTGAAGCGAACATGCAGATTTTATCAGTGCAGGGTCACCGTACATTTTATTTATATGCATATAAAATACTTTTTATTAATACCATTTTATGAACAAATTAACATTTTATTTACATTTTTCCAGTTGCTATGGTTTAAAAAAAAAAAAAAATTTTCTTACCAATGGCATTAACACTCAAGGTATGGTGAAGCAATGTTGTTATTAACTAGAGAGAAACAAAAAATGTGGGGGAAATCCAGCAGGCACTGACCTCTTACAAAATGTAAAAAGCCTTTATTTACATAAAGTACTCCAGATGTAATTTAATAATTTGTAAGGAGTGGGTAAATGGCATAACACCTCTTGAATAAAGCTGTGGGACTACTTTGATAAACAGGTTGTTGAAGACACTAAAGAAAAAAGAACACTTATCCACCAAGCTGTAAAGGGTCTGTTTCCTGGGATAGAGACTAAAACAGAGGAACGAGAAGGGAAGAAATACATCATAGCTTACCATGCCGCTGGCAAGAAAGCATTGTCAAGTAAGTTATTGTGCCTCCCTCCAAACCTTGATAGCAGTGAATGAAAAAATAATATTGGTATTGCCTGGATATATTTGGCTTGTGTTGATATGCAATGGCTGCATGTTAAAACCGCAAACTGTTGTGAGAGCAACAATCTGCACCATAGTCGATTTCTGTGTGTAATGGGCTTACTTTGACAAAAATCACTGAAATATACATGGTGTGAAGTCTAGACAAAGCAGTGTGGTCTATAATTTTACTGTCTTTTTTTGCTACCTGCTGTATGTTAATTCTAATGAGATAAAAATTGATGCTGTTCAATTTGCAGTGCTCATGAAGATTAGCTTACAGCTATTAAGTGGCAATTTTCTGTGGTATAAAATTTGGTCTGGCTTTGACAGTCTAGGGCGGATACAGACGTTTTAATTGTAATAGCAAGAATATATATCTGTTTTACACATGTTGCTTTTGGTTTTCCTTTAAAAGCACAACTAATAGTCCATATGGCATTTTTAACATATGTTTCTGCGTTAAAACCAGGAAGCCAAAAAAAAAACAGTAATTGTCTTGATTTTTGACTCTAATGGATATTGGCAAGATGTGAAATACAGCAATTGCTTCTGTGTATCATGACAACCTCACAAAGATTGCCATACTTTGTACTATGAAGAATCCTGGGGCAATTCCCCTCTCTTTTACATAGGGACTTTGGGTAATGGCATATGACCCGTTAAAGTGCAATGGACCATCACTATCATATATCCTTAGAGATGGGTTTTGGAGTTTAGTGACTTGTCGCTAAGTGTACCTACAAAGCTGCTTATTTAAACTAGGCAGAGACTTATTCATTTTGCAGACATAAATAAAACAACAAACAATAGAAACTATCCATGGTATTCAGAAATACAGCTGCAGTTTGTAATGCTGATATAAAATGTGGTAATATAGTTCCCCTTTACATGCATGTATTGTACAATATGAGGTTTTATTGCATGCAGTTTGTGTTGTCTCTGCTAGAAGATAGCCTTGCACTATTCATGTTTTGAGCTATGAAGCTGTTATATTATTCAACCTGTTCATAGTAACTGGTTGCTGCAAATAAGTTAGGTATGCCTAACTGCACACCTGTCTGCATGCCTCAAGCATGACATGTTATGCATGCGTGCTGGTAACATTGCCTTACTTCGGGATTACCATTAAATTGCTTCATTCCCTTGACTGTGCCACAAATGGTATTTCCTCATTGCTACTCTTATAACCTACTAAGACAAAATTACAGCTATGATGTTTTTGTTTTCTCTCTGAAATATTTCTATTTAGCAATTCAGAACACATCAGTTATTTAGCTTGAAAACTTAATGGTTATTTCTGTTTAACCAGGTGATGTGGCAACAAAAATGATGTGCCAGGAATGCCTGGTTTTTATAAACTTCACAGATTTCAATACAAGTTTGAAAGGCAGTGTTCGTCCCAGGTGATTTCCCTCACTACCAGGCTTACACACATAGCTGTGTGTTGAAGCCGGTAGTGTTATAGAGTAGGAGGGGGCTTTGGAGGTGCACATCTATTTTTTTCCTCGCCTGGGCCATTTTGTTCCCACCCACCAAATTTTTTTTCTGCGGAGACCACTGAAAGGTGAAAGATGCTTCTGATGTCCTAAGCACAAGAGCAGAAAGTGACCTTTATTGTGTATATGATGTGGTATTTGAAAAACAAGAGTAGTCTAGGTTCAGCCAGTTCTTGTATAAAAAAAATTAAATGTCATAACAATACAACCTACAATATGTAGGTTTTCATCAGGCCTAAACAGAAAGGCAATCAGTTAGCAGTTAGTTGAAATTCCAAGCTTCAGAGCTATGGTGAAAAAATATTTCAAAAGCCAGAATATCTCTGGCTGCATCAAACAGTTTATTTTCAGATGAACTGCCCCTATAACGGGGTGTTCACCATTCGAAATCATTTTTTCAGTTCTTTTCAGATTATTTACCAGATATATTTTCAATTGCTTTCCATTTTTTATTTCTTACCCATTTTCCAAAATTCGAATTTATGTTTGGATCTGTCTGGCACTGCAGTAGTCCAGGTGGAGATTCTGAACTGTTACAATTTTCTACAATTGTTGATACATTTCTCTGCTGCATTTATGAAATATTCGCAACAGTTGTATCAATTATAACAGCTGAAATAAAACTCTGGAATTCTGCTCGGCAGGGCCAGAAAAAAGAAATGTATTAACGAACATTTAGAATAGTATACAGAGTACCATGGCTGCTTTAGAAAGCCATACGAAGGTAAAAAGTTAAACTTTAAAGGGGCTGTTTACATTAACTTTTAGTATAATGTAGAGTCTTATTCTAAGACACTTTGCAATTGTTTTTCACTTTTTATTTGTGGTTTTTTAGTTTTCACTTTTTATTCAGCAGCTCTCCAGTTTGCGATTACAACAATCTGGCTTCTAGGGTGCAATTTACCTAAGCAACCATGCAATGATTTGAATAAGAAACTGGAAAATCAATAGAAAAATGACTGAATATAAAGATGAGCAATAAAAAGTAACAAATGTTTAGCCTTACACAGCATTTGTTTTTTTGATGGTCAGTGACACCCCCCCCCCCATTTAAAAGCTGGAAAAAGTCAGAAGAAGAAAACAAATATTTCAAAAACTATATGAAATTAAAAAAAGATCATGAAGTTCAATTGAAAAGGTGCTTAGAATTAGCCATTCCATAACACACTAAAAGTTAACTTAACCCTTTAAGTGCCACAGATAGTTGAATCTACGATCTGTGGGGAAAAAAAGGACTGAAGTGCCACAGATCGTAGATTACGATCTGCTTCACTTCCGGGTTTGGGACCGCGGAGGAGTGGCTTTTAGAGCCGCTCGCTCCGTCCCTCCTCGATCCCCCACCCCTAGATAACAAGCAGAGTGGGCAATTAAGTGGCCCCTGGGGTGCGATCGCACAGGGGCCCCAAGGCAGCAGCACTCACGTTAATTTTACTTGTCCTGCTGCTGCACTTGCTGCTCTGCCACCCAGCGCCGACCCCCCCCCCTCCCCTGTGCCTGAAGAAGCAGGAAGACTGATCATCACATCGTTGGAGCCCTCCAGCCCATCCGCAACGAACTGCAGCCTTTTCCCCAGGTTAGTGTCACACTTACACAAACTTTTTACTAGGCATGCACCGACTCCACTATTTTGGATTCGGCCGAACCCTCGAATCCTTCGTGAAAGATTCGGTGAATACCGAACCGAATCCGAACCTGAATTTGCATATACAAATTAGGGGTGGGAAGGGGAGAAATGTTTTACTTCCTTGTTTTCTGACAAAGTCACGTGATTTCCCCTCAAATTAGGATTCGATTCGGCTGAATCTGAATCCTGCTGAAAAAGGCCCAATCCCGAACTGAATCCTGGATTCGGTGCAGCCCTACTTATTACACTATACATTCACACTTACACAAACTCACACATACATTTTTGGGGATCAAGGGGGTCACACACTCACAGCACTCACACACACTTGCATGCTCACACACATGCACATAACATGCAAATTTACGAATTGTACACATGCATATGCACATACACTGGTTTGTGGCTTTTTTTTTTTCTTATCGCATTGTCTGTTTTTTGACTGAAATTTTTTTTATTGCCATTGTGAATAGCGTATTCACTTACCACACTGCACATTACCGTTTGTATGTTGTTTCACTGATTATATTGCAATTTTGGTGCATTTTTAGCCATTTTATTGCTTTTTATCTTTGCATAGGGGTTGTTAACTTGTTTTTCTCCATAAAACCTATTTGGCCAAGCTAAAATATACAAACTGATTCTGACGGCTGATTACACTAGTCTGGAAATAAAAGCATTGATTTTTGTGGTTTTATTGGATTTTAGTGATTAATTTGCATTTCACACTGTTCTGTATTACTTTGTTTTGCTCATGTAAATTTTATCTACTATATATCCATTTGGGGGTCTGTGTGCGCCACATAGTTTGGTAAATCTATGCATATTGGGCATCAGTGTTCAGTAGACCCCTGTCGTTCATATTTAGGATGTTTTGTGCTCATCCTTATGAAATGTGGGGCATATAATGGGGTAAAATAAATGCAAGCTTTGTGACGACTTTAAGAAATTTGATAAATGCTAAGTTCAGCATAACTTTATAATTTGGTAGTTTGAAGAATTCAGAATGGGGAAATACATCTTTCTACTGCAGAGTGTGTACTTTTTGAAAAAAATATGGTGCTTATATTATAGTAGCCAGAGTGTCGTACGTTAGAATTCATATGCACTGTTTGGATTTGGAAGTCTCTGTTTGCCACATAGTTTGGTAAATCTATGCATACTGGGCATCAAACTGTTTAGTAGACCCCAGGCGTTCATATTTAGGTTTCCTTTTGCTGATACATTATGAAATGTGGGGTATATATATTGGGGAAAATGCAAGCTTTGTGACAATTTTCAGAAATTTGCAGCAGAAAGACATATTAACTCGTTTTAGATTTGTTGGAACGTGTACTTTTGGAAAATATATATTTTTCTAGGGTCTCCATACTGTTAATGGGTCTCATGGCACATAATATACGTACCGTTTGCTTATATTGTAGTAGCCAGAGTGTCATATGCACGATCTGGATTTTGGGGTCTCTATGCCGCATAGTTTGGTAAATCTATGCAAATTGGGCATCAAACTGTTTAGTAGACCCCCGGCAGTCATATTTAGGATGCTTTATGCTGGTTATGATACATGGGCAATATGATGCTGCAAAGTTGAAGCTTTGAGGCAATTTTCAGGTATTTCACCAAAACCACAAATTTTGGGAAAGCCTTACGACTCAGTAGTTTGGAGCAGAAAGGCCTGGGTAACTATTTTAGATTCGGTAGAATGTGTACTTTCTAAAAATATATGGTTTTGGGGTGTAAGTGTACATAAGCTTAGATATGAGGTTTAATGAACAAATACTCTATTGCCAGTAGTACAGTTGTGGGATCTATATCCAAAAACCCAACATCCAGAAAACTCTGAATTAAGGGAGGGCCATCTCCCATAGAGTTAATTTTGAGCAAGTAATATTTTCAAAATATTTCCTTTTTCTCTACATTAAAGAACATTTTATAATGTTAGATTAGGTCTTGCCCAGACTGCAAATAAAATGGAATGTTTGTTTCTTATAATTAAAATGATCTTTTTCTGAGGAAGAGGGAATAACACTGGAAGGCTTTAATAAATATGTACATATTATTTATTTTAGAGAGCTAGTTACAACTATTCTAGTTTATCTTCTTTAGTTACCCATAACAACCAATTATTAGATGCATGCTTTCAAACCGCCAACCAGTAAATGCAATAGGTTAAAGGACAAGTATCAAACCAATTCAAGTATCTGACCTTTTTGTTTTTGAGCATCTGGAATGTTGTATGCTTAATAAAAGACCTGCATGGTCTGATGTTATGTCACACAGAGTTTGCAACAGGTCTAGTAACTCATAGCTACTCAACAGTTAGCATTTACTTGTCATCTTACTGTACACAAATATCTAATTGTTTGCTAAGGAAAGGTGCAAAGTGTGTGACTTATTGCATTAGTGTGAAAGTTTGTGAACAATCTGTATATTTCATAGGGCCAGCAAAATATCATGAGTAGAAAGTACTAACCTACCTTGGGTTTTGCTTTTCATTAGAGCGAAACAGCCAGTTCTACAGATTCTTTATGTATTATAGCAGAGCTTAGAGTGCCATATGACCTTTTTCTTAAAATAAAAAGTTCCTAAATAAATATTTGCTGATTTTTTTAATTAAATTAAATTGTACCATTTGATCACAATCAGTTGCTCCTCCTTTGTCCATTGCGACCTGCTGCACATTTGCTGGATGCCATCAATCCCAAGAATGAAATGATCATATGACCATAGCTTTTTTTTTTTGCATGCCAACCTTAAATATTTTAAATACTTTTTGTTTTTTCCCTCAAATGCCACAAGTTTGTAGAAATTAAACATTACTTTCTTGTGCTCTTTATGCTATACACTGGACAGAGGTCAGATCACCCACAGGTAAGCAAAGTTGGCATTTCATACACCGAAAAAATTAAATGAATGGCCAACAGTGCTATTTAACTGACCACGCACAAGTGAAACAAAACTCTTAATTTCTAAATTTAACCTACCTTGTTTTTTCAGTGAAGCTTATACGCTTCATGTACTATATCTGAGTTTTTTTTTTCTGTGTAATTTGGTTTTTTTCCACCTGGTGTGCAGGTTCTGCAAGATATTTTTTGCCTATTATATAAAATGTTTACACAGATAGCAAAATAATATTTTTTTTCCTTTGTTAAAGATCCTCGGAAGCATTCCTGGCCAAAAGCCAGAGGAAGCTACTGCCATTTTGTTTTGTACAAAGAAAACAAAGACACCATGGATGCCATAAACGTGCTCTCAAAATTTTTAAGGTTGGTGTTTCTATTCTTAATCTCCATTGTGGCTCATTTATAAACACTGGGTAAATTTGCACCTGGGCAGTAACCCATAGCAACCAATCAGTGATTAGCTTTTTCAGTCAGCTGCAGGGTGAAGACTGAAAGCAAACATCTGATTGGTTGCTATGGGTTACTGCCCAGGAGCAAATGTGCCCAGTGTTTATAAATGAGCCACGCTGAGTTTTCTCAAGAATAGTGATTTGTTGGAATATCACTTTGCTAGAGGAGTTACTGAAATTCAGTTTCCTGCACCTATAGCTTTAAGAAAGGTAAAGCTATTCCAATATTCCTGTGTATATCTGATATGATTTTAATTTAAATCTTTGCAGTGGAGTGAAAGATTACAGGCCTATATAAAAGAGAACAATTTTATTTAAAGGTGATTTAAACTGAAAAATAATTTGCATAATGAAAAGAAAAATTATTATATACACATTTTCAGTGATTTTAAAGTCATCTATTGTATCATTTTAATGTAAATCTCAATTTATAGCATTTTGTTGTAGCATCTCCTTGTTGTCCAAGGATATATTTATGTGAATATTGTGGGAATTTCACTGAAATAGTAGCTTTAGCAATAACTTCTTACATAGAAAGCTAATAACTTTAAAGGAATAGTTCAGTGTAAAAATAAACATTGGGTAAATAGTCTGTGCAAAATAAAACATGTTTCCAATATAGTTATTTAGCCAAAAATGTAATCTACAAAGGCTGGAGTGACCGGATGTCTAATGTACCAGAACAGAACCCAACTTCCTGGGGAGGGAGCCACATGGGGCATAACTGTTCAGTGAGTTTGCAATTAATCCTTAGCCTGCAGGTCAAAGCAAACCATTTTCTTTTGTTGCCCCCCCCCCCTCCCAATATTTTTGAAACGTGTTGCTGGCATCAATTTCAAAATGAGCATATATTTTTCAGAAAATGTTTTAACATTTGATGTTTGCTTTGTAGTATTTGCAATTAAATATAGGTTTATATGATTTGCAAATCATCCCATTCTTTTTTTGATTATTTTTTATGTCCCAATGGACAAAGGGGGTTGTATCTTCTAATAAAGGTTTGTAGAAAGTAGATGCATTAAAGTATAAAATATATAAAAACATCTGTTATTTGAAAACATTTTATGCTCTTATTTTAATTTTGTAATATTTTTCTAATTTTGTTACAGAATCAAACCAAATATATTTTCCTATATGGGTACCAAAGATAAAAGGGCTATCACTGTTCAAGAAATTGCAGTTCTTAAGTAAGTTATCTATCATTGAGTTTTTGGTTTTTTTTTTAGTTTTTTTAGTTTCAAGTGTTTTTTTGTACCTTGAGTATTTTTGAATCTGAATTATAGCAAATGGCATATTATCTGCACTTTTAAGTAGAACACAAAACAATCTATTATGTTGATTTTAGATGGATACTTCATCTTAACACTTGCCAGTTATTATGCATGCCTTGTTTTTTGTCGCAAAATGTCTGCAGCAATTGAAATTCTAATGTACTTTAAATTACATAATACATATTTTTTGTGTGTGTGTGTATACATAAAATCTCACATTTAAAGGGCACATTTAACTTTATTTGTTGATATTTAATTATGTTTTTATAGAATTACAGCACAAAGGCTAGCTCATCTAAACAAGTGCTTGATGAACTTCAAATTAGGTAACTTCACTTACCAAAAAAACCCGCTAAAATTAGGTGAACTTCAAGGAAATCATTTTACTGTGGTGTTAAGGTAGGTAATATGAAGGTTTTGCCCTTTTTTTTTTTTTTTTTACTAGCATATGTAGTATGATTTTATTTCTATTTGAATATTTTTTTAAGGAAATGGTGTCTTTAACATGATATAAAAGTCTGTGATGGTTTTTTAGTCCAGGTCATGGTTTATAGTATGTAGTTGTGATAAATCTAAAGTAATTAGACTCCTGAGTAAACCTGAAAACGCTCTCTGGATGAATTGTGAAAAGTTTCCAAGATTACTTAAGTCTAGTTGCTTTAGACTTTGAAGTGCGCTTAAACCATATGTCGTAGTTTTAGGTCTAAAGCAACTGGACTTGCTGAGTAATCTTGAAAACATTTCACCATTCATCAGGATTAATCAAGGAGTCTAATTATTTTAGATGTATCACTACTACATACTGCATCACTTAAATTAATAAAAAAACATCATTCTCACAATTCTTGTCCTGACTTTACTCTTTTTAATAGTTACTAGAATATTTTAAGAATTGGGCCCTAAATTTCTAGGGATGCACAGAATCCAGGATTTGGTTCGGGACTTGGCCGGTATTCAGACTTTTTCAGCAGGATTCAGATTTGACTAAATCTTAAAGGGATACTGTCATGGGAAAAAATTTTTTTTCAAAATGAATCAGTTAATAGTGCTGATCCAGCAGAATTCTGTGCTGAAATCCATTTCTCAAAAAAGAAAACAGATTTTTTTATATTCAATTTTGAAATCTGACATGGGGCTAGATATATTGTCAATTTCCCAGCTGCCCCAAGTCATGTGCTCTGATAAACTTCAATCACTCTTTACTGCTGTACTGCAAGTTGAAGTGATATCACCCCCCTCCCTTTTCCCCCCCAGCAGCCAAACAAAAGAATAATGAGAAGGTAACCAGATAACAGCTCCCTAACACAAGATAACAGCTGCCTGGTAGATCTAAGAACAACACTCAATAGTAAAAACCCATGTCTCACTGAGACACATTCAGTTACATTGAGAAGGAAAAACAGCAGCCTACCAGAAAGCATTTCTCTCCTAAAGTGCAGGCACAAGTCACATGACCAGGGGCAGCTGGGAAATTGACAATATGTCTAGCCCCATGTCAGATTTCAAAATTGAATATAAAAAAATCTGTTTGCTCTTTTGAGAGATGGATTTCAGTGCGGAATTCTGCTGGGGCAGTACTATTAACTGATGTGTTTTGGAAAAAAACATGTTTTCCGATGACAGGATCCCTTTAAGTGCCTGGCCAAAGCAAATCTTTGGTGACTTTTCGTCACACAAACAAGGAAGTTAACATTTTTTTAATTTAACGCATATCCTGCTGTTTTCTTTTGCATATGCAAATTAGGGTTCAGGTTCAGGTCAAAGCTTCATAAAGGATTCACGTTTTGGGCCAAATCCTAAAAGTGGATTTGGTGCATCCCCTATAATTCAAACCAAATATTCCATATATAAACCCAGTCAAAATAATTTATATAATTTTGTACTTTCAAGTTTTGACCCACTTCTCTGCACAAACTCTTGAAAAAAGTGCTTGCTCACACACACACACACACACACACACACAAATAACCATGAATGTGCTTGTGTTACAGAAATATTACTGGGACAAGTGAACAAGTAGTGCAAGCCATGACTTCTCTCAGGGATATTGGCTTTATAAATTACTATGGAATGCAAAGATTTGGAACCACAGCTGTACCTACATACCAAGTTGGAAGGTATTAAATTATATTCCTACCTTTTTTAAAAAAAATTTTTTTTTTTTTAAGAGGCAAAAAAATACATTTGAATATTTTTTTATGATTCTAGCCCAACTCTATTGTCCCTTTTGTACGCTTAATAATAAAACACATATTGTGATGAGTGTCAATAAATACTCCTGTGGCCTGCATCCCCCTTCTGCCCCAACCCTGTTTCTTGATTTTAAAACATACCAACATTAAAAAAACAAATGTCCCAGATTAGCAGATAGTCATTATGTACACTTATACTTAGTAATATGCTTGTTCAGGCTATCCACAGTTAAGTATCCACAATAAGAGAATAAAACTAACCATAAATGTGTGGTTAGGATGTTTATCTTCATGTTAATTTAATTAAACCGTTTCTGCACACATTAAACTTATTTTTGGTATTTGTGGCTGTAATTATGATGTGTGGAAATAAAAGGGACGGGCCAATAAATCTCTATCCGGGCATCATCATTTAAGTGCCGTCATAAACTGTAATTCAGCACTGGCCACTGTTTAACAAGACAAGCAACATTAATTCAATTTAATCTGACTCATTTACATTTGCTACACTGCTTGAAATTCCTGTGACTGCTTTAGCAATACATGCGCAAGGGGTAAGGAGGATTTTATCAATGTAAATTGATGCATTTAACATATTAACAATATAAATATATGAATAGTTGCGCTATTGGCACACACTGTGTAAAAATACAGAAGGAGAATAGGAATATCTGTCCTGTGTGTAGTGACATGAATGAATGAGATCTATTTTTTTTCTGTTCATTAGTTAGTCAGGTTAGGGCAGTTTCAGTGGAGTGTTGTTGCTTAAAACCAGATTGCAGGGGGTCCAGCAGGTTGTTGTCAGAGAGGAATGATGTTAATCTGTTGTAGACTAGGCGCTCAAGTAGTTGAGAGATGAAATGTAGCAGAGAGATAGGTTGGAGGTTATCAAGATTGGAGGGATCAAGAGAGGGTTTTTTCAGAATGGGGGTGACAAGCGCATGTTTTGGTTGATAAGGAAAAATTCCAGTTGAGAGCAAGAGCTTAAATAGAGTTAAGGCTTTGATTAGACAAGGATTGGTATTGTGGAGAAGGAATGAGATCAAGCGGGCAATGCCATTACCCATAGCCTCCAGATATTTATTAAATGTTGTTATATTAAAAGAATGGGGGGTTATCGTTTGATGGCAGTAACCCTTAAAGAGGCTGATGTTAGGTTAGATTGAGCTCTGGCAATTTGTGTACAGATTGTAGCCAAGTATTGCTTCTAGCTGCCATTCAGCCTTTAGAACAAGTATCCACTTAAAGGTGTAGGTTAAATAGCACCCTGCTCTCTCACTTAGGGTAAGGACACCCGGGCAAATTCAGGGAGATTAGTCGGCACAGCGACAAATCTCTTCTTCTGGGCGACAATCTCCCCAAACTGCCTTCCTTTACCTTCCCGCCGGCTAGAATGAAAACTCGCACAGTGTTTGCGTGGAGGGGGTTGTGATTTTAAATGCTTTACAGACTTAAGGTGGCCATAGACTCAAAGATCCGCTCGTTTGGCGACATCGCCAAACGAGCGGATTTTTCCCCGATATGCCACTAACGGCATGGCTATATCGGGGGTAATTCGAACGTTCGGCGATATGGCCGAACGATCGAATTACGATGCGCCAAGGGGCATTGATGGGTCGGTCGGTTAAAAATCCAACCTTCCCGATCGATATCGTGGCCAGATATCGATCGGGAAGACCCGTCGGAAGCCCCCATACACGGGCAGATAAGCTGTCAAATCGGTCCAAACGACCGATATCGGCAGCTTTATCTGCCCGTGTATGGCCACCTTTACAATGTTAATAGACAGTGTAGTATTCTTGTATAATGACATGGCAAGTGAGCTTACATATTTTGGCCAAAGTGTGGTACTAACACCTCATGTACCGTGTGCTGCCAATCTTTCTCCTTTGTTAAGATGATATTCGGTAACCACTTTCACTGAGTTTCAAGCTCAATGTTTGTGATGACCATACATTAGTTACTGCTCACCATATGAAGCTGAAACAAAGTAAAGAAAACCAATGTAATAAAATAGTAATATGTAAAAGTGTAATATCTGGAGTAATCATCTGGAAATGCCAATGTTGCATATAAGCTAATGTTTACAGAAATGTTGGTAGTAATAGTAAGCTGTTTTATTTAATTTGCTGTTTTTCTAAAAAAAAAAAAAAAAAAAAGCTGTAATCACTAACCATTGTTGCGTTTTAGGGCTATTCTTCAAAGTAACTGGAATGAGATGGTAGATCTAATATTAAAACCAAGGCCTGGAGGTATGCAGATCTTTATTTTCTTAACCTTTTAATTTGCTTCTGTAATATTTCAAATGCTAGTTGTGCTACATAAACAGAATGAGAAGCTGATTCAAAGCATCCTGTAGTTTTAAGCCCATACAGATTAAATGTATGTTAAAGGAAAACCTTGCCTAAGAGCAATGATACATGAGGAGGTTAGTCATCTTGCGATTAAGCTCCTCAAGCGTGGTCGACTCATCTCCTCCAAATGCTTTTCCTTGTGGTTAACGTGCAAGTCGCTACTTTGAGCAACTTTCTAACACTTTATACCCCTAGAAAACAGTGGTATCTGTTCTCTGTTACTCTTATTCCCCTGTTTTGCAATGCCAGGAATAGTGATGGGCGAATCTGTGCCATTTCGCTTCCCTGAAAAAATTCATGAAATGCATTGAAGTCAGTGGGTGTCAAAATAATTGACATGTGCGACAATTTTTATACAAGCGACTATTTGGTCCAAATGCATTAAAGTCAATGGGCATCTGAATTATTTGCAAAAAGAAAGACTTACACTCGCACACCCTGGCCGTCCAGACTTCAGCGACTCCCAGGTGCTCGATGCTAGAGGGAATGGGCAACCTCAGAAACAACGTAGGACACACCGGCACAACATGGGTAATTTCAGCAGGTAAAACCTTGCTCGTTTATTGCGGATGCAACGTTTCGGGGCGTGAAAGGGGTCACGCCCCGAAACGTTGCATCCGCAATAAACGAGCAAGGTTTTACCTGCTGAAATTACCCATGTTGTGCCATCTGAATTATTTGGCCACACAACAGTTTTTTTGATGCATGCCAAAAAAAAATTTCCGCGCCCGATTTTTCCTTGGCGAATTGTCAGCGCAGTTTTACTAATTAATTTGCTTGCAGCGAAACATGGAAATTTTCTGCGAATTTATTTGTCCATCACTAGCCAGGAATGCTTCCTTCAGTTTCAGGCAGCTTAGTCACTTGTGCAACTGTTGATCCAAACACTCTCAATACAGACAAACCGCAACAAACTACTGGCTACTTAGTAAATTACGTCTATTCCAGAAGCATCTACAAGTTAAGTTAATTAAAAGGAAAGCAATGTTTTATAAAAGTTCTTAAAATTACTTAATACTGGTACTTGTGTATTTCAATAGTCTTGCAGTAAGACATGGATATCCTACTAACACAGGCTAATGAACTCCACTTGTAGAGTTTTTCACAGCAAAATTATAATGTCCACAGTATCCATAGGCTGTTACTTGTCACAATGCTAGGCCAATCTTGTCTGCAATGCTGATCACTAACCTAGTTTAAAATTTCAGTTGAATGCAGCTTGCTGATAATCCAGACTTTGTTGCTTCATGTTTGTCATAGAGCAAGCCACATATGGTGCCCTAGAATAAAATAGAACTTTGATTATGCCACAACTTTAACCATTCACATAGTGATGTGCTAGTGATCGCTCAGATATGGCTTTTCTGTATCTTGTTTATTTTTTAACATGGAACAAGGCTCTGCTTTGGTCGGCTATTGATCTAATGGTTGGGTGAACCAGTAAATCCCAGTGCCTCTGTCTGTGAATTACAGTGGAAACTGTCTCCCAGTCCTGCATGTAAAGATGGAGCAGGTTTTAACTGTAAAGCATAGCTCTGTTTACTACAGTGGAAAATAAAGTGTGTTTTGCTGCAAAATGTTGACCATAATGTGCTATAAGATGCCTGTTCTTTCTGAATTTTGAGTGTGTTCTTGGAAGGCTGCTCTGCCTTTTAGCTATAGAAAATGCAATACTACAATGCTATACTATAATAAAACCTGTAGCATACATAATATTTGTTTTTAATGTTTCAAAAGCAGAGAAAGGTTACCTGGTTCAGTGCAGAGAAGAGTGGGCTAAAACCAAGGACCCAGAGGCTGCTCTTAAAAAGTTACCTGTTAAGAGATGTTTGGAAGGTCAGCTGCTGCGGGGACTTGCAATGTACGGTCTCAAAAACATAGTTTCTGCATTTGGCATAGTGAGTCTAATATTATATCTTAAGTCTTTGCAAATAGTTTCTGCTGACCATTTGCGTTTGTTTGTTTGCTGCTAGTTTCTCACTTGAAATGTTTTATGTAAACTATAGCAGTATCACTATCTGCTGTTAAACACTGTTTGATCATTGTTTATTTATGTCTATCCTATAGCATCCTAGCGGTTGCCAAGTTGTAACTCCCAGCTTCCTCCAGCAGTCAATTAGCAAGGATTTGTAGTTCAGCAAGTAAAGACTGCCATCACTACAGCAGTCAAAGAAAACATTGCAAAGGACCAGTCATTCATTCTTATGGAAATGGAAGCATTGCATGTTATGATTTTGTTTTGCAGATTTGGGTTTGGGTCAGAGGGTGTCAGTGTAGGCTTTTAACCTTGTGCTGACATGCAGTTCACTGCATTATAAACTGCTGCCCTTATCAACAAAAAAAAATTGGAAGGAGTGAAGCTGACTTTCAAACTGTCCTACCAAATCTGAACATGTATGGCTAGATCTAGGACTCTGCGACACCTAGTCAGGCCCATATTCTAACATCTAAAATAAAACAAGCCATGATTGAAGTTATGCTGATATTCAAAGTGGGTTTAGTAAAATAGCAAGGAGAACAATAATCCATCTGTTCTCTAGTGTATCTTTTAAGGATTATAAAAAGCTGTAGCACATCTTCCTTGTGGTGCTGGGGGTCCTGTGTCTGATTCCGGATCTGCAGAGTTTGTTCTCCCTGTGTCTGCATAGGTTTCCTTCGTGTACACCACTGTGTATAAAATGTGTTGTGCATATTGCCTGGCCTGTTCACTAATAAAAATGCGCTGTAACATATGGGGCCCTAACACTCCTATACCCTATCTGGATGTAGTATATTTGTTTTCCACTCTATCAGAGTTGTGATGCACATTGCACAGTTCAACTTTTAGGCATGGACCAGCATAGAGTGAGTGCCAGAGAATGAAGGTGAGGTTGGTAAGGGAGCGAGGTATGAAAAACGCAGCCCAGCCTATGCTCTAGTAATACTGGCCTTCCATACTGTACACAACACTGATAAGTATGGAAGGGCAAGGGCATATTGTAATACTACACCTTGACAAAATGGGTTGCTATATAATGCTACTGTAGACTGGGTGTTAAAAGTCGTTTTAGGAAACATAAAACTTTAAAGGAATTAATTTTGTTTTTTTCTTTATTATATAGATCCCAAGAAACAACCGTTTAATGTACATCCACAGTTATCAGAGTTATGTTTGGAATAACATGGTAAGCAAGAGAATCGAGGAGTTTGGACTCAAAGTTGTTCCCGGAGACCTAGTGCTCAAAGGAGGTAATCTCTTTACTTGTTTTGTTATACCTAAATCATCAATATCATGTAACATGAAAAGTATAAAAACATAAAAATTGTATCTAAATTACACAATCAAGCACTGTCCAGACTGAGCGTTGGAGCTCTTGTCAATGGTCTTTTATCTACACAACCCATATCAGCAGTCATAGGGTTATCTTTAATTCTGAGCTAATCCTTTAACTCTTTCAGTTTATCTTATTACTATGACTTTTCCTTATGCATTGACTGTAAAATATATTTTAGCGATCAGTCAATACATATTGAGACCTCTGCTAATTTGCTTTCCGCTTCACAGAACTATGAACCAATCTAGGAAACAATATAGGGCCCATTGCATTAGCACTGTTTAGTGTACTGCATGATAGACCCTCAGCATTCCATGAGTGACCTCACTCAGTACCCAATCAGCAAACCACTTGGTATAGCTATATTGTTGTGTTAAATAAATGCACCATACCCTAGTGTTTTTTAAGTATGATTCACAGGATAGTATTTATATTTATCACCTGTGTTATACCTAGTCAGCCTTCATGTTTTCTTTCAGACACTGCTGTTCAAGTGGAAGAGGGCAATGTTGATAATTACACAATAAACGACATAGTAATGCCGTTGCCAGGCTTTGACGTGATCTACCCTAAGCACAAGAGTGAGTATTTCTTTCATTTAACCATCTGTAACCTTGAACTATCCTGTGTCAATTTAGGAAACACTGTTGTCTCAAACTCAGCCAGTAATGAGGAAATTATTCTACATTGGTTTTTGTGTAGTATATCTTCAAAAATGTTGGGTTCTGTCTCAATTCTGCAATTAAAAATAGTTCAGGGCCCACTTAACTCCGTCCAATGCTCTACATAGTTGGAGGTGAGACCATTGACTGTGTGGTTCACTGCTGTTCATACTCTGCATCTGATGCTGTGCTTGCACTAAAAGGTGTGGTTGGCTCCTTCAAGAATGAAATATATCACACTGGGATATACTGGATGATAAGCAAGATTAAAGATACCTGTGCTTTGTGCCACAGAAAATGGCTGCCATCTAGTGTGCCTACTGGAATATAGCATAACTTCATATATTCAACAATGGTGTCATTTGCTAAACTGATTGAATAACAGAAATCCATTATAAATTTGCAGTTAACTTTTTTGTTCTTTTTTTCAGTCGCTGCAGCTTACGAGGAAATTCTTGCAGCAGACAATCTTGATATCAAAAACATGAGGCACAGAGTTAAGGATTATTCTTTATCTGGAGCCTATAGGAAAATAGTTATCTGTCCACAAGATGTTAGCTGGTTTGTAATGCTTATTAAACTTGTCTGTTCTGTCAAAAATTCTCTGAACAAAAATGGGTTTTCTTAGCTACTCAAGTCACCCAGGATTTCAGACTTTGGGACTTGGTCTTGGATTCTGTGCATCTTTAAAGTCATCCTCCACTCAGAAACTGATATTCTGCAAAATTAGAAAATATAATTGTAAACGCATTCCAATATACATTCATGAAAAGTTTTCAGTGGTTTAAAGTTATTTCTAATAACAGTCGAAAATAGTATCTGTTTATTTTTTTATATTCTCTATGTATCACTTTTTAAACAATGCAGTCGGGTCTCATTCAGAGTGCAGAAAATATAAAACAAATATTGATTTTAATTTATAAATAACTTTTAACCATTCAGAGTTTGTAATTAATGTATATTAATTAGATGTTTAAAATTACATAGGAGGACCGATTTACATTGCACTGAATTATCCACCATTTCAAAACTTTACTTTTTTTTTTTATAGACAACTCCTTTTTTTTTATTGGATACAGTGTCTGCATTGTACATTTTACTTGTTTGACAGAGGGCATTTTGTGATGTTTTTGCAGGGAAGTTGTATCCTATGATGACCCTAAAATACCACTAGTTCAAACAGATCTGGATAAATTGGAAGGGAAGGCGCTTCCAGAATATAACAAAGGTAAAGTTACACCTCTGTCTATTATTCATCTATTAAAGTATTTTAGTTGCAAATGTAATAAGTTTACAAACCACAATTAATTTGTATATATATATATATCAAAGCAGAGTTTTTTTTTTTTTTTTTTTTAAACAAAGGATGGTCATTGAGATCTTTGATTTTCAAACGGGTGGAGTGATTTAAATTACATGTTTCCACCTCATTGAGGTGAAAGTAAGGTTCATACGATCCTTTTAAAAAAAAATGGAAATTATGAAATGCAGTGGTGTACTAGGATTGTTGTATTCCATCATTTAAATGTGTGATTTTGATAGCTTGCTATGAGATTAATCATGCTGAATGGGTTCCAGGTACCAAATTCAGCAATGAGCTTTGCAGAGTGTATGGTTAAGTGTTACCAGTTTTAAGGGGATCACCTGGCAAACATATTAAATGCATGGGCTGCAGTGCTAATTATTATTAAGCATATTCTATTCTGATTTTATATGATGCAGTGCACTAATGAGATTTTAATGCCAAAAAGCACACTAAATTATGCTTTTAAAAACTCAAATGTACAATATTTTTTAATAAAAATTTGATTGTAAAACTTCGGTATCTAAAAGCCACAGAGTTCATGTAAAAGTCAATGGCAAATTTAAAGTGTTTTTCTATGCAAGTTTATTCGCATTTTTGACCAATTGAAAATGATAAATGGAGTACTAATTTGAGGTATTCGGATTTTTTTAATAAGGGAACATTAGAAATGTTTTAAAGACTAGAGTTCATTTGAAATAGAAAAAACGAACATTAAACAAATTCAAATTTTGATAGGCCTTTACATCCAGTGACCTGACTTTTATTTATTTATTTATTTATTTTTTGCATTAATTCTACAGAAGGGAAATACAGAGCACTGAAGATGGAATTCTCATTGCCACCTTCTACATATGCGACAATGGCCATCAGAGAAGTTCTTAAAATGGACACCAGTATCAAAAACCAGACCCAGCTGAACACTGTCTGGCTTCGCTAAATTTTCTTATGAACTCACTGCTGTCCTTTCAGTGTCCCTTTTGGCACTTGTGATGACCATTTTATTGTTTAAAAAGATCTATTGGTTTCAAAAAGTCTTTTAATTTGAGAGCTGTTTTTGTTACAGATTTGCAGTGCACAAAAATACATGATAAATTCAAAAATGACTGAAGAATATCTATAATACACTGGTCATTTTTACTGTTCTATAAGTTGTATTTCTCCTTTTTTTCAAAGGTGTACACATAACTAGGTAGTAACTTAAGTTAAACCAGACTGAGTTGAAAGAACATGTAAAATTTTAACTTGAATAGGATAGTTATATTTTTTTTTTTTTATAAATAGATTGTGGTAATGTGGATTGCAGTTCCTTGTTTCTGTTGTGGAACTGCAATATTCTGAGCTTAAGATTGTACTATATTATATTAACATGAAGGCTCATTTTCCGTGATAAAATAACACAATTCAAATTGCTTTAAGAGACTCTACAATTTACATTTTATTTTGAATTTGAGACTATATTAGACAAGTTTATAATTTAATTTTATGATTTTTTTAGAGCTTCCTTGAGTGCTTTTGGAGAAGAGAAGGACAGTATCTTAAAAAGAATAAAAAAAAATTAAATGTAAATCAGTTATCCAAATGAGAACAGATTTTTTTTTTTAAGCAAAATATTCAACATTAATAGCTGCAGAAAACATAAACTCATCTCCATGGATTTCCCTGAGCAGAACAAGCAAACGCTATATATGGAGGTCTTTACTTAGTAATCAGGGTTTACTAGAGGTCTAGATGTCTTTACCACATTAAAACATTTTCACAGCTGGAAACACGTTATACATTCTTCTGTTTTGTAATAATTTGGATGTAAGAAAAAAGAAAAAACTACCAAAGTTTGAATTTAAGTGCAGAAACTCTTGGATTGGTGCTGTTTATTAAGGAATCGTTGCAGTACCCCAGAAAGCCATGTGAGTTTTCATGGGTCTGGAAAACGTTATTTAGTGCCGTTATTTTCTTAATTTGAGAATTAACCTATGCCATTTTATTCTGTATGCTCTATGATACATAATAAGTACATATGCTAATCACCTGAACAATATTCTGTTGGATCCTTTTTGTTAATAAAATTGTGTATATCAAAAAAAGAGATGCAAACATTGTTGCCGTTATTTTCCAAGAACTACAGCATTATTACAAGATGTATTTTCAAAACTTTAGTTCTCATTCAAATCCATTGACTATCGGATATGAACACATGAAACAAGAAACCGTGCAATTTATCTAATCTGAAACGAATTAAATCAACAGCTTTTGTAGCTTTTTATATTACAAGAAGTCCCCAGGTCACATCAGGGATAGAGCTTTTTATTTAAAATAAAATCAACTATACAAGAAAACAACTTTCAAAAATCCAAAATTAGCAAACCAAACTATGAAACTGAAAATGAAAGGCTTATTATATAGCACCAAAACAATCCATTCTTGCAAAATCAACCCCCTTCCACAATCCCATATTACCTTTATTTACACTTTCTTTAAGTCTTATAAGAAACAGTTCTCTCTTTTTAACTCTCATATCAATAGTGCCCTCCTCCCTTCATAGGGTTTTATAGCATCTCATTATCCATAAGAAAAATCTGGTTACATCAGAGATAGGGTCTGTAGGTTTGTTCTTAAGTTGAATTTGTATGTAAATTGTAACCGGTACCTTTAATGCAATTTATACAGATATCTGTCTTAACATAGTATTTATTTTACCTTTCCGTGCATATTTATTTTTACATTTCAGTAGACAACACATGCCTGGGGGGGGTTTATTAACGCGAAATTTCAATAAAGGACAAGCAAACCACAATATATTGCTCGAATAGTCTCCGTTTGTAAATGTCTTTTGTATGTAAGTCGGATGTATTGATCTCTCTGTCATGAGGTCTGTATGCTTTTTACAATTTAGCTATTTAACTTTGCATTCTGGTGATTTAGTGCCATGTTTTACATAATAATATGGGGTTTAAATGAATCTAGTAATCTTGCTACAGCCTTAGAGGTACTGATGCTGTTCTAGCTGCTGAATTTAACACCTTTCAATATGGACGGTCCTTCCCATGTGACAAATATTTTCTGACCAAGGGTTAGAAAAAAAACCGATAAAATCGGATGCTATTTCTGAAGGAATGACAATAATGAATGGATAATGCATGTAATAAAATAAGGGAGTGTGTTTGAAGCAAGCGGACAAAGGGTCCTGAAACCCATCATGGTAATTTCAAACCCCCCTTTTAAGGAAATGTTAATATATTTTACTACAGTGCTATGTCCAGAGACCAACATTCCTCCCATTAATGCCTTTCAGACTCTGCCCTACTGTATTTTTGTGGATTGGAGTTAAAATAAAGATCAAGGACTGCACTATACCCGCTTGATTGTGGCAGTTGGTGGCGCTGTTATGAACCCAAGCTTAACATGGCACCTACATCTAGGTGCTGATTGCAGTCTTAAAAATGATATATACATGTTTATAGACTTACCATTTGTTCCAATCCAAAGAATCCTTATTTCTGGTGATGTATTGGGAAGTTTTGGCTTTAAGCCAGCAATCTTCATATATATCTACACACAGTGGTAAATAGTATTATATTTTGCTAGTGTTTATGCTTTATGAAGAGTATTTTGTTGCAAATTTGAAGTTACACACAAATTCAGTTATATTTAATGACTGTATTGTCTTCCTTTTTAAAGAAAAGCTAAATTGTTTCTTCCAGAAATGCCTGCATAGTAAATAAGCCTCAAACTTTTGGGGAAAATAATGCCTTTGTGTGTCAGCTTCCTTCTGCCAAGGCCATTTTATATAAGAAAAAATAAAGCTGCCCTAAAGATTAATATTACTCAAATGGTCAGATATTGGCACTGACTTTTTTTATGCAGATGTGATGCACAAGAGTTTTGTCATCTGTTGCCAATAATGGTACAGCTGTGATGTTCATGTTTGTTGCTTGGAATTCCTTATGTTGGAAAGGGCTAACTTATTCAGGACTGCAGCCCTTTTTCTCCCTGCACCTTCCAAGAGTTATTTGCATATGGAGTAGTTGTAGTTCAGCAGCAACTAATGCAGTCTGGAAAATAAGAGAACCAGTATATAGGGTATATTATAATAGCTTACCACTGTGTACGGTGGGCCCGGGTGCACACGCCCCAAACCTTCAGCAGAGGGAGCAAACACCAGAAAACTACAAAAAAGGCTGGCACAAGACCACACCAGGTAGAAAAGCAAAAGCCAGATGATAAAAGTTAAACATTTACGTTTTATTTTCCATAATTAAAAACAAAGGCCTGATGCGTTTCATGTCTAATAGGGACACTTAGTCATAAACCTTTTCTACCTGGTGTGGTCTGGCTTGTACCAGCCTTTTTTCAATGTTTACTGCAGTCTGGTTATTGACAACATAACTGTTGTTAAACCATACAGTTAAATAAGATATGCATCGTTGCTATTGATGCCATATCAGCCTTTTATACCTGGTCGTCAACTAAATACATATGCTACATGGCTGAATAACCAGGTAAGATCCATAAAACATGGTTGCACAGAATGTAATGCAGCCAGATTTATGCATCTGATGGAAAAACGTTTTTAAATGGACAGAGGCCAAAAGCTACCTACACAGAAATCGTTAATTCAGAGACATCCCACTTGCCACCCGCCCAGTCAACTGCCAGCATCCCATAGTTTGGATTTCTGAATAGATAGATGAGTAATAAAAAGTAGCAATAACAATACATTTGTAGCCTTATAGAGAATTTGTTTTTCGGATGGGGGTCAGTTTAAAGCTGGAAAGAATCAGAAGACAAATAATTAAAAAACCATGAAAAAGAATAATGAAGGCCAACTGAAAAGTTGCTTAAAATTAGCCATTCTGTATCACGAACTAAAATATAACTTAAAGGTGAAACACCCCTTTAAATCAATAAACTCCCAACACAAAATGTAAGGATCATACAGTGCTACTAGGAAAGAGATATATTTGCTTTATGTAGGAATACTGTCACTGTCAGTGCAGATGGAGGACAAACGATCCTCATTGGAAGAAAGCCGAGGCATGACGTCGCAAGGAGGAGAGCACGTGACTGACATTTGCGGGAGGATGAATGGCAACCTGGGACCTGTCAGGGAAAAGTAAGAGGAGATCGCATAACTAAAAAGACAGGCAAGAAGGAGGAGTATGAATGGTGTAGGCAGGATGAGCTGGCATAACTGCTGCTAGCACTGACGATGGTGTGAGTTACAACTATATTCCCCTTACCAGTACAGTCCATTTTTAGTGTAATAATGAACGTGTTAATAAAGTTGTGAATTACCAGAGGACTCGGACAGGAAGTAACGTGTGTGTAGCGTATGTGAGAGGAACCCGGAAGTGTATACATCGCTGGAGAGACTATGACGTATCCGGCAGTGATGTGTTGAACTGAGAGCGTGCACAAAAGTGATGTGTTCCTAGTGTTGGTGACAGCTCACAGAACTTGCAGCAAGATGGGATACGCGAGACCTACAAATGATCCCCGGAACTGCTCTTTGCAAAAGTGACTCTTGAGTCCTGGGCTCTGGGCCTGCACATGACATTTGTTCTTGAGCTACACAAGAGCTTATTTCAGAAGAATTCATCACATTGGTTACAGCTTTGTTTTTTTATAGTAAGTGTTTTCTCCCCGGGGGGCTTGCATATGCCAATTAGGGTCATGTGTTTTTGTGTGTATTGTTATGTACTTACTATCCCATTTCCCCATTGATCTGGGGACTGACACTATAGCAGTTTTTACTGAAATTCTTAATGATTTTGCCTGGAAAAAAAAAATATTTTTTTAAAAACGATTTTTTTTTTTATAAATATAATATACATTTTTGAGTTTATATAAATACAGATAAACGAAATCTGTTAGTTTTATAGGAATACACAGTGTGAAAAATCTGTCACTTTAAAGGGAATGGTCAGAGTTGCTTTGCAGCAAGTGCTAATGTGTGCAGCAAGCCGTAAAGTACACCTGCACCTATTACACCTAATATTAAAAAAAGGGGGATATCGTTTCCCTTCAGTGTCTGTGTTCTTGTAGTGATTTTTAATTCACATGTTATAATTAAGCAGAATACTGATTTTTCTAGTTCACAGGCCAATTATGGCTTCTTTTGAGACTGGGAAAGAGTCCGACGCTTCCAACCAAAGTGACCACAAGAATCCCAACGAGATCTGTGGACTGGTGGATATGGACACATGTGAGATTCCATCCTATGTGTGTGAATTTGTTGAAAAGGAGATTGGAAATGATTTCAAGTCGCTAAAAAAAGTTTCAAACCTTATAGAAACAATTACAGAAGAGAAGAAACATTTGGAGGAACAAGTAAGTACAAGTTATGTCTATAAGTCCTGTTAAGGATGACCATTTGATCTCTTGAAAAAACCCTGAAGATTAAAAGGGCATTGGCTTCAGTTAGAGGTACAGTTGATAAAAGTGCATGAGGTGTAATTTTTTTTCTTTTTTCTTTCAATAGTTTTTATTGTTATTATTTCCAACAAATGGGGAGGGGGTACGGAAAGAAGAGAAGGGGATAGGGTATATAGAGTAAAAAAAAAAAAAAAGGGGGGGGGGTTGCCACACATTGGTTACATATGAATATCTGCATTCACTTATCGAGCTATCACATTTCAGTTCCTCACAATGTTACTATAAAATACCTTACTGCAGTATGCCTTTTTATCAGTAAGTCATAGAATATACAGACTACCTTATTGCCTGAATTCCCTTACAGCAGCTGCTCCAAAATATTGCTTTCGTACATCTAACTGAATGGGCATCTCAAGATATAGTGCATTGATCTCTGGGCTAAGTATTTGGGTACTATGCATGGTCAGTGGGTGTTAAAGGGGACCTGTCACCCAAAAAAAATATTAAAAATCCTATTTTATCACATTAGTCAAGCAAAATGAACTTTAATTACACTATATAAATATTTGAATCTAGCTTCCTTCAGTCTGGGATTTCAAAATTATAACAAGCAGGCAGGAGCCATTTTGTGGACACTGTTATTAAGACAAGCCTTGTATCATCTCAGAATCTTGTTTGTGCACCAGAATGGGGGACCTGATGTCCATCCCCATGCCCTGGATACACAATTAAATGGTAAAGAGAACAGGGGAATATGTGGAGAGCAGTGACATCTAGGAAGTGCTGAATGGAAAGTGAAAGTAATTGTCTGCCCCGCCTCTATGCCACTGGCATAGAGGAGTGGCAAACAATATTTGATTGACAGCTGAGATTTTTAAATGAGCTTACAACAGCTATGAATGCTTTAATAAAAAAAAGAAATTGGATTTTATGTTTAATTTGAAAAGGACTTTTATTATACAGATTTTTGTGTCTGGTTGACAGGTCCACTTTAAGCACTCCAGCCCATGCCCTAGCCATGTTGTTTGCATGTGTCTGAATCTCTAAATCTAAACCACCGTAAATGTGGTGTAATTTGTTGATCTCTCTGTTGGTGTACCCCAAGCATTAAGGTCTTCCTTATTAATTTCCATCAACCCTGCTGCTATTCAGGCAAAAACCAAATAAAAAATGACATGTATGTCTGCTCCTAAGGAGTAAGTATACATATGAAGTTACAAAAGATGTCACCATGTGGTCTCATCACAAAGAACCCCAGTCCGAGGGTTGCCAAAAATTGGGAAAACTCAAAATAGGTGAAAAAGACCCACTAGTAATAAATGCAGTAGCTTAAGTAGTTATAACATTTTAAAATATTTATTAGGACACATAGCCTAACGCGTTTTGTGCCAAAAATCATGCAATGCCTTACTGTCATAGTGTCTTGGATGGCTGCTCTCCACCTGAAACTTAACATGTCCTACAGTGAACTACTTCTATTCCCAGCTAAACCTGGCCCCAAGGCTGGTGTCTGGGTGTCACCTTTATCCCATCCCTTAATTATTCTCTTTTCAATGATTTTTATTTTGCTTTTTCAACATGTATACAATAGACCGCACATAATAACAATAAGTAAGTATCTGGTGTCCATAGAAAAAGGAAGGAAAGAGAGAAAGAATGGCAACCCATCCCTCAATTTTTCAACCTACATTGCATCCCTCACTTTGCTAGTCTTTCTTTACAACAACAAACCCTTGACCTGTGCACTATTACCTCACCACCATTTTGTTCTTTCCTTACAAAAGGGCAAGGGGAGAGTGGCTGGGTGGGGGGAGGCTGAGTCCAGGGGATGCCTTGGGTACCTTTATGTGTCACCCTGGCTCTGTTGTACATAACACCAAATTCTGAAGTTTTAAGAAGAGTTTAATCCAGGGCATCTTCACAGAAAACTATACTTATGAACATACAGGCATAAAGATAGATATCAGTCACTAGAGAGTCTTTGAACATTGCTCGATATTTGTATAGCTATGGTAATATGTTAAACCTATGTTTGAACCTTGAAAAAAAAAAACATAAAAATTGAAAGCTAGCAAACATCTCTGTGCTTTGATTCACTCTATTTGTGACAAAACTAAGGTAAGGATAAATCTTGGTTATACCTTCATATAGCATTGTCTTTCTTTTGTATGTTTTCTTTTAATTCCAGGTTCTCACTGTTTCCTCTGAAGCTCCTAAACGAATCCAGGCAGCTTTAAAGAATGCTGAAAATTCAAAGACAGCTCTTGGTCTTCTGCTCCAGAAAGAAAATGTAGTGACAGAATCAATCAGTAGGCACCTTGAAGAAGCTGCACCTTGGATGGATGATCTAGGGGTATTGATCAGTCAAATGGAAGAGGTTGAACGACACCTTTCCTACCTGAAATGGATCTCACAAATAGAAGAGCTCAGGTATAAAAAATATCACTGTAGTGGTTCATAAAAACACTTTAAATCGTTAAATGTCACTCTTCCTTTTCAGTGTAGTACTGTGTAATTTTACAGTTCAAATGCTTTCTACAAGAACTTTGCATATTTAAACAGGTGAACGTAATTCAATGCTTTTACCTCATAGTGATAACATCCAGCAGCATCTCATGACGAATGATGTGGCGGAAGCTGCCAGCACACTGGTATGTATGGCAGAACTGGCCATAAAACTTCAGGAATCTTCTTGTTCCCATTTATTGACCTTCATCAAGTCTACGGTTCAGTTTTGGCATAAAATTCTGAAAGATAAACTGACAAGGTAGGGGAAACATTTTATTAAGGAATACTATAAGGGGAATATATACTGTGTTTACACATGGTGTTTATATTTATTTCTTCAGTGACTTTGAAGAAGTGTTAAATCATTTGCACTGGCCTTTTATTGGTCCTCTTCCATCATCCGCCTCTGTTCCTCCTGCGTCGGCCAATGTAGCAGAGATCTACACTAATTTTGAGACTCTCTTTTCTCAACTACTTAAGCTTCAAACTTCGTATCCTTGTTGAATAACTGAAAATTACTTTGATTGCTAACCTCTTTATTTAGTCATTTTAAATACATTTATATTCAAAAAGACGTCAACAATGGTGAGAATAAAATATGGCAATTTTACTGTTGGCATGAATGGTACGGGGAGGGTTCCTTTGAAAACACTTTGCAACCAATATGTTTGGTCTTAGAACTGGTACTTGAGGAAGTGCAGAGTGTTCCAGTCATAGAGAAAAAGCACACTCCTATGAAATCCTATTGAAAAAAATTAAATGCCAGTCACACAGCACAGAATTGAACTTATCCATCTCTGCATAACAAAAAGTAAGGTGTTGCCTAAAAGAAATATGCTAATTATGTGCAGTAGACATGGATGGGTGTTTGTCCCATTGTAAGCTGCTTGACAATGCTTGATATCTATTCCAGTTATCTTGTGCTGGAAACTGTTATGATATAGTTTATATTGTTAATGTATATTTTGATTAAACTTTTGAAAACATATTAGGGGTCATTTACTAACATGAAACACAGACACTGTACATTGTGCAACATTGCATGATCATAATTAAGATTGTGGTTGATCACTACCACCCCAATGCTGACCGTGATCAAAAGTCATTTAAGCAAGCACGGGTCTGTGTGGTTGAAATGGGAACATTTATGGGGGGGATTAGATCCTTCCCGCATCTCTCCTCACTCCCTGATATTGCTATATGGGCTTTGCAGGGTATTAAGTTCCTAAATGAAATTGTGCTAGATCAGTGATCCCCAACCAGTAGCTTGTGAGCAACATGTTGCTCCCCAACCCCTTGGATGTTGCGCTCAGTGGCCTCGAAGCAGGTAATTATTTTTTGAATTCCAGGCTTGGAGGCAGGTTGTGGTTACAGAGACTCCTTTAGGCTGCCAGTCCACATAGGGGCTACCAAAAGCCAATCACAACCCTTACTTGGCACTAACCAGGAATATTTTTTCATGCTTGTGTTGCTCCCCGACTCTTTTTACATCTGAATGTTGCTCACAGGTGGAAAAAGGTTGGGGATCCCTGTGCTAGATGGAGACATAAAGCAGTTTCAAGCCCTTAAAGAGAGCCACCAATTACCTCAAAGCATGTTCTTTAGATATCTTCAGCTCTCACATGCTTTCCGTGCACAATTCCCTATCAGACCAATAGAGGTAGCAGATACCACCTATCCCACTTTTATACTATTTTGGGGCAAACCACCCAAGACCCACTTGTTAAAGCCCTAGAGAAATGGAAAAGAGACATCCCAAACTTAATGGAGGAGTTGTGATAGAAATCCCTAAAACAGATACCAGACTTAAGTATATCTCACCCCATACAGGATTTCCAAAATATTCCCCCAGGCATCTGATATTTGTGTAAAATGTGAACATGTGACATTGGTTCTTACATGCATGTATTTTGGCACTGCCCACTAATACAGTGCTTGTGGAGAGACATTGTGGGTTACATCTCTGATATTTTAGAATTGCCAAGAACAATGTTACCTCTGATTTGCCTGCTTGGGGTAGAGGAAGTTATGGACATCATTAACCACATCAGCCTGTGCTACCTTCAACTTCTTTATTATGCAAAAAAAAAATTTAAAATTAGAACGCAACAGTCCCCCCAACTATACCAACCTGGTGCAAATTGATTAACAACTCTCTGTCCAACCAGAAGCTGGCACACTATGCTAGGGGTTTCCCGCAGAAATTTGATGCAGTCTGGGGTACTTGGGTGTCTTCATGACAAAAAAAAAAACAAACTCCACGGGATGTGTTCAAGGATAAGTTGGCATATTTACCATTGATTCCTTTCCCCTCCTCTCTCTGCTCCAAACCTTTCTTTTCTCGCTTCTCTTCTTTACCTACAACAACTGTTGTTTAAAATTAAAATGTAAAAATAAAAACTTGAAAAAAAAAAAAAAGATTGTGGTTTGCATAGCACTGGTTAAGGGAGAAAATATAGAAGGGGCAGAGTGTAAAGCAGGAGAGTCCAGTACATAAAGGGGATCTATCGGGAAAATGAAAATTTTATATAAGCTTCATCTTGCTGAATTAAGAATCTTTATGAATATAATCAATTAAAAATTCTGTACCATATATGAAATAATCAAGTTATTCCATACTCTCCCTCTCTGAGCAACTTGTCTCTCTTCATGTAGTCAGTTTTTTATTGACAGGTCTAATACGTGCTTTAGGGGCAGTTGCACCGTTAACCTAGGTGTTCACTCTTTAAAAACCGTCTCTGATGGAAATACTGTTTCTCTGTGTGCAGGGTGTTTGCCAGAGTATGTTATTTTGTTATCTTTTGTTTGAGCTGGAGTTGATTATTTGAGTTATTCTGCTAAGAAAGCGATCCCCCCCTCTAAAAGATATATGATACCTATCTGGCAATCAAAATCTGACCCAGACCTCAGCATGAAGATAGCATGAAGACTGACAGGTTGTGGAGAGTGAGATACTGAAAAGTAACTTGATTATTTCTTAAATGGTACAGAATTTTTAATTGATTATATTTAGAAAGTGTCTTATTTCAGTGACATGAAACTTATATCAAATTTTCATTTTAATGATCCCCTTTCCTCCTATTTGCAAGCCCTTGTGCTCCATTCAGAGAGGGCATGTGAGCATCCTGCACCTGAATTGCACCTTGTCCTCTCGTTGTTAATGGGCCCTGTTATGTGATCTAAAAAAAAACTCCAAAGAATGAAAAGTCATGTATAACTTCCGCATATATTTTTTCTTATGATAATGTGGCATCAACAATCACTGTTAATTCCTTAAAACAAATGCCTAGTGATGAATTGATCACCAAACCTAAAGAGATGCCAGAGAAATACTCCCTTCCTGCACCACCTCCTATAATGCTTCCCATACAGCTTATGCTTTCCCCTCTGCAGAAGAGGTTCCGGTATCATTTCACAGGCAACAAGCAAACAAATGTTTTAAGCAAGGTAAGGATTTGTTTTTTCAGTTTGCAAACACAGAGTAATTAATCTTGTGGTTTTGGCACTGAATATTTCATACCTGATATTAATGTTATAAATCAACTTCAAAACTAAGCAGGTTATGTACACAAGCACCTTTTTATTGAACTGGCATACGTTATTTGTTTATTGCCTAGAGTGAAAATGTAGTTCAGCAACTATAGGATGGCCTGTGGAGTGCATCATTGGTTTAAAAACATATTCTCTTTGTTTAGGAAGTGTAGTTATTTCTTCCATAGACATAGAAACTGGCGCAAGTCTAGGAAACTTGTGTAGAAACGTATATATACATTACAGCTGATTTACATTTTTTTTTCTTCACATTTCAATAAAAGTAAATTATGGCATCGCAATGGGGCCAGAAAAAAGAGAAACATCATTTAACTAGTAATATTGTTTGTACAGAACCTTTCTGTTCTGTACAGTGCATTGTAGTTATTCCTACTGTTCTTTCATTATGCCATAGCTGTTAAACTCAATACAAACTTATAATGAAGTGCAGGAAAAGAAAAAGAGAAAAGGCAGTAGAATACACTAAATCAATATTAATGTTATGAACAAATAGATCTAAAGCACATTCAGTGTCAACGTTACCTATGCAAGTGACCTTGTCATTGCTGCATATGTTATTGCTTTATGAATGTAAAATTATTATAATGTAGTTTAATGGGTTGTTTTTTTTTGTATTCTAGCCTGAGTGGTACCTGACCCAAGTGCTCATGTGGATTGGAAACCATACTAAGTTTTTACAGGAAAGAATTCAGCCTATTCTGACAATCGCTGGTTCGTCTGTGAATGCACATGTAAGAGGTTACACCGATATATCCACAGTACACTGATGTATTCCCTGTCTAACTTAGATATGGTAATAACAAGTCCATATCCATGAAATACCTTTTTCTTTCAGTTTAATTATGCATTATACGGGTATAAATAGTGTGTGTGTGTGTGTGTGTGTGTGTATATCTCTCTCTCTATATATACACATATCTATATACACACATACATACATACATACATACATACATACATACATACATACATACATCTTATAGTTAATGGCTATGGGGGGGGGGAGACTTGCCATGCAATGGATGGTTAAGATTCCAATGGAAAGAGAGAATGTCACAGAAAACAGAATCAGAGGACTAGTCTGCATTTCTTTTATAGATTTTAAATTGCATTTCAGTATAGTATTGTTGCGCTAATTAATTAATAACAATCAGCTTTGGTGAATATACCATCCCTGGATCCAGCATGATTTGATGGATTCCTGCTCGTGTGATTACTAATACTTCCCACAGAAGTCACTTAAAAAGCCGATTGTTGATACAGTAAAGATTACATTTGAATAGTTCAGTCCAGAAAAATAAAAACAAATATTCACTTTCATACTATATCTTTATAAGCAAGCTCAATATGTCAAGCTATTGTTTCTGTAGTGAATATAACCGCAGTGTTTGGATATGATTATACCCTAGCTGGAGTTCACGCGGGGTTTAGTTATGCTGGTGCTGGAGAAGCTAGCAGTAGATATCCCGTTACTGCTGTATGATGACATTCTATTTTGTCACCTTGTGGATGAAGTACTGTTGTTTCAAAGAGAACTTCACACCGCACATGGGTATCCCAGCAATCTCCCAAACTGCATGCACATTCTCTCTGAAGAAACCTGTTTTCAAAGATGGCTGACCGTGGAAAGAAAATGTAAGCATTTATTGCATTCATTGTGAGAATTTATAATTGACTTTGCTGTGCCAGAACATTTCATTTAGCGTTCATAGTGCAGACTCCTATCCATGGCCTTATAGAAAGACCTTTAATGAACTGTCACTAGTGAACATCCTATAACATGCCTAAATTCTAATTTAAAATATCTAGTACAGCTATGGGATTCATTATCCGCAAACCCGTTCTCCAGAAAGTTCCTAAATTACGGAAAGGTTATCTCCCATAGACTCCATTTTATCCAAATAATCCAAAGTTTTAAAAATTATTAATTTTTTCTCTGTAATAATAAAACAGTTGCTTGTACTTGATCTAAACTAAGATATCATTAATCATTGTTGTTAGTAAAAACCAGCCTATTGAGTTTATTTAATGTTTACATGATTTTCTAGTAGACTTTGGGTATGACGATCCAAATTACAGAAAGATCTGTTATCTGGAAAACCCCAGGTCCCAGGCATTCTTGATAATAGGTCCAATACCTGTAGTATAATAAACATTTGTATTTAAATTTAAATTTTTAAATTTTAAACCTCAAAAACACTATAAAACCACAACATGTAAAAAAAACAGCACTGTGAAAACATGCCTGTCATTCACTCACAGTATGGCTTCCTCCCACTTTCCTTAAAATCTGCTACATTTAGACCATGTCATTAAAAGCAGAAAGGCACAAATGTATTCTTTGCAGTTTGCGTTTCTTTCAGTTATTGTGTCTATACAGTCTGTCAGATATAAGGAACTCTCTTGCCAATATTAAAACAGATGGATTCATAATCAAGAAATGACACACACAGAGTTGTTGTAAGCAGACTTTTGTCAAATGAAATATAGTGAAATGTAGTATACGACTACTGCAACTACATATTTGCAACTATTAATTCTCCATTCTAATTTATTTCACAAACTTTAAAACATAGGAACAAAGAAAATAGTCATTGTGGCATGTGCAAAAGTTTGAACACCCTTATTATTCAGCTTGCTTTCCTTCAAATTGCTCATGGTGGCTTGTCAGGTATGTTTAGTATCATTGGCTTGTTGTGGGATCCGTGCCTGTTTTAGCTCCAGCTTCTTGGCTTCACATTGATATCCGGAATGTGCCGATATTAAAAGTGTAATCAGTTCTTCTCTCTCGTCTACAATGTTTCCTGTGGAACCAACCACCACACATCCCAAAACTTTCATGGATCCAGCCCAGGTCTGGATTGCGAATCAAAATAGGCCTTGGCATTCAGAGGCCCAACAGCTTCAACAGGGCCACTAAATAGTGACTTTATATGGCACCAGGCACGTTTCAGGGGCTGCTGCCGCCTGAGGCAGCAGCCCCAATGCCGCCCCTCCTCCTGCTCCGCTCTTCTAACTACCAGCGACGGAGCGGGTGGAGGAGGGGCCGCATCGCTAGTGCAGTGAGCGCTATTGCGCTCGCTGCGCTAGAAGAGCTGAATTTCCGTTTTAAGAAACGGAAATTCGGCTCTTAAAGTTACCAGAGGCGGCTTTTTGCCGCCCCTGGTAACTGGCCGCTCCGTGCCGCCTGAGGCAAGATTCTCACCTTGCCTCATGGCCGGAGCGGCCCTGTATGGCACTTTACAGCAGCTCTGGAATTTGCCACAACTCACAGATTGCCAGTCCAGGCCTGATCCATCCCCATGTTTAACAGTCGACGAGTTTTTTTTCACCAAACAAACCATTGGTGATTTTGGCCAAAGCGTTAAATTTTGACTTCCTCGGTTCACAGCACCTGTTTGCAAAAGGCTAGTGGGTTGCTTAGATGGTGGTCTGCATACCTCAGAAATTGATGTTTGTGCAGAAGTTACAGTTAAGGTTTCATTTGCCCTTGACTCTTTAATGCAGATCATGTTTGTGCAGACAATGCTGTACTGTGGAACATCACTACTGTGTTAGCCAAACTTCCTTTGTAAGACACTTGAGGGTTTAGCTTTGCCTTTCTGGCCAGTGAACAAGCAGCTCAATCTGAAAGTTTTCGTGTTAGGTTCATGTTTCATACTGCTCACACTTTTGTCACAATTACTATTTTCTTTATTCCTATATTTTAAAGAGGTTCCAGCAGTTTTTTACTACCTTTTCTTGCAAAATGAATACAATTTATCTTGCAAGTGGTGCCAAAACTTTTGCATTCAGCATCATCTGCATCAGAGGTTTGACATTTGTTTCTTGTGTCAATTTTTTCCCAGTGGCCCTAGAAAAGATGGATTCCATGCTGTCTGCCGAGGCTGCCTGGACCTCACAATATAAAGATATATCTGATGTGGATGAAATGAAAGTTCCAGATTCTGCCGAAACATTTATGACGCTCCTACTTGTTATAACAGGTAACTCTTACAATGTAATTATCCCAAGAAAAAAAAAATGCTGCCTCAACCTACTCCTTTTCATGCCAGAGAGCCTACTATAATGGATTCTATAATGTTTTCATGTATGTTCAGATGTTATGAACCATAGGAAAAGCTTTCTTTCAAATTCTCGCAAAGTTTCTTACCGCCATATAACTAAAATAAAATTCATCGCCTCACAAGACTTCTATGCTGCCCTCTGGATGTTATTACAATAAACCAAGAGGATTTTTTTTTAAATTGTTGTAACCCTTTATTGCTATTCATATAAGCATGTTTTTACCTTTTTTTCCCAGACAGGTACCGGAATCTGCCCACAGCACCCAGAAAGCTAAAATTCCTTGAGTTGCAAAAGGATTTAGTTGATGACTTCAGGATACGTTTAACCCAAGTGATGAAGGAAGAGAGCAGAGATCCATTAGGCTTCAGATATTGTGCAATACTCAATGCTGTCAACTACATTGCAACAGTGCTTGGAGATTGGGCTGACAATGTTGTAAGTAAGACACAAATTAACAGGTGCCGTCACTGCTGCACACTCAGTCTTTCTCCTCCCATGATACAGGGGAAACACTTGCACAGCTGCAAATTATTTCGTTTAAACCGTTTTTGTTTGTTCTGATTTTCTTCTGAAAATGTAATGTAAGCTAAGAGCCCGTGATCCAAATAATGCCAGCATGCAGCGACTTTGAAGAATTTGTTCATGCTGATTATGGTGGGGCTAGTGATTGTGTACATATCTCAGCTCCCTGAGCCATGTTCTACTACAGTCAGCCCAACTAAAACTACGTGTAGCATACTTTAGGCATAAAAACATTAGACAATGTAGCTAGACTTGTGAGACAGTTACTTGCTTATGACTATGCTCCATTGTTCCTTTATGACGAATTATCAGAATTCAGTGCTTGAGAAGAGAAATATCCATAACCCTAATTTCCATAGCCCAAAAATTAGTTTTAGGCCTAACTTTTCTTCTGTGTTTCCAGTTTTTTTTACAGCTTCAACAGGCTGCTCTGGAGATTTGCACAGATCTCAGTGCCAGCAGTAAGCTACAGCTTGGGCTGCTTGCCTCAATGGAAATCTCTGTCTTCGACGACCTGATCAACCTTCTTGAGCGTCTAAAAAATGACATGCTGTCTCGTCAGGTAGAACATGTATTTAAAGAGGTCAAGGAGGCTGCAAGGATGTACAAAAAAGAAAGGTAAATAGGAATCCTTTAGATCCCAATCTGCACCTTATACTGTTCAATAAAAGTAATGAATGTGCTTTAAAAGTAACAGTAGCTCAGAAACACACATTTTCATTCACTGACCATTACAGCATTAGAAGAATTTAGTACAAGGTAGCCAAATGTGTTCAGGTACAGTGAAATCCTGAAATTACAATCTGCAGTATATTTGGTAACATAAGCAAGTTAAAACGACTTGCCAAAGCCAAGTCAAAAAAAGAATTGAACCTAAAGTGAAGCAGTCAGCCTCACAATATCTATCTGTATTTCTTTTTTTATTGATTTGGTTTTTAAATCAGATAAGGAAACTTCATGTAGCAAGTTGTAGCTAAACTGACTGAAATGTTATTGGTTGTTCCAGGTGGCTGTCACTGCCTTCACAGTCAGAACAAGCCGTCATGTCACTGTCTAGCTCTGCCTGCCCAATGCTTGTGGCACTGAGAGACCGTCTTTTGCAAATGGAGCAGCAGCTATGTCACGCTTTATTTAAAACTGTCTGGCAGATGCTTGCTGAGAAGTTGGATCTATTCATTTATCAAGATGTAAGTAGTACTCATTTTGGCTGAGACATACTTGTACTCTATAGGCACATCTTATTTACTGAGCTTTATTTTTCTCAGATAATCCTGGCCAATCATTTCAACGAAGGGGGAGCAGCACAGCTACAGTTTGATATGTCACGGAATCTCTTCCCTTTATTTTCTCACTACTGTAAAAGACCAGAGAATTATTTTAAACAGTAAGTCATCCAACAAATTTCTTTAGACAAACAGATTAGCCCTATTGCTTGGCCCAGTCACAGCACACTTAGGTGCAGATTTATCAAGGGTCGAATTTCGAGTTTTTTTTAAAACTCCCATAAATTTGACCAATCGAAATGTATTAAAAATATCGAACTCGGGTGATAGGATCGACCTGAAAACTCAAATCTAATTCTCTGAAAAAAACTTGAATGTCAGGAAGGCAGCAAACATCTCAAAATTGATCCCAGGACTTCTCCCATTGGCTAAAACAGCAATTCGGCAGGTTTTAGGTGGCAAATAGGGATCTCTAAAATCAAATTAAAATTTAAAAAAAAAACTTGAATCAAATTTTAACAATTCCCTAATTGAATTTGACAGTTTTGGCCATAAACAACTCTTAAATTCAGATTTGGATTTTCAATTTAACTTTAAATCTGCCCCTAAGGGATTTGTGAGTCCCTGGGCACTAACAAAGCACATTTTATGGGGCCAGAAGCTGATTTTGGAAAGTATCTTGTATGATACTGATTCATAATTCACAATATAAACATACATCATCTTTCATGTGTATACTTAGTGGTACTGACAAGTGGTGTAACGACATATACAACAGATCCCTGCAGTCTGAATGAAACTCAGGATAGGGTGCAGGATAGACCATACCTAAATCCTGCCACCAGCCTACACATCATAATCAATACCACTCTCATAAACCCGGCCAACATTGTACACATTGGAGAGGCACGGTTCTCTGCTCTGTTTTATTCACCAAGGTTGCAAAGTGCAAAAGACATGACTGTATGTTCCAGTGTCCTGCACTTTGCATCTGCTCTGTGCAAATTCAATGAGCCCTTATGTGGGAAAAGGAGCCTTCTTCTTCTTCTAAGGCCAAAGTTACAAGTTGTGTAGGGTCCGCACAGCATCTGCTTGAGTACAGCTAAATGGAGTGAAGCTTGGCTGAAAATGCATGCGGTTTTCGAGCCAAATTCCGCTACACTCAAGCAAACTCTGTGCTTGTCAGTGCAGCTACACATACAAAAGCAGATCGGAGCTGATCTGCTTCTCTTCACCAGCCTACAATAACACAGGCAGAGAGAAGTGGACCCTACTTAATGTGTAACTTTGGCCTGATCGGAGTCTTCCTCTGAGGTACACTACCCTTTTGAGCTCTTCCTTATCTTGTTGGGACATGGGTTCTCCATAGGTAAGAGAGTTGCTCATTGAACAGAATTTAGAAACCTGTTCTTACACAAACTCTGCTTATTCAAGGGTGTAGGAAATAGAATTTGTGAATTTTCATTTTGGCACCTCTTGAGCACTATGTATATTTCAATTTTAAAATGTTACTGCTAAAAGTAGTGCACATTTAGCCTCCATGCAGATAAACCCCTAAATCTCATTCTTTGCATGTCCATATGTTTTTCTCAACAGTGTGAAAGAAGCCTGCATCATCCTGAATTTGAATGTGGGACCAGCCCTGCTGCTAAAGGATGTTCTTCAGTCTGCAAGTGAGAGTTTGAATGCATGCAATTCTAATGACAAGCTCCCGTCTTCAACAGCTGCCTTGAATGAACTAGGGATCTATAAACTAGCACCACAAGATGTTGAAATTCTTTTCAATTTGCGGACAAACTGGCCCAATGCTGGAAAGTAATACTTCCCTTTTGTACTCTCACAGTTTCCTTTACATTGGTCACAGTACATTGTACAGATGTATACTAACTGCAGTGAGATCATTAAACTCTTGTATTTTTACCACCACCAATTAGCTACTGGCAAGGCTTTTTGAATTCAGGAAAAAAAGCGAGCAAGGGAAAAACAGTATTTGTTCCCCAATAAAGACTTTCTGTTGATACACTCTTAGTCACCTTCAAGCTCAGTTTGCCCTTTAAACCAATCTAGCGCTTGGGCTGAGATCCTTTTAAAGCGGTGTTTCCCCTTTAAGGTAACTTAGTATGTGATAGAATGGCCAATTCTAAGCAACTTTTCAATTGGTTTTCAATTGGCGTTGCCGACTCCCTTAAAAAAACAACTGCTCTGTAAGGCTGCTAATGTATTGTTACTTTTTATTACTGATCCTTCTATTTATATCCCAGTCTCTTATTCAAATCATTCCTTGTCCTTTTATCCTTTCTATACTGATGACACCTTCATTCACATCAGTTCCTGTCCCAGTGCAACTGACAATATAAGGTCCCCTATTATATTCACACAATACACTAGTGTCAAAGTTATCAGAAGCCAATCTACCTTCCCTTATATTTTGGAGTGTGGGAAGATGAATGCATGCCAACCTGGAGAGATCATACCAACTCCTTTAAGATGCAGGAATCAAACATAATATGCTGATAATATTGTAAAAGTCTGCTTTTTTATTTCCAGAAAATGGTTTGAAGGTTTATTTGCTGAATGTTTTCTTTAACAAAATACGTGAGACAAATCACAAACAACTCTGTTAATAAGCGCAAGTGAATGCTCTGAAACTGCAGGGAAAAGATGCTATGATTTAAATGTAGCACAGGCAGATTTCAACTGGATCCTCCTGCAGGAAAAGAAAAGATAGTAATTATTTCATTATCCAAAATAACATACTAATCATTTATTTCTAGGAAAGCTTGTAGACCTTTAGAATTTAATGAAACTGCTAGTCTGTAATCTGTTAATCTTCTAGATAAAATGTACTCCAGCATCCACTAATAGTGTATGTTAAATGTGGATTTGTTAGAAAATACCCAGGGAAAATGATCTTGACAAATATTCCAAAAACTCAAGCAAGTCAGTTAAATATCACACTATTTAATACACAACTTTTGGTCTGTGTTTCAAGCAGGTTGTAAATAAAGAAGCAATGGGATCTATTAATTAGAACGCTTGGGACTGGTGGTCTCTGGATAAAAAGTCTTTCAGCAAACTGGATCACTATACATTAGGCTGTGGGCACAAGGGCTAAAGGGTTTTGCTGCTCTCTAAGCTGTATATTTTTGAAAGCTTAGAGAAGCAGATATGCTCCATGTCTCTGGTCAATTGATTTGAATCTGATCCGCCTGTGTTTGCACACACGCAGCAGAGGTTAGCCCAAATATGTGAAAGGAGGCATCTCGGGGCTGACCTCTGTTGCGTGTGTGCAAACACAGGCGGATCAGATTCAAATCAATTGACCAGGGACACAGAGGGGAGCTGCAGCATATTTCTGCAGTCTGAGAGCAGCGGAGCCCTTCAAACTGTGTGCCCTCAGACTTAGGTCTGCTGAAAATATTTAAAAATTCAAATGGCTCAATAGCAATTGCATGGAGGTGTGGCTAAATTGTCCCCTGTGCTAGGTGAACATACATTCAAAGGTTGTTACTCATTAACATCACTCTAATCACAGTACCATAATTACTCAGCTCCACTGTATTTATGACTATGAAGATTTTCATTCATCCAGGTCATGGTATATCTAATATAAGTAATTCAAAAACTTTCACTACTCATCCGAGCAGCTTCTTCAGTTCAACTGAACTGTTGAACTGAAGAAGCTGCTCGGATGAGTAGTGAAACTTCTTTAATAATTACTCAGCAAGTCCAGTTGTTATAGAATTACTTATATTTGATATCCCCTGTATTAGTTAAACCTTTTGGCAATCATTTTTCCAAAATAAGCATTTCGGCAATAGTCGAAGAGTATAGAGTCATCAACCCCCTTCTCTACTACCATCTTCCTCACTTTTAGCTAGAAAGAGTCAGGGTAATGTGCACAATGCAAATGTACCTTCCCTTCCTCACTTATTTGTACTCCTTGTATCATAGTGCTGAACAGGTAAGAGCTTATTTATACAAGAATTAAACGATTTTGTTAAAATAAGTCCTCATTGGCATAATGTATATTTTATGACAATAGGGGCTTATAGGAAAATTTTACCAAAATGTGACTGCCCAAAACCCAGTAAAATGTCCCCAGACAACTCCTCTTCAGCAGTTCAATTTGTTTTGTGAAGGTATAAACCCTCTTGTTCTAGACTGTTGGCTCTATTTGGGGTTTTGTATGTGGCTAGAGTAGATACTGAGGGGTATCAAAGGGATTAACATTTTCATGTCTAGCCCCTATGTGACCAACACAGGACTTCTGACACTGGCTCATCCAGCAGTTCCCATGGTAGGAGAGGGGACATTCTCCAGACACAAAGTCTGCAGGAGGTAGTTGATATACTTTATCAGTGAGTTTATATTTAATAAGACTAATCCCAAACTACAGGGTTTTTTGTTTGTAGGCATCAATATGACATTTAGTTAATATGATAAAGTTTCACTAGATACACATCACTCACTGGCAAATAATATCAGCGAGTCCTGATGTATTCACAGTGATACAATTAAAAGAGAAACTGAATGATGTGCAGCCACAGAAATACACAGATTATACTGACAAACACTTACATGCTATGTTTAAAAAGCTCCAGTGTGATTCTCCCACCAGGTTCTTCCACGTTTGTAATATCAATGCCAAGAGTTTTTAAAGCTGCAAGGAAAGCAACACAAGGTGAAGAAACTCAAAGCCAAATTTTATAAAAGGTCACAATCATACTCAATGTGCCTTTTTAAATATTTATCTAATGAACTTATTGCCACCAGTTTTATTTTACTAAATATATCCAGCTTCCATTAAATGATATATTGTTAATAGTGCTTGGATCAGTTTCTTTGCTAAACTGTCTTTTCTTAGTCAGTCTGCAAATCAGTCCTGTTAAAGGGGTCCACCACTAAAAACAATTGTACAATGAAAGAAAGTTCTTATTAACCTTCCAGTATCCATTAATTCAAAATATTCAGTGGTAATAAAGTTATAAATATAGTTGAAAGTTGTGGTTGTTTATTCCTCCTTATTTCTTCTCTGGTTTTGACTGTAAGGGCTATGGTACACTAGGAGATCAGTCAACCGCAAAAAGTCTCCTTTTCCAGGGTTGATTTGTCTCCTGCAAATGCTTTCCCACTGGCAAAAATGTAAATCATCTGTGGGAAAACATGTGCATCACTTTGGTTTTCTGAACATTGGGCGACTTCAGAAAGCTGAAGCAACTCATATGTTTTTCCACAGTAGATTGACATTATTGCTGGTGGGAAAGCATCTGCAGATTACGGAAGAGATTTATCTTGGGTGGCTAATATCCTTGAGTGCCATCAGCCTAATAATGTTACAGAAGTCATTTCTCCAGCACTTTTAAATCAACTGGCTCCTACATTGTTTCGGGGAGGCACACTTTATGGCTCAGAACCCTACAGTGATCTAAACTACAGTTTTGAGACGGGATCTCAGATTGCTATGATGCTATTGTAATGCTGTGCTAGAATCTCTACCATAAAGCACAATTGACAGAATCTACAACTTGTAAAACACTGTAAGTAAAATGTTCCAGCTCCCTTGCTATTTTTTCCTAGTGTAAGAATATATATTTTTTTCGTTCTAAATTCTCTTTGCAATTAGACAGCACTAAGCAATACACAAGTGTGTTACCATAGGTGCATTTCCACTGAATTCAGCCAAAGAAATGAAGATTGCAGTTGCTTTTCTGGAGAAAGGTACAGCACTAATCCCCCCCAAATCTACTTTGTCCACCCTTTTTGGGCTACTTCGACTTCGATTCGAACTAAAAATTATTCGACCATTCGATAGTCGAAGTACTGTCTCTTTAAAAAAAAAACTTCAACCCCCTACTTCGCCAAGTAAAACCTACCGAACCTCAATGTTAGCCTATGGGGAAGGTCCCCATAGGCTTTCTAACAAATTTGTGGTCGAAGGAAAATCGTTCGATCGATGGATTAAAATCGAACGAATTGCGGTAAATCCTTAGACTTCGATATTCGAAGTCGAAGGATTTAACTTCGACAGTCAAATATCGAGGGTTAATTAACCCTCGATATACGACCCTAAGTAAATGTGCCCCTCAGTCCTCCTAATAGCACGTCACACACAATCGAGGCAGTAGCTGCTTCAAGAACTGATGCTGTCCAATAAATAGACATATGTAGGACTGAAGAGGCACAGGGACATGCGCATCAGTGTTTGTAGCAGACAGACCCAAACTACATATGACTAAAGACGCGGAGGACTTAATACAGGACAGACCTTTGAAAAGGCATATTGTGGAATTTGAGAGTTGATAAATCTTAAGCCACTTATTTTCAGTAATTCGTGTGTTTTGGTAAAAAGCTTTACTACTAATACTGCTTGACCTCTCAGCCGCATTTGACACTGTAGATCACCCTCTCCTCCTCCAGTCCCTCCAGTCACTTGGCCTTCGTGACACAGCCCTGTCTTGGTTCTCTTCTTACATCACCAATCGTTCCTTCAGTGTCTCCTACAATGGAGTAGCATCTTCTCCCCTACCTCTTTCTGTTGGAGTTTCCCCAAGGCTCTGTCCTGGGACCATTACTATTCTCCCTCTATACTTCCTCCCTTGGCAAATTAATAAATTCTTATGGTTTCCACTACCACCTCTATGCTGACGATACTCAGATCTATCTCTCATCTCCTGATCTCAACCCAGAACTCCTAACTCGCGTCTCCTCCTGCCTGTCCGCTATCTCTACCTGGATGTCACAACGCTACCTTAAATTAAACCTCTCTAAAACTGAAATGGTTCTCTTTCCTCCAACTAACAACAGTAGCATCCCCGAAGTATCCATCATAGTTAACAATTCCACTATCACCCCCTCTCCCCAGGCCCGGTGCCTTGGGGTTATCCTAGATTCTGCCCTGTCATTCACTCCTCATATCCAGTCACTTATTAAATCTTGTCACTTCCACCTAAGGAACATATCCAAAAATACGATCATTTATCACCCAAGACGCTGCCAAATTCTTATTCACTCTCTCATCATATCGCGTCTAGACTACTGTAACTCTCTTTTAATTGGCCTCCCCCTCCAGAGACTGTCACCTCTCCAGTCCATAATGAACACTGCTGCGAGGCTCATACACCTCAGCAACCGCTCCTCCTCTGCCTCGCCATTCTGTCAATCCCTGCACTGGCTTCCGTTACCTTTCAGAATCAAATTCAAATTAATGACACTGACTTTCAAAGCACTTCATAACTCTGCCCCACCCTACATCTCTAAACTCATCTCTATATACTCACCCACTCGCTTACTACGCTCCTCTACTGACCTGCTACTCAACTCTTCTCTCATTACCTCCTCACATGCTCGCATTCAAGACTTTGCAAGGGCTGCACCCCTCCTCTGGAACGCTCTCCCACGGTCTGTCCGACTTTCTCCCAACCTTTCTACTTTCAAGAAATCTCTGAAAACGCACTTCTTTCGAGAAGCCTACCCTCACTCTGCTTAACTACCAAACGCAATACCACATTTCTCACCCACTTAATTCGATCTTGCCCACTCCCACACCTTGTGTATTACTCCCTTCCCTTTAGACTGCATGCCTATGCATAGGGCCTTCCTCACCTTTTTGTACCTGTATTGATTGTGATGTTTGTTACTCCATATATTCTATGTATGTAATTCATGTGATGTAGTTGTATAATCACATTTACTTTACAGTGCTACGCAATATGTTGGCGCTATATAAATACATGTTAATAATAATAGTGCGGGAAATAAATATACATTTTATAATGTAGGTGAACCTCCCTTTTATACAAAAAAGTTATAATGTGTAAAATAGAATGTATGGAATACACAGCTGAAATGACTTTTTCAAGGATAAAGTACACCTAAGTATTTACCTTCCATATATTGTGTTCCGGTTATATATCCTTGTCCTGCTGGATCAAGAATTCCAAATATGGCATCCAAGTTAGAGTCATCAAAAAGGCAAGGATAATCCACATCTGACAGCCTGGCATATTTCAGATTTTCTAGTTGTTTTATCAGGAATTCTCTGGGCCTTTCTGCAGAGCAAAATGTAACTGTAAAAACTAATTGGTTTTTTCACACAAGAAATGATCTATAACATTTGTATGTGGACACCATATGTGGACACCACACAAATCATTTTTTTTTTTTTTTAATTTTTCCGTCTACACCATACAGTACAAACAAGGATACAGCTGTAGAGGCGGGCCTGCAATAGCTGGGGTGCTGAGAGGGGCACTGACCAAAAAGCAGTTTCTTATATGTTTATGAAAAAAAGCATGCCTCCCAACTGTCCCATTTTGAGCGGGACAGTCCCGCTTTTGACAGCTCAACCCGCAGTCCCGGATTTGTACTGACATTTCTCTTCGAATTTCTCTTTGATCTGCTGCACTGAACAGCCAGTAAAAGATACAAAGTTTCTAACTTAATTGGCTCTTGGCAGAGAGCCCAGAATACATACTTACGATACTGTAACAGTTTCAGATAAGATAAGAACAAAGACAAACAACAGCTTAAAGGGCAATTGAAGGGCAACCTTCATTAGAAAAACTGTAATAACACATCAAAACCATAGAAATGTGTTCAAACTTTCATAACCTGCCAAATTTTGTAAAATGGACATGGTAATTAGGGGTGTGGCCTCAAAAATGGATGTGGTCAGAAAAATTTCACCATGCTCCGCACAGCAAATCTTTATGTCCCTCTTTCTGTTTCCAAAATGTTGGGAGGTATGAAAAACAGTCTAATTTCCAAAAAAATGAGCAAAGTATGTGACCGGCTGGATTGTGCACGACAGAGCTTTAAAGGGGTTGCTCACTTTGAAATGAACTTTTAGTAGGATGTAGAGAGAGTGATGGTTTTGATTTCATTATTATTTGTGGGTTTTGAGTTAGCTTTTTATTCAGCAGCTCTCCAGTTTGCAATTTCAGCAATCTGGTTGCTAAGGTCCAAATTACCCTAACGACCATGCACTGATTTGAATAAGAGACTGAAATATGAATAGCAGAGGAACTGAATAGAAATATGGGTAATAAAAAAGTAGCAATAACAATACATGTGCAGCCTTACAGAGCATTTGTTTTTTAGCAAATTGGAAAGAGGCAAAAACTATAAAAAAGAAAAACGAAGACCAATGTAAAAGTTGCTTAGAATTAGCCATTCTATAACATACTTAAAGTTAACTCAAATGTGAACCGCTCCTTTAATGTAATTCATTACATAACAATAGATGTGAGTGTCGGGTTAGGGGAGATATGAAGGAGACTGTAGAACAGGGAGGGAGCAGGGCACACACATTTCGCTAACGTTCAATAAAGGACATCTATTTATTTAGACAGAACAGATTGAACATGGAGGGACAGTTGTCTTTTTGCAAGTAAAGTCACCTAACAATGTTACTATGAGCAGCAATGTAATGTATCCTAAAGAAGGAGTGTGAGGCTTACCAGGGCGATGATAAAGTAGAAGACTAGTCAAGTTGTTTACCAGCTCTGGGATTCGATTCTCCTGCAAATACTTCTCTGCTTCCATCTTGCGTACAGCTGCCATCCTTACCTTCACAGTGTTTCCCGGTTGCTTAGAGACGAGTTGTTCACCAATCACGCGCGACCTTCTGCTTTGAATTCAAAACTTTATCAATACGGGCAGATCGGCTAGCTACTGTAGTATAAAGCAGTCTTACGTACAGCACTCAGCAGCTAATAGTTTTATCAGCAATAGCACTAGGCTACTAGCTAAATACAACTTTCTGCTTTTATCAAGACATGCAGAATGCTATAACTTGCTATAGCAATATTTTTGCAATGAAAGAATGAACTTATCCAATGTTGAAACAAAGTACTCATTTGATATTTCATTTGCTTCAAAAGAGCACCCCTAATAGCTGCTATAACTTCTTGCTAGAAGCCTCTTTGTATCAGATTTTTGAATGTAATGAAACATTAAAATACTAACCATTTCAAAAATCAAACTCAATTCTTTAAAAACAATGTGAGGGATATGTGGAGGTCTTTAAATTACTACTTTGTCTAATAAGCCATAGTAACTAATCTGCAGGCAGCATATACTGCTCATTTGTTTCTTATTGGTTACTAGAGATTTCTAGATGTGGGCAAACTTAATTGTTAGGTAGAAAGTAAAGTTCATTCAATGCAAAGTTAATTAACATATTGGGCTGTATGTCTACATTTTTTGTGTTTTCTAGCCATCTTTTTTTGTCGTTTTTTTTTCACTAAAAATGCCATGCTGAGATGCAATTCCATTCAAACCAAGAACATCATGGAGTTTTCTTTCACTTCTTTATCATTAAATTCCTAACCCTTAACCATTCACAACGCAGGAAAAATGCTCAGTTTTTTTTTTTAGTATTACAGAAAATGCAAGCAACAAAATTATAAATCGCAAAGAACAAATATGTGAGAATATATCTTACATGTGAAATTCAGCAAGATAAAGAATTTTAGACATTTCAATCAATCTCTGGAAATTTGATTAATGTGCAAAGTATGAACAATGCTGCAAACTCCGGGTATGAATATGTTCTTGAGGATGTTCACAGTGCGTGAGCGATGATTCAATCCTTGATGTGAACAATATTCAGAATGATGTTACCCTGGTCATGCAGTGTGTGTGTGTGTGTGTGTAAATAGGGTTATGCACGTGTGAGTTGTGACAATGAATGTGTATTTAAGGCTGGGGCCAGGTGTTCCAGATCTCGGCCTGTGGAGAAAGCAGGCCAAGAATCTGCTCCTCTGCTGATGCTTTGCTGACAAATTTCCTTGGCTTGATTGCAGGCACACGCAGTGGATTTCAGTATGAAATGCAAAATCTCACATTTTTGTGCCAAAATTGGTAGAGTCTGTCTGCACCAGTGCCGAAGCAATGTATTCAGGTGCAGGCACAATGAGCATCAGGGCAGCAGCAGATTCTCAGCCTGCATTTCTAACTGGTTGGTTAGTTTTAATCTATGTTATGTGGTTTCTGTGTAATAATATTGAAGTTTTAATAACTCACATAGGGTGCCACCCAGCTTGTGTTTGACTAGCCTAACTGGTAAATCACCAAGCTAGAGCAAAGGTTGGTATTACAAGTTTTACCGTTATTTGTACCAGCCCACCTCTGAGCCACCCATTTCCTCACTAAACAGCATAATTGCTATACCTATAACCTTACATCACCTAGTAATGGGAGTCATGTCTTGAACTGGTCCACTAATTGAAGGCAAAAGAGGGATGGGATTGACAGGGGAGATGTGCCAATAAGGCAAGTTAAGAAGCTTACTTCAGGCAGCAGCACCTCGCTAGTTACCATGGGCGGCAAAAATGGCACTTCTGGTAACTTTAAGAGCCGTGGTCATATACCCTAATTCCATTGCCCTCTTGCCCAATACATGGCAATAAAATATTACAGACATAAGAAACAAAAGAAATTGGTTTTTACCAATTACACCTAGCATTACTGTTTAAAAATTGGTAAAATGCAATAATGAATGTACCTCTTGGATTTAAGGCTAGCTATTGAGGATGCAGTGCCGGTTTGCAGGGTTTCTCATGTTGCTCAAGTTAATTAAAAATTAGACAACATTTTTGACTGGAAACTTGGATTGCTACCTTTTTAAAATAATTTTTCCTGCAGGGGCTGGGGGAGGCTCCACAAGGGGCATGCTGTGATGTTAATGAGTGGAGCTATAATATCACAGGAGTCCTGTCGTAAAGTATAGATCAACTGCAGATTTGGTGACTATAGGGGGTGCTGGGGGGGATAAATGAGCGGATTAGAGGGGGGCCCGGGGGCAGATTAAATAGTTAGTATGAATTTACTCGCAAGTATATTGCCGGGAAATTTGTAATACCTGTTCGGCCTTGTCTGGTATTTTACCGGTTAGGTTGGTAAAATACCGGCCAGGTGGCAACCCTACTGGAAACCCGAAACTTTAGTTTTCCAACATCATGTGTATTTCTAAAAACCATCATCACCAAACAATGTATTATTTTGCTTTTAAGAATAAATACCAGAATGTGCTTTTTTTTCTTACAAACATATAAATTATTTTATTTACAAAGCCATGTTACAAAAAAGTAAAAGAAATAAAATAAAATAAATGTAAGACAATTAACAATACATCCCTCACTGGAAAATATCTCCAGGCCAGGCACTAGACCATGGCAGTATCAATCAGATACATTTGTTCAGTTTTTATTCCTTACTATTTGTTTTTCTTATCTGAAACCGTATTTCATAAAATTTGCTATTTACATCTACTTTAAACATATTGGGAGGGTTTTATTTTACAGTTTGCTCCACTGATAAAATACCCCAGTGTTGCACATTTTATTTAGTTGCAGCTCCAGTCCAGCTTAACAGTCCATTTTCAAAAGCTTTTTTTTTTTTAAATATATACTTTTTTTAGTTATTTTCAGGGTTTTTTTTTTAGACTATATCAGTGTAGAATCATTGACTGTATTACACATTATTGAGGACAATTCAAGTACAATCAATTAAATTGCCGAATGAAATACTTTCATTCTGCATTTTACATATTTTTTGCCCTGATTTCCAGACGAATGGAATTACTACAGTTTAATGCATTTATTCACTACTTGTGAAGTAAATGTATACTTACTAACTACTTAAAATAAATCAACCCTTTCACTGTTGAGGATACTAAAAAAAAATGTAATTAGAATATGAAATATTTCTACTTTATTTTTAAATTGTAAAGTGGGACTGGTGCTTGGAAGGAAAATGAACACCTTTATTTAGAGCAGCCCAAAATTCCTACTAAGTATATTGTAACCCTTTCAATGCTAGAGAGACATGTGGAGAAGTTCTAGAACGGACTCTAAAAACACATTATGCTCTGTATCTGCACTGAGCCAATCTCTGCCCCCACTGCTATCCCAGGGGTCTGAAAAATTGCCATTCACTCCTTACAAGCAGTAGTAGGAAAGAGTGAAAATAGACCAGGTCCCCCCTACAAAACTCTGTTCCCCTTGCCCTTAGCATAGAACAAGTTATTCTGGATTCTGTGATACAAAAAAGTGCAGGAAAAAAAACAGGCAACACTCTGTGTTCCAAAGCGAGGACTGGAAAATCAAATAACCTACAATCAAGGATGATTTCTAGTTTCAGAAAGACTTGGGCATAGTCTCTTCCATTACCTTCAGAAAAAGTACTTACGAATAGTAGGAAATCACACGTTATCTGTGCAACAGCAGTTATTTACCCAGTACTCCTCAGCTAATGTTTTATATTAAAGTGCCCAGGGTAAAACAAAATACCAAAATATGAGATGTAGATAGAACACAAAACAAAAATAAAACAGTTTTTCTTCTTATTTCATCTGCAAAGTGTTTGCTGAGAATCCAGCAATAATAGATCCTGCAGTATAAACTATTTTTTCTCTACAAAGATCAGTTGGTACTATGTACACTGTTACTTTAATACAAAAGAAGGCAAACAAGTTCTCCATTTTGCATTTTATGGCTAACAGGCCTTAGCGCAGTGGGTATGTGAGTCAGAAAATGAGCCTCTAATGCATGGAAATTCACATTCAACTTACTGCATTGTAAAACGTTTATGCAAAATTGATGGACCAGTGTGACAAAAGAATATATTATGTGTGCACACTCTCTTCATAAATAAAAGTTTGGGTTCTGACTTTAGATTGCCTGGGGAGCACAAACATGATATTTAAACAGCATCATGTAGTTGCAATTGTATAGACTGCATTAAAAATAATAAAAAAAAATTTAAACAAAAATAAATGAATAATCCTCATATGGTATCAGTTAGCATTGCATTAGAGCAAAGATGTGATACATTCACTAGTCACTTGTTAGTATTTTACAAATGGGTCACAAATTTTAGCTACTAATTCATATTCACTGCCAGTGAATAGTCTAACTGTTGCAGAACTTTAAACCCCAGGAACCCTGTCAGTTAATCTGGTAAAGGGAAGCTGTATCTGCCCAACAGTAATGAAACTGTGCACTCTGCAATGGGAAGTTAATTATATGAGCATTTTCAAGAGGGAAATATCACATATATTCCAATCAAATCAAAATGTTTGGGATTGCAAAGTACAGAGACAGTCTGTACACAACACCAAGGCACTCTGCACAATGGCTCTTTAATGCACAGTAGTGTCAAACTCACTTCATGGTACTGGACTGAAAAAGAAAAAAAGGACAGATTGTGGCACCCCAACTACTATGCAAGCCAGGCTTTGGGACTCGTTTTGCACAAACCTGGTCATGCAAAAGGTTTAGACATTCGTATTGGATGGTATTACGCTTTCTCAAGTAGATGCCCTGCCTGAGAGCCTTAATTCTTACTTTATAAGCTCATTTTTAGATCAGAAACAATCACAATTTTATGGTTAAGGAAGAATGAGACATTTCAGAGAAAGGAATGTAGAGTAGCAAGGGAAGTGGCAAGATTTTCATTAATTCAACAAGTTTCAAAACACCCCCCCCCTCCGAGAAAACAAACAAAATGTAAATAAATAAATAGGAAAATTAACATACTTAACATCCTAAACCTCTTAAAAAACAACAAAAGATAAAACTGTGCAAAAATAACCAAGATATGTACAGATTATTTCCATCTGAAGAAATATACAACATAATTCAAAGAATATTAAAGAAATAGAAACATTGCTTTGAGTTTAGTTTCAATACGTTTCAGAAACTAGCCCAGTCAATTATCTCAGTAATATAGTAAAACATAAATTATTACAAAATGAACACCAAACAAAAGAGTCCTTAGTATCCTTAATGCAGGGACGTCAAACTCTTGGTCCAGCTGATGTGGCAAAGCACAAGTCCCAGCATCATCGCTTGATGCAGAATGTTGTTCTTGAAGCTGCAGCTGGAGGGTGTGAATGACAGTCCTGCCTTAATATTTTCCCCTGAACAATCTTAGCTCTGTTTTGTAATTGCTTTTGCACATTATTGGTACTGTATGTAGAAAGCAGTAAAGAAAGTGGAGCATGTAACTTTCCATGCCAGCGTATTAAGTGCACTTTTAACACTGTAGAAACAGAAACATGTTGGACTGGGGCTGATGTTGTGGAACCTTTAGTGTAAGCTAAAACCTAAACACTGAACAGATTTGTATCCTAGAAAGAAACAGTGCAATTCTATCAATCCGAGTGATTCACACACACACACACACACACACACACCTGAGGTTTCACGCATCATGAGAGATAGCTGCCTCTGGCAATAAAGAGGTTTAAAGCTGATCTCCTTACCAACTTTCTAACAAGCAATATTTAGCCAGGCCTCAATGGTACCCTGTGTCCCCATTCCAGCACTCTGCTGTTTGTTGTAAAATGAAACAGCAGCCTCCAAAATCAGGAAAGATGTCTACTTGTACCCCAATGGTAAACAATTCCTAAATACCCGCTTCACCCAAGCCTTGCACTGCTGGCTCCTTATAGTATCATACAAATATTTGTATGGGGGATGATGAGGCAGGCACTAACAAAAAGAGTCATGATTTTTTGGCCCCTTAATTCTTAGAAATGAACTTGAAAACACCTTTTTTACCAAGAGAGAATTAAGGTAAAAGTGAGTGTATGTGGGGGAAGGGGATTTGAGGCAATGGAAAAAAATCACTACTTTAACCTCTTTACTACCAAATAAGCAAAAGAGTATCAGTGATATATTGATTACAATGTTTCAACCTGCTGTTTCAAGGAGCCAACCCCTCTAGTGCATTAACTCTTACATTCTGTAATGAGTATATAAGCAAATGACTCTCACAGGCCTGGAGCATTTCAAGTTTAAACTTCATAGAGACAGTTTAGAGTAAGACACAGAAGTGCCTTAGGGACTATGGATTCTGGCCTGAATAATTTATAGCAACATATAGTAGAAAAGCTTGGTGATGTTTTGTTAAACCCTTCTTTAGCATGTAAGAAAGAATGTACTTCGATTCATAAGAATGGTTCTTTCCATTTGCAAAGGCAGAAGTATACATACAAACACATTGCCCCAAATACAACTAGCTCAACTAACATTATGTTCCTGATTTTCAAAACAATAGCATATCTTTTAATGAATTCAGTAGCTCCCCTTGGAAAAACTGCAGCATTAAAGGTGAAACAAAAAAAAACAAAAAAAACTGCATATAAATCATGGCTTGCTGCTCTTTGCATTGTGGAGAAGGATGCTGTATAAGATATCCTTATTGGTATGCAAGTTACCCCACTGATCAAACCCATATGACAAACAATTGAGGAGCTGCTGTCTCGGGCTGTCATCATAAGGCAATGCCAAGACTATGGAAAACTTCAATAAAGCTTTAAATATGGCAAATTAGATACAAAAGCTTGATTTAAAGCAGAAAGATGACACTTAAGCTGGCCATAGACGCAAAGATCTGATCGTACGAATCGAGGATTTGTCAGATTTTCGGAACGTGTGTGGAGAGTCATCCAGTGGAGATCGTCGTTTGGTTGATCGGACAGGTTAAAAGATTTCTGTCGGCTGCCGATAATTTCTCTGCATGTATTGCCGATTGTACAATTTTCAGAGGGAGACTGTCACTAGGTTTTGTCGGACATAACTTTCATACAATTGCTGTCAGGGGCAGATCATCGGCTGATCTGTTCTTTTGTACTTTATTTGATCGGAATGGTTAGTGGCAGGTCGGGAGATGGTGAAGTCTGATCGTACGATGATTCGTACGATCGGATCTTTGCGTCTATGGCCAGCTTTAGATGGTTCTTTACAAACCATGATTTTTTCTGGTCAGGGTTTTTTGGGCAAAAACTCACATTTTTCCTGAAAAAAAAAAAACCTTGAATTTTTTGGGATTTACTATACCCAGAAACTGCAAAAAGTCCAAATCCAAAAATTTGGGTTTTTGCTCGATTTTATGGAGTTTTTTCCAGACCCAACTTTTTCTAGTTATTGTATTGATAAATAAGATAAGATCCTGAATGTGAGTTTGGTTGACCTTACATTGGTGATCTCCTGTCATTTGAGTAAGATAAAAATAGGACTCATATCTAATGACTAGATTTCCTAGTGGCCATTTAGCCATTAGCTTTTAGCAAATGAGCAAAAGGAAAGCCACATCTGATGAAGCTACTTCGAAGAGAGGAGGCTTTCTTAATATTTTTTTGCATGACCCTGTTGCTGCTGGATTACAGCTTCCACCATCAACAACATAAAGGAAAACATTGAAGCATGCTGGTAGCTTTCATCCCTTTATCTTTTTTTTTCATATTCACCTTTAAGGCTCTGAAACTGGAATTTTACAGATAAAAATGAATGCACCAACCAGTGGTAACCAAAAGTGGCAAATTAACAACACCCAGTTTGGTTCTGTAAACTTTAGAATAATGTGTCTCCACCAGGTAATGAAAAAAGGTGACATTGTTCCTGCAACGGGGCGAAAGAAGAGCTTGCGGCTGCTGAGATCTAAAGGTGATTGGCTGATATTCTCCCACTGTCATGGAACCGTTCTTATCCTGCCAGTGCGATTCGTCGTCTTCTTAAGAACAAAATGAAAAATTAGTAGGCAACAATAAATGGACACAGCTCTGATATGCATACATAACGGACTTATAACTTCTCATTTAAATGGCCAGTCTCTTTTATCTTGACATGCAATGCAGTATGCTCTATTTATACTGACTTTTATTTCTGATCTCTAAAGGGCAACAACATACACACGTTATATGTATATACAGTAGGACCCTGCTTTTACTTTCTTGGAAATTATGTTTTCCCGGATGTTTCCTGACCCGAACTTTATGTTTTCCCAAATTTGATGTACATTTTTTTGCAGTCCCTGAGAAACTGTAAAAGTAGGGTTCTACTGCATAAGCAAAGATATAAGTATCTGTTTATATTCTACTTACTTGTTTATGTGCAGGACTGGATGTACTCGAAGGAGTAGATTGTGACAAAGCTACACTGCTACTTTTCCCCATCTGGTGAGAAAAACAATGCGGCAGTGTTATATCTCAAATTCAAAACTCACTGAACTTTCTCTTACATACATAGCTACAGAGGGAACATAGATAATTTGGTGACATATAACTTTTTTTGTTGTGTGTGAGTGAGCTTCTGAATTGTATATATTTACTCACATGTATGACACAGATGATATTATTTCATCAGTGACTATGATGGAGCTAAATGCACAAAAAACAGCAATAGTCACTAACATGATATTCAAACATAATTATAAAGAGTATAGATTTTAATTTAAAAGCATTCCCAGTTGCTATAAGCATGAACCAGAGCCAGGCCATTGGTCACCTAACCCTGCCTATCCCCCCCACCTCTGTTCAACTCGCTGCTTACTTTCTTGTTGTTCCACCACTACTGAAATGTTGCCTCTCCATTTGTGTCATAGGCATATATCTCTATCAGTCACTGGCATGAACAAGAGCAATTACTGTAATCATTACTAATCATTTTGCATACCACCATCCGGTTACCAAAGACATGATGAAGCTCAGCTAGATTCACAATACAATAGAGTGAGAGAAAGGCACTACTAAGCACCAGCACCTGCCATAGCAGAGAACACAGAACTGCTGTATTAACTAGGGATGCAAGTAATCATTGTTTTTGAGATCAGATTGAATCCTAAATCTTCAGGATTCAGTAGAACTCTCAACCAAACCTAACACTAATTTGCAGATGAAAATTAGCATCTCGAACAGAGAAAAAATGAAGAAAAAAATCATCATATTTAGAGTTCTGATTCGGTTCAGCCAGGCACTTGGAATCGCCAAAATTCTGCTGAAAACGTCTCCGAATTGGCGGTGCATATATATATTATAAACCCAGAGACGTAAGCATATTCCTGACTCTATCTACTTGGCAATGTTTGGTGTGCTTCGTACAATTAAGGAGGATAAGCAATGATGCCCATTCGTATATGCAAACCAGTCCAGGATACCATAACTCCACACCACTTTTGACCACATGCCCCAGGTATCTCTTGTGCTGATTAAAACTAGGCATGAACAGTACAGAAAGCTCCCAAAATGTATTATACGACACATATGCCCCACCCCCAGCGATGCAAAGCATGCAGCAGTGCAAACAAGTATTGAACAGGTCAATGTTTTTCTCAATAATTATATTTCTAATGGGGCGATTGACATGAAATTTACACCAGATGTCAGCAACTACACAAGTAATCCACACATACAAAGAAATCAAAGCAAATAAGTCCATAAATTATGTGTAATAAAGTGGAATGGTACAGGGAATAAGTATTGAACACATGAAGAAGGAGGTGCAAAAAGGCAAGAAACCTAGTGAAATCTGTCAGTATTTAGAAAACTAGCTGGTTTAGTCCTACTTGATGGCCTACAAAAAGGTTTCTCATTACCAAGGTATCGCACAACAAGCATCTCATGATGCGTAGAACTATACATCAAATTTAAAATGAGTGAGCAAAGAAGAGAGAATTTTGGTGCAGTTAATACCCACACTTTAGATCATGATGGCTTTGGTAGTCTATTGTACTCACAAAGAGAATTTTGTTTGCGTTTCTCAAAGATAAGGCTGTTGGTCGCCCACTTCCAATGCTGTTTTTCCATTGTGGACAGTAAAAAGTGACATGTGCATAAGTGTTTCTTATATTTTAAAAAATAAAAAAGTTGCACTCACTAAAACATCTCCATGTGTTCACATTTAAAATCAATAAAAGTCTTACTAGTGTAGCGCAAGTTTCTTAGTGTCTCTCAGTCCTTAATGTGCATGTCCCTGCTGCAGAAATATATGCGAAGCGGGGACATGTGCATTGAGGTCTGAGAGCTTCTGCATGTGTCACTTTTTATTGTCCACAAAGGAAAAAGAGCATTGGAAGTGGGCGACCAACAGCCTTATTTTTGAGAAACGCAAAATTTTTCTTACTGAGAAAACCATTGATGTCTTCAATACTTATTTTCCCTGCTGTACATGGGGCAGTCAAATCATGGTCCCTTGGCTAAAAGGTCAGTGATTTTAGTCATGAGAGGGTGACTAAACAAATTTGCACTCACCCAGTCATTTTATATAAAATTGTTGTTCAAAATGGTTACATTGATTGGAACTCTCAGTGAAAAGAAAAGTACCAGACACATACTGCATTTCTAGGTTCCCTTTCTAGCCACTCTTACTTGTTGGGTTATGTCACCAGAGTAGAAAGAACCGACGCACACCCTTCACCAGATCAGCCCGGTGCACAATCCCAAAGGATCCGGCAGCCTCCCTTATGTTAGAGCACAGAGAAGGATCGGCACACAGACATTCAATTGCAGTGTTACCTGCTCGTTTATTGTGCGGACTGCAACGTTGCTTGACAACATGCTTGACAAAGGGGCATGACCCCGAAACGTTGCAGTCCGCACAATAAACGAGCAGGTAACACTGCAATTGAATGTCTGTGTGCCGATCCTTCTCTGTGCTCTAACATTGTTGGGTTATGTAGCATCATAACAAAATCAGCCTACCCTATTGCAGTTGTTTTAATGGATCCAATAAGCATTACCTTTTAAACGACATCTTGCCCAACATGTCCTGGAGTGCGAGAGCCAACAAATGTATCTGGATTGTTAGGTGACACCCACAAGCTACGGGTTTGGGGATTACACACCCGGAAAACTGATCTCCGCTGGTGAGATACTGTTATTTATATGATTTTATCTAAATGGGGAATTTTTGCTCAAGCGAGGGGTATTGCACACCCGAGTCACCTCCATGTACTGGTGAGTCTGGGCAGGATCAGCTCACACTTTAAGCCAGAGTATATTGTAATGTAAACTGAGTCATTTGGATTTTATTCTGTTTTGCTTTGCTTCAACCAACCTCTTATTTCTTTTACTCTACTTCTCAACACACATCACACACAATAGTATTTCAGTGACTTTACAAGCTTATATACACTATGCCTTTGAAAGTACTAATATATAAACCATGCATTCGACCATCCATTACTGCAGTGCTTTACAGAGATAATGCACAATTCAAATTAGTCACACCCACTATAGGGTGTATTTATTACAGAGAAACATCACCAGTGATGTTGTCCATAGGAATCAATCAGAAATTAGAATTGAACAGTCACCTACAAGTTAGAAAACAAAAGCAAAGATCTGATTGGTTATTATGGGCAACAACACTGGTGAGGTTTGTCTCCAATGTTAATAAATATGCCCTTCAGTGTGTGTTATCCATAGCTACATTTTTTGTAAGTTTTTTACATGCATAATGTGGAGACTCCAACTTGTTTAATTTTTTTTTTTTAGTTTAGCCAAAGAGATACATTTAAACCATAAAATCGAAGGCAAGTCAACTTTTTAGCATATTTAGAAATTGGTGCATGGTTTGAGACCTTTTCCACTACTTACCTGTCGATTGAGAGAGCTGCTTTGGGTATCTGGCACAGAAGATATAAGGTTGGTGGCGTTCTTTTTGTGAACACTGTTCATACCAGGCATTTTAGTGATTTTGCAGGCCTTGCTGCTTGCACTAGAGTTTTTACGTTTTTTACCCTCTGATTTATCAAATGTGAGTGGCATTGAAGACACGGCATTGTGTGCTGCCAGTGTGTGTTCCCCTGGGTGGTGTACAAGGGAAGACACTGACAGGCTTGAGTCAATACTGCTAACAACCATACTCATATGTTTTATAGAGTCTCCCGGGCCACCAGATAAAGAAGTCCTGCCTAGGGGTTCCAATTTGGCACTGAGTGGGCTTGTTCCATTGTTTGCATTGTGCACAGAGACACTGTTATAGGAAGAAGTCACCTGATAGGAGTTCAACCCCGAGTTAGAGTTCAACAAACAGTTTTTCTTATGGGACCCTGAAAACGAAGACGTGGTGGTCTGTAAAGGTAACGAAGAGGAGATGGAGGAGGAAGTTGTTTGAGGCTTTTTCTTTCTGTTACCTGAAAGCTCTTCGCTCCGTGAAGACAAATCTTTGATTTTCGATGACTTGTTAGGCTTTGTTTTTGAAGGCTTTTGAGAAGGTGAAGGGGATAGAGTTGGCACAGGGGAAACAGCTGAAGGTGATTTAAAAGTAGAGTCTACAATATTCAGAGTGCCTGTCGCATGTGGGAAAGCATTAGGGTGCGATGTGACGGAGTTTGTCTCAGCTGCCATGTTAGTCAACATGCCAGAGTTTACCATGTATGAGGAAGTGGTTCTTGAATTGGCTGCAGGGGAGGTAAGGTATACTGAATTTGGGTTGCTGAAAGGTTGCAGGACAGATGCAGGGAGAGAACTGCTGACGTGTGTTGCTGGAGAAGGCATTGGACTGTCCGCGGCTGGAGGAATTTTTCTTGAAGAGTTATGGAAAAAAAAAAAAACAATTAAAACAAAATAAAATATTCTCACTCCTTTGTTACCAGCTAATCTTATTACACATGCATACACCCTTGTGAAGAAAAAGAGGGTCATCTAACTTAAGTTAGCTGAATGTGAGAAGTAAAAGTTAAGAGGCAATGGGTTAGACGGCATGATGAGGGAGCACGATTGAACTGACGATAAGAAATACAAGACAACAGAATGGTGAGCAGACACTGCAATGCAGATAAACAAAAAAAGCTAGAAAATGAGAAGATGAGAATGGGAGAAGTGATGAGAACAAAGGACTTCCACCCAAACCGACCCAGCACAAACTTCCAAATAATTCCTAAATACTTTATAGACCTGCACCCCTTTGGTGACATCAGAGTAATTATGTATTATCCAAAAGGGGGGGGGGGTAAGAACTATAATGACACTATTGCTATATTGCTGATACTCTGGCCTCTCTTTTGATTCAGCCCTCATTTGGAATTGGATATGATGGCATTCGTGGCCTATATGCCCTTATCCTGAAGTATATGGTTAGTCCAGTGAAATGAGCTGTGTATGGAGGCAGCAAACCCATTTCTCAAACTTAATGCACAAGACGCTAGGTTGAAAGTAATAAGCAACAAAAGCATCAGTAGTTGTCATTTGATTCATAAAGCTGCTATAATAATAATTCCTTATTCTTAAGATGGCAATACATGTGAAAAGTGTTGTCATTCCTAGGTGACTGAACATAACGTTTGACGATTGTATTTACTGTGATACAGTTACCCACAAAAAACATTTATGCTAGACACACATTATTACTATACAACAGTGGTTGGCAATGTTAGTGAGCCTCATATTAGAAAGGGGCAGAAGAAATGAGAAGAAAAAAAGAAATAGCAAACAGATAAAAAGGCAAATGGCATAAACTTATATGAATGGGGAAGAATCCTTATTATTAATTACAAAGTATTTACTATTGAAGTGAATGGCATAAAATAAAACTAACTGTATGTTTTTATTCACATTGTGTTGTTAAATGAAAGCAATGTAAATAGGAATAAGCCCAGTAGTAACAAGATGCTTTCCACAATGCTTTCCTTGTTATTCTACCTTTAAATCTTGTACCCAGTGTTTTCAGGACTTCAACTGAACTATTTTTTAGTAGTGAGGGCTATAGAAACAACCAGAATGATTTTACAAAATAAAATCAAGCACAGTTTTTCTGGAAGAAACCGTCTCTGCCTATCGTCACAGCTGCCAAAATGTCACAGGGCTGCCAATTGTTCAAATGACATAGTAACAATAAAGTTCTTATACAGAAAGAGATTTTTTTGTGTATTCTCAGCAAAGGACTTAAAGAGATACTGACACCAGAAATTAAACTCTTTTTTACATCTATCACAATATTGCCTTTGAAAGCAACTTATAACTTTGCCATAAAGTATTTGCTCAATGCTTTTACATTACCTGTCTGATCCCCCATGTTCCTGTATGAGGGGCTGCCATACTTATGCAGCAGGAGTTGGTTAGCATTAGAAACTTTAACTGACAGGCTGAGATGGGACAGTCAGGTTGGTAAAACAGTCAGGCTTAGAAACTTCAACTAACAATAATTTACAAAAACAGACCTCTGAGCAAAATGCAATCAACATGACCTATAGGTAACTTTTAATATACTTTCATATTTTAAAAAGTAGCTTTTTAGTGTCAGTATCACTTTAATATTTCATGAATGTTAATCTACAACTATAACATACACTTTAAGATGCAAACACAACACATGTTTCTGCAACATGTTAACCAAATAGTTCAAAGCCACAAGTACATTTTTTTAATTAAAAAAAACCCAATTTATAAAGGTTTATTAAGCAAATGTTGCCATAGACAGTTAAAATTTTGTAGCTTCAGATTATTGCAGAAGCACCATTTCAGAGCTGGTGGGAACATTAAGTTCAGCTGATTTTGTGGCACAAATGCCTAGCACCATCTAGACCACTATTTTAAATTTCCTTCTTAAATATGGAATGAACAAAAACCTCCAGCATCCACACAGCAAGCACACACATTTGTACTGTATCATATTGTGCTACTCTAAATCATACCTCCTAACCGTCCTGTTTTTCGTGGGACAGTCGTGATGGTCAGCGCTCAGCCTGCTGTCCTAAACTTTATTCTAAATGCCCTGCTTGTCTTTGACCAGCTCTCAGCTCCCTCCTGCTCAGAACAAAAATCCACTGTGGCCCGCAGCCCACTTAGATTTTTTTATACAGGAGTTTAAGCCAGGCAGAGGGAAGCCGAGATAAACAAGCAGCACTAGGAAAGACAAATACTTTGTTATTGGTATTATTCTTGTGCAAGTGTACTGTAGGTATCCCTTTCTGCATTATTAATGGAGTGCTCACAAGCTATTTTTCAGTGACCCTACTGGCTTCTCTGGGGTCAGTGCAGGGCATCTTTTCCAGTGATTTTACTGGCATACCTGGGGTTAATATGGGGGCATGGCTACAGAGTGGGCATGGTCAAAAATTGTTTTCAAATATTGGAAGGTATGCTCTACAGACAAGCACAAGGCTTTTGCAATCTTAACTATACACATAAGATCCCCTTGTTTGGTCAGGTTGCCAAGGAATATTTTGTCTCAATCCAAGTTAATCCATGTGTCAGTTCCAATCAGGGAGCCTGAAACCCTCAATCACCAGGTCAATGATGAGTTCAAAAGAGACCTGAGGAGATCTTCTGGAATTGCATCATTTCTTGTGCTAAATGTAAAAATTATGTTTGCGTGTGATTCGTTATGTGCAAGTCTGTTTTGCCTATTGACACAGCCCACTAAACGTAATTAATTTCTGGAGGGCAAAACTGGCTAAATATGGAATTTACGTGTCCAAGAGACAGCAGTTTGTATAAAATTCAGTACATAACAAGGCACAGAACCATTATGCACATTTTTACATTTTGAATTGACATCCCCTTTAAACAGGGGTAACCCATGCATGGAGAGTAAAAGCCTGAGATGAAACCATTTACAGCAGGGCAACCAAACTTAGCTACACAATACTTTGGAGGCAGTATTCCCCCAATTATTCAACATGAGTTCAAAAAATAGTGCTTGCAATAAACAGGCGATTTGCCTATTGTTTTAATTTGGAAAATCTATGGTTTTTGTTTGTTAAACTAAAAACTGGGTAAACAGGGAAACTAACGATATTCCATGTTTGGTCCTTATGAGGCATGTTATTTAGATTACCATTACATACAACCCCTTCACCACTTTGTCATGACTGTTTTGTCCTCGCCACAATTAGATCTACAGAAGCTATATCACTATTGAGGATTTTCCATTTTCCCTATCTCATTTGATAATAAACATAGCTACGCATACTAGAAGTACTTTTTTTTATTCAGGTAAAATGTATTTATATTGAGTCACCATTCTCAACTATACTAGTTAAAGAGAAGTTCATGCTCGCATTAATATTTAACACTAATATTCTGATTAAAATACATGCAATAATGCTGAAAGTTGTGTAGATCCATATAAGCGTTCCAAATAAGGACATCATAATGTCATAATGCTACTGTGAATTAAATTGTAGATGGCATTGAATACTCACTTCCACATCTGTGAATTCAAGTGTTTCTCCACCATCGAATTTAATGCGAAACGGAAACGGTCCCATCGTCTATCAAACACATAGTAGCCGCGCCCCATTAAGCGACTGCCAAATGAGCAAAACTGAAAACCAAATGTGGAAACAGCTTGAGTGGCAGGGTAATGAAATGCACAAATCACTCATGAAAATAAATAGCAGAGTTATCAAATCTGTAACTGAAAAAAGAGTTCAGTCTGACAGAGTATGTTACATATTTACATGGAGCCATGATTAGGATTAGGGATGCACCGAATCCAGGATTCGGTTCGGGATTAAGCCTTTTACAGAAGGATTTGGATTTGGCCATATCTTTCTGCCGTCTGAACTGAATCCGAATTTGCATAGGCAAATTAGGGTGAGGGAGGGAAATTTAGTGACTTTTTGTGACAAAACAAGGAAGTAAAATATGTATTCCCCTCCCACCTCTAATGGTGCATCCCTAATTAGGATAAACCTATACCCTGTATTTATGATCAAGGATGCCCAAAGCATTAATTTTTACCTACAGATAAAAGTTTTTCATTAAAATATAATTTACAGCAAACCTAGCACTTGGCTGCTATAGTGTTTTTAAGTTCTAAAAATTCCCTTCTATATTTGACATTGCTTTTCATTCAAATAAACACTTTGGGGGGAATTCAAAAAAGTGGAGATCGTTCATTTTTGGAGTAAAAGTGGTGGTAAACTGCTGTAAAATACTTTCTCCATTTAAACTGCTCTGATTTGGTCCAGCCAATCTTCATTTCACAACTCTTGTAGGTGCCCCATTGGGTATTTATTATCATATTATTAGGGATTAGCAACCTACAGGTGTAAAAGCCTCATTAACAAAACAAAAAAAAAGTGTATTTTATACATTTTTATATGTAAAAAGTTTTTAGTTGAAACTTGTGTTATTTTACTTGTTTTAGCCCAATGAATGCTAGCAATTTGAGTTAATTTTATCTAAAGGAAAAGTAAAGCCTCCCAATTTTTTAGTTTTAGCAACACTGAGACACTTGACCTAAGATAATAAAATACAAATCCCTATATTATGCAAAATAGCATTTTTTGTATTTAGACCCTTATATCTTGTTACAGAAGTGAAATTACACAAACATGTAGGCAGATTTAGAATGCCCAGGTTATCCTGAAAAAAAGGATGTATAATTTTCCTAGGAAAAATAAACTCCCTTCCCCCGGAAATTACAATTTGATGTCCGACAGGTTCAGTAAGAGCTAAAGACAAATTCAGAAAAAATGTTGTTAAAATGTCGTGTGAAAGACAAAATCTGAAAACTGTCTCTTTAAAAGAGAAATTCACAAAAGTGGAGATAGAGGTTTGTGAATTTGGTGGGAAATCCGACATTTTTATCTCCACTTTTATTTTGTCTCAATATCAGCACTTTTGTGAATTCCCCCCTTTGTCTTTTTGCAGACTCTTGAATTGTCACACAAGAAACAATTTAGATCACCACAGTGACCATTCCCGTATGGTACCCAACTGAGCCAAAGCATCTGCATTAGGCAGTGTTTCCCATTGGGAGTTGCCATTTATTTAAGAGCAGTGGCAGGCAATTCTTCTGCCTGCGTATATCTGTAGGAACAAATGCCTGGTGTGCCTCAATTAATTAATTAATTCCACTCTTAAAGGAGAAGGAAAGGCTTGGTGCACTTGGGGGTGCCAAATGTTAGGCACCCCCAAGTGATTGTATTGCCTTACCTGAAACCTCGGTCCTATCAGCAGAAAACTGCACGGCCCAGGGTTATACTAGTGAGCACCATGCAGCCATCTTCTTCCATCTTTCTTTGCACGGCTGTGCATGCACAGTAAAACGATAAGCTGAACTTTACCCAAGAAGTCGGCTATTTCGTTCAACTGCGCATGTGTCTGCCCCAGGGGAAATTTGCAGGAAGAAGATCGATCCGTTGTGCTCACTTAAATAACCCCGGGGCGGTGCCGTTTTCTGCTGATAGGAGCACAGGCCCGCGGTTTCAGGTAAGTCAATACAATCACTTGGAGGTGCCAAACATTTGGCATCCCCAAGTGCACCAAGCCTTTCCTTCTCCTTTAACTTGTGTTTGAGCAGTGGATTTTCATGTATTCTACCTCACAACACAAAGTTTACACTTATATACATCATACATATATACAACATGCTTGAAATTGAATTCAAAGACAGGATTAAGTCAATGCTAGATTAAAAAAGTAAACTACTATTGTATATTATTGTGCCTTATTTGGAAGAAACATAAGAAAAAACAGTTTTAATCTGTAAACTAAACAGCACTATGCCTACTTTTTTTTACATTTTGCCTATATGATGCCTTATCCTATTTTACGACAATTAGTTGTTTTAGTTGTAGTACAGGCTTATTTACCATAACAAGCTGAGAAAAAAACTAATTAAAATGGTACAACAAACATATCACATATATCGAACTGAATTCTATTCGTTTACTGTGAAAGTAATTTTCTTGACCATATTTTGATTGATTTGTAAAATGACCCTAATATACCATATTTATATAAGTAAATGAAGTAATGCATTTGCACAGTAGTTAGTTTCATGTACATCATGTAAGGAATGGGAAAGTCATGTTGGTAAGAGTAGTTTAACTTTACACTACACACACACACACGCACGCATTGAAGGGGGTTTATAAACCTCATCAAGTGGAAGTGCCACAATAAAATTGCAGAAAATAACATTCTCTCAATGAGGAACAGATGAGGTGTTTCCTGGTAAGCAGCAAGACTTACATACCGCTAGAGGTTTAGGATGATGTCCAGAATAGTAACAGTCTAGTTTCTCTGCCTCTTCAACACCTTCAACTTCCCCTTCATCACTGGAAAGTCGACTGGCAAGATCTCCCCCAACAGAGCTAACAGGGGGCTCTGGAACAAAAGCACTGTGGTTTGATGAACTTGCACTGTTGATGCTATTTGCAGATGTTGGTCTTGGAAAGAAAAACAATCCTGTTGTTAGATACTCCTGGTTAAAATGTATTACATATTCATTTACTCATAACCTTGATATTAGAATTTAGGTACTGCCTGTGAATTTGTTGATGATGCTGAATTGTGCAAAACTATATGCTCCATGTAGGCTTAAGGCAGTGGTCAGTAGATAAATGTAATGTTATGCACTTGGGATAAAATTACACACATGCTAAGTTATACACTGAATTGAATTGTGTTCAAGCCTCATTAACGGAACAGGCAACTCAAGACAGTGTCAGTCAGGGATTGTTTAGTTAATAAAGTACTATACGGAGCAAGAACATACAATTATAGAATAGAATAGGAAAGGGCCTGAATAGAAAGACTAGAAATAATAAAAACTAGCAGTAACAACATATTTATAGCCTTACAGAGCATATTTTTAGATGGGATCAATAACCCCCATTTTAAAGCAAAAGAGTCAAAAGAAAAAGGCAAATAAAAAACTATATAAAAAAATGAAGGGCAATTGAAAATTTGCTTAGAATAAGCATTCTATAAAATATTAAAAGTTAACTTGATCCTCTCCTTTAATATCTATAGCAACCAACCAGCAGGTAGAATTTCCTGGTCGCATGTTTAAAAGCAAACATCTTATTGTTGCTATGGGTTACTGCTATTGGGCAAACTTTGTGCCTTTTATTACATATGGGGGTTAATGTCTCTGTTACTTATGACAAATATCATGCCTCAATTAAAGTAGAATGCAGACACGGGGCACCATTACTTCAAATCTGGCCATGATGAGCCTTATATTGTGACATTTATATTCTATATATTCACTATAGTTTGCAATTGTCCCGAAGCTCAGTAAGTGACAGCAGCACAGAGCATGTGCACTGAATCAGCAGAAAAGAGAGGAAGGTGTACGGGTTGGTACAGATATTTTATATATCTATATATCTATATATACAGCTCTGTTTGTCCAGAAAGCCATATCTTGAAAATGGTCCTAGAGCCCAAACCAAAACACTGTTAATCTTTTTAAGAGAATAAACAACCAGGTGTTTGATGGGATTTGTTTGGGGTCCTTCTGGAACCCCAAAAAGAATCAAGGCTCAAAGTGAATTGGACCAGTGATGTATCAGCTGCAAACTTCATGTTTTATTTACAGTGTACTTTTATTTTTATAATTTCACTGTGTCTGGGTTCAAAGCTCTAGGTATTTGCTTATGACTATTACCTGCAGTGACTAACAACTGACACACTTAATAGGTAGATGTTTCTCTCTTTGTCTTTAGCTACAATCCCATGGTGCAGATTTCTTGATTTTATGGTTGCTGAATAATGTGATACCTACAGTGGCTATAAACTACAGCTATGAAATTGAGCAATTGGCTCATTGTGCAATTTAGCTCACCTAGGTAGGACAGAATTCTGAGGCCTGGCTTTTGCAGGTGATGTCACTTTTGGTTCCTGAACAGAGTTTGCAGCTGCTCCTGATGACTGTTCTTGTGCTGGTGTGGGCTGGCTCTGATGGGTTTCTCTTGAGGATGGCGTATGTTCTTTGTCTTTCGTTACTTCTTTTTCTCTTGACCGAGCTTTGTGCTCAGCTAAGAGGATGTCAAACTGTTTTTTACGACCTGGTACTGCTCGCCGATGGTTAAGTGAATGCGTCTGAAAGATGTAATAAATTGGAGGGAAACATTTAACTGCCATTTCTACACATAGGTTGTATAAAAACTAACTCATATTAAACGGCAAACTGAATCTTTCAAAGAGTATAACCATTCATGAAACGCATAACTACAAGTTATGAAGATACAAATCATGTCCAATAAGTATTATAACTCAATTGAGTATTCTCTGATCACTGACTGAGCAAACAGATAAAATATATGGCAATCATTGCATTAAAAATACCAAACTGATATATTATAGTGTTGAAAGTATTGAACCTAATATTTGACTTTCCGCTAGCTAATGCAATTCTGAAACTATTCACGTTTAGCACTCCAGTGTGTTACTGTCACTAAATAAATGAATCTGCATTTGTTTCAGGGCAAGTCACTCATGGCAGAAACTAGTTCAGCTTTTCTTTATTAAAGTGTTACCGACACCACAAACTGCTTTTTATAATATGAATGTACCTTAAAAGTTACTTTTAGGCCATGTTGAATGTTTTTTGCCGAGAGGTTTGTTTTGTATGTAATTGTTAGTTGAAGTTTCTAAACCTGACTGTTTTGCCAACCTGACTGTCCCATCTCAGCCTGTCAGTTAGAGTTTCTAATGCGAACTGACTCCTGCTGCTCAAATATGGCAGCCCCCTCATACAGGAACATGGGGCACCAGACAGGTAATGTAAAAGCATTGGGCAAATACTTTATGGCAAAGTTATAAGTTGCTTTCAAAGGCAATTTTATGATAGATGTAAAAAAAAAAGTGTTTAATTTCTGGTGCCAGCATCTCTTTAAGTTATTTGCAATTAAAAAAACCCAAAAAACTGTAAATGCAGTAAAATAGTGGTGTGATAGCTTCAGGCCTAAGCGGACTTCTCAGTTTACAACAATGTTAGGAGCCGTTTCAGTACTATATGGTAATTGTAAATGATTTTACGGCCAAAGTTGTCATCAGCAAATGCCTTTATTTTGGACTTATTGACAGTTAAAGAATAAATAAATACTTTTCTTTTATTTGTTTTGTGCTAGGACCACCCAATATCTTGTGCCACCCTTGTTAAGTACAAGTAAAGACAAATAAGGGGCAAAGCCAATGGGGGGCAGCTACACTATTTAATAAGTTTAGAATTATTACAGCAAACATTTAGAGCCATAAGCTGATGTATGCCCAAATCTTTTATAGATTACAGTCATTTATTAATGGTTTTGTTATACACAAACTACCCTCTGTGATAAATTAATGCAGTTATAGTATATGGCCAGCATATAAGTAATTGTGGATAATTACCTTGCATGTAAGTGATCTTGTACATGGTTTCTTGGTCTCAGGATCCAATACACCGCAGTGTTTATTTGGGTCAAATTCCCTTTCTGCAGTGCAAAACAAAAATTGTTAAAAAAACGTAAGTCTTTGCACAGTTTGGGATTCAGCCTGTAAACATGTCAACTAGTCACTTTAACATGCCACAAGCAGCTTTCTCTTAGTATGTCATAAGAATGAAGGGGGTATTATAAGCATCAGGGCAGTCATCCTGCACTGACAGGTAGGGCCGACTGAGAAAAGGAGATTTCTTACCTGGAAAATCTTTTTCTCATAGGCCCGTACTGTCAGGACGACAGGAGTTAAGTTGCTTCTCTCTGGAGGCAGGACAAACTGTAATAACTTTTTTCCAATCTCCTTCTTACTGCTGGCTCCACCTCTTCCTTCAGTTTTGTACCATAGCCTGCTGGTGGAGACAGAACCTAACTGCCTAGCTAACTATACTTATTGCCGGGCAGCAAAAAAAACGGCACCCCGAAAAAAGGGAGGGATGCTGCACTGACCGTACGGGCCTATGAGAAAAAGATTTTCCAGGTAAGAAATCTCCTTTTCTCAGTCGGCCCTATCTGTCAGTGCAGGATGACTGGGGAAGTCCAAACAGGGGGGGCTAAAAAACTGTAGTGCCAACAACCTGAACAATGAAAGCAGAAACTATCTATGTGCTACTGCTGCTTGTAGCACCTTTCTGCCGTAGGCCGCCTCTGAGGAGGCCATAACATCTAACTTATAAAACTTAGAAAAAGTGTGCAAGGATGACCAAGTGGCTGCCTTGCAAATGGCTTCTGTGAAAGCTTGATTGTGAAGGGCCCAAGAAGCACTAACCTTCCTGGTGGAGTGAGCTTTTACTTTAAATGGAACTTCATGGTCCATGGACTTATAAGCCTCAAGTATCACTGAAACTATCCATTTAGCTAATGAGCGGTTGGATGCCTGAATGCCCTTCTTATTATTGCCAAATAAGACAAAGAGATTCTCTGACTGCCTGAATTCAGCGGTTCTGTGAATATAATACTTTAGTGCCCGTACAGCGTCCGGTGTATGCAGCTGCTGTTCTCTGGGATTGGTTGGTTTAGGGTGAAATGATGGCAATACAATCTCTTCAATGATATTGAACTCCGAAGTGACTTTAGGTAGGTGAGACAGAATTGTCCTAAGACCAACTTTATCTTGATGGAATATCGTCCAAGGTTACTTGTGAGATAGCGCAGCTAGATCTGTAAACCCTTCTGGCCAATAAGAAGACCACTTTCCAAGAAAGAAAGTTTAGTTGCACCTAACCTAATGGTTCGAATGGAGGTTGTTGCAGAGCCCTGAGGACAAGATTAAGATTCCAGGGAGGAACAGGGTCCTTCAGTTGTGGCTTTAATTTCTGGAGTAATTTCTGGAGTGCTTGAAAGAATAGTTTGCCCATTGTTTGTGCAAAAGAGTGCAGAAATCTGTACCTTTAAGGCTGATATGCTAAGGCCTTTATCTACTCCACTTTGTATGAAGTCTAGTATATGCGAAGATAAAGGGAATTGCCATTGTATGCCTTGTGACTTGCTCCAGGAAATAAAACAGCTCCATATCCTGAGATATATTACTGAGGTGGAACGTTTCCTTGCAGCCAACAAAGTACGGATCACACAGTCTGAAAATCCTTCTGCTTTCCACAGTCAGGCTTAAATAACAATGCCATTAAATTTAGTCTGTGTACATGTTCTGCTTGCACTGGGCCTTGCGATAGTAGGTCCAGAATTAGCGGTAGTAACCATGGACGTGCTACTGACATTGTATTAGCTCTGGAAACCATGCTCTGCGGGGCTACCAAGGAGTGATCATTATAGTGGTTACTCTTTCCATTTCTATTTTGTGGAGCAGCCGTGGTATGAGTGGAATGGGGGGAAACGCATACGCCATTCTGCAGTTCCATTGGCAGGTCAGGGCGTCTACCCAGTCTGCTCTGGGATCATGTGTCTTTGCTAGGAACCGTGGAAGTTGGGTGTTAAATCTGGATGCCATCACGTCTAGGCATGGCAGTCCCCATTTGTCTACTAGTTGTTGAAAGACAGCTGGCTTCAGGCGCCATTCTCCTGGGTCCAAGGTATTGCGACTTAGAAAGTCGGCTTCCCAGTTCAGTAACCCCGAAATGAATATTGCAGATATTAGGACTCTGTTGGTTTCTGCCCAATTCATGATCCTGGATACTTCCCACAATGCTTGCCGATTCAGGTAAGCTACTGTCATGCTGTTGTCGGATTGGATTCTTACGTGTCTGTTTCTCAGGTGGTCTTGCCAATTGCACAGTGCATAGTAAACTGCCCTGATCTCCAGGACATTTATGTGTAATTTGTTCTCTTGCTGTGACCAAATGCCCAGACACACCCGAGGTGGCCATGTAGCTCCCCATCCTGTGTCCTCCCCAGTCTGGCATCTGTTGTGATTACGTCTTGTACTGGCCGGTCCCAGTCCTTGCCTTGTGTTAGATTGGGAAGGTATGTTCACCAAGTGAGACTGTGTATTGCTTTCTGGGAGAGAGTGATTATCTGAGATAGGTCGTGGTGGTTTCGATCCCACTTTTTTAGGAACTCCCATTGAACTGGACGTTAATGAGACTTTGCAAAGGGTACGCCTTCTATACTGGCCGCCATCAGGCCGAGCAATCGGAGAATGTCGTGTGCTGATGACTGTGGCTGCTGGATAACAGTGTGAGCCGCTTGTTGAAGGGTGACTGCCTTTGGTGTTGGTAGAAATACTCGCTTTATTTTTGTATCGATGTGCATTCCAAGGAACTCTAGGGATTGTGTTGGTATCAGGATGCTTTTTGCGTGATTTATGGGCCTATCTTTTTGATAGGTTGGAAGGAATTGCTGATGTTATAAACCTGCGCTCTGGTGGTTTTCTGGTAAAGGTAATGCTGTAGCCTTGATATAAAATTTCTAGCACCCATCTGTCTGTTATGGAATTTTGCCAAATGTGTTTGAAACCGCCCAACCTTCCCCCTACCAGAGGTAAAGACGTTGTGCTGCGAGAATCAGGAATCCTGACTTTTTACTGGCGTATGTTTGCAGGTGGTCTTGTTCTGGTTTTGCCATGGCGCTTTGTACCTCCTATTAGGTTGTGCGTGCGGTAGGGGTCTGGAATTTCTCTGACAACTGGAAGTAGCAGAAGAAGACCAAGATCTGTGTTGGAAATTGCGTCTGTGAAAATCTCGCCTGGAGCGTCTACACTGGGGTAAAAAGGCCCCTTAGCCACTCATGACGTCTGAAATTATTTGTGTCAGTTCTGGTCCAAAAAGCTGTGTTCCAGCAAACTTTAGTGATGTTAACATGCGTTTCGATGCAGTGTCGCCTGACCACTGTCGTAGCCAAAGTGCTCTACGAGCAGATATGGATGCTGCTGAGGCTTTGGCTGGTAGCTTCGCTGTGTCTATTGCGAAATGAAAGGGCAGATCTGATTTTCTCTAATTCTTCAGTAAATTGTTCTGAAGTTGTAGGAGGATTCTTTATTAATTCCCGGCACCAGGACTTTGCTGTTTTGGCCACTGTAGTAGCCGCAGCTGCGGGTCTTAAAATAACTGCTGTGTTTTGAAAATCTCGCTTAAGTGCAGAGTCTATCTTTTTGTCCATAGGATCTTTAAGAAAACCAGCGTCCTCTGCTGGTAAAGTAGTGTTCCTAGCTAATCTGACAATAGCTGGGTCTACCTTGGGAATTTTGTCCCAATGCTTGTAATCCTCTGTTAACGGATATGTATTGAAAAATATACTGGGAATATTGCCTTTTCTTTCTTGTTGAAGCCATTTTGTTTCAACATTTTTTGCAATAGCTTTACAAACTGGAAATGTCTTAGGTTTCCTTGAGGTGTTACCCAACACATTATCAACCTTGGACAGAGTGATCTGCTCTTCCTTGATATCTAGGGTAGCAAAGTATAACAACACTGGACTTGTATTGGTGAGGTGTTGCGTTCGACTACGCATTTTTAGAGTGTGAGTGCCCGAGTTCTTCTTCCAGAAGCTCTGAGCGGAAGTGCTGTGATGTCCGGAAGCACGAAACACAGGCGCGAAATTAAGGAGCGCCGATCTTGCCCGTGGAACAGGAAGTGCGAACCTAGGATACCCGGGGAGTGCACACTTCTGTTAGCGCATGGAAGGCTATGCCAGTGTGTGATGAACGCCTGGGGCTCAACCTAGGAGACTGGGAGCTCACCATAACCAGTATCTGTAAGCAGATTCCAATCTGTGTTAGATAGATGAATCTGTTCATTCATAGCCATTGTTGTAGTAAGGGAGCACTCGCCTGGGGCTCTACCTAGGGAAATTCTCCCTATGTCTGGGAGCACACTTAAGGGCTCAACCAACTAGTGAGCAGATCCATGTGTCACATTCCTTAATGATGAAATAATGTAAAAAAATAGCCATAGCATAATAATTCTGTTCGAGAGAAAGGAGAAGTTGCTGCATCCAAGGCAGGACAAACTGAAAAAACTGAAGGAAGAGGCAGAGCCAGCAGTAAGAAGGAGATTGGAGAAAAGTTATTAGTTTGTCCTGCTTCTAGAGAGGATCAACTTAACCCCAGTCGTCCTGCATGGACAGGTAGGGCCAAATGAGAAACAGCATTAAAATTATAATTTGCATTTCAGAAGTTAATCGTATTATTTAAACATGCACAGCATTAGGTCACTAACTCACTACATGTTAAAAATTTCTAACAGTAAGGTTTGCAATGAGAACGCCAGATAAACATTTAAAGCAATCTGGAAGGAGGAGTTATTATACAGGTCATAAAAGTCAAAGGTTACTTAATATTCTCATATTTTATAACAGGTGGCAAATATGTTTGTACAATGCACAAATTGAGACTTTGGAGGGGGGAGCGTTTAGTTAATAATCCACACTAAACAATTTAGGCCAGGCAAATATGTTGTAGGAATTTCTGGCACTGACCTGAAAGTCTTTTGTAAGGCTTGTTGCTGTTTTTGGTGCCATTTTGGTGCTTCCTTTCTAGCGTGCCAATCCCCTTTCCATTTAATATTTTCTCTGGAGACTGTGGCACTGTTTTCGGTACTACTGGCTGCTTGGGTAGAGAGGAAGTAGAAGAGGCTGCTGTAGAGGAGTTAGTGGCAGAGTTCATTTTAACATTGGCACCATCTGCTTTCGCCAGGTTTGGGATTTTTTCGAGGCTGACTACTGGAACTGGGACACTGAAGAAAAAAAAGAATGTAATAATTAAAATAATGTCTGTATCTAGCATAAATGTGAAATCTGACACAAAAAGACAATGAATAGCACTTTAAAATTCACACCGTCATAATCAAAGTAATCCACACGAGGTGGATTCCTCTAGGCTGCTTGTAAAATGGAATAGTACCTTATGGACATTTATACCTGACTGGCATGGTTATTTATAGCCATATATGCTATACCTATTGTTGTAACAGAAAATTATGTTTGATAAAGGGGGCTTGAAATGCTGCATAAAATAAAGTCGCTGTTTACAATGAAAAATGCTTGTAGTAAATAAGAAATCTCAGTCAAATTTTAATGTGAACAACAAAATAATATCCAAGAACGAAGGAAATTATATGGTCAAGATATCTGCAACAAGGCCAGTGGTGGTTACAATCTCTCAACTCACAGCTGGACACACACCAGGAGGAAATGAATCAGAAATAATTTATAATATATTCTTCACCACAAGCACAACAATTATATGTACTTTGAGGCTATGTACAGATGGTCTATGTGTTTTTTTTTATTTTGAACTCATGTAAAAGTAAATATAGGCAAAAAAATAAAGGTCAACATCCACTTTTATCATATATTTTTATGCACTTTACAATATGGCACCCTTTTTAATATAAATATGCAACACAAGCTGTCCATGTTGCCTTTAGATAATGCTTAAAACTGATTGAAAACACATTCTCAAGGGCACCCATTGCTCACATTCTATTTTGCATTTGCAGGGGTGGTTCACCTTTAAGTAAACTTTTTGTATGTTATAAAATAGCTAATGCAACTTTTCAAATGAACTTTATTTTTAATTTTTTTTTTTTAGAATTTTTTAATTATTTGCCTTCTTCTGCTTCTGACTCTTTCAGGCTTTCAAATGGGGGTCACTGACCCCATCTAAAAAGACAAATGCTCTGTAAGGCTACACATGTATTGCTACTTTTTATTATTCAAATTTCTATTCATAACCACTCCTATTCATAAACCAGTCTATCATTCAAATCAATGCATGGCTCTTCAAGCCATGACTTTTGGTTGTTGTATTATTTTCTTTTGCCATTGACCTTTGGACTTTTCCTAGCTGTTTCCTACTTCTGAATTTCCCTAACACCTATTTTATTTTCACATCATTTATACCTTTTCTCATGGTTCTTCAGCCAGGCATATATTCATAGGCTAATGTTTGCTTGAGGTTGTTTGTGTGTCTATGTGTCTACATAAAGTTTTTGGGGAGGACAGTGTCCATAGCTAAAGCAGACTCCAGCACTTGGACATTTCCAGTCCACAAGATATATATCAGACAAAAACTTTAGTCATGCAAAAACAGAATATTCATATGATGGGAAACAGATACACCACAGTGCTATCAAAAATGCAAAAACATATTGTTGCATCCAGCATGTTAAATAATCACTAGGGTTTATGAACACATTCAGAACTAACCAATATATTAGAAAAGCAGAATAAACTTTCTACACAAATCTATTTTTCTAGCTACAATATTATATCCACTCTCCTATTCACTAAATTATATATTTTATGCAGATTTTATTAAAGTTTCATGTAAAAAGCATATAACATCTAATGTTTGGATGACACAAAGGTACTTTATTATTTGCATAGGAACTCTTATATCCTTGAAAATACAAATAGTGATGTAAATTGCACTTTTCCAATGTGCCCTGTCTATGCAGTGTTCACTGACCATTAACCTGTTCCTAACTGCGCTAAAAAAACACTTTTTGTTCATTAAAGTATCTGCACAAATTGGATCTCTAAGCAGTGGTAGCACAGCATTCAAACACCGACAGACCAACATACATTTAAATGAAAAGTGCAACCACTCAATTGGTTAAAGCTAACAAAGCTTTCTTTTCTTTTTAATTTATAATGTGCAAGGCAGTTATGGCAGTCATTTAATCTCCCACTCCTGTGAAGTGCAGTTGATGTGGAAAGAAAACCATTGGGTGAAGTTAAAATTTACTGACAGTCAGCATTTAACAAAGAAAGATACGCATGTATCTATAAGGTTTCTAGGAACTCTCTCAATTGTACGTTAATAGCTCTGTATGACTGATGGATTGAAAGTGGTCCTACTAGATTTGAGACTGTGTGTTTGGAGTCTATTGAAACTGTTTCTGAACAAGGAGAAGGAAGTGATGAGTCCATAACTTGTTGCAGCTTTTCTACCACTGGTAGAAAAGTTGACAAAGATCATATGGTCAGAGTTGGAGTCTTCACCAAGCTCATTGAGAAACAGGAAGGCCTGCATGCAAGCAGTTTAAAACCATACCCATAAGTGTGCATTATACAGTGGTTAATAAAGACTAGCAACCTTACATTCTATGAAAGGCGTGTGTTAATATACAAGGCTGCATCTATAAGTTGAGAACTTTACCCCACTGCAAAGTATTTCTACCTTTGTCTTATGTCGCTGGAAGTGCCACTTACCATGGTTTGTCTCTTGACACTTTAGAGGAAAATGCTGTGTGCTGCTTGTTGTTGGAGGTAATTAGATTGTCTCTGGGCGCTTTGAATGGCTTTGAGTTGCTGTTGACAGGGTTATGGCTGCTCAAACAAGTTTTCGGTTTCATCTGTACAAGTGATGGTTTGATGTTAGAGGGAGAAGAAGCTGGTGATGGTGAAGGTTTGCACATTGAACCATGTCTTCTTTCTGTGGGAGAATAAGGGAAAAAAATAGCAAAAATTAACCAAATTACATTCCTGCTGAATATATATATACACACACACACAGTTAGGTCTATAAATCTTTGGACAGAGACAACTTTTTTCTAATTTTGGTTCTGTACATTACCCCAATGAATTTGAAATAAAACAACTGAGATGCAGCTGAATTGCAGACTTTCAGCTTTAATTCAGTGGGTTGAGCAAAAAGATTGCATAAAAATGTGAGGAACTTAAAGGTATACTGTCATGGGAAAAAAATTTTTTTCCAAAATGAATCAGTTGGTGCTGCTCCAGCAGAATTCTGCACTGAAATCCATTTCTCAAAAGCTGGGAAATTGACAAAATGTCTAGCCCCATGTCAGATTTCAAAATTTAATATAAAAAAAATCTGTTTGCTCTTTTGAGAAATGGATTTCAGTGCAAAATTCTGCTGGAGCAGCACTATTAACTGATTCATTTTGAAAAAAAATTTTTCCCCATGACAGTATCCCTTTAAGCCTTTTCTTAACACAATCACTTCATTTCAGGGGCTCAAAAGCAATTGGACAAATTAAAAAACCAAAAATAAAATGTTCATTTCTAACACTTGGTTGAAAACCCTTTGCTGGCAATGACAGCCTGAAGTCTTGAACATCACCAGATTCTGGGTTTTCTCCTTTTTAATGCTCTGCCAGGCCTTTACTGCAGCGGCTTTCAGTTGCTGTTTGTTTGTGGGCCTTTCTGTCCGAGGTGTAATCTTCAACAAGTGAAATTCATGCTCAATTGGGTTCAGATCAGATGACTGACTTGGCTATTCAAGAATATTCCACTTCTTTGCTTTAATAAACTCCTGGGTTGCTTTGGCTGTATGTTTTGGGTCATTATGAAACACTTCCCAATTAATTTGACAACATTTAGCTGGATTTGAGAAGACAGTACGTCTCTGAACATCTCAGAATTAATTTGGCTGCTTCTGTCCTGTGTCACATCATGGATAAACTGTAGATTTTGCCACTTCTAATATTATAGCAATTTTTCGGATGAGTTTTTCCGTTTTTGCAGCTTAAGGATGGCTTGTTTCACCTGCATGAAGAGCTCCTTTGACCACATGTTGTCTGTTCACAGCAAAATCTTCCACATACAAGCACCCCCCTCAAATCAACTGCAGGGCTTTTATCTTCTTCATTGATAATGACATATTGAAGGAACTGCTCACACCTGGCCATGAAATAGTTGTCTTTGAGTCAATTTTTAAATAGTTTATTAAATGAAGAAAGGTGTTTTGTAATTTAAGCACAAACTGACTATTATAGGTAACTATGGACCAGTGTTAGGACATATAAATACATAGTATACAGTAGCTAGTAGGCATTGTAGAAGCTGTAGCCTACACAGCTGCCTGTACATTCTGTTATTTTCTCTTAACCCTGGCTTACAATGAGATGCTTTGTGCATTTTAGGTATAATTATTTATGACACGGTTTACTGGAAAAATTTTGCATCAGATCCTATTTTACAGCATTTCCAAACTGCCTCTTGGTGGTACACAGATTTTCTGTTACAGGAATTTGTTAGACATATAATTTAAAAAAAAAACAACATTTCTAATTGATGTGATACACTCAGTGGGTTTGCAAGTCTTAATTTATAATATACTATTTCAATACCATTTCTCACGTAAAACGACAAAATATTTATTTGTTACAGTAACTGAATTTTAGGTGAATTTCAGTTGAGTTTATGTGATTTAGTGAAGGTTTATGCGATTATTTTACTATTCATTGACGGCAGTTCACATCAACAGGAAACTTCACAGAAACAGGAAACCTCGTAAAGTCATTGGAGGCATAATAAATATCCAGTCAGAAAATCAAGTTTTAAAATTGCTATTTCTTCAATTCCTCAAGGAACAGTTTCTCTTTTATAAAGTGTAGTAATAACATTGTACAGCCTGGAAAGAAATACCCATGTCTGCTCCAAAATCTGTTCTAATCTTGAATCCTACCCTTCCCTCTTCCAAAACCCAACCACAGTTAAATTATGCATAAACATTAAGGGGCCTATTTACTAACATTTGGAAAATTTAAATTTCTATTTTCAACTTTTATCCCCAATTATCACCACAGAAAAAAAGGTTAACTAAAAATTTCTACTTATCAGGGCAATGTATTTGGTGTTAAATTGCATAAAAATATATTATTTTGCCTACAAGTCCCTTAAACCTGGTTTGGTATGATAACAAATTAGGCAAAAAATCTCACACCTGTAATAATGGCATGTAAAAAAAAACAACAATTAAAAAAAAAAAAAAAATACTGAAAATTACTTCATTAATTGAAAAAAATATATAAGCAACTTAAAAAAAACCCACATATTTACATAAATTCACACAAGAGTATCGTTTAGAAACCCAGTAAATCGGCATGCTACAAACTTTAAAATAATTATGGCACTTGTGGTCTGCTCATTTACTGTACATAATATAATATACGTCTTAAATATTATTGTTCTATTGCTTTATTGTGTCAGTGGGATGGTTTGACAACAGAGTATGCCAATGTAGGTATTGTTCTATTGCTTTATTGTGTCAGTGGGATGGTTTGACAACAGAGTATGCCAATGTAGGTATGGTAGTAGGCAGCTCTTGAATAGTGGTTTGCATCTGCAATTTCTTTTTCGATTTTTAAGGTAAAATTTGAACAAACAAACAAACAAACAAACAAAACAAAAAAATCGTATGATTTCTCCAACCACACACACATGCATGATCAAACACAGGTCAATTTATTCATTGGGAATGAACAAGATGGATTTATACGGCTGAGGAGCTTTAACACAAGCCAAATATCACTATGCATATTGTCAAGAGTTGGCTGAAGTGATGTAAAGGTTGCCACCAGTGTACTTTGGGGCAGTCAAAATGCTTCTCTAAAGCGATGAATCATGATTCATTGTCTGGTAGTTTGGAGTATGAGTACGGGTTTGGCAGATGTCAGGAGAACACTACATGCCTGCATAATGCTGAGGAAAATGGGATTTTCCTAGTTTGGGCTATGGACCTTTATGATATAACTTTGAGGCATGAGGGACACATTCAGTAGCGTAACTATAGAGGAAGCAGTCCCCGCAGTTGGAGGGGGACCCGGTCTGCTTCCTCTACAGTAGTGATGGGCGAATCTGTCCAGAAAAATTAGCGAAATGCATTTTGATGCGCAACAATTTTGACACAAGCATTTTTATAGGTGCAACTCTTTTGTCCAAATGCATTAAAGTTAATGAGCGTCCGAATCATTTTTATGGGCGCAACAATTTTGACGCAGGCATTTTTTTTGCCCTGCAGCATATTCAATTAAGTGGGACCACCCCTCCCCAGTACAATACCAGGGATTTCGTCATATATATAGGCCCTAAAACTGTATACAGTATTATCAAGTTTTCTGAACTTTACCAAGCTGTGAAAGCTCTATTAATTCATTGAGCTTACAGATATTTTACGGAATAGGAACATTTTATAAATTGTTTACAGAACTGTTGGAATATTTTTCTATCTTTGTGGAGATTCCTATTGCACTCATGTCAAGGTAATATTGTAATACTCCTGGTTTCAGAGAAAGAAAATTTTACAGTATGCAATAACATTCTAAAATGAGTGCTCTTTACTTTATGAAAACAGGTTTGGGAAGATTCTTTCCTATTTTACCACCATAATACACAAAGTAAGGTCCAAACCGAATTGGTTTGCTTTGAAAAGAGTGGAAGAACTTGGAAAGCGTATACAAACCCTGACCTGAACTTCTGTGGTAACATCAATGCCCAACTTAACTAATTATTTTATGGTCCAGTTACCAAATCTCATTGCGCTCTAGCATCTAGTGAAAAGCCTTCCAAGAAGAGTAGAGGGTGTCATGGAAGCAAAGTATGGACCAGCTCAACATCATATTAATACCCTTGGTTGCTGAATGAGATCTTGGATAGGCAGAAGTGTGGAAGTGTGGGAGGTCTGCAATGTGAAAAAGAAGTTGATCTTTACCAATTTACTTTGGTGGTAGGGGGTGGGGAGATATTTTAAGTATTCCTTTGCTCCAGATAAGCCTATAATCTGAAATAAAATTATTATGGAAATTTAGAGATTTAGTCACTATGAGTCAAACATCATCATCAAATAAACATTTTTTGTAATGATTCAGGCCAATTGTAACCCCAGATATGTTAGGAGAGGCTCTGATTATGGCAGGAAGATCCTTGCTTAAAAGCCCATTTAATTTGCACGAAAGTGGTAGGGGACCAATGGACTCTAAAGGTTGCATCACAAAATTTACACTTCTGTAGAATGTAATAGTGGCAGTGTCATGTTACCAAGCTGAATGACTTTTTAAGGTCAGTACAGAACAACATACCTGGGGTGTTGGAACGATGAAGTTGCTGAATCAGTTGGAAAACCCTACTGACTTTTTCAGTGGTCTGTCTTTTAGGAACAAACCCCACCTGGTCTTGATGCACCAACCCTGCAAGGAAAGTATTGAGGCGATTTGCCATTATTTTTGACTGAACATTAAACTTAATTGTAGAAATTGTTTGGTAGTTTTATTTTCTAGGTGGTCTCTATAATGCTTTTGCTCGAACACAATCTGAGCAAGATATCATTGGAGGTTACATAAGTCACTTCTGTTTTAAAGGGGTGCTTTAATTAACTTTTATTAAGGTAACTTTTATTATGTTATAGAATGGCCAATTCTAAGCAACTTTTCAATTGGTTTTCATTATTTCTTTATTTTTTTATAATTTTATAGTAATTTGCCTTTTTCTTCTGACTCTTTGCATCTTTCAAATCAGTCGCTGACTCCCTTCTAAAAAATAAATGCTCTGTAAGTCTACAAATGTATTGTTATTGTTGCTTTTTATTACTGATACTTCTATTCAGGCCACTCATTCATATTCCAGTCTATTATTAAATCAATGCATGGTTGCTAGGGTAATTTGGACCCTAGTTACCAGATTGAAGATGTAAATTGAAGAGCTGCTGAATAAAAAGCTAAATAACTCAAAAACCACATACTAAAAAATGCAAAACTAATTGCAAATTGTCTCAGAATATCACTCTTTACATCATACTAAATGTTATCTCAAAGGTGAACAACCCCTTTAAGATCCTGTGCAGGTGGGATGCAGGAAAGTGCAAAATGTTTTATAGTAACGGGCTTCATAAATACAATGGCTTCTTTAAGTTCTGTTAAAATGATTTCTACATCCATAAATATTTTTTCTGGGCATAACTGTGGGGGGATTATGTTTACTTTAAGACATTTTTATTCTATGTGATAAGTTCAGGACTAGGTCCACAAAGGCAAAGCAAGCCAGTTTCTCAGGGGTGTACCTTGACCTGGTTTGGTAAGGTTGTTCAGTTTGCTCACCAGTTCATTAATCTTTAAGGAATGTTGTTTTTTCTTAAAGGGGATCTGAATTAAAAAAAAAAAAAAAAAAACTGGTTTAAACTTAGCATCTGAGCACTTTTTTTTCTTAAATTTTAAATTTTTATTGAATAATGAGATATTAGGAGTTTTAATGGCTCCTTTTGAAAGAGTGTTAGCCATATTTGGTAGTGATCTATCTAAAATTAAAGAGTTTGGTGGATACTTTTTTAAGAATAAGTATCTGGGGCCCCAAATATTACTAATTTGAGTGTGTATTTTATGTGGGTCACTGAACACTGTTATTAGTCCTCTCAATATATTAATTAAGCCCATATAAAAAGTATCATGTGAGATATTTGGTAAAGAGAAAATGAGAGCTCAGAACACCTTTGGTCTTGGTAGGAAAACAGCACATATAGAGTGGTGTGTAGATAAGAAAAAAATACTGAGAAAGAGTATTTCTTGAAGACCAAAATTAAGCACTTGGATAGATCTGAAGTAGCCAAATGTTCTATTACTGTGTTGACAGTTAAAAGTTTATTACTAGGTTTGTTCACAGATCAAAGAGATCTTTGTATTCTAGACCAAGCAGGTGGCAGGTTTGGAGAATGTGTTAATTTTTTGGAATGAAATTGGCATTAGCTTCTCTCCTGTTTTCATCTATAGGGGGTGGAGCAGAGGGCCACTACAGAATAAGGGGTTTTGAAGCCCTTTTAGCTGTTAAACTAGAATCACTTTGTGGTAATGAAGATGTCTTAGTAGATGTCTATCTGTACTGTGGAAGCTATATGCCCAGCAGCCTGTGAGACATGATGGCAAGATGGTTTTCAGATGTGATTTGCATAGTGCTCACAATAGGAAACAGTTTTGGATATATAAAATGTCTCTAAGTGAAAAGTGAATAGAGGTGTTAACTTGCAAAAAAGGGGTGTTAACTAGCAAAAAAAGGGGTGTTAACTTGCAAAAGCTCAGGATTTAAGTAGAAGAGGAAGGCTCATTAACCACAAGCAGCTCAGCATTGATCATATAATAGGGATCTAACACACAGATCAGTTGGAGCTTAAAGAAATACTGACACCAGAAATATCTCTTTTTTACTCTATTTTTACATGCTTTTACATTACCTGTCTGGTGCCCCATGTTCCTGTATGAGGGGGCTGCCATATTTGTGCAGCAGGAGTTGGTTAGCATTAGAATCTCTAACTGATAGGCTGAGATGGAACAGTCAGGTTGGCAAAACAGTCAGGTTTAGAAACTTCAAATAACATTTATATAACAAGTAATTGCTTACAAAAACAAATCTCTCAGCAAAAAAAATCAACATAATCTTTAGGTTATTTATAGGGGCCGATTCACTAACTTCGAGTGAATGATTCGAAGTAAAAAAAACTTTGAATTTCGAAGTTTTTTTTTGGGCTACTTCGACCATCGAATGGGCTACTTCGACCTTCGACTACGACTTCGAATCGAAGGATTCGTAGTAAAAATCGTTCGACTATTCGACCATTCGATAGTCGAAGTACTGTCTCTTTAAAAAAAACTTCGACCCCCTAGTTCGCCATCTAAAAGCTACCGAGGTCAATGTTAGCCTATGGGGAAGGTCCCCGTAGGCTTGGCTAACTTTTTTTGATCGAAGGATATTCCTACGATCGTTGGATTAAAATCCTTCGAATCGTTAGATTCAAAGGATTTTATCGTTCCATCGAAGGAATTATTGTTCGATCGTTCGATCGAACTATCTGCGCTAAATCCTTCGACTTCGATATTCGAAGTCGAAGGATTTTAATTCCTAGTCGAATATCGAGGGTTAATTAACCCTCGATATTCGACCCTTAGTGAATCGGCCCCTTAATGTACATTCATATTTTAAAAAGTAGTTTGTTACCGTCAGTATCAATTTAAGCTTTCACTGTAAGAAATGATACATGAAAATAAGATTTCCACCAGAAAACTTTCATGGTGCTTCATTTTCTACAGTTGCCTCGAGTCACAAATGTTTTCTCACTGGTGAAAACTGGTGCTGTAGGTTTTCCCACAATCAATTTAGTTTACTGGTGGTGGGAAAGTATTTTCAGGAGATTTGTCTCCCGCTGTACTGAAGATTTAACTGCAAGCGACAAATCTACCATGGCCCTTAAAGGGGTTGTTCATCTTCCATAATTTTTTACAGTTCAGTTGTTTTTAAATTGTTCACCAGATATTAAGACTTTTTCAGTTACTTTCTATTTTCTATTTGTGACTGTTTTTCTAATATTAAAGTTAAATTTTTCACCTGCATATGTCTTTTTAAAGTAGCTCTAAAGGGGGGGGGGGGGGTCGTCAACACTGTAAACTGTTCTAAATGGGTTTTTTTCCTGGTGTCCCGTCAGCCCAGTCCGACCCTAACAGTTAGCTCCTGGTACAAGTGGCCATGTTGGGGCTCACGAACGCGCATAATGAGAGAACAATTCTTTTAAAGGAAGCTGTTAGAATGGATACAATAGTTTCTAACATTCTCCTAGATTCTGCTGAGAAATGTATCATCAATGTAGCAAATGTATCAGTTCAGAATCTGCATCAGTAATTACTGAGCTGTCAGACAAACACAAGAAAAGAACAGTAAACTTTAAGAATAATCAAAAATCAATTAAAACTGAATGTACTGAATCCACTATCTTGGGATTTGGCCAAATCACAAATCTTTTCTAAAGTATTTGGCCGAATTCCAACAAATCTGAACCCTGATTTGCATATGCAAATTAGGGCAAGGAAAGGTTAAAGGGATACTGGCATGGGAAAACATGGTTTTTAAAAAAAAAAAAAAAAAATGCATCAGATAATAGTGCTGCTCCAGCAGAATTCTGCACTGAAATCAGTTTCTCAAAAAAACATTTTTTTTTAATATTTAATTTTGACATCTGACATGGGGCTACACATATTGTCAGTTTCCCAGCTGCCCCCAGTCATGTGACTTGTGCTCTGAAAACTTCAGTCACTCTTTATTGCTGTACTGCAAGTTGGAGTGATATGATCCCCCTCCATCCCTAGCAGCCTAACAACAGAACAATGGGACTGTAACCAGATAGCAGCACAAGATAACAGCTCCCTGGTAGATCTAAGAACAGCACTCAATAGTAAAAAGCCAAGTCCCACTGAGACTCAGTTACATTGAATTGGAGAAACAACAGCCAGCCAGAAAGCAGTTCCATCCTAAAGTGCTGGCTCTTTCTGAAAGCACATGACCAGGCAAAATGACCTGAGATGGCTGCCTACACACGAATATTATAAATTAAAAAGAAAAAATACACTTGCTGGTTCAGGAATGAAATTTCACATGGTAGAGTGAATTATTTGCAGGTATATTCTTATGGGAGATGAGATCCTTTTCGTTTTAATGGAGGGTTCAACTTCAGAGTTTAGGCACCGCAAGACCTACAGACTTTCATAAATCAAAGATAGGACTCTGGAGAACCAAATTGCAGTTTCAGTGATTCATTTATTCAAAATGTGCACGACATGTTTCGAGCCTAGTGGCTCTTCCTCAAGCACCTGAGGAAGAGCCACTAGGCTCGAAACATGTCGTGCACATTTTGAATAAATGAATCACTGAAACTGCAATTTGGTTCTCCAGAGTCCTATCTTTGATTTATGAATTATTTGCAGTGTAAACAGTGTAATTTAAAAATAAAAACTACACCATAAAAATCATGACAGAATACCTTTAAAGAGAACTGCACTCACAATGCATGGGAAAAAATGTAATCTTGTTTTTGTGACAAAATGTCACATGACTAAGGATTCAGTTCAGCCAAGCACTTAGATTCGGCCAAATCCTGCTGAAAAAGGCTGTATCCTGCCTGAATTCCAAACCAAATTCTGGATTAGTGCATCCCTACAAACCACCATTATTTTTTTAAAGCCAAGTAGCATGTTCCATAGTTTGAAGCTGTAAGGGCCAACACTTCTCCTTACTTCTAATCAGATCAGCTTGTTCAAGGTATCAGGCAGTGTGGATTGACAGCTTATAGGTAACAGTGCTGCACACCTCAAGCTGGTTAAATTTGTGTTTATTTTTGTTTCTACTGCATTTTTTAATCCAGACAGGAAGTCAGAAAAAGGAAGACAATATAAAACATGTGGACATTCTGGCAATTAAAAATGCTTCTACTCTTCTGAGAAAAGCATTGAAGCCATTTCAGAAATCACAGGAGACTGGATGATTTAATTCATGATACATCCAAGGAAATGGCAAAGATGGAAACTGCATACCAGTTATAGAAAATGTCTGAGAACATTTGCATAAATGTAAGTGAAAGTGAAACCAATAAAATAATAACAACGTAATAAACAAAGCCTTTACCTGATTAGCATAGTATCCTAGGAGCAGCATGTCCCATAGAATGAAACACTATTTGTCAGTAAACCACAGAAGTAAGCAAGTTTTATACATAAGGCAGCTTTTATATGGAGGAACGAGATGGTCTCCTGTGTGACACGAGGAAGACATTTACCAGAATTTAGCAATATGACAAAATATTGTATTTTTGAATGATATGAGGTCATATATGAATGCTTTTGACTGGTTTTCCAAATTTGCAGCCCTCCAGCAGTAATAAAACTTCCATCAACTATGCTTATAGTTGCAATAGCATACATCTCTCACTTAAAATACTTGCATACTTGAGACTGATGCTTGCTGTATGGCAATATTTTATCATTTTCAAACACAGACTTAATCTGAATTTGTTACAAGCCCTCTTGAGCCAGAAAGGTTTTTGATGATGATGTTATTTCCCAGGATTGCTTCGGCAGTAGTGTGAGAATTATGTTATCCAGTAAACAAAGGAGCCCTTGGGTGCTTAAAGGGTCAACCAATAAAAAGAGAAGCTCTGCAGGCATCAAACACCACAGTTTAGTTTTAACACACAGCCTTATTTTACTATCAACCTAGCCAAATATAAATGACCTTCGCTGGTTAAGTAGAAGCAGCAAATCAGGGCACAGATAAACAGAATGTAACGCATGCCAGCCAAAGGCTGCAAAATATTGTGTGCAGGAAGGAGGAAATGTGCAGATGACAAGAGCAGGGCTCTCTGCTCACGTACGATTACATGGCTCAGTTGCACTGCAAGCAAACTGCATTGGTAACTAAAATAAAGGGAATTCGTCCACTGGGAGAGAAAACAGAAAACAAACATGAAGATTCTGCAGGGTGAACAACAATAACAAAAGCCACTTACAGAAGGAGAAGAGGCTGCCAAGTTAATCTGCCTGTACGGCGGCTGTAAACATGTACTTTTGGGAGGCAGAGTGCTGAGCACTGACACAGCTGCCGTCACACAAGCTCAGTGTGTGCGTGAGGAAGGATTGTGACTGCTGTGCGGCCCACACTGACCTGCTCCAGGGGAAGACGTAGCAATGCTGATCGTGTGCAGCAACTGTGACAGGCACTTGTTCAACAGCAACTTTCCAGTCCTACCAGTCGGGTACCAGAAGTTCAGTGAACTGGACAGACGCCAAGAACAATACAAGCAAAGAGAAAAAAAAATGCTTTCTCCACCCACAAGGCTGTTGTGTTAATATGGCTAAATGACTGTGCTGTGTTCTAGTGGCCAACAAAAGGATATCACTGACATACTGACATAAGGAAACTCATTCACACCTATAAAGCAGCACTAACTGCCATGTGGATGAACCAAATCTCATGGAATCTGTTGTCTAAATTCAATGAATATAGCAACTCAAAATGCAAGGAAGAGACACATTTTGAAAAAAAGCCCACTTTGTGCAGTTATGAAGCTGTGTAATGATTTTACGTGGGAGTGCAGCCACATGTAATATTTGGGATAGAGAGGGGTGTTAACATATAAAATGATATGTACAAACTGCCATTTGGAGATGCCGCTAAAAAGCATTTTAAATCACTATCACAGTAGAAAACAACTACTCCCAGGTCCACTTTGTCACTGCAAGTTATATCATATCAGCAGCTATACACCTGTTACAGTGTATTGAAATCACATCTCACCCAGACATGGTGCAAAAATAACAATATAAACATAGATAAAACCTTTCTAGAGCTAAGCATTCTAATGCTTTCATAAAATGTATAAAATCTATAACCCATAATACAACCATCCCAAACTGACACGCATATTTATAACCTCAAGTACATCTATCACAAATGAACTGTTGTAACCCCTATTACAACTATCTCAAAGTGACAAGTTTTTAAATATATATATATATATATATATATATATATATATATATATATATATATATATATATATATATATATATATATAAATTTGCGATTTACGTGTTGACATATCCGTGTGGTCTCATCTATGTCGGTGAGACCACCCAGATGGTCAAATCACGCATATCGCAACATCGGTCAAGTATTAATTTGGGCAATACCACATTACCTGTTTCAAAGCATTTTGTTGATTTGGGACACACAGCGGATCAGCTTAAATTTATGGTTTTGGAAGTAGTACCGCCCATGAAAAGAGGGGGGGATAGAGAATTGAAACTTAAAAGAAGAGAGGTATGGTGGATTAATATGCTCAAATCTTTATATCCTCGGGGTTTAAATCGTGATTATGACCTGTTTTTGTTTCTATAGATACATGTATATGATAATGCTCTGTACTTGTGTATATGCAAATTTTGAGGTCATTTCCTGTTTGTTGCCTATATAATGTGATATCTGTGATAAGCTGAGAGAACTTTTTTGGCTTGACAAAGGGCACATATGTTGTCCGAAACGTTGCCTTGAGTGATGTTCTGATCTTTTAATACACTTTTTTGCAATTGACGAGTGCTGCTTCTTCTTTACATATTCTATTTGATGTGGGGATGTGACAGCGTCTCCTATTGGAGCGAGCACCGACTAACACAGCAAGTATACTTCTAAGAGTGCTGGGGCACCCATTGTATAATTTTCTATATATATATATATATATATATATATATATATATATATATATATATATATATATATATATATATATATATATATATATATATATATATATACATACACACACACACACAAAATGAAAATATATGTATTTATTATTAAGATTTGTCTATCACGTGAACTACACCTTTAAAACTGTAATAACACATAAAACATGGCCCTAAATCGCAGAAATGTGTTCAAACTTTCCATAACCTGTCAAATTATGTAAAATGTACATGGTATTTAGGGGATGTGGCCACAAAATCAGTGTAGTCAGAACTTTTACAATCTGTACTATATATATAATACACAAAAGCCATGAATATCTTGTAAATTATATCCTTATAAACGGTGAGTTCTGATGTCATCAGTTATAAACGGTGAGTTCTGATGTCATTTCTGTCACGACTCACTGAAATTTGTGTATTATAATAAATAAAGTACCCCCAGTTGCAAAATATGAGGATATTAGAAGTTACCTTGGAGTTTCATGACCTGTATAAAAACACTCGGCCTTCGGCCTCGTGTTTTTATATGGTCATGAAACTCCTCGGTAACTCATAATATCCTTATATTTTACAAGAGGGGGTACTTTATTCACTATATATATATATATATATATATATATATATATATATATGTGTATGTATGTATGTATGTATGTATGTATGTATGTATGTATGTATGTATGTATGTGTATATATATATATATATATATATATATATATATATATATCTGTATATATATATATGTCAAGTGAAGCAGGCACTCACATCTATATAAACAATGTAGTTGCCTGGGGGAGGACCATATCGGACAAAATGTAAAAAAGTTCAAAAGGAGCCGCACTCCCAGATCTTAAGCATCTAACAATATTTATTGATAGGATTGATTGAACAGACGTATCGAACACCAACTTTGCTCTTTTTCAAGGATAACAAACCAGACTGTGACGAACACACACTGCTAAATACCCTCCCCCAGAAGTGAATGGCCAGTAAAGCTGGCCATAGACGTTAGGATTTTTAAAAGATCTTTTCGTTATCGTTGGACCAAGCTTTTCTTGAAACGATCGTTTAAATATACGATTTGTCCATCAACCAAAAAGACCATTTCAAGCAATGTTGTCTCGTTGAAGCTAGGAAAACTGAGGGTAGCCGCCTGGCCGCGGCCCTGCAAACAATTAAATAATAGATAGATTTCACTGTGACAGATGAAATTTTTCTAACCTGGCCGATAAATTTTCTCACCGATGTCGGACGAAAAATCGATGGATGCACGATCGTTCGATTCCCACTCACCTCACAATAGTTTGACAGATTTGTCAGATTACACAAGAATTGGTCGTTCGGGAAATCTTAATGGCCATTTTAATCTAGGGGATTTGCTTACAGTAAAGGATGTTAAACATTTAAAACCTTCCCCTACTTGGCTGGGTACATTGAACAAACATGGTTGCTTTAGAATAGATGCACTGGTTGTCTCACTTTCAGCGGGATGGCTCAGGGGCCTGTATTTAATCACCCACACACAGGGCAGTTACAAAATCAGACATAGACTATCATGCTTAATCATGATAGTCTATATTCTATTGAATTATTTATTGAATTACTTAGCTTGGTGCCCCTGTGGTTTGGCATATGTGGGCAAAGCCTCCACGAACTAACGATAAAGGATGAATAACCACAGGTGTGCCATTAGAACTGCTCTGGCTACTGGGACAGCAGATCAACCCATTGCAAAACACTTTGTAAATGCCAAACAGTCTTTGCCATTTATGTATTTATTTTTTTCACCTATATAAGCACCAACACTGATGTGTAGTATTCACCTTCCTGATGAACGCAGGAGTATAGGTGCAGAAACATTGAAAATAAACCACTTCTGATTTTTCACTGATCAAGTCCTTGGAGTGCGGTTTTTGATTTGCTTGTGCATTAACCCTTGTTTGCCAGCACCCAGGCAGATGCTGTTTAGTTTTGAGTGCACTGGATTGAGACATCACTTTTTTATTGCATATAAGACCTGTGAGTGCAGTTTGTTTTTTGGATAAAAAAAAACAATACTTTTGCCCCCCACAGGGTTTAATAAATCCTGCTTTCTGATGTGCTTTTTGAACCCAAGATGAGGGCTACATGGCTCAAGTTGCCTATTTAGTTAGATTCTTATTAAGTTTGGAACACTGTATTTTATGTTTGATACATTGTAACATTTGATTAATCTATGTCTCTATTTTGTATACTTGTTTTTATCTAATGTATTCTCCTGGTGGCATGCATTCACTACAACCAGGGTGATTTTATATTCTCTTTTCCTGGTGCAGTTTTGTCATTTTGACCACATGACTGGGTGAAATCCATCTGATTGGGTTAGTATAGTACATTTTACATATATATACCTGTGTTTCTATTATAAAATTGGTCTTGATAAAAGTCTTAGATGGAGAACAAAACGTTGGCCTGTTTTTAACTTGAACCAATAAATGTTGTGATTTTTTAATCCCTTTTAAAGTTTTCAGTGTGCACTGGGGCCTTGAACTGCACCTGCTTTTGTCTGTTGGCTAGTTTTTCTTGTCACTTATGTTACCACCTGCCTTCTATCTGTACCTTTCAGTCTGGAACTGAAGAAGGTTCCTATGTAGCAAATGTTGACTAATATTTTTTTTTTTCTATTTATTTATTCATCCCTAGAGTACCCCACTGGATATACTGATGTTTCATATTTATGAAGACAATGCTAGTGCATATATTTTGTGTTAGTAGAAAACAGGGTCATATCATCTGTAGAGTACAGTGCATATTGTCCTATGGTGACCATGCTGTATTAACAAAAAGTAGAATGCATACTTAGCAAGAAAAAAATGGTTTGTCTTTGAAGTATACAATAATCACCTTTATTTACTAACCCCAATAACAGATCAGTAACACTTTTTTGTAAACTAGAAATAAAACAAAAGCAAATGTTAGAGCAATATTATTGCTTTGGGTGGAACGGAATGTGCTATGAAACATGAGTTATGTGTGCCTGTTAGCAGCTTCATTTTGGGGGAGTTGAACTGGCACATAAACAACTAAGTCCAACTTATTAACTCATTCTACAACTAAACATTAACAACATCTGCAGACACTAGTACGAGTACTTTTCCCATAACAACTTTGTGTAATAAGCACATTACAAATAACTAAAATGTCCCCTAACTTTATGCTCCTTTTACAGGAGTAGGATCTATTACTTGACTACATGTTATCCAGAAAGCTCCATAAACTGTTTATTTTAAGCAAATATATATTTTTAACAACTTCCTTTTTTCCCCACTTATAATAAAACATTACCTTGTACTTGATGGTAACTAAACTGCATAAATTAATATTAGTGACAAAACAATTGGGGTTTTCTTGTTTTTCTCTAGCCATAATTTATGGAGACAGAAAGACAGTTTATCTGGAAATATCCCAGGCCCCATCATTCCAGATAATAGATCCCATATCTGTAATTATTTAAGACTAATGTGACGTGTGGAGAAATGCCTATATCTTGTGCAGACTGCCATTGACTTGATAACTGTCACTGGCCAGAAAAAGCTTGTGTTCATGTTCAGGCTGGAATCTACCTGTAAGCACAGTTACAGGTGGTCACAAGTCAGTGGCAGTTTGCACAGGTGGTGACAGGAGAAAACACTGCGTAGCCATAAATTTCTGGGTATTGGAGTAAAATAAACAAAACCCTCACAACCGTAATTAAATATTAGTGGAAAAATATATCTCTTTATGGGAAATATATGGAAGCTAAAAACCTGATGCTTCTGTATTTAAGTGCTTAATGTACAAAGTTGGTGTGTTTCTGATCTCTGACCCATCTAATGAAAACTAAATAGAAGGATACTGTAGAAGAAACTCAATCCTCCTGGTATCTACTTCTTGCACTTTCTAGTGGTTTGGGAAGAAACAGATGCAATAATGATAGCAATTTCTGAACGGCTACAAATTGTGTTACGTCACTGAAGTATAGTTGCTCAGGGCTGCTAGAGACCGTTGCTTTACAGAGAACATTTCTGCTTTACAATACTTACAGTTACAGAAATCCCATAAAGCAAGGCCAAACACAATCATAAAAGATGCAAAGTAAGAAAAAAAATCTAGCCTGCACACTAAAGATGTGTGCCTGTGGAACACCAGCCCCCTTCCTAGTTACCTCCTATCATACCACAACAACATCATACAAACTGAAACAGGATGCACCGTTAACGTTCAACCAAGAGAAATGAATGTTCCTTGGCAAGATAATTTATCATCATAAAGAAATCTGAATGAGATGTACAGCATATATTGTAAGCACTGACATTTAGCAGACTTGTGCAATATATGCCCTTTTGACACACAGCTTGATAAGGAAGCTCTGCCAGTAGTATTTATCAAAAGATAATTTTATAAAAATAAATTTTACAGAAATGCCTACCAGTGAATTTATTTTTGGGGATTTTTTAATTGGGAAGGTCACTGATAATAGCAAGCAGTCAGTAGTTTAAATTTCAGACTGAAAATAACTAAGTACAGTGTTGCTCAGTAGTTGGAAGCTGCACATGGGGAGCATCTGGACATTCCAACATGACAATGATCAGAAACATAAGGCCAAGTAAACTAACTAGTGGCTGCAAAAAGTTAAAATTCAGGAGTAGTAATTATAATGATCTGCTTTAACACCATGGGGCCACTTTAGGGAGACCCCAACATGCAGTTCATGCTAGCCAACCAAAGAATTTAGGGGACCTGGAGGCTTATTGCTGAGAAAAATGGGAAGCTTTACTGCATGACAAAATAAAGGGCCGCATTCATAGCTACCACAAAAAACGGCAAGTCATCACTGATGTTAAAGGGGGCAACACACAGTATTAAGATTTAATGGGATGCAAACTTTTGAACAGAACCATTTTTATTATCTACTTTATTTCTGTGGGTTTTTATAAAAATTGTGATATTCTGTAAAGCCTAGTCATTTCATTTGAATTACAAAAAAAAATAAAACCTGTTTTGTTGGATCACAGTTTTATTAAAAAAAGGTCCATGTTACTAAATTAAAAAATTAAATAAAATCCAATCCAATTATGTTTTCAAGGGTCATAGAGTGACAAAATAAAAGAGTAAAAAAATGAAGACAATAAGAATCTGCAGTGTGTTTTAATACCAATTTAATTTTATATTGAGTTTTCATTTACTGCTTACTTAATGTACATGGCTTGGTCCGCCCAATTTTTTGGACTGGAAATCTTATTGAATTCATTTCAAATTTGATATCAGGACAGAAACCTGTTTTATGTTATTCTGCTTTAAATCCAAGCTTTTGATTTAATGGGGAGTGCCCCAAACAAGTTCCCTTTCAGTTTTTGTAAGATGCCATTTGACAGTTCAAGCAACACAAGCTGTGTAATCTAAAAGTAAAAATGTAAATAAGAAAAAAACTTCACTGCTAGTGAAAAATGTCTCTAAGCTTTATTATTTGGCTACAACCAATTTAGTAAGTAATCTGGTGCTTAACGTTGTAATTTGTGTCACATGACTCACCAAAACCTTTGTATTTTAATACCACCTTGGAGCTCCATGATCTCTATAAAATAACGCTGCCATGTTCCTTTCTAAGGTGATGGAACTCCTTGGTGACTTATAATAGCCTTATATTTTACAATAGGGGGTAAATTATTTCCTGTATATTGCTTGTAGGAATCATAGAGTTTTCAAAACATTTTGCATCCTCACCAAGACTGCAGCTGTAGTTCAGCAAGAGTTGCAGGGCTAACATTTTGTAGAGATATAAACCATTTAATTGTTTTCTATTCTAAGCAATATAGGTAGACTACAATTCTTTCTAACATGTTGAGCCACATTCAAATGTAAAATGTTGGGGAGAAAAACAAGAATGAAAAAATTCCCTGGACATGGCACATAAGTGTTGTGATTGGCCACCTGGTAGATCCTATGTGGACTGGAAGCCTACAGGAGGCTCTGTTTAGCAGTACAACTGGTTTTTATGCAACAAAAACTTGCCTGCTCCTGCTTTGAGGTCATTGGGCACAACATCCAATGGGTTAGTCAGCAACATGTTGCTCAAGAGCCACTGGTTGGGGAGCACTGCTATAATGAATATACAATACAAAACTTCACTTTATGTTTTCCAGTGCACCAATACAAATAGGGTAAGATCAGGGTAATATAGTGTGCATTATATATATATATTTAAATATATAAACCCAAAATGTTAAAGGAGAGAAAACTTAAAATCAAGAAATGTAAAATTAAGGTTTCACTGTAGTATTATACTAATGCTTTAAGGCTGGTAGGTAACATAAGGTGCTGATACATGACAGTACATAAAGTACACATGGCATTCCCATTAACTGCCGTGTACACAATAGAAGTGGCTGTGACATTCCTTTTATTGTGACCATAGACTGTACCTGCCAGTTTGATTTGCTGGGTTGATAGATGGGATACCTATGATGATCATCCTGTTCTTGCCTGATCCCTGAATTGACTGATATCCATAGTATATTGATATTGGTCAGTATCAGCAGGTGTCCCATAAGCACATGGGAAACCTTACTTTGTTTCAAACAATATTATCCATAAGTTTATGACAGCTTTATATTGTAATAATAGTTGATTAGTTGAATAGTTGAAAACTACTGAGAATTAGTAAAGGGGTACTATGGGTACTGGCATATAGTCATAAGACAAAACTGTGCATCTGTGTGCTAGTAATTGGTGCATTTTCAGCCCTGCAACCAATACAACCTATAGATATATCCCCCACTATAGCTTTATATGCTATAGGGATAATCCTGTCTAAGAAAGCTGCAATTTACAAACTTGAAATGGAGCTACTTGACAACATGGATATTACCGTACTGTCAACATTTCTTTTCTTTCCGGAATGTATTTGTCACTTTTCTCTCAGCAACTGGTTTGCAAAATATGATGTGAACGGAATACTGATGAAGAAAATGCCTCTTGGTTGAAAGCAAACCTTTTAAAGGAACTAAATTAGAGTTTACATCAATCAGATGTGTTTACTATCATATGAACCTACAGTACTTACTAATATAATCTTTTAAGCATGCAATATACCTTTATTGTTATGTTTTTTTCCAGAACATTGTCATTCTGACTTGGTATGCACCAAAGCTATAATTTTGTATTCATTAAATATAATACAACCTCCACAAAATATTTGGCAATACCAGACTGAATCTAGTATATGGATATGGCTTCTGATTTTGTCTGGCTGAACAATAAGAATTCAGCTGAGTTCTGGGCTAGGTGAACAGTTGCAACTGGGCAGTAAATCACAGCAACCAATCTGTCATTAGCTAGGTTTATCCAGTTGAAGCAGAATAACAAAAGTTGTATTGGTTATCATGAATTACTGAATTTATTTGCCCACTGAGAAAAATTAACAGCCTTGTGTGACATTAACCTATACTGTTAAATGTATTCAGCAGATTAGTTGTTAAGGGTAATAATGAGCATTTTGTATACAAAGCATCTTGTAGTTCTGTGGGAAAGGGGCAAATACTGAAAATCCTTCTTCAATTAAAGTGAATGGGAATTTTCTGCCAAAAAAACGCATTTTCAAACATAAAACATTGTTACATTTTAAAAAAAAAATTCTGAATTAATTTGAAATAAAATACTTCTAGGCTATGAGAATAAAATTTTGGTGTAGGATTTGTGGCTCATAAAATGAAAGACTTGTTGTGTGAATAATCTTGCAAAGCTCTGTATTAGCAACCATATATCCATAATTTCCACTCAGGCTTTCAACTCAGAAATGAGACTCAAATATGGGTGTTCTGTTCCTAGGTGACTGTGAAAGCTGGCAGTGTTCCACAAATGCACAGTTATTTGCCATGTCAGGTAATTAGACTCTAAAATGTAGAGATGGCAAGCGATATGTAGGCAAGCAGCAGAGAAAAACATGTCTCCAGCCTTGCATCCCAAAACACACCGTCACATACATACTCACTAGTTACATCTATTCTTGAATAAGCAATAACAGAAGCAAGGTCCTAGAAGAAAGAGGAATTAAAACACAATACCTTGCTTAGCCATGTTAAACTGTTCTGGAGTCTTTGAACATCCCCTATACAACCAAGGAATCATGTCATCGGCTGTTTTTTGCAATTTTGCCTGATTAAGGGTTGATCTACTGAATGAATCAGTTTGAGAGAGGGAGCACATATTTTTAAGGCATACAATTCAGTTAGAAAATTAACCAAACTGACAACCACAGTTCAATACAAAATTCCTCAGCACACCACTTACTTGATTTTCAGGGGTGCATACACTTCCTGGCTGCTTCAGAAACTAAATCCAATATCCATTGACTTGGTATGGAAGGAGCACACCTATGGCCAATGCCTTTTCAATCCTTTTACTGCAGCAGAAAAAACAGCACAAGCTTTTGGGGGGATACCCCCCTTCCTCAGGTGCAATCCACACTCATTGAGTGGCATATGTTGCATACCCCTCAAATGGTAAAAATATTTTTGACAAAAAACTTTTAAGACAATCACGCTTTAAAATATGAAAAAAACACCAGCATTTTTTAAATAATTTTTATGACTTTTTGGGATACAGGATATGATGTCACTGACATAAGATTGAGGAGAATGTAGCTTCATCTTCTCAGTTCGCCAGGTCTAAGCTGGTGAAGGAAACTCTGGTGAAAGAGAGAACGTTCTGTAAAATTTGCACTGAATTTGCACAGTACCCATTATTCGCCTGAGCGAAAATTCGCCTGGCGATAGGGTTCAAAACTTCTCTATCGATGTACTCTTTCACTAGCAAATTGTCTTCTACGCCTGTTAGTAAATTGGCAATGTCCCTGCGGATGGGATTTCTGGAGAATTTTCACGAGCGACGGCCACTTTGCCCTTTAGTAAATTTGCCCCACTGTTGGGAGAGAGGTATGTCATTTTGGCGGCTGTTTAGAGTCTTATTAGGAATATTAAAATAAAAAAAACCTTACTTATCCTTTAAATAGCAACAAAACAGTAGGTATTTCTTTTACAGGGCAGTATAAGGGACCATGGACAGTGAGTGCATACTACTAACAAGTTTTAGATTTTTAATACAGTATATTAAATATGGGCTGCTTTATGTAGATTATGTAGCTCTTGGTAGATTAATTATTAAGATAGGTTATTATTATAGAGACCTGCTATGTTTAGGGGCATAGTTCCCCTTTAGGTCTACCTGGTCCCATTTGTCAGTAGCCTGCTTAACGTTTATTCTAATCGCTAGCAGAGATACTTCTCTGCTAGCAAAGGCTGATACACATTGAATTTAATTTCACAGACAGGCAAGTGCCATGTAGATCTGTTTCTATCATGCTAAGGACAGCTGCATGGCAAGGTGCCTGAAAGAGTCTGTATTCATATTGAGATCAGGTGTCTGTGGGGTTTTTAGTGTTTGCCCTAAATAAGTTTCTCTTTTGAGGTCTGGTTGCATGACTGGCGTTGTAGTATTTTGTTCTGTATCAGTGTCTATTTCTTACACTTCAGCTTTCAGAAGAGACCATTGACCAGCACAGTATCTTTTCGGCATTAGGGATGCTAATGTTCATTGTACAGTCTCTGCTTTGTTTTTCCGGCAATACAGATGGATAGGTTTTCATATCCATTGCTTGTTATTCTGCCTGCCTATGTAAGCACTTCTGCAGATATATTTGCCAGGTTATACAGTCATATGAAAAAGTTTGGGAACCCCTCTCAGCCTGCATAATAATTTACTCCACGTTCAACAACAAATAATAACAGTGGTATGACTTTCATTTCCCACAGCAACAACTGAGTACTGGGGTGTTTTCTGAAAAATGATTTTCAGTGAAGTAGAATTCAGTTGTATCAAATTAAATCAAATGTGAAAAAACTGTGCAAAAATGTGGGCACCCTTGTAATTTTACTCATTTGAATGCATGTAACTGCTCAATACTTATTCACTGGCAACACCAAATTGGTGGAATTAGCTTGTTAAGCTATGAACTTCATAGGTGTGTCCAATCATGAGAAAAGGTATTTAAGGTGGCCAAATACAAGTTGTGCTTCCTCTGAAAAGTGATATCATGGGATCCTCAAAGCAATTCTCAAAAGATCTGAAAACAAAGATTGTTCAGTATCATGGTTTAGGGGAAGGCTACAAAAAGCTATCTCAGAGGTTTAAACTGTCAATTTAAACTGAAAGGAATGTAATCAGGAAATGGAAGGCCACTGACACAGTTCTGTAAAACCCAGGTCTGGCAGGCCAAGAAAAATACAGGAGTGGCATATGCTGTCAGATAGTGTATCGTTCTACAATTCAGAGCAATTTGCACAAAGAACATCTGTATGGCAGGGTGATGAGAAAGAAGCCCTTTCTGCACTCACACCACAAACAGTCGCTTTTTGTATGCAAAAGCTCATTTAGACAAGCCACAGTCATTTTGGAACAAAGTGCTTTGGACTGATGAGACAAAAATGTACTTATTTGGTCATAACAAAAAGCGTTTTGCATGGGGGAAGAATAACATCACATTCCAAGAAAAACACCTGCTACCTACTGTCAAATTTGGTGGAGGTTCCATCATGCTGTGGGGCTAGTTCAGTTCTTGTGAAAGTCAAAGGTCGAATGAATTCAACCCAATATCAACAAATTCTTCAGGATAATGTTCAAGCATAAGTCACAAAGTTGAAGTTACGCAGGGGTTGGATATTCCAACAAGACAATAACCCTAAACACACTTCAAAATCTACAAAGGCATTTATACAGAGGGAGAAGTACAATATTCTGGAATGGCTGTCACAGTCCCCTGACTTGAATATCATGGAAAATCTTTGGGATGATTTGAAGATGGCTGTCCATGCTCGGCATCCATCAAATTTAACTGAACTGGAGAGATTTTGTATGGACAAATGGTCAAAAATACCGCCATCCAGAATCCAGACACTCACCAAAGGCTATAGGAGGTGTCTAGAGGCTCTAACATTTGCAAAAGGAGGTGAACTGATTATTGATGTAATATCTCTGTTTGGATGTCCACATGTATGCACCTGTCTAATTTTGTTATGATGTATAATGCATATTTTCTGTTAAACCAATAAACTTTATGTCACTGCTGAAATACTACTATTTCCATAAGGCATGTTATATATTAAAAGAAAGTTGCTACTTTGAAAGCTCAGCCAATGATAAACAAAACTCCAAAGAATTAAGAGGGGTTCCCAAACTTTTTCATTTGACTGTATATTATTGTATGTTGGTACAGGATGATGGTGCTGTTCTGGATAGGAGATTTTCTGTTCATGAGGTGTCCTTTGTCAATTGTGATCAAAGCGTAGTGCCTATCTGAGCCCATAACAATAGCTAAATATGCTTTCTCTATAGTTACGCCCTGTTGTGTTTCTGCTAAATTTGGCTCTTCAAGCGCAGAGAGCACAATTGCGCCTCTCTGCACTAGCACCCTGGACCACCTTCAGCACCATAAAAGTGAATGTGGAGGGGGGCGGCAGCCCTACGCCGCTTCAGGTGGTAGAGGGGCTAGTATCACCTCTGTAGTTAACTCCCTCAACATGGAAATATGTTCTTATATGTGGAGTTTGTTAAGGTGTATCATATTCTTTTCTGTATGGTTCTGAGCACCTGTCCAGGTGGTACAGTTTTTCTCTATGACTTGCCTTTTGAGCATTACATGATTATCTTTTTTTGGATGTGGATGGAGGTGGATGTATACCTTCCTCATGTCGCCACATTGGTATATACTGCCATCCAGGCTCTAGTACTCACCCGCTTTAGGTTTCAGGTACTCCTCTCCTCCTGGGGATAATTTTCTGATAGTTCATGCAGATTTGATTACAGTAGGCATGTGTGTCTACTTTTAGTAGGCATGTCAGGTACATGCCTTATTTATGATAAGTACTTGATACACCATGAGCTTTCTGCAACATTTTAGACAGGTCTTTTACCAACAGAGGATTTATTTGTGGTTTCTCACTCTTACTTTTCTTAAAAGTGCATTGCGATCTGCACTGAACTGTAGTGTATGCTTCCTGGTAAGTAAGTAAGCATCCTGCATTTTGTTTGAGGTCTATTCACCATGTAAAGGTGTATTGATATATTTTGCTTCATGGAGTGTCAAATTAGTATGTCTATTGTGCTCAATTTCCTGGGTGTTGCTTTTGGCAATATATAGTCCTATTTTCCCTCACCACTCACTCTGTATAGTATGCAAGGAGGGTTATACATACTGGTGTGTACAGAGATAGAGGTATATATATCAATGAGTGAAGTTAGATATCAGTCCTCTAGGGTGAAATTTCACCACTCTCCATTCATTTCTATGGGATTTTGAAAGGCGTATTTATCAATGGGTGAACTTTTACTTTCACCCATTGATAAAAACTCTTTTAAAAAATCCCATAGAAATGAATGGAGAGTGGCAGACTTTCACTCTAGAGGACTGTGGTGATCTCTAACTTCACTCTTTGATAAATATTTCCCATGGAATTTGTCAATGGAAAATTGTATTGTATTTACTGTGATCTTCCCTTGTTGACTGATCACCATTTTAGTATATTCCCCTCCCTAGAAGCTTGTTACAATAATGCCATTAAGAGGCTGCTTTTTTTTTTTTTAATTTTATTTAGAAGGGTAAATGTAATAGGAGCAGGGTGGAGGAGTGAGTATTGACATGGCGTTTGCCCAAGAAAGGAAAGGAAGATCATGGCGAGTATGTTACATTCTTCTACATTCACTCCAAATCTCATTATAACCAACCCAGTTTCTCCTGAACAAGTACATATGGCTATAAACATGTTTTCATGTGACAGAATCTCTTCAAAGGAGTATAAAGAGCCAAAGTGATAAATATAATGTATTTACATCCAAATTATTTTACTCTAGGGACATCAATTTCACACAAAGGGTTAGCAGAAGCGAGGAGAAACACTTAGTTTCCTCGTGAGGAACTTCAGACGACTTCGGAAAACAAAGCGCTCCGAGTGCATTCCACCAGCGATTTAGATTCTAGCTGGCGGGAAGGCAGTTCGGGGAGATTAGTCACCGGGCAACTACATTTTCCCGAATCTTTGCGCGTGTCTCTGCGCTTAGGATGCATTAGAATCAGTTTAACTACATACTTAGAATATTTATCCAGTAAAGAATACATTATTTTAACATTGATATGACATTTCTAGTAAATAGGTTCTGAAAACAAGATTTATCTTTCTCTCAAAAGAGTTGAGGCTTTGCCGAATCTCAGCTTGAGGGACAAACAGAATGTGATGGATGCTGCCAGGAATGCCCCTTAGTAACTGGGAGTTGCAAGAAATACCAGGAATACTTTAGTAAAAAGAGATAATGTTTATTTATTATTCCGTTTTGGTCTTCCTTGAGACCTTTTTGGAAGACCAAAACATTGGAATAATAATAATAATAATCTCTTTTTAACATATTTTAGTCCTGTGAGAACCCAGAATACTCAGTGCCTGCACTTAGATACATTTGTAACTATTTAAGATTAGCAAAGATAGAATTGTAACAATTTAAGATAAGCAGGTCTTTTGGGAGAACTGAGACTTTCAGCTTAAAGGGCAATTTACCTTTATTAGCAAAACTGTAATAACACATATAATATGACTCTAAAAGCCCCAGAATTGTGTTCAGACTTTTCATAACCTGACAAATTTTGTAAAATGGAGATGGTATTTAAAGGATGTGGCCACAAAATGGGTGTGGTAAAAAAAATGTGTCCCACTTCACACAGCAGAATATTTTGTCCCCCGATAAAATGTTGGGAGGTATGTTGGGGTACAGTAATTTGCCAAACTTTGACTACTTTTGCACCCTGGTTTTGAAACAGACCATACAGGGTCCAGGACTCTAATAAAGGTGTCATTTCTAATGGTAACTACCATTTTTTGACGAAAATGTAATTAAGTGCATTATATTTCATAGTAAGGTACCAGTTGCCCCAAGGCAAATATCTTATTAATGGGCCGCACAGAACAAAACATTTGAAAATAACAAGGAAGGCAATAAGTAAAATGGTCTCTGCTTATTGAATAATGTATCCATGTACCCGGCCCAACAGCCATAAACAAACTGTAATAAAACTTTTAAAGATAAAAGGTCTCCACATAATCAGGTTTTTATTAGAAAGATCACTTAGGGACATATGTTCCAAATGAAAATTAAAGTGGAAAAATAGAAAATAAATTATGGTGTTGCCTCTTGCAGTTAATTAAGGTCTACCATATTTGGGGGATGCTTTAGTCAAAAGTTATACCAAACTGTCTGATGATGGGTCCATTTATTTTGGTAGGCTCTGGGCAAATGTTGATTTTGCTCTTTATCAAAATGGCCTTGTTCATAGCTGCCTACATGTTGAACGTGAAAACACTATACAAACCCTTTAAATATTGAAGTGTATGCTACCAAGAGTCAGACAATGCTACCAAGAGTCAGGTTTCAGTGACACCAATTTTTTTTTTTTACAAGAAAGATTTATTAGCAACGTAATTCAATAACTTGTGGGGAAAAAGCTCAGAAAAGAGCATCAGCTTAATTTTTATAATGGTTTCTTTGCAGTCCAATACATGTTGAATTAAAGTGCTCGACACCCTTTGGTATGGGGTCCTTTATTTAGTCCTAGTAAACACAGATTTTGCAACTTTACCAAGTAATAAAAAAAATCTCTGATTCATACAGTTTTTCTACAACAAAACTGTGTTTCTGCTCATGTGGTGCCACCTGCTGGTCACAACTGAAATACATTTCGGAAAATACCCTTACAAACAAATGGTATGTCTAAAGCACTTTCAGTTCATAAAGGTCAGAAAAATTGCATCAAAATATGGAGTAAATTGGACCACTTCAGACTATTGTAAAAGAAAAACAAAAAAAAAAAAGGGGTACACACAATCCACAAACATAAACAGCCCTGCCTGAAGTACGCCTGTAGAAGACGGCTCCAGCAGTCGAGCCGAAATGTTGAATAAAAGGTTTTCTATTTTTGTATAAAGACCTGTTGGTGTGGTTTTTCTCTCTTGCCTATGACTATTGACACATGTAACCAGCACACAGGCATTGCTTTTTTCGGTTATCCGTGTGCACTGTACTCAAATTTGCTATATATAGCACACCAAATCTTCAATCAAAAAGAGGTTTATTTCAACATCACTCTAGTGTTCAACGTTTCGGCCCACATTAGGGCCTTTATCAAGCTAAATAATGATAAAGGCCCTAATGTGGGCCGAAACGTTGGACACTAGAGTGATGTTGAAATAAACCTCTTTTTGATTGAAGATTTGGTGTGCTGGTCCACTTTGAACTTTGTATACTTTGATTGACCAAGCACCCACTCTCGCCAACTAGGAAGGAGTGCAGGTACTTTGTGAATGTTTATATATATATATATATATATATATATATATATATATATATATATATATATATATATATATATATATATATATATATATATATATATATATATATATATATATATATATATATATATATATATATATATATATATATATATATATATATATAAACATAACAGTATCAGGCTCCATATACTTGGTTACTGATAAGAGGGTTTTAAATATGAGATCTGCCAAATGGTCTTAATTCTAATTTAAACACAAGTCTTGTCTGTTAGTATTAGGTCAATATCTGTACCATGGCCAACACAGGACTTACCACCAAAAGATGATGGGAAAAAATACACTTAAATAGCAATTGTACTTTATAAAGGATGATATTTTCAGAATACGCAAGGGAAACTTCTAAACTTATGCAAAGTAAGCAAAACTGTTCATATAAAATGGATATATAAAGGACATCATTAACCTTCTTAGAACTATCTTCTTAAAATATATATGGGTAGAAATGCTATATTTTATATATTGAAATATTGCACTATCCTAGGGGTTCATCAGCACTATAATATTAATGATCCAGGCATCTTTGGAGTGACAGATCTTCAGTGCTAAAGGGCTGAGGGGCCTTGGGTTGGAAAATAGTCCTAAACATGAGCAAAACATAATGCTAACAATTCTAGTGTAATTTTTTTTGTTTAAAATACTGTTCAGAAGGGACCTCAAGTCTGTAGCTCTGTGGAACATCTCTGAGCATCTAGACATTGGCATCTGTAGCTCAGGAATAGTTGGGAGTCACAATTCTACTCTGAAGGCACATATTCGACTTCTGCTTTCCTTCTAAATATCCAAATCAAATGCAATGCCTTTGCTGACAGCCTTTTGGGAAAACAATAAAGCATGCAGGCATATTAGGATCTGTCCCTAAGGAAAGCTAAAATGTCAAAATTAAATTGGTTTCCTATATAAAGTCTGTGTAAATGTTATGGCAGCACTGCTGTTATCCTTTCATGTAGCCTCTCCCCAGTAAAATCCTGTCTATCAATTCTATTGCTACACTGTATGCAGACATGCCACAATTTATAGTGGATACTGTGTCCCTTTAATTTGCATCCATACAGTGTTTGCCTAAAGGTGGCTATAGATTTTACAATAACGATCTTTCCTGCAATTATTAATTTCAATATAGATGTGTTAGAGCTGAATCGTCAGATATAAAAGTAGAAACAATAGAATTCTACCTGTATCTGACGATTCAGTACTAACAGTGGCTGATGTCCTTTGAAGGCACCCGATCAAAACCGCACCAAATATCGTATGAAAAATAATTTTGTACAATTGTATTGGTGTGTCTATCGCCACCTTAAGGCTTCCAAAAGGTGCAATGAATGATTGGTCCCATTGTGTATGACTTGTGCTCCAGAAAAAAAAAAATGCTTATTGACATTTACTGTAATCCACTGATCCCAATGTCAGGTTTTAGTCTGTTGCAGTCAATCATCAAGGCGCCCTTTAGTTGCAGTGTGGACAGTCACCTATTGGATGCTACCAGAAATCTATATCATACTTGGGGCATTTATACTCCCATCATCCCTTCAAACATGTTCCCCTATCCTAGGTGACAAAGATTAATAGTCTATTTGTATTTGCAGCTGCAGGTGAAAAGCATAATGAAATGGAAAGTTTTTTTTACAGGTCCAGCTCAATGGAGTACAGGATTATTTCATTCTTCAGAATGATTTATTGCATATGTGTTTGTCCACTGCTGAAGTACTGCGAAGATAGCAATAACACAAACAGAGATTAAAAAATAAAAGCAAAAACACAGAAAAAAAGGTATTAGATTGATGATTGCTCTCATCATTCTAATTAGCATAGACAAAGAGCATGCATTTAACTCAGACAGAAGAGGAATATGAAGCAAACATATACATTCACCAAATATTGTCTTTAGGACTGGCAAAAGAGGAACATATACAATCTTCCGCAAACATACAAATACAGTCATATGAAAAAGTTTGGGAACTCTTCTCAGCCTGCATAATAATTTACTCAACTTTCAACAAAAAAAGATAGTGGTATGTCTTTCATTTCCCAGGAACATCTGAGTACTGGGGTGTTTAACAAAGGTTTTTTAGGTAAGCAGTATTCAGTTTTATGAAATTAAATCAAATGTGAAAAACTGGCTGTGCAGAAATTTGGGTACCCTTGTAATTTTGCTAATTTGAATGCATGTAACTGCTCAATACTGATTACTGGCAACACCAAATTGGTTGGATTAGCTTGTTAAGCTTTGAAATTCATAGGCAGGTGTGTCCAGTAATGAGAAAAGGTACAGTATTTACAGTAAGGTGGCCAGTTGCAAGTTGTGCTTCTGTTTGACTCTCCTCTGAAAAGAAATAGCATGGGATCCTTTAAGCAACTCTCAAAAGATCTGAAAACAAAGATTGTTCAGTATCATGGTTCAGGGGAAGGCTACAAAATGCTATCTCAGAGGTTTAAACCGTCAGTTTCAACTGTAAGGAATGTAACCAGGAAATGGAAGGCCACAAGAAAAATACAGGAGCAGCATATGAGGAGGATTGTGAGAATAGTTACAGGCAACACACAGATCACCTCCAAAGACCTGCAAGAACACCTTGCTGCAGATGGTGTATCAGTACATCTTTCTACAATTCAGCGCAATGTGCACAAAGAACATCTGTATGGCAGGGTCACTCACGCCACAAACAGTCGCTTGTTGTATGCAAAGCTCATTTAGACAAGCCAAAGCCATTGTGGAACAAAGTGCTTTGGACTGATAAGACAAACATTTAGTTATTTGGTCATAACAAAAAGCACTTTGCATGGTGGAAGAAGAACACCGCATTCCAAGAAAAACACCTGCTACCTACTGTCAAATTTGGTGGAGGTTCCATCATGCTGTGGGGCTGTGTGGCTAGTTCAGGGACTGGGGCCCTTGCTATAGTCGAGGGTCGGATGAATTCAACCCAATATCAACAAATTCTTCAGGATAATGTTCAAGCATCAGTCACAAAGTTGAAGTTACACATGGGTTGGATATTCCAACAAGACAATGACCCTAAACACACTTCAAAATCTACAAAGGCATTTATGCAGAGGGAAAAGTACAAAATTCTGGAAAGGATGTCACAGTCCCCCGACTTGAATATCATGGAAAATCTATGGGATGATTTGAAGCAGGCTGTCCATGCACAGCAGCCATCAAATATAACTGAACTGGAGAGATTTTGTATGGAAGAATGGTCAAAAATACCGCCATCCAGACACTCATCAAAGGCTTTAGGAGGCAACTAGAGGCTATTACATTTGCAAAAGGAGTCTCAACTAAATATTGATATAATATCTCTGTTGGGGTGTCCACATTTATGCACCTGTCTAATTTTGTTATGATGCATATTGCATATTTTCTGTTTATTCAATAAACTTTATGTCACTGCTGAAATACTTTTCCATAAGGCATGTTATAAATTAAAAGGAAGTTGCTACTTTGAAAGCTCAGCCAATGATAAACCAAATTTCAAAGAATTAAGAGGGGTTTCCAAACTTTTTCATATGACTTTATAGTAATTTAAACCTGTGGTTAAAAGAGGTATCTGCTATTTCTGGAAAAGTATTCATTCATAGATACAAAACTGCATCTGAAAGTTAGGAATTCTTTGAAATGTCCACTGAACAAACATTACAAACTGTGTATTTTCAAAACAGGTGATACCATTGCATCAAACTGTTTATTAAGCATAAGTATTCTACAAGGTGCAATTGAGCATATCTGTGTTTTTAACGTGATCAAACACAACAACAGAATCGAGGCAGTTGTGCATGTTGCAGGTACCAGCCAACATTAAATTGTTCTTTAAACATAGGAATGCAAGGTTCAATAACTTAGCTGAAGGTGTTAGGAGGTTAAATTAGTTAAAGGAAAACTATACCCCCCAAACAATGTAGGTCTCTATTAAAAGATACTGAGTAAAACAGCTCATGTGTAAAACCCTGCTTCATGTAAATGAACCATTAGCATAATAATATACTTTTTTAGTAGTATGTGCCATTGGGTAATCATAAATAGAAAATTGCCATTTTAAAAAATTAAGGGCCGCCCCCTGAGATCGTAAGATTCACTGTGCACACATACAAACCACATGTAAGGTCACATGAGCCAATTAACAGACAGAGTTCTGCCTTTTGCTTCCTCACTTCTTCCTGTTACAGTTAGTGTTGTAGTATTTCTGGTCAGGTGATCTCTGAGGCAGCACAGATAGAGTCACGAACTGGTGGTTCAAGGCAAGAGATGTAAAAGGGCAATATTTATGTAAATATATATTCCAGTTTGGTAAGATTGTTTAATATGTCATTCAATTTGATATAAACTATCAGTTGCTTAAGTATTCATTTTGGGGGTATAGTTTTCCTTTAAAATGAGACTATAACTAAAAGTAAAAGATTCCCTCATATGATGTCCACTGCAGTGCAATCATAGCTGGGTTTCATGCCTACAGTCAATGAGTAAAGTTTAGTGTAATTGACAAGCTTGATGACATCACAGCTTGCTGCCCCTTCCTCCTGAATGATGTAATCAGTGCAAATTTTTACTATGTATACAATTGCTAGCTACCAGGCAGTGGTTTGGAAGGCAGTATGGAAGATGAATAGTAAAGGAACTGAACAGCAATGGATTATAAATAAGACTGAAGCCTCACAGTCAGCGATTTTGGCTTCTAGGGCCAACAGTGACCCAAACAACAGGACAGCATTTTCAGTTGCAGGACAATGGTGCAAAATGCATCAGGAGGAAGTGGCTGACATGACGTATGCAGACAGGGGGATGACACTGCCTTGTGGTATGTTTTGATGTAATGACGTTGTATTTATATTTATTTTCACGTTTTGATATATTATCGTATTGCTGTGGTGATTTTGCACTAATAAATCTCTGAAGTGAGTTACCCTGCATGCTTTATTGATTATTGCAGAACATAAAGAGGTGTAATTGGAAGGTTACAATTTTTAGAATAAAATATGAAGACCAATTGAAAAGATGCTTAGAATAACGGCATCTATAAAATACAAGCCATGGTGTTAAAACAGGACAGCAGACTTAGTCCTATTATCGCCTATTATAACAATAAACTGACTCATTGGTGATGAAACTGTCTTCCAAATTAATATGGGGTCCAGCCTAAAAAATATATTAGAAATTATGATTCCATGTAAGATGTAGCAGTATCAGTAATTTTTATGTTTTCTATGAACATCCTTTTATTGTACATAGCTGCACAAAATGTTATCCAAATTCAAATACCATTACCCGGAAAGTTCTGAAATACAGAAATGCAGTTTCCAATACAATCCATATTACAAACAATTCTTATTCTGTTAAGGTTATTTTTACTCTGTAATAAGAATAATAGTACCTTGCATTACTCAGGCAGTGGTGGCAAAAAAACTTTTTTGCTTTTTTAAATGTTTTTAGTAGATATTAATAGTAGACACAGTGATCCACATTATTAAATGACTAACTTTTCTGTAAATACTCAGGTTCTAAGCATTCCAGCTAAAAGATCTCATATGACTGCAATAATTATTCCATTAAGAGAATACAGATTAACCATCACGCTACAGCTTAATTTATGCAACTAAATATAGCATTAAAATCTGTGTGATGTAACCAGTAGTATTCTCTCAAATAACTATGTTTTGGTATATCTAAATGGAATGGCAACAGAATGCCCACAGAATTCCCCTGTGATCACCCTGGAATGTGTCGCTGGATTCCTTAAGAATACTCTTACAGCCGCATACATATTTTTACAATTATAACTTTTTTCTAAATAAAATTGCTAACATATCCCCATCATATGGGGAGAAATAGTCCAACAATCACACACTACTAAGAAACACTACAACCATAACAAAACATAATTTAAGTGGTAAATCGGCATTCTTGGTGTTAATTCCTTATTCTCTTGTTTTCCAGAAGCAGATCAGTAAGCCTGGTCATTGGCTCACTTCAATGTTATGGTTTAATAATTCAATGCCAATTTGCAGTAGCAGCTTCCTCTTCTACTGGACATATGTCCTGACTTGAAGCTTTACTATGAAACACCAGAAACTAAAATCCCAAATAGTTTTGAGTGGGACTAATCCTATAAAGCGGATACTTGGACATTCGTTTTTTTTTTTTGCCAAATAGTACATACAACAGTAGCATATTTATTAGTTTATCCAGGATTAGTAGTCAGTCTGATTTCCAAAGTTGAAAAGTTGGCTATGCCTAATTTATACAGATATTAAGTCCACAAGGCTCATAATAATTTGTTTTCTCAGCCTTGAAAAGGCTTGTTTTAAAAAACAAGTAAAAATATTTTTAGCAAAGACAATAACGCTTTATAAATGATAATATCATGCTTGTAGGAATTAGCATTTTGCCTCTCTTTGGGTATGAGATCTGCATTCATTTTACTATTAATTTTATTTATTTCTACAGAACTGTATTTTATGGTAACAGGACAGATGCTCCAAGACAGAATTTGAGGGCACAGATTTATAATTGATAACAAAAAGACAATGTCCAGTGGGGGCACATTTTAACAGTGCCAACCACAGTATTACTGACCACAGAGTCACTGTACTAATGGGCAACTTTAACTCACAAAGGTGGGGGAATATACATTGACAGAAATGGTTTATACCCTCTGCAGTGGCTTAAACAGGGATAAAAGCTTCATGTGCAATTATGAGCTAAAACCTCCCAGGCAACAAATGTCCAAGGGCCTGACAGCATCAAATGACCATGATGAGAAGGTATGGTTATCCACTAGGAACATTCGCTTAAGAGTGCCTTCACCCAAGGTGGGTCCAAAATTTGTTGGCCCATTCCCCATCGTGGAGATTGTCAATCCTGTGGCCGTTAAGACTTCAACTTCCCCCTGAGATGCTAATTCCTAACGTGTTTCATGTTTCTCTGGTGAAAACAGCAATTTCTACTCGCTTCTCTTCTGATTAGTCTCCTCCTTCAGCAATCTCTGTGGACGAGGTGAAAAAGATCTTGGATTCCAGACTTTCCAGGGGTTCTCTCCAATTCCTCATTGAGTGGAAGGGCTTTGGCCCTGAAGAATGCTCTTGGGAGAAACACTCTGATGTACACGCCCCTCGTTTGGTAAGGGAATTCTACAGACAATTTCCCCAGAAGCCAAGGCTTGGTGGTCCGGTGGCTTGGTGGTCCGGTGGCCCCCCCGGGGGGAGGGTACTGTCAGGACCTCTCAGCTCGGTCTAAATTCTCTGCATCGCAGTCGCATCCAAGATGGCGCCGCCCATGGCCGCCACGTGGGTAGGGGTGCCAGCGTTTCGTCATGAATCTGTGCCAGCGCGATGTCGCCAAATTCAAATAAATGGACGCCCAGGACGGCAGTTCGATGCCCAAGTATAGGACTTGTTTTTTAGCGTTCCTGGATGCTATTATTCCAGATTTGATTATTGGACTTTGACCTTTGCCTGGACCTGGATTCTGCATTCTTTCTGCCTGCCTTTGAACTTTTGCCTGAATTTGGATTTCGTCTTTGCCTGAAACCTCCTGTACTGCGATCTTGGACTTTAACCCTTAAGCTTCCTCCTTGGTCCAGACTACTCCCGGCTGGGAGCCGATAGGCCCCCTGACACCAGAATTTAGTTATAAGCACTTGGAGGTATTTCCACCTTCCTGACAATGACTTGAGTGAAACAGTTGTGAGACACTGTAGTCACCTTAGATTGTGGCTGCCCAGTAAGGAAGTGTCCTGGAGTTAAAGGCTAGGGACACTGTGCGTCACTAAGAGTAGGAATTTTCACTGGCACCACAGAGAACATGCATCTTTTCAGTTGAATCTGAAGGACAATGACAGTATTGCCTGGAGATGGATAAAGTCTATTACTGTGGCAGTTCTAAACACCACTAAATTCACCTACTTGTTAAGTCTGGTGGTAGTTCTTCATCTATGCGAATGACACATTCCAACAATTCCTGGAAAATGATCTTTAACTGTGAATGGTGGCGAGAATCCAATAGGATCAAATATATGTCGACTAGAGACAAGGTTTTCACATCTGCAACTCTTATATTCATGACTCCAACACTTTTGATGCCAGTTACAAAGGAGATCTTCACCAGCCCTTGAAGAGACCACCAAAGTAGGTTTTCAAGCAAGCTTCCCCAAGCCTCTATTCTCCTGGATACTGCACTCCGGTTGTAATCTTCTCCCATCAAGACTGATATTTTTGAGTCTTGACCGGTCAGTTCAGCTCAGGCAGCGAACATTAGTTCTTTGACATTCATCCCACACTGTAAGTGCTCTTTTTGGATTTTCACAACTGGATCTGGATTCTGGAAATAGTGTTCAAAGTGTGTGTTTGATTTCTTATGGTGTTGTTCTTGATTGCAAAACAGTAAATGTTTACCTGATCTAGATAGGAGTAATGCACAGGCTCTGCTCTCAATCTATTTTATGGATGGACTGCAAACAGCACAGTTATATCCCACACTCATCATATAGGTGACATAGAGCTGGCACATCAGAGGATCTCTTTTATTTAATGCCCTGTGATGGCAGTTGCAGCAGCACCAAACAAGTATGATTTCAAATAGTTAAATTTGACTATTTCTGACAGGCTGCCATTTTTGTGAATTGCAGTTTCAAATTCACTTCAGAATTTCTGCTGGTAACTGATCTCTCCTGAAAATTTCCCAGTACAATCAACTTTGGAAATTTTACTGTGTGATTCTGATTTGGATTGTGAGAAGGCATAGCTGGCTGCACTGCACTTCAGTTGAACTGAAGAAGCCACTTGGATGAGTGGTGAAACATTTTTAAGGAAAGAAAAACTCTAAATGTCCAGTTGCCTTTGACTTAATTCTACTAGAAGCTGCACTATACATTTTCACCAGCTCTTACCACAAGTAACTGCTGTTTCACATAACATTAAAATCCTGATAGAACTGGACTGTTTCATACTCTGCTTCAATCTCCTCTGCAGAGGTTATCAGAGCCTCAATGTCCCTGTTCAGTTTATTGAATGTTGCCTCTCTGAAGGAAAGGTGCTCTAAGATCTCCTGCAATGTCTGTCTGAGGTGCTGACTTCCCTAGCTCCTCTTCTATCTTTTGCAGCATTTTTGTAGTAGAATTCTGACTGCACCATGTTTGCGCTTAAGTAAGCCAAGTCTTTCTGCCATCTTCCCGAATCTTTTGCCTCCAGAAATTGTGCTACAATTGTACAGTACAATACTCTAACATTCATGGTGAGATGACCTACCAGAGTTCATTGGTATCAGATTCTGGCACAGAGTTGTGAACACATTATTTTGTTGTGGATTACTTTTATTTTATAGAGATGCAAATAATAACTGTTATTCACTTTAATGCAGAACCATGCAGCTCAGGGAGAGAGAATGCCACACACATTTTCACAGGAACAGGAAAGAATAGTTCAGGAAGCAACCCGAACCAATCACTTACATCACACAGAAGAATTCTGGGAACTGTAGTATTTAGTATAAAATAACTAACATATAATATAAATTTTTAATAAACATTCAACAACTTGTGTGAATAGAAGTAAAAAAAATAAAAAAGCAAGGAAGATACTGCTGCAAGCAAAAAGCATTTAAGTCTAAATATTTAATAGAGAAAACTTATTGATTGCTAAATATTGTACCTGAATTTAAAAAGGTTATGAATTTAAGTTTGAATACATTTAACAAAGTTAAAGATCCAGTTACACCAGGAAGTAAAAATACGCTTAATGCAATAAAAATCAGCTGACCTGTAATTTCAAGATAACATGGCTGTATAAAAATTATACTGAAAAATAACTGCAGTTTGTTTATTGAGGGCTTTTGGTAGCAGGTCCTAAATATGTTATCTAAGTTTCCATAGAACACCATAGATGTGTCATATAAACAAAGCTGGTAGAAAACACACAATACAAACTGGGATTTTTCAAGTCTATCATTTTTGTTTTTTGCATTACTGAAAATAAACAGAAAGAAAAAATTTTCAAATCGTCTTTTTGATGAAAGCAATATAATTTAGGCATGTCTGCTAACAGTCCTATACTAGAACAAGAATTTGACTTCAGATTTGGATTTTAATTTAAATGCCTGATTTAATCATGATTTAAGCTGATTATGCTATATGGTTGAACCGATTTACTTACCACAATGTGACTGGAAAACTTGTGGCTTGACTACCTGATTGCAGACATTACACACCACCAAATAGAAGTCGTCATGACCTGGATAATGACCAAATAAGTGCATATCTATAAAAGAGCAAAAACAGAAATTAATCAGACATCTTACAACTAAAGGGACCCATTACTATACTTTATTAAGGAAAACACAAGTTGATCAGGATATTGTCCAGGGTCACCAATCATAAGGAGCTTATATTTATTTAAAAAAACCATAAACTTTTTAAACAGATTGCGTAGTATGTAAAAAATAAAAAAAAAAGTTCAAGACAAAGAATTCTTGCCTAACATGGTGTCTTTATGAAGCTTATAAATGGACAACATAAAGACACAGGATCTCTGAACATGAAAATATATTTTAGACGGAATCATGTAAGTTATAGCACCAAAATCCAATTTAATTTATTTCTTGGCTATTTTATGGTAAATAATCATTGATAACAATATCAAATTATCCAGTTTTGGATGGTTCATGATATGGCATTGCTTTGATCTGCATTCTACTTTGTATTTAGTAAGTTTCTTTCCTCTCAGCTTCCCTTTATCAAATCAATTTAAGTTCTAAGGGCTGCTCCCTGGCTGGTTCGATTCACTGTGCTCATACACAAACCAAGGGCACACATACATGCTAGGTTGCATCAGACAATGAATAATCAGAGTTCTGTCCACAATTCTTCCTGTTACAGTTAGAGCATTACTTCCTGTCAGGTGACCTCTGACTTTGAGGTAGAACAAAAATTGTGGCTCAAGATAAATTATGTAAAAAGAACAATATTTACTGATTATTGCATGAAGTCAGACTAGGTGGATACTCAAATAATTATTTTGCATTAAGGTAAAAACCTTAAGCAAAAAGAATGGAAAGAAATGGGATTTATTATGCGCATGGAAGAACTAAGTTATTTGTTAAAACTTGGACCCCTTGGGTGATATTTTTGGAGACAGAATCTCATACTCACAATAAACAGACCAGGAACTTTTACATGATCTTAATTAATGGCCCAAGGTAAATTTTGATATATTATCATAAATGTTTATGGATAAACGTTATCATGAGCAGGAAACGACTGTGCAGTTTCTTTCTTTCACACTTTCTTCTTTTATTTTTCTGTTTTTATTTAATTATTTTGTTTGTTATCCTTGTCTAATAATCCATAAAAGTCAAGGCATTGTTGTAATATAGTCTCTGTGTATTGCCGTTCAGCGCTGGCCTATTCTCCACAACAGGAATCGCTACACAATTTCTTTGAAAAGCGGCTTTATTCAGGCTCCATAAGTGATAACAGGCAGTGGGTAAGTGGTACAAACTAACGCGTTTCGTGCCCTTCCTATTAGCACTTCATCAGAATTCCAATAGGAAGGGCACGAAACGCGTCAGTTTGTACCACTTACCCACTGCCTGTTATCACTTATGGAGCCTGAATAAAGCTGCTTTTCAAAGAAATTGTGTAGCGATTCCTGTTGTGGAGAATAGGCCAGCGCTGAACGGCGATACACAGAGACTGTTTTGCAGATTCCGTCTTGGAGTTGCCGGACTATCGCGAGAGCTGCGGCCGACACGCTACACACAAGGGTGAGCTCCATCAATCTTTCATTACCCGTCTCTTTATTGTGGGTTATTGTTATAATATACCTACTCTTATAATACTAACATGGCCTGGATGTGAAGGGAATGTATATATAATTATCCACATACAAGATTACAAAAAATGTGATTCTATACCTCTGCATAGTAATACCAAATAGAACTATGGACTATACCGGTATGGTAAACTTTATATGTAATAGCAGTATGACAGAACAATTACAATTTGTAAGTTGCATTTTGGATGTTATTCCTTTTTGCTATGTGCATTAATCATATATGACAATGCCTTTGTTTTTGGAAAAATAAAGATTTAAAAAAAAAAAAAAGAATAATGTACCCATACCTTTTGCAACATACAACATATTTCATGTAACTCATGGAGAGACTGATAATAAAATATTCAGAAAATGGCTTTTAATGCTTTTTCCATTTCAGTGATTGGGTTTTTTCTTCATGAACTTCCAACAACAATCCCTTTACAGTGACAGGCTCAAGCTGACAAGTCTGTCATTTATAGGCTAGAATTGTTGAGTGTGTGACATTGTGCTATTCATGGCTCTCATCAGCAAGAAAGGTCAAGGAAAAAAATGAAAAGAAAGAAATGGCAAGAATAACTAAAATTAAATCAGATCCCCCCCAATGTAGACATGTCAATATATTATTTATTAACAGGATTTTGTCATGATTTTTTTATAGTATACTTTTATTTCTGAGTTTACATAATTCACCCTACCATTTAAAATATTATTCTAGAAACAATGTAATTTTTTTTAGTTGCAATATTTGTGTGCAGGCAACAATCTCAGGCCATTGTGCCTCATCTTGTGCTTTCAGCACTGTGTGCCAGCACTTTACTATTTTCAGATAAGCTTTGGTTTCCCCTGCTCAATGTAACTGGAGTCATTGTGTCAGAACTTGGGTGCAGCAGTAAGAGTGACTGCAGTTTATCAGAACACAGGTCACATGATTAAAGTCACCTGGGAAACTAAAAACATGTCTAGCCCCAAGTCAAATTTCAAAATTAAATATAAAAAAAACCTGTTCCTGGGAAAATATTTACCAACAGTAAATGGGATGGTTGGGTGGGGGTTTTAGAGAAAGTATTATTAAAATAGCACAAAAGGCAAATTCCTTATATTAATAGAGGTATGTAATAATTATGACAAAGATGTCAACCCAAAGCATCTGGAATTCAGGACATCCACACAACCTAAAAAGGGTGTGTAGCCTGAGAACTGCAAGGGACGTTGGTCTCTGTGACATCACTGCACAGGCGCACATCTTGAACAATCCTTGCTGAACAGCAGAAAATGGTCCCTGTGCATTTGCACAGGGGGCTAAGAAAAGAAAAAAGGTAAAAAAAACACCAAGGGAATGGCCAATAACATCAGGAGTGTTGGGGGAGATCTCTAAAATCAGGTAACTCCCAGGAAACCAGGGGATTTGCCATGTACCGTATGATATCACACCAATTCAAAGTTATATTCTAAGGGGTTTTGCAAAAAAACAAAAAAAACAAAAAAAAAAAACACATTGTTGATGTTTTAAAGCCCCCAGAGATATACGAGTTAAAAAAGCACAAACCAAAGATATTTGTAAGGTTTGGAAAGTGCTAAAATTAGGATTTTTGTGTCAAAGAAACTTTTGGGTCATCCCCAAAAATTGTAACCTCTAACAAGCAAGCTCCTAAAACAATCATTACTGGTATGTAATTTTAATTTTTATGTATACACCTATTGTGCAGTGCTGCAGAACACACTTTCTAAATATGACTTAATCGTGGAATGAAAATAAATAAGTACATAACATTTTGGATAATAAAAAATGTTTTCATGAGAAAAATTTCAATATTACTAAATTGGGATTTACCAGGTAGGGTTAATCTATACCCCAAATAACGCCATTCATGTTCAACCCAAAGTATATTCACATGTCAAGAAGCTTTACACACAAGCACTCCAACAAGAATTTTCTTCATTAGCAAAATCCACAAACAGTTTCTTTGTAGGACCTCTCTCTCTCGGCCAGTGCTGCAGGTGCTATTGCTTCTGTAAGGAAGGATAAGCACTTCAGGCCTGAAGAGTCAAAAGCTGGTCTAGGCCCTAACTGCAGATGTGTGCATTTCATTTGCATGCATTTAGCCTATTTAAGATTCAAATGAAGGCAATTTGCATTTTGTATTTGTATTTGTTGTCATTAAATCTTGGCTAACAGGAATGATGGAAACTCAGACCCAAAAAAGCAATGAGATGATTCTAAATTTACAACAAACAAGCAGAAGTTGAAACTGGTTAGAAACAACATTTTTTTACATAAATTATGCAAGAACCAATAAATGGAGTGAAGCACAAGAATTGCCAAAAAGGCTTACACAGTTTTAATAAAAATTCCCCTTTGAGATTGATTTTTTTGCTAAATTCGCATGATTACCTTTCATACAGTGAAAAAAATAAATGCATGTCTCATAAAACATTGCATAAAAAGGCAAATATTAGATGTACAGAGTGGAAATGGGCAGAATACTTAGTTTTGGTTCCTGAGAGCTAAGTCAAGTCCTCACTGTCAGTCTGGGGCTATTTACTTCCTAGGCTTTTGTACACTGTCCATCAAACCAATACTTGATCATGTCTTTCTGTGTCAACCCTAGGGTGATATATAATGCACCATAAATGCCATCAGATACCTAACACTGGACTGGAAGCTGAATTACCCATTGCTCATTATGGTTTCATCAAAATTAATCCGCAGCTTGTCACTCTACAGATTCTCACGAAAAGTACTGTAGGTAAAGACACACTACAGAATAATGGACATGCTACCAGTTTTAAAGTAAAACCTTGTGGTTAGTTCTAAGATATCTGTGTTGGTGTTTCCAGTGCCTTTGGAGAGTCTATTAAATTGAACGATATCAACCTTCGGTTCTCCTTCAGGTAAGTCCTCACTTCTCTTCCTCATGGCCAACTCCTTCCGCAAGGTAATTTCCTTTCACTCTGAGCTTTAAATACCAGACAAGTCAATATACAGATGTAAAACTCATCCTAGTCAACATTCTCTAGAGCTTTCCACCTACCTGCCACATGTTTCTCTAGCAGTCATCCTATATGTGCTTTTAGCTTTTAATAGGACATACAGCCCATAAAACAAAACTCAAGATGCTTAGGGGAACCAAGAAAATACAGTAATATGGAAAAGTTTGGGAACCCCTCTCAACCTGCATAATAATTTACTCCACTTTCAGCAAAAAAGATAACAGTGATATGTCTTTCATTTCCCAGGAACATCTGAGTTAGGTTGAAAAATTACAGAAATCCATCAAGTTCAACCTTATAAGTTATATGTATATATAACCTGCCTAAATGCTAGTTGATCCAGAGGAAGGCAAACACACCATCTGAAGCCGCTCCAATTCGCCTCAGAGGGGAAAAGTGTATGTGTGTGTGTGTCCCTCTCAGCCTGCATAATAATTTACTCCTCTTTCAACAAAAAACATAACAGTGGTATGTCTTTCAAGTACCAGGAACATTTGAGTACTGGGGTGTCTTCTGAGCAAAGATTTTTAGTGAAGTATTTTTAGTTGTATGACATTAAATCAAATGTGAAAAACTGCCTGTGCAAAAATGTGGGTACCCTTGTCATTTTGCTAATTTGAATGCATGTAACTGCTCAATAGTGATTAGTGGCAACAGCAAATTGGTTGGATGAGCTTGTTCAGCCTTGAACTTTATAGGCAGGTGTGTCCAATCATGAGAAAAAGTACTTAAGGCGGCCAATTGCAAGTTGTGCTTCTGTTTGACTCTCCTCCTGAAGAGTGACAGCATAGGATCCTCAAAGCAACTTTCAAAAGGCCTGATAAAGATTGTTCAGTATCATGGTTTAGGGGAAGGCTACAAAAACCTATCTCAGAGATTTAAATTGTCATTTTCAACTGTAAGGAATGTAACCAGGAAATGGAAGGCCACAGGCACAGTTGCTGTAAAACCCAGGTCTAGCAGGCCAAGAAAAATACAGGATCTGCATATGCGGAGGATTGTGAGAATGGTTACAGACAACCCAAAGATCACCTCCAAAGACTTGAACATCTTGCTGCAGATGGTGCATCGTTCTACAATTCAGCGCAATTTGCACAAAGAACATCTGTATGGCAGAGTGATAAGAAAGAAACCCTTTCTGCACTCATGCCACAAACAGTCACTTGTTGTATGCAAAAGCTCATTAAGACAAGTCACAGTCATTGTGGAACAAAGTGCTTTGGAATGATGAGACAAAAAAGTAGTTATTTGGTCATAACAAAATGCGTTTTGCATGGCGGAAGAAGAACACTGCATTCCAAGAAAAACACCTGCTACCTAATGTCAAATTTGGTGGAGGTTCCATCATGCTGTGGGGCTGTGTGGCTAGTTCAGGGACTGGGGCCCTTGTTAAAGTCGAGAGTAGGATGAATTAAACCCAATATCAACAAATTCTTCAGGATAAGAATCAGTCACAAAGTTGAAGTTACGCAGGGGTTGGATATTCCAACAAGACAATGACCCTAAACACACTTCGAAATCTACAACGGCATTTATACAGAGGGAGAAGCATAATACTCTGGAATGGCAGTGACTTAAATATCATCGAAAATCTATGGAATGATTTGAATCAGGCTGTCCATGCTCGGCATCCATCAAATTTAACTGAACTGGAGAGATTTTGTATGGACAAATGGTCAAAAATACTGCCATCCAGACCCTTAAAGGCTATAGGAGGCATCTAGAGGTAGTTACATTGCAAAAGGAGGCTCAACTAAGTATTGGTTTAATATCTCTGTTGGGGTGCCCAAATTTATGCACCTGTCTAATTTTGTTATGATGCATATTGCATATTTTCTGTTAATCCAATAAACTTTATATGTCACTGCTGAAATACTACTGTTTCCATAAGGTATGTTTTATTTTCAAAGACAGTTGCTACTTTAAAAGCTCAGCTAATGAAACAAAACTACAAAGAATTAAGAGGGTTCCCAAACTTTTTCATATGACTGTACATCATCTCTACACATTCCAGAACTACTCAACAAGTAACCGTATTGGAAGTGCTGCTACCTCTGTGTGCATATGTAGGTGAATGTCAATGTATCATCAGCAATGAAAAAAATGACTATCCATGAGCTAACAGCTAGCAATCAGAAAAGTTTTACATGTATGAATAAAGGTTTTCCCACCATATCAGACTCAAAAGATATAAAATGGTATGGATGGAGATGGAGTTCATACAAATTGCCTACAGGTAATCATTATTTTCTTGCCTTGACAATCTGTGACTTTGTGATTTAGTCTGCATTAATGACATTGATCTTTTTTCTTGGATATAGCAAAGTTCTATTATATATGTACTAGAGTTATGCCAATTTAGTTGTCTAAAATAATGAATATTACAGATTAGATAGCCAAGGTCAATAAATATCTACAGTATGCACACATATGAAATGTTTATAACTGTTCGATATATGTCAAGTTCAAGTGTCACTCACATACAGCACAGCTTATAAATCGTGATTGCTTTCACAGTTATCACTATACACTTACTGAAGACGATGCTTTTTACAGGCATGGGATCTGTTATCTGGAAACCCATTATCCAGAAAGTTCTGAATTACAGTAAATTCATCTCCCATAGACTCAGTTTTAAACAATTTTTTCAAAATGATTTCCTTTTTCGCTGTAATAATATAACAGTACCTTGTACAGATAGATGCTAACAAAAAACATGTAGTTATTATACAATTTCATCTCTTCTGTTAAGCAGTTTGGATAATACAAACTGAAATGAGAAAGTGATTGCTGTGCCTTTGACATAGAGGTAGGGAAAGGAATAAATGATTGACAGCTACAATTTTAGCATGACTTTAAAACAGGTATGTATATTTCAATAAATATATAAAAATACTGCCCAGAATAACAAACCAATCTCCATGCATTCAGTCTCACGTTGTTTCTAAATTGCAGGCAGTTTATTTCAGCTAGTTCCTGGTCTAGAGAGAAGCTCTGCCCCTGTTCTTTTATGAACTCTCCCTATGTCTTTGTAAAGATGGTCCAAGAGGTGGCTGCTGAGCATGCCTGATTGATTTCCTTTGGGGCAGAGGTAGCAAGCATGAGCAGTAGACACCTCTTTCACATCTTCACTCTTGATCAGGAACTAGTTGAAATGAGCTGCAGTTGAGGAGCTTGTGATTTAAAAACGTCATGAGACTGGATTAAGAAAGGTTATGTTATTCTGGGCAGTATTTACAGTATTCTGGGTGCTTAGAGTCTTCCTATGGATTTAAAAGAAAAATACTTATTGTTTAAACAAGAAAGTATATTGTCTCTTTGTCTTTTTTTTTTATAGTTTTGACCAAAACAGCTCTATCTACAGCTCTGAGCTACTTGCATTGCACCCCCGATTATTTTGTTATACTTTTATACTAATAGGAGGCTTTAGGTTTAACAGAGATACAGCAACACAAGGGTTAACTGAATACAGGAAGTATAAAGGAAGCTGTTGAGCTGAAAGCACGCCTAGCAGTATAAACCTAAGTAAAAGTGCTAGTATTTCAGCAACCACTAAAAATAAAAGATTTATGTAAATTTAAAAAAGTGCTCAGGTGGCCATTCTGCATAAGTTTACTCAATTCTTATTTTTCGGTTTAAATCTAAAAATAAATATAGTACTGAAGTAACATGTTATTGTGTAAGAGTCCCTTTAACTATGCATATTTAGCACACTCCCTTTTCACTTACATTTGCAAAAGAATGCTTTGTCTATAAATGATGATAAATAGTATTCTAAGTTGCTTGACTGCATTCTCCTTCCTGGAGCTACCAATGTCCTAGACTCTGTGTTGAAATGAGAATCACCTCTGTTTTGGCACAAGCCTTTAACAAGGGTAATTCCCCTTGAGACTGGTTAGGAAGAAGGTCCCTGTCCTACAGAACTTAGGACCTGAGCATATACCAAATTATGCAAAATCTTCCAGCAGATCTTTATTATAGGTGGATGCTGTTGGCAGTAGAGAAAAAACAGCATTCAACAAAAATGCGAGCGGGCAGGGAGGGGGTGGCAGGGTATGTTGCTGTGCATGCTGGGCCCGATATTTTTAAACTGTATTGTTATGCGGCTGGCACAAGCAAAGGGCAGCAGGAAAAACTGCTTGTAAAGCAACACCGAACAAAATATTATTAGGGTAGCTTGATCCAGTTTAGTAACCTATAGTAACCAAAAGGATACTTGCTTTCAAACATAAACCCAGTAAATGCTGCTTGCAGATTAGTTGCTATGGGTCATTCCAATAGAATATGGAGAAGCCGCACACCACACACTCCCAAAGGTTCTTATCCTGGTGCCCAGTGATAGAGGAATCGGCAGCCTCACAACAAGGGTAAGAAGAATTTCACCGGCACACAGGAATTGTAGTAGCAGGGCAAGCCCTTGCAATTTTATTATGCAGTAGTGCAACGTTTCGGGGTCACCCCGAAACGTTGCACTACTGCATAATAAAATTGCAAGGGCTTGCCCTGCTACTACAATTCCTGTGTGCCGGTGAAATTCTTCTTACCCTTGCTATGGGTCATCACAGCTGGAGCAAACTGTGGACAAATAACATTCCCCAATATATTGGGGTTATGGTAATTCTGATATCTTTTCAAACAGAATAGATTACAAATATATCAAGCTCTGCAAAGACAAGGACACGTTAAAAAGGCTTGTGTGTGCACATTTTATCCAGTAAACAAAACATTTATTTGTTTCACGTGGTCTGGATGCTCTGAACACTACTCTATAACTTACTCAAGAATACAAGGCAAATTGAAATAATTTGCTGTAGAGAGGAAACGTGAATCTGAAAACCAAAAGCAGTTAAAAAACCGATTAGCTGCAGTTTCCTACTACACCCAATTTAAGGTGTCTCAAACCTGCATGTAAGTGAATGAGTGCTTTACCTTGTCAAACAGATAGGCTAACCTGAACATCTTCTACCATACTTGTGCAGTAAAACAGAATCAATACATTAAAAAAATTAAAGCAAGGAATGTAGACAAATTATAAAAGATTTGTATGATAATATTTAAAAATATAATTCTCTACAAAGAAATTCCTATTCCTATACAAGTGTAACGTGGCAGACTAAGAATTCATATTCCACAAAATAATTCAGTAAAATCAAATGGGTTATTTCCTAAGTTAACTATATATTTTAAGAAACACCATGTGAATTAGTCAGAAAACATCAAGGATATATTTTCCCATGAAATAAGCAGAAAATAATTCAGTACTTTTCTGTATGAACATTCTTCCATGGTTGCTCAACTTTCACATTTCAACATACACTGACCTACAGCTTGGCCCTTAAATAGTTTGGATTGTAGCTCACATACAATGTCTAAGTGACTTCTAGGTGTTCTGCCAAAAGGACAAACGTAAATTCAAATAAGCAAAACTATAAAACCCACAATGTTTTCAGACTAGAAAGACATGCTGCAATAAAGGATGTGCATGATCCCGACTTTTTATTTTGCAAATTCCCTCCAAATGGGTCCTGTAACACCTTTCTGCATTTGTGGGATTTAAGTTCACACAAAATGTTATCTTTATATACTGCTGCATAATGGTTACTGAAGTGGCAAAAATGCAGGCAGTGAGTAGATTAGGAGGTTAAAGGGATCTGGTCATCGGAAACCATGTTTTTTTCAAAAGGCATCAGTTCATAGTGCTACTCCAGGAGAATTCTGCACTGCAATCCAATTCTCAAAAGAGCAAACAGATTTTTTTATATTCAATTTTGAAATCTGACATGGGGCTAGACATATTGTCAATTCCCCAGCTGCCCCAAGTCATGTGAGTTTGAGAAATGGATTTCAGTGCAGAATTCTGCTGGAGCTGCACTATTAACTGATTCATTTTGAAAAAACGTTTTCCCATGCCAGTATCCCTTTAAGGGGTCTATTTATCATGCTATCTAAAATGTGGAATGAAACATTACCAGTGACGTTGCCCATAACAACCAATCAGATTCTTGGTTTTGTTTTAGAACTATTGAAATTTTGATGATTGGTTGCACTGGGCAACATCACCACTAACACTTCACTCCACTTTTTATACCGCATGATACATAGGCCCCAAATGTGTTTTTCTACTGACCACCCTCAGATCATATCCATAAGCAGTTTTATCATGACATCCATGTTTCAGAGTGGGCAATGGTTTGGATAGTGGATGCAAATGAGTCAAAATGATGACTGCAAGTCCAACTGCAGATCTACCCTATTAGCTGAGCACAGACTTCTAATCATAACAAATATACAGTCCCACATCTTAAAGGAGTTGTTCGGCTTCCATACACTTTTTTCAATTCAGTTGTTTTCAGTTCACTAGAAATAAATAGTTTTTCATTTGCTTTCCATTTTTTTACAGTTTTTCCAAAACTGAAGTTTAAAGATAAATGTTTCTGTCTCTAGTGTTTCAGTCTGGCAGATCAGTGTTCCAAGTGCAGATTCCGAACGGTTACAGTTTGCTACATTAGCTGATATATTTCTCAGTAGCATCAGTGAAACATTGTCAACTATTGCAGGCACTCAAAGAAGGCAAACTTCCACCAGGCAAGTAGTTCAAAGTGAAAAGAGTTTATTGTGTTTCATGTCATAAACAATTTATCATTATGACATGAAACTGTGTGTGGACACAATAAACTCTTTTCACTTTGAACTAATTGCCTGGTAGAAGTTTGCCTTCTTTGAGTGCCTGCTCCAAAGATTTTTCGGATTGTCCGCTCCCCATGCTGAGGGCTCAGGGCGGTGCACCTGGGCCTCTTCCCTCTTGTGGTGAGTAATCACTTTCTACCTGGAGACCCGAACTTCAGACTTATGATTGATATTGGCACCTATTGTATCAATTATAACAGCAGTCTTTTATAAAACTCAGGCATTCTGCTCAGCAGGGCCAATGATAAGAAATGTATCATTTAGTTTACAGAGTCGGCAACCCCCCCCCTCCAATAGCTGCTTCAGAAAGGCATAAAAAGGATAAAAATTAAACTTTACACTTAAATATCAGAAACATTATCACAAATAGAAAATAGAAAGTAATTTCAAAAAAGTTTATTTCTGAAACTAATTTCTAATTTCAAAAACTTTATTTCCGGTTAACTACGAGAAAACAATTGAACTAAAAAATGTGCTGGAAGGTGAGCAACCCCTAATGGATATGCTGGCCATGGTTTTTGTACCCAAGTGCAAAAATCCAGCACTCCCCAAAAACTGGGGGGAAAAAAGTTTTATCTGTCAGCTGAAAAACGTAAGCTGGCCATAGATGTTGAGATTTTTAAAAGATCCGATCATCATTGTGAGA